>NC_139690.1:21903218-22617874 GCF_964106915.1 Podarcis gaigeae | reverse complement strand
TCAAGAGCTCTTGCAACCATCTCGGTTTTGATCCTTCCTCCTTTTTGGGGTACTTTGATAACTAGGCTCGTTAAAATATTGTGTTACAGGGCCAAGAGTGTGGTTGTTGTTTTGTTCCTTCCACTGAATCTGTTCTATTTTTACTGCACTTTCCCCCTTCTAAAGCCAATCACCTTCACAAAAACTGTATTAGTCTCCACCAGCAGTTATCATGAGGCTAGTTGGTTTTAGTAAGGATCTCCTCAGGATCATATAAAATATATTATGCATATGAAATGTGGTTTTAAAAAAATCTACGATAAACATTGAGGGTGAATATAATATATGAGTTGATGGCACTTTTAGTGGAACTAATTGATATCAAAATGGAAGAAGCTGGTTAACAATTAAAAATGGAGATTTTCAGAAAATTCCATCCCTAGAAATTGCTTCAGTGTCACAAAGTTCCTCACTTCAACGCATGGTGTGACTACCAAATGGATGACAATACCATTTTGAACACTATTGTGTGCAACTCCTTGCATCAGATAAATTTGAGAACCTTGCCATCATAATTTGAGGTCCTTCTTCGTGTGCCTCCTCCACAGGAGGCCCAGAGGATGGCAACACACGAACAAGCCTTTTATGTGGTGGTTCCTCGTTTGTGGAATGCTATTTTCAGGGAGGCTTGCCTGGTGCCTTTGTTACGTATCTTTAGGCACCAGGCAAAAATGTTTCTCTTCAACCAGGAATTTAGCTGATTAACATCCCATGGCTTTTTAAATGTTTGTGGAAAGAGGGGTTAATGGTTTGTTTTGGTATGTAAAAACACTTCTTATATGTTTGGTTTTGAGATGCAGGTACCCACAGAATATGTAGTTCAGCCCCTACACTTGGTGATAATGTATATATACCAACATCAAAATCAAAACTCAAGCACTCTATCTCGTGTCCACGAGTTCCAAGGGAGAATGTGCTCTTATTGTCCCTGTCTCCATTTGACTGAAAACTCCCATTTCTTTCTCCTGTTAATTGATTTTCATGATCCTTTCTTCCTGCCATGAAGAAGCCAACAGAATTATCTCAAGGATAATTCAAAGAAATTAGTTTGTGTAAAGCACATTGGCCTCTGCTGCATGAGGTGATGTTTTCAATGTGTCATTATCATGATTGCTAAATGGCTTCCAAACACCAGCAAAACACTGTGACCATTTTTTAAAATGAGGGGGGCAGACTCCTTCTGTGTCCGCCTCCCCCCCACACACCCGTGCTGGAGCCTTTTGTGGAAGTGAGAAAATGAGAAGTTCTCAAAACTGAGGAAGCTCAAAAATATATTTTGAAATGTCAAGCATATGTGTTAGGTGAATATATTCTTTTTCGGAATAAAGGCACAGTGTACCAAGTGCCAGTAATGTGGAAGGCCCATTAATTTTAAAGTACATCAGCTGCTGTCGAGCTGCAGCAAAATGGCCAAATACATGATCTCTCAGCCAGAAACTGCCTCATTCAGATTAGTGCTGTGCCAAAAATGTCAGCCCTTTTTTAAAACAAACAAACAAACAAACCATTTGGCACCAATTAACGAGAAAAGAAGCAGCATTTGAAAATTATCAATGGAGAGAGAAACTTCTGGTGAAATTCTCATGAATGGGGTTGCAGGCTTTTTGAGCTACTTGCCTGACTCTCAAGATGGCTGAGGGGTGCTTGTGAATATCTTTTCTTTCATTCCATGAATCATCTCCCCAGTGTTCTTCACTGTGCAGCCTCCCCAGGTGCCCTCCCTCCAGTTAAAGCTCAGGGGAAGACATCATGTGTTAACAACCATCTCTTGGCTCTAAAAGAGGGTGACGAAATATTATGCTACGAGGCACGACATTTTCAAGCCTCTCAAAGTGAATTTATTGCTATTTCCTCGGATTCAAAGGGATTGTCACTTTCACATTTCAGCTGTGGTCTGTGGAATGCTTGCTCTGGAGCAGTTCTCTTCACTTTAGCAGGCTTACTCTGAATTTCAACATTCATTGCCCTCTCCGTATCTGGGAGCAGTACAGTGGCTATGCTTTAGGCCAGGTGGTGGAGAACCCCAGGCTAAAGATGGCCCTCCAGGTCCTGCTAACTGGCCCTTGGAACTCTCCCCAGACCATGTCACTAGCCCTGAGCCATACCCTCTTCCACCGCTTTGGCCTGGTTGGAATGTGCCCTTGAATGGTAATAATGCTTCTTGCTTGGTTGGAAGACAAAAAGGTTTATAGATATGTGGAGACCTCTTCCTTTTGCTTGACAGAAATGCAGCCCATGGTACATCCATTGCTCTACCTATTTTTGCCTCTGGCTGCACCAGAGAGTGCAGCTCTCAAAGATTGTCAGGGAAGGAATTCATAAATTCTTCAAGACGAAACACTGTTGGAATTAAGGCTGAGTCAAAAATCCACCTCCTAGTCTCTTGAAAATAAAACAGGGGTGTATTTTCTTCTTGGGGGAGAATAAATTATTCTAAGAAATACTTGAGATGGAGTTGCTCCTTCCATTGCTAGGTCATGCCCACACTGGAAGCTGTGGAAAAATACTCGCAGCACTTTCCATATGCCACACTTCCCATAATGCCTTGCAGCCCGACATAATGTCTCTCTCAAAGGATTTCAGGAAGTGTATCTAGAGGGTAGCTGTAACAAAAAATGTGGAGGTGTAGTGGTTAGAATGTCAGACTAGGGCCTAGGAGATCAGGGTTCAAATCCCCATTTGGCCATGCAGTGAGTGAGCATGGGCCTATCACTGCCTCTCAGCCTAACCTACCTCATAGGGTCATTGTGGGGGTTAAATGGGAAGAGGGACAACCATGTATGCCACCTTCAGCTCCTTGGAGAAAAGGGGCAGATAGAAATGCAATCAATCAGTAGGATGTTTGCACCACTGTGAGTAGTGTGGTGCTTTGGAAACAAATTTCAAAAAGCAAGGAGAAATGGAAAATACTCAACCACCATAAGGTAAAGCAAGGTAAGTTGGACAGACCCACATCTTCAAAATTTCAGAGAAATTTCTTTCCACTTGCCACCCCACGATTTTGGGGCGCAGGTTTTATTTTGCCCCCATCTACCCAACAAAAGAAAATTTCAAAACTTCCAGCCCATCTGCAGTAGAAATGGAAAGCAGCAAAGGGGCAAATACACATATTTTCCCTATTAGATTTAAATAAAAGTTACCCTTTCTGGAGTCTTTTACAGCTGTCTCAAGAGACCGAAGAATTAACTAGTAACAGATGATTGCAACTTTTAAATTAGGCCTCCAGCTGAATGTGAATTAAGAAAGATAACAAGCTAAAATGAAAAGCAAATTAACAGCTAAATTCAAGCAGAGGATCAAGAACAGAGGTAAGATCTTGGCAGAGCATTCATAGATTTAACAGGAACTTAAAAGGCATTCGCGGGATTGTTCAATTATTATTTCAGGTGTGAACCAAGCCTAAGTCTTGTGCTTGTTCTTACATCCACCCCACCAGTCCCTGCGGGGCAGAGGGAAGAATGGAAAAATAGCCTCTCCAATAAAGAGTATGTGGTTAATAACTGTGTGCATGCTCAGGGCTAGGTTCCCTTATCATTATCATCATCATCTCTGTCCATATTGCCACTCCTGTTCTTTAGCAGGGGTGAATGCACCCTGTGGCATTATAGGGTTTAAGGGAACTCTTAAGTCACCTTCCACAGGCTTTAGCTTGCTGGGGGGGGGGGAGTCATTGGGGCTGCCACGTGCTCCTCAGTGAATGCTGGACAAAGGGTCCTGGGTGCACATATCCAAGGCTCACTTAGGAAGAAAGAGTTTTCTCCCAATCCCTGTATGGGGAGCCACAGAATGTGGCTATTTACATGCCTGGGGTAGTAGAGGGATGCTTCCCTTATACAGTGGTACCTTGGTTTACAACCATAATCCGTTACGGAGGTCCGTTTGTAAACCAAAACAGGTTGTAGCTCTATATAGAGCTTCCCTTGCACTTGACCCAGAGTGCGGAATACTTCTGCATCATGGCTGGTAGGAGTGAGACCCTGTCAATATATTGCATTGCTACTCAAGAGATCTGCACTGCCAATTTGTCACCAGGCCAAACTCAAGAACTTACTATTAGTATAAAAAAATTCCTAGTGTCATTAGACCAGTTTACTTGCCTCATATATGTCCATTGAACCACTTTAATCTGCAGAGCTGGCACATTATGAAATGCCACAAAATGTTGCAAGGAGTCAATCCTTTAGTATGGCGGCACCTTCTCTCTGGAACACCCTGACCATTGTTATTAGGCAGGTGCCTCCAGTCCATTGTTTTCAGCCTCAGCTAAAGGCTTTTCCTCTGCATGTTTTATATTATATTATGCTAACCACTTGGTAGGCTTTTTGTTGATTTTGTTGATTAAAACTTCTTAAATAAATAGATAAAACAAGTGACACTGCTCAATAGGAATGGGCAGATCTGTCCTTTCTGCATCAGTTTGTGATGCACATGTCTCCTTGTGAAAACTCATCAGTATTTAGTGCTAATTTCTCCAAACCTGTTCCTTAAGAAGGATGGAAATCCCATCCAAAGCAGGTTGAACACCACCCCTTCTTTGAACCAAGTAGGTTGATCGTACTTGAAGAGCTGACATGTATATATGCCCACAGTACTATCAAGAAACAAGGTGTGTGGATCTCGATCAGGGTTTCCCAAACTCAGCTGTTTTTGGACAACAATTCCCATCATCCCTGACCACTGGTCCTGCTAGCCAGGGATAATGGGAGTTATAGTCCAAAAACAGCTGGAGACCCAAGTTTGGGAAACCCTGATCTAGATTATTGCCAGTCCCTATAAGCAATGAAGGTGAGAGGGAAAGATTCCATTTCTACTGGGAAACCAATCATAATTCTGATATTTGGGCCTTGACAACTATCAATGTGAACTAAGGAGCAGGGTTTTTTTGCAAGCAAAAAAGGATCCACTGGGCCAGATAACGTGGTTGAAGGCAAGCTGGAGGAGGAGGCAGACAAAGACTTAAAATGGCCAGAGGCAGATGCGGGTTAAGTATTAGGTTCTGAAGACAAGTTTGGGAGACGAGGAAAGTCTCAGCAGTCTATTGGCTACCTAAGACTACCAGCTATGATGGCTATGCCCTGCCTCTATGGTCCAAGTCATGCTTCTGGTTACCAGTTGCTGGAAGCCACAAGAATGGAGAATGCTCTTGAGTCTGGGTCCTGCGTGCGATTTTCCTTCAGGCACTGGATGCTGAACTGGGTGGGCCATTGGCCTGATCCAGCAAGCTCTTATTAGGTTCTTCATTAGCAAGACACAGTGCTCAGACTGAGAAGGGTTTTATAATGGCTGGTGCATTCTGCATCATTAGTGGCTTACAGGGCCATGGAGTATCCTTCAAGCTGATTCAAACCTCGAGCTAGTATCCTTACCTTTATAGTGCATGGCAAACTGAGCCATTTTGGTGAGGAACGGCGCAATTTCTTTGAGACATTTCCCCCCTCTAACATAATTACTTTCTTCTACCAAACACGACTCTTTTAAATAACCTTTCCTTTTTTTTTTTGTCTCCTAGAAATGAAAGAGTTCTGCAATATTTATTTATTTATTTGGAAAAAAAAGGCATTTCTTCAACCTCGGTGTCCTTGAATCAGCTCAAAATGTAAACTAGACCTTTCCAGCTTTCCTTTGAAGAGAAAGGGGTTTCAATCTTTCTCGGCGAACACGGCCCATTTAAATAAGGAGATGGAGTCCCATCTTTTCGATCAGCCCTCTCTTTGTTTGACTTGTCAGTAATAACACTTGAGCTGAAATTGTACAGGCGTCCTGCTAATTTAGTAATTATTGACACGGTGCCCGGCAAGAGATGATAGCAAACAGAGGGAACTGTTAACAGGAAATGGAAGAGGAGGAAAGGGGGGGGGGAGAAAGATCTTCATATCATTGCTGAATAACGGTCGAGATCATTTTATGCTCGAAGCAGGCCCAAGGCACCGTTTTCCATTTTCCCGACACATTTATAATTTATGCTTTGTAATAGTTCCAAATATTTTTAGGACTCTGCACTTTGTTTGAGAATCTGGGAGGACTGAATGAGAATCACGGAATGCACACACACGGATGAGTGAGCAATATGACCTACCACATATTTAAAAAGCGACCCCTCATTTCTTTTTACTCTCCATTCTCAATTTACACTTGTATTTAGATTGGACCTGAGGCTGATGTACCGTTGACACCCACCCACCTACCCCAGGCAAAGAGACCATGAGAGTGCTTATAGAATCTGCCCCCAGAGATAAACTCATCAGGGCAACTTTACTTTGTTAAAATGCCTGCTTTGTGGACTGACATGAAGAGGTTTTCATACGCATATAGCTTGGAAAGGGCTTCTTTGGGAAATGAATAGAGGGCAGATATATTATTTCAAATGGCATAATCCATGGTGGGACTGTAGCTCGTTGGTGGAGCATCTGCTTTTCACACAGAAGGTACCAGCTTTAATCCCTGGTATCTCCAGGTAGGGCTAGGAGGGACCCCTCTCTGAAACCAGACAGTGCTCTGACTCAAGTTTGAAATACTGTAGGAAATAAATAAAACTGAAGGAAGGTTCAAGTGTAATGTATGAGATCTGGTCAAGTATGTGCAGTTGCAGTTAGGGCTTATCCACACTTCCTCTTGTTCCTCTGCTTTCCCCCTGGGGAAAACCACTCTTTAGTGCTCAGTCAGAGCAAACAGCAATCTGGGCTTTCCCTGGATTGCCATTTGTTGTGATCTATCGCTAAAGAGCAAGCAAAGGGGTGTTAAGTACAGTCGTACCTTGGTTTTCAAGCAGCTTAGTTCTCGAATGTTTTGGCTCCCGAATGCCACAAACCCAGAAATGACTGTTCCAGTTTGCGAACTATTTTTGGAAGCCAAATGTCCAACGGGGCTTCTGTAGCTTCTGATAGGAGCTTCCTGCAGCCAATCAGAAGCTGTGCTTTGGTTTCCAAATGTTTTGGAAGTCAGACGGACTTACAGAACAGATTCCATTTGACTTCCAAGGTATGACTGTATAGTGATTTAATTTACTGACATAGGGACTGTTTAAATGCATTACAGTGTGCTTAATTCTGGAATGCTCCCCAGTAACTCGCGTGTGATTAGTAAACTCTGGTCACATCTTATTACATCCTCCATTTTGTTTTGTGTGTGAGTGACCTGATTGTAATGACTGCCTCTCCATGAACAGCAAAGAAGACACAGTGTTAGATAACTCTCTATAAACGCAACAGAAGACAGGAGTGCTAACATTTCTGTGTGAATGTATGTGACAGAAAGAAGTCCAGAAGTTGATGTTCTCCCAAAGAAGCAGTAAGGAGTAGTCTGCTGGAAGGAGAAAGTGGAAACCTCTCAAGAGGAACTGCATGGCCTAACTGGGTCATGAGCAGAAGGCTGAGTGTAAGTACTGGAAAGAGAAAGACACAGTTTGTTTGAACGTTTAAGAAAGAAACTATAATCTTCATCTAAGTAAAACTAAGTCCATGCATGTGAACGTAAATACTTTCCATATATTCTTCTTTAGCTATACATACTGCAAGTAAAAGCTTTTTGAGTATTTTAACAAATGTTTGGACATTGCTTTAATTTCAATAAAAGAGTCGGTGTTGCACATGATGTTGGCTTCCTAGCTGCAATTTAGCTACTCTGCTAACAAGGGGGAAACAATTTGGACCTGTGCTTTCTAGCCACGGCACAAGTGGAAGTGTGGACACGCCCTAGTAACTGCTAGTGATAATATAAGATCCATGAAGCAAAAATAAAGGGCTCCTTGCCTGCATCCACATGGCAGTTTATTTCTTTTTCACAACGTTTCCCTACTTTAATTTCCACATTGAGTTTTCACACAATGTAAAAGCCACTTCCAGGAATACAGTGGAACACAGCACAAGTTAGCTCTCATTTCCACATTACAGTATTTGCAAACATATGTTTTCTGGAAGCAAATTAGTACTATGCTTGCACTATATTCCCCAATAGTTCTGTAAATGGCTTGCACATCATGTGAAAGCTCAAATGCAATGCAGAGCTTAATAGGGAGAGGTTGTGAAAAGAGAATAAAGTGTCATGTGAATGAAGCCCTTGTTACTCAGGAATTGTTGTGTGTGTGTGTGCACCCTGCTTATTGCACATCACCAACAACAAAACATCACACCAGAAACCCTACTTAGTCTTTCACCCCTATACCTAGGTGGGTTGACCACTTTCAACATCAGGACTGATACAGCCAAAATTTCCTAGGAATTTGGAGAATGCCACTGAGAAATGTTGCTAGCCCTATCAAAATGGTTTCATCTGCCTTCGGAATTACATTGATGTTTTGCCTGAAACATCAATCCCCCCTCCCCCATTACTTCAAAAACCACTTTCAATGAAATTTGGCAGCAGATCTTCATGGACCGCAATGACATCTGTGCCATAGATTGGTCATCCATCATCTGGGACCATGTTTATCAAATTGAAGACACCTAGAAATGAGTTGCAAGCCCTATGGCTTCTCTTAGCAGTGGTGAGAAGTGAAATAGCTATCTGCATTGCTGGGTGGTTGCTCTTAACATAATCCGGCCAATTTGTGGAATGGTAACAGATTCAGCCTTAGTCCCTGAAGGCTCCATTTTGTTCTCAGGTTATATACGCATTTCCTAGAACTGTTTGCATACACCGTTTATGTGACCAGCTCAAAACATATCCCTAAGGACCATTTAAATCTATTTGCACTCCAATCAACTGCTAAGAAGAGGCTGTTAGTGCAAACACAAATGATATACTTTAAAAGAAAAGAAACTGTTCCTGTATCAGAATGTATTTTACAATAATGCTGTCCTCTCTGCCTTTTTCCTTGGGAAAAGCTGCCTTATTGAGTCACAGCACAAGTCCATCTAACTACCATGGCTTCCAGCCATGATGGTTTTGCCGGGCCTCCACAGCTAGAGACAGGAATGCTTCTGAATATTGTACTAGTTGCTGGAAACCACAGGAGAAGGTCCTGCTTGCAAGTTTCCCACAGGCATATGGGTGGCTACCTTGGAAATAGGATTCTGAATTAGATGGTCACCCTTTGGCCTGATCCAGCAAGTTCTTCCTAATTTTCTTTGGGTCCCATCAAACTCTACAGTTCTATGATTTTATGTTCTTAACTCAGACCCCATCTGTGTTACACGTTTAAAGCAGTATCATACCACTTTGAACAGTCCTGGCTTCCCCCAGAGAATTCTGGGAAGTTTTAGTTTGTTAAGGATGCTGGGAGCGATGAGCAGATGCCTATTTCCTCTCCAGAGCTACAATTTTCAGAATGGTCTTACAATATGTTCTCCTTCCCATAGGGAATTGTACCTTTGTAACGGGAATATGGGTCTCTTAACTCTCAGCACCCTTAACAAACTACACTCCTGATTATTCTCTGGGGGAAGACAGGACTGTTTAAAGTGATATGATACTGCTTTAAATGTACAGTAGAGTGCAGAGGGGGCATCAGTTTCAATCCCCAGCACCTATAGTTAGGGCTAGGAAAGAATTCTTTCTGGAGCCCTGGGGAGAAGCTGCCAGTCAGTGTAGGCAGCACTGAGACCTTTTGAATGAAAAGCACGTGCTCTGTGGCCTCTTAACCACTAACAAACCCCATGCTAAAAATATAAGACAAAATGTGCTGGGAACAGAGCTACTATCTACCCAACCAAAAATGGTATATGAACTGTTGTGGGATATAGAATCAGAAAACAACATATGGGTGGCTTCACTGTGTTATTCCCTTTAAGATTCTTGATGGTGTCTGACCCTGACCTGATGTGACATGTGATCTCAGGTGTGGGGTGGGTCAGTGAGGATTAGAGAAAAATGACCTTGCAAGCCAAAATGAGACTTCTGTCAGGCCAAATTTGACCCGTAGAGTGTATGTTCCCTACCCCTGCCCTAAACTCTGTGGGACAGGCTATCTAAAGGCTTATCTCATCCCACATGGGCTCAAACCCACATCTGGCTCCCTGCTCCCCTGCCGTCAGCAGCCTTTGTGTTTGTTATGCCATGATTATGGGACACCCTTCAAAGGCTACCTAGCTTGGTCAAATGTCTTAGTCCCCAGATACCCTTCCCTACAGACCCTCTCAGATGTTAAGATTGTCAGAATGGCACCTCTTGGTAGTTCCACTGGCCTCAGAAGTTCAGGGGGGAGAGGAGAAGGCATTGTCTGGAAAAGCCCCTAAGAATTCCATTCTCACAGAGTTGGGCCTGGCACCTTAATTTAACATTTTTCATTGTATGATGAAGACACACCTTTTTACCTGGCTGTTGGACACCCTGCCCTTGGACCTTATTGCCAAAGGCCGGGAAAGAAGTCAAAATAACAGTAATAACAACAATAACTGCTCAGCTCCAGGCAAGTGCTTCAAACATGGTTATCTGCCTTTGTTGCTTTGCATGTTTCTGTAGTCCTTTATTTTTTGATATTACTCCTAATATTTAAGCTGCTTTGGGGATCCTCCAGGACTAAAAGGCAGGGTATTAAATGTTGTAAATAAATAAATAAAATGGGTGAATTTGCCAGATGGCTTGATGCAGCAAATCCCTCTCCTCCTCTCCCCCCGCTCCTTGCTGCCCCCCCCGACTCTGCCCCTTGCCTGTCATACAGGAATAATACAGAGAAAATAATATTGACCTGTCTTATATGATTGGTCTTCCACAGATTTTGTACGTTATTTTGATGTAAACAATAAGTTTGCTACTGGAATACACACACACACACCCCATAAAAATTAATCTGATAAATTAATTGTAACTTCTGAAGGAGAAAGTGGGGAAATCCTTCAGGTTTAAGAAATGAAAACAGGACATGCAAGTCAGTCCAACCCTTGAAGAGAAAGGAGTTGGTGGCTTGCCCACTTTTAACTGTGCTGAAAATCACAGGTAAACAGCAGAGAGGAGAACCTTAAGGAACCGGCTCCTTTTTTCAACCCTAAGGATCCTGACAAAATACCATAATAATAATAATAATATTAAAAGCAAACAAACCCTTTCCACACCAACCTCCAGCTCCCCTGCTCAGACTGGGTCCTTTTAATCTTAATTTTGAACAGTTGCTACTCCAATTAAATTCTACCACCTAGCATTTTCAAACAGCTCTCAGTTGTCGTGGCAAACTCTTTTTAATGGACAGCTGTTTTTGACAGGTCTCTCTGATTTGCCAGCTCTCTGTCATCTGCCAGCACAGGCGGCCCCGTTTGGAATTTTTTGCTGCTGGCATTGAGGGGATATGCAAATGTACACATGAATCAGTTGTCACCAGTACAGACGCAGTGCGGGGAGATGATGAGAATGTGTTGGGAGTTCAGTCGGCTTAAAGTGGGAGGGAGGGAGTTGGGGGGGAGGAGAACCCTTCCTGCTTAGATTTCTTGAAGTGATTCTTTTTTTAAAAAAAAAAAAAAAAAACATTTCAAGTCCCTCCAGGTTCTCCCCCACTTTGTGGGGCCTTGTCAGTTTGGAGTTTGGCAGAGTCCAATCTGTTGCTTGCAAATCAAACCATTGCGGAAACTTATCTTAAAAAAAAAAAAAAAAAAAGTTTCAGGAATTATAGAAACATTTCAGGTCCACAGTCTCAAAGCTTTGATTGTGCAAATGGATGGAACTTGTTTGTTTCCAGAGGGGGGGGACACACACAAACTTTTTCGAATGGGCTGCCAACCGTCGGAAGAGACATGCTACAAAATAAACTTCTGTTCGGCTTTCCCGAAGAATTCTGGGAAATGCACTATCATGGCTGCCCCCAACAGATTCTACTCAGGGTAGAAGAGAGATATGGCTATGACAATCAAATATTAGAGTAGCAATGTCTGTTTGGTGTGGGAGGTATTTTCACAATGTGTGGTCCATCAAACAAAACAGAACCCACTGACCACATATTGTGGCCTCCATTTGTTTCACAACCCCCTCAGCAAAATCAGTTGGTGACTGTGCTATACATTTAAAACAGTATCTTACATCTTTAAATAGCCATGTCACCCCCCATAGAATTATGAGAACTGTAGCTTGTTAAAGGTGCTGAGAGGTGTTAGAACACCCCCTAATCCAGTCACAGAGCTACAATTTTCAGAGTGGTTTAACAATCCCTCTTCTCAAGGGACTCTTGGAATTGTAGGTCTCTTGAGAGGAATGGGGCCTCTTAACAACTACTCATGGCACACTTAATAAACTGCAGCTCCCATGATTCTTTGGGGGAAGACATGTCTGTTTAAAGTGGTGTGATACTGCTTTAAATGCATTAGTGTAGATGGGGCCGTAGAGTCAAACAGATCCAGAAGACCTTGGGTCCTCCAGAAATGTGTATTGGGACCAGTGCTTTTTCCAGTTTCTTCATAAATGATCTAGAATTCAGGTTGAGCAGTAAGGTGTCCAATTTTTCAGATGTCATAAAAATTTTCAAGAGGGTAACAAGAAAAACGGATTGTTAAGAACTAAAAAAAAAAGACATCTCCAGTCTGGCTTACGGGTAACAAAATGAGAAACGTGGCTCAATGTAATTAAGTGCCGAGTGTTGCACATGGGGACAAAAAAATAAAATAAAATCCTAGCTTCACATATACACTGAAGAACTCTTGAGTTGGCAGTGACAGAACATGAAAGAGATCTTGGGGTCGTGGTAGATAGGTCAATGAAAATGTCGACCCAGCGTATGGCAGCTGTGAAAACTGCAAATTCCATGCTAGGGGTCGTTAGGGAATGGATAGAAAATAAAAATGTCAATATCGTAACGCCTTTATACAAAATCTATGTTGCAACAACTGCACTTAGAATTGTGTGCATAGGTCTGGTCACTGCATCTCAGGATATTTCAGAAGTGTTAAAGATGCAGAATAGGGCAAACCCTTTGACTACAGGGCTAAGGTAACTCCTCAGTGAGAAAGGTTACATTTTGGGCTTCTGTCCAAAGGTGACAAGGGATTATAGACATTTATATTATAGACATTTATATAATTATGCATGGTGTGGAGAAAACAGATAGAAGTTCCCCCCCCCCCCTCTCCTATAATACCAGAGACCAAGACCACCCAATAGAGCCAAATGGTTAAACAGACAAAAGGAAATACTTCTTTACCTAGCACATAATTAAATGATTGATTTTTCTGCTGCAACAGACCCTCCAAATGTCCCTATTTTCCAAGGACAGTCCCAGATTAACAGAAGCTGTCCCACTTTCTGATTTGATCCTAGAATGTCCTACATCCCTATTTCCATCAGAAATTTTTGGGAGGGTATGGAGTTATGCGACCCCTGACCCAAGGAGATAAGTAACTATACAACCTTTAGAAGACATCTGAAGGCAGCCCTGTATAGGGAAGGGTTTTTTTAAAATATTTAATGTTATATTACATTTATGTTGGAAGCTGCGCAGAGTGGCTAGGGCAACCCAGTCTGATGGGTGGGGTATTATTATTATTATTATTATTATTATTATTATTATGGAATAGGATGTCCCTATTTTCAATGAAGAAATGTTGGAGGGTATGCAACAAGATGTGGAGATGGCCACAAACTTAGATATTTTAAATCTAATTGTTTCTTTCCCCCCATACTGAACTGTAGTACTATTGATAAAAGTATAAATACAAATGAAAATTAACTCCTGCTTTATATATCCTCCTACTCTGAATGTAAGGTCATAAGAAGAGCCTTGCTGGATCAGGCAGGTGTTCCATCAAGTCCAGCATTCTGTTCTTATAGTGGCCAACCAGATGCCTCTGGGAGGCCCACAAGCAGAACCCGAGTGCAAGAACAACTCTCCCCACTTGCGATGCCCACAATTGGCATTTGGAGATACATACTGCCTCTGACAGTTTCTTGACCCGAACTCACTTCTCTCTGAGTGACTTGACTATCTCAATTGATTACCAATCAATACAAAGGCTGGCGGATCCGTTCCTCATCAGCACGCTGTTCTTTATTGAAGCTTCTTTTTCTATTCCTTAAAAATATGAAAATAAAGCTGCAATCAAGAACAGAACAAAGCAACAACAACAACAACAACAACAACAACAACAACCCATAATTGCAGAGGGATCTATACCTATTTCTATATCTATAATATATAAACATACACACACACAAATTTATTTCCTGTAATGGAGATATTCTGTAGTTGCTCAGTGTTTTGAGCATGAAAAGAGGGAGGGGCACGTCTGATTTTAATCCAGAAATGTTCCTGTGCCCCAGCTATCGAAACCTGAGCTGTGCACTGGATTCAATGGAAGTCTGAATCGTGAACAAAAAAGGGCTTATTCAGGGGATCAGGTCTTGGGCCCAGTCACATTAAGCCAGCCCTGGGCCAGCCTAGTGTGATCAGAGAGTTAGGCATTTGGCAACGAGTCTGCTTTCCCAGCACGTTCGCCTCAGAACTAAATCCTCTGTTTTAAAACTCCTTAAAAAATATAGCTTTGCGCAGAACTGATTTGAGACTGGATCTTAGTTGGGGTGGATGTTCGCTGGGGCAATTTGGGGTGGGTTGGCCCAATATGGGCTGGGCTAGGTACAGCATGAATCAAAACTGTCACTCAGTTTATTATTATATGGACTGTCTGGATGTCCATCTCAAATCACTGAGTGGCCAGAGTTGCAAATCCTTAAAGAGCTTTCAAGATGAAGAGACCTTTGCTATCCCAGTTCCAACATAGCCTTATGACACTTTTCCCAAGTGAGTAGACAACTCTGTTCTCAGTCTTTTGCTTTGCCAGCATGGTGAGAGTTGCTCGACCCCTCACAGAGTTGTGGTTTGCAGCACCCTTAGCAAACCTCAGTTCCCAGATTTGGTTCTCCACTCAGCCAGGGAGATCAGTGGTTGATTCTGCCTTGCCTACCTTGCAGGGTTGCTAGGAGCGTGAAATGGGGTAATCATAAATTGATTATTTCATGGGCATTGATAGGTAGTAGGGTTGCCATACGTCTGGAGAATTCCGGACATAGCCAGGATTCAGTTGTTGGAAATAGTGTCTGGGCAGAAATTGCTGAAATGTCCAGGAAAGTCCTGACGTATGACAACCCATGTTGGAAGTTTAGATTTTGGCAATGTTTGTTAAGATATTGCAATAAAGGTAAAGGTAAAGGGACCCCTGACCATTAGGTCCAGTTGTGACCGACTCTGAGGTTGCGGCGCTCATCTTGCTTTATTGGCTGAGGGAGCCGGCGTACAGCTTCCGGGTCATGTGGCCAGCATGACTAAGCCGCTTCTGGCGAACCAGAGCAACACACGGAAACGCTGTTTACCTTCCCGCCAGAGCGGTACCTATTTATCTACTTGCACTTTGAGGTGCTTTCGAACTGCTAGGTTGACAGGAGCTGGGACCAAGCAACAGGAGCTCACCTCGTCACCGGGATCCGAACCGCCGACCTTCTGATCAACAAGTCCTAGGCTCTGTGGTTTAACCCATAGCGCCACCCATGTCCCTAAGATATTGCAATAAGGTACTGCAAAAAAGCTCAGCAACCTTTGTCCAGATTTTCACTTCTTGAAATATGGCAACATTAATAGGTAGAGGATGCTTGTTTAAGTCAGCATTGATGGCATTTGAGATCTGCTGGCTGCAAATCTACTACAGTTTTACTGGACAGTCCCCCAACTGCTTAGATGGAGGCAGGGGAGCAACAGTTTGGCAACCGAAATATTGCCATTTGCTTCTGGAGAATTGGAGACGCTTTGCAAATTTGCACTGCCTGCCTGAGTGTTTGCCTGCTTCCCTGGGCTAAGCCTGTATATTTGTAAATAATGCGACATTACAAAGTACCATATGCCTCCGTGCTGTCTGCTCACAAGGCAAGTTGCCCTATAAAAAGGCTGCTCCCCCCTTTGCTCAAGAAAGCTGGGAGCTCTGAACATGACACAGTTTGCTATTACTATGCTATTTTCTGCGTCGTGGTTGCAACCCCTACTGTTCCTGATACTAGCGCTTCACTGGGGGCAGGAAAATCATCAAATAGCTCTTCATTTTGACAGTATCAATATGTTCTGTGCGTGTGTTTTTAGAATAAAAATAAAAATAAAATTGTTCATTCTTCACACTTAATTTTCTTTGAAGCGGCAAAGCATCTTTGGGAAATTTAGCTGCAGGGAGTAGAGGGCAAAGGAGAGGCTATAGATGCATCCTCTTTATGAACAATACTGATAATTAGAGGAATAAAGAAGTATGTGTGTTTGTTTGCTTAGTGTAAAGTAAAATTGAGGCTTATTTTATGCCATGATGACTAGGACCTCTTCATCGATTCCCCCCCCCCCCCAAATGGCAATGTCAAGAAGCAAAGCAAAGCAAAATATGAGAACAGGGAAAGGGATGATGGAGAAGTAGGGAGGGCAGGAATCCAAAAATTAAGGAAAGGAAACATTTAATAGCACCCATCTGTGGCAGCGGGCACATTTTGAACTTTGAGAAAATGTTTGTGGGTTGCCAGTCACAAAATGGCTGCCATGGGGACGTGGCATAACAGCATGGCTGCCGTGTGTAACACAAAATTAGAGGGAGTTCATCTGATTTGTGCAGATCCATGGTGAAACTACACTTGGAACACTTTGTACACCTCAGAAAGGATATTGTAGGGTTGGGAATGGTTGAGAAAAGGGCAGCCAATGTGATCGAGGGGTTTGAACAACTTCATTCTGAGGAAAGGTTGCAACGTTTGAGTAAAAGGAGACATGATATTAGAGTATATGATTACACACAGTGTGGAGAGAGAGGTTTTTCCCTCTCTTATACTTCTAGAACTCCAGGCCACCCAGTTGGAAAATTCAGGACTGATTAAAAAAGAAACACTTTTTCACACGGTACATAAATGATGGAATTCTGTCCCACATATGTAATGATGGCCATCAGCTGAATGTCTCTAAAGGGGACTTAGCCCTATCCTTCATGAATTTGTCTATCAGTGACTACTAGCTATGATGGCAATGTACAGCTTCCTTCATAGCTAGAGACGGTATTTCTCTGAATCACGGGGGGGGGGGGTTGCAAGTGGGGAGAGTACCAAACCCTCCAAGTGTCCCTATTTTCCAGGGACAGTCCTGGATTTAGAGAAGCCGCCCCGGTTTCTGGTTTGATCCCAAAATGTCTCACTTTTCCTTAGGATTCCTTCCAGTAGCACCTTAAAGACCAACTAAGTTAGTTCTTGGTATGAGCTTTCGTGTGCATGCACACTTCTTCAGATACACAGTGTATACAGTGTATCTGAAGAAGTGTGCATGCACACGAAAGCTCATACCAAGAACTAACTTAGTTGGTCTTTAAGGTGCTACTGGAAGGAATTTTTTTGTTTTGACTATGGCAGACCAACACGGCCACCCATCTATAACTTTTCCTTAGGATGTCATGATTTTAATCGGAGAAATGTTGGTGGGTATGGAGTGGCCCCCAAGCCAAGGAGATAAGTAACTATACAACCTTTAGAAGACATCTGAAGGCAGTCCTGTATAGCTTTGTTATATTTTAATAGATGTTGGAAGCCACTTAGAGTGGCTGGGGCAACCCAGTCAAATGGACAGGATATTATTATTATTATTATTATTATTATTATTATTATTATTATTATTATCATCATCATCATCATCATTATCATCATCATCCCTCATTTAATCAGATAAATGTTGGAGGGTATGGAGTACTATTGCACTCAGGTTCTTACTATAGGCTTACTATAGGAATCTGATTGATCACTTCAAGAACAGGATGCTTGACTAGGTGGGCCTTTGGTCTGATTCAGCTGGGCTCCTCTAATGTTCTTACAACTCAGACTGGGGTAACGAAAGTTAGGGCCACGCTGGATGTGGCAAGGCACCCAGGTTTATTTTTGCTTCTGTCCTGATCATGTGTAAAACAGGGTGAGGCCCCCTATTCTGTACACAAACATAGGCGCTGACTCCATGGGGCCTGAGGGGGCCCGAGCCCCCTCAAAAATTCGTTTGGGGGGGCTCCACCCCCCCCAATAATTTAAGAAAATTATTAGTTATATTATGCTTTGTAAAATCACAAAATTATGTTGGTATTTTTTATTTTCCTTGTTTGACGATAGTTACCTTTTAAAATACATTCAGTAATGAGTTAAAACAAATAATTATTACGGTAGTAAAAGAGGCGGCGCGAGTAGTTTTGCTCGGTGCGTGCGACTGGCCCAGCCCCTCTTTCCTTTTCCTCTCTTCTGCTCTCCCGCCGGGCGCCTGAGGGAGAGTTACTTAGCGGTTCTGAGGAGCCGCTGTTGTTTCGGCAGGGGAAAAACCGCCGCCCGCGAACCGCCGAGCTCCCTCTCTCTTTCCAGCCCCTCTCTCTCTCTCTCTCTCTCTCTCTCTCTCTCTCTCTCGCTATGGCCAAGGAGGAGAAGAAGCCCTTCAGCCAGTCTATGGCCGAGTGGCGGAGGTTCATCTACAACCCCAACAGCGGCGAGTTCCTGGGGCGAACGGCCAAGAGCTGGGGTGAGGAGGGCGAGCGAGCGAGCGCGCGCGGGGGGGGGGGAAGGGAGGGGAGGGGGCGGCCGGTACGAGGGGCGGTGGGAGGCGAGGCGCGGCGGGCACTTGCCTTGCCCACCACGCATCTCTCTCCTTCTCGGTCTCTCTCCCTCCCTCAGCTGGCGAGGGGGCCACGAGGCAGGCAGCAGCAGCAGCAACGGGCCGGGAGCGGCTCTTAGAAAACTTCCCGGGGCAGGACCCCGGTATGGCCCCCCCCCAATATTTTTTATAAGTCGGCGCCCCTGCACACAAAGCAGAAGTGAGTGAAACCCACTGCTCCCTCAGCTTACCTCACTGTCCTCCACCGCATTCAGCACCCAAACTCACATCCGGCTGCGGGGGGAAGCTGCTCATCATAAGATGATAAGCACAGCCATCTTGTCCTCACAATGGCCAGTCATGTGCCTATGGGAAGCCTAGGATCTGAGTGAAACAGCACTCTCCTCGCTTGCCATTTCCAGCAGCTGGTATTCAGAGATAATACTGGTTCCAATTGTGGAGGTAGAATCATGGCATTTGCTTAAGAATATGCTGCATTGAACTTAGCAAAATTTACTTTTGAGGTGGCATGCACAGGATTGTGGTGCTAAGCAGTGGAGAGAAGCCAGGTCAGGTGGTGGCATGAGTATTCCCCTCCTTCCCCATGTGAGCTTTTTGGTGCAAATAATAGGCTCTCCATCCTGTTTTGTATGAGGCTGGAGCAGACATGTAGATGGCTGAATCTACTGAATTTACGCTTCCCAAAACAATAAGTGAACTTCAAAATTCACGTTTCTCCAAATTTCGCATTGCATTTCTGCAACCAGGTAACATTTACCAAAATGCACTTACTGGGGGTAAAGTGTGCAGCATAAAAATGCATATATTAGTGAAAATAAAATACAAAAAATAAGGGAATTTTCTTTGCAGAAATGTGTATGTTGGGCAAAATTGCATACAAACGTATTGGCTTTTAACTTAAAAAAAATCACAAAAAGGCTCAAAAAAATTATAAGGGCTTTAAAAAAAATTTAAAAAGCCACTAACAGTTGTATAAATGTGGGCAACTTAACTTAAGACAGCAAAAAGGAGAAACTGAAACTGGCAGATATGCCCATTCCAGATATGAGAGCCAGTGTGGTGTAGTGGTTAAGAGCGGTAGACTCGTAATCTGGTGAACCAGGTTCGCGTCTCCGCTCCTCCACATGCAGCTGCTGGGTGACCTTGGGCTAGTCACACTTCTCTGAAGTCTCTCAGCCCCACTCACCTCACAGAGTGTTTGCTGTGGGGGAGGAAGGGAAAGGAGAATGTTAGCCGCTTTGAGACTCCTTCGGGTAGTGATAAAGCGGGATATCAAATCCAAACTCTTCTTCTTCTCTTCATTCCTACCCATCACATATACTAGGTGTGGGGAATCTTTGGCTCTCCAGATGATGCTGAACTTCAATTCCCATACCCCCCAGCTATTGGCTATGCTTCAGTTTTGCCAAAAGCTTTATCTGGGACACCTTAAGCACCTGGGGGGGTGACAACCAAGCTTTCTCACCCCAGTTCTGAGGCCCAATCTCTGGAGAGGTGTGCTCGTCCCAGCCCCACCATCATTAGGCTGATGTGAGTTGTACATCAACAACATATGGAAGACCAAATGTTTCCCATGCCTGACATATAGTTCATAGTTACATAGCAAGTTGAGTGAGCTTTGAACTGCTTGTTTTCTCACTGTGTAGCCTACTTTGTGAGGATAAAAGGGGGGGAGGGACTTCACATTAATCCTTGGAGGGTAGGTAGGGAAAAAATGCAACAAATAAAATAAGGCAGCTTATTCAATTCACTGAACTTGCTTAAAACGAACACAATATCTGACAGTATTCAAGAGTTAGAAGTCTCTGTAAGAATTACTTTCTGCGTTTCCACCAATGACTCCCTTGGTTAGCTTCGCGCGCACACGCACACACACACACACCAATTGCCACTTACTTGTAGTACTCAAACCATCGCAGAAAGGAAAATGTGAGCTGTTTAGACAGAATCTATAAGGCAGAATAGAGTGGTTTTAAAGCATTCTCAACAGGGGGGATGAATACAAGAGAAGGGCGGGAAGAAAAAATCTATTAAAAATGAAAATAACAAAGTCTTTTAATGTCTAAGGGGAAAATAGAGACTGATTTTGTGCAAAAACGGTACAACGTGTTCATTGATCTTTTCTTTTTTTTTCTTTCCTAGAGACAAGAAGAAATTGGCTGGTGACTGAATAAAAGAAAATGAAGTCCCATTAATATGATCTGTCGAAAGAAAACTTGCGTAAATTGATCAATGCTATACAAGCCGCTCCTAACCTTTCCTCTCGTTTGAAGAGGATAGTGTGTGTGTGTGTGTGTGTGTGTGTGTAGATGTTTCTTCCCTACAACAGCATAAACAATACACATCAACAATTTCAGGTTGCTTTTTAGACAGTTTCCCAGTAATATAAGAAATATAGAACTTCTGAAACTTGACCTGGCAATAGATTTCTCTCTCCACATTTGCCCACAGAACCAAAGTTTGAAGCTAGCTTTTTTAAAAGAAAAAGAACCTGATGGCCTTTTATTTTCTTCTCTGGGTTTATTTTGGATTCCAAACAAGAAGAGGAGGAGGAGGAGGAGGAGTTTGGATTTGATATCCTGCTTTATCACTACCCTAGGGAGTCTCAAAGTGGCTAACATTCTCCTTTCCCTTCCTCCCCCACAACAAACACTGTGAGGTGAGTGAGGCTGAGAGACTTCAGAGAAGTGTGACTAGCCCAAGGTCACCCAGCAGCTGCATGTGGAGGAGCGGGGAATCGAACCCGGTTCCCCAGATTACGAGTCTATCGCTCTTAACAACTACACCACACTTTACAGTACACCACACTTTACAGTAGCCATGTAGAAACTCTTAGGCTGCAGGACGTAGCTGCTGGGTGGTTGCACTGCATCATGGAACTTGTGGTCTTAAAGCTGCATGAAGAAGAACCTTTGTAATGATTATTTATCATCACACCTCTGGATTGCAGACTCAGCTGGTGAATTCCAACAGGACTATATCAAAAACAAGAGTACAATTAAGAATTATCATTATTGTTATTAATTACCCACCATTCAGCCTAAGTTCCCAAGTGGGATACAACTTTAAGAGGAAGACATCTTCATGCTCAGGGGAACACCAAGATTTGCAGACATAAAAAAAAAACTTAGGGGGGAAATTCTAAGGGGATAAAAAAAAAAGTCAAAGAGGACTGAGTATGTTCAGCAGCTACAAAATGCAGATGGAAGAGAAATAGAATGGAATATTCTGGAAAAGAGAACTGCTGGCTGGCCAATACATTGAAAAGGGCAACCATATACTGAAACATGTGTTTTAGTGGCCCACTGTTATTTTGAACAAGTACTTCTGAGTGAGAAGTAAGAGAGCCAATGTAGGTAGTGTCTATCGTGTTGGACTTTCAAGTAAAGCAGGAAAATATAGGCCGTTAGACCTTTAAAATATCACCTTCTAAGTTTCTTCCAAAGTTCCCCACTTCCCTCAGCATTGACCACATTTGGTAAATGAAAAATGGTTTACTTACAAACCCTTCAAAAGTCAGATTAATGCACTTTTCCATACAGCAGCAGGAAATGTTTACCTTAGATTAAAGGCAGTTTAACTTAGTTTCAAATTTGGTAAACAGCTTGCTAAAGCCACATGGTCTACATACCGGTAGGGTTCACATGGTAGAATGAGAGAGAACAAAGGTATGGTAACCTTTCTTCCCAAGGTGAGGGTGTGTGACCTAGCTAAGCCTGTCAGGACAGCTTATTCTATGGTCTTAACCCATTCATTCATTCATTCATTCATTCAAGTTAAGCTTTTTGGTTATTTGAGGCTGGATATATCCCACATTTAGGTCATTCTCCTGTTCTCTGGTCAGTGAGTTCTCCACACCACTTAGCAAATCTCAGGCCAAAAGTATTGCTTTGACCAGAAGATCCCATCCATCTGTCTTGAAACAGGAAAAATAATGTGATAGTAAATATGTATGTTATGGAACTGCTGGCTCTTAGCTCTGGTTATGCAGTTTCCCGCTCCTTTTTTGTCATGATGGAAATCCAGCTACATTACCAGCTCTACATTGCTGTTAGACCCAGTATCCAATATACTGGTATATGTTCTGAGCATGCTCAGTGCTGTTTCCTTGAATGCCACATCTACACACTAGCAAAGCTCAGGGCCCAGCTTCCCTGACTAACCTTGTTTTATTCTTTATCACTTCTTTCACTGGTTGCATGAGTGAGTTCCACAGGATCTATTGTGAATCTCTTGTTTGCAAAATAAATGGGTTGGAGTTTAGTTTTGTTTTTATACCATTTTTAAAGGATGTCAGGATTGGGGTGTCAAAATATTTTTAATATTTATTTTTTGCCACATTTCCTGTAGCAGTTCATCCTCATGAAAATGCTAAGAGGATCCTATACCCATCACAGAGCTACAATTCTCAGAGTGGTGTAACCAGTGCCAGATTTATGTATAGGCTAAGTAGACTGAAGCCTAGGGACTCTATACCTAGGAGGTCTCGCCAGCCTGCCCACCCCCCAGTGGGCAAGTCTCCTCTCTCTCAAAATTGCAAACCCAAGGCTTCATGTAAGGGCAGGGCAACTCAAGCCTCTAAATCTAGGGGGCCTTGCCAGACTGCCCACTCCCCAGTGCCGCAGTCTCCCCTCTCCCAAAATTGTAAACCCAAGACTTCATGCAAGGGCAGGGCAACTCAGGCCCAGCAACTATGAGACTCAGGGCTAGCCAGTGGGACCCAGTTTGAAGCAGTGGAGCACAACTTGAATTTTTTTCCCTGTAGGGCCCCAGTTCACAGCCAAAGGCTGTAAAATCTTATAGATATAAATAAAATCCATCTAGATTGCCCTGGTGCAGGGGGGCCCTTAGGAGCGGCACGTGGGGCCCAATTTGGCCAAATTGCTCCAATTGCCTTAAGGTCAGTCCTGATGAGACTGTGCAGGGGTTGGACTTACAAGCCGTGCACCTTCTAGGTCCCTGGTGTCACTATTCAGAGTACAGACTCAAGGACTTGTTATGGAAATAAAGGGGGACACTTATTGGAAATCAGTTTTGTCACCTCTTCCCCCCCCCCAAACCCCGAGACAATGAGTCCAGCCACCTTTTATTCACAGTCACATAAGCACTACACTACAGCATGGCCATAAACCTGTACTTTCAACCGCTGAAATATACACCCAATATGTAGCAATGGAGATTTATGTTACTCCTTTATGAATGAACACTGTGTTTTATGAATGGACTCTGTATTTTGTGAATTACCTAAGAGCCACCAATAGGGAGCTTTAGAATCTGACAGCTAACCAATTGGGTACTACCAAACAGCGACCCCTACTGCTGAAAGCAGCTAACCAGCAGGGAATGCTTCAGCTCAGCCTTTGCACTGTTGGCTTAACACCCTCTGCTGTGCAGGTAATGGAGAAAGCTCGTAAATTGTATCCCTTCTGGCATCCTGGCCAACTCTATTACATTGGTGTAAACCCTGGTGCACCAGAAGCCCAGAATAGCAGCAAATAAAATCTGCTCATACATCAGCAACTGATAAGACTTGTCAACCAGTTCTTCCAAAGTCTTCCTAAATTATAAAGCTCCAAAATACAGGCCAAAAGAGAGCAGGTCTGGGAAGAATGAGGCATACAATGGGCACCACCAGTGAAAAATCCCTGCTCCATGTAGCTCCTGCCCTGTCATTTGATAGAGTCTGTTGGAGTCTCCATGTCCAGTACAAAGACCATAAGAAGGAAGAGCAGGGACCTTGAAGTTTCCAACAGCTGTTAAGCAAGCAAGCAAGCAAGCACACAGGTCTCCTTTGTCACAGTAAGGATGCCTTACTTCTTGTACTTACTTTCTTGTTTGTTCTCAGTAACCAAAATTATATTATCAACATACACAAGCAGAAAAGTTAAATGATAACTAATCAGAGGCAGTTACAGTTGCAAATAGTAACAAAATATCTGTGAAAGGAAGAGGAGCAGGTTTGCTCAAGTGTGTTGCAGATAGAAATACTGTTTGTAATGAAGTGAGAGCAGTAGTTTACTTGCTCGAATTAACAAATAAGAAAGTTTTGAGAATTTAAATTCTAGATTAAAATTGATTACTTAATTGAGAATGGGATTGTAACAAAAACAATGGGTGTAGAGTGCCTGGTATCTGATGGGCAATCTCATCCTTTATTTACACACTGTGGCTGCAGACCAAAGCACTTGTCAGGAGAGCTATGAGATTCAGGTGAGGGTCAGATGCCTTGTCAATCCAAGCAGGTATGTTACAGGAAGACCCGGCCTGCCCAGGCCTGTGGTCTGCCCAATGATCAGTTATTGCAAAAGTTTTTCAGTTTGGATCTAAATCCGCCAATGGGCATAACAGTAGGTTTCTCATACATCCAGAATTTCCTGGATATAGCCGGAATACTGCAGTTGGAAGCAGTGTCTGGGTGGAAATAGTTTAAATGTCTGGGAAAATCCAGATGTATGACAACCGATGTCGGAAGTCTAGATCTAGGCAAATTTCCTGGAAAATAGCTTTATATGGGGGGACACAAACTCAATATTGCAACCTTACATATTACTCAAGCCCTCCTACTGTGGCATTGTAGCTCTGTGCAAGGTAATGGTAACAACTCTCAGAACCCATAACAAGCTGCAGTTCCCAGAATTCTTTGGGAGAAGCTGTGAGTGTTTAAAATGGTATTAAAGGTAAGGTAAAGGGACCCCTGCCGGGACGCAGGTGGCGCTGTGGGTTAAAGCCTCAGCGCCTAGGACTTGCCGATCGAAAGGTCGGCGGTTCGAATCCCTGCAGCGGGGTGCGCTCCCGCTGCTCGGTCCCAGCGCCTGCCAACCTAGCAGTTCGAAAGCACCTCCGGGTGCAAGTAGATAAATAGGGACCGCTTACCAGCGGGAAGGTAAACGGCGTTTCCGTGTGCAGCTCTGGCTCGCCAGAGCAGCGATGTCACGCTGGCCACGTGACCCGGAAGTGTCTCTGGACAGCGCTGGCCCCTGGCCTCTTAAGTGAGATGGGCGCACAACCCCAGAGTCTGTCAAGACTGGCCCGTACGGGCAGGGGTACCTTTACCTTTAAAGGGACCCCTGACCATTAGGTCCAGTCGTGGCTGACTCTGGGGTTGCGGCACTCATCTCGCTTTATTGGCCGAGGGAGCCGGCGTACAGCTTCCGTGTCATGTGGCCAGCATGACTAAGCCACTTCTGGTGGACCAGAGCAACACACAGAAATGCCGTTTACCTTCCTGCTAGAGCGGTACCTATTTATCTACTTGAACTTTGACGTGCTTTCAAAGTGCTAGGTTGGCAGGAGCAGGGACTGAGCAACGGGAGCTCACCCCGTCAAGGGGATTCGAACCGCCGACCTTCTGATCAGCAAGTCCTAGGCTCTGTGGTTTAACCCACAGCGCCACCCGCGTCCCTAAAATGGTATTACAAAGCTTTAAATTTATGGTCTGAATGTGGGCAACCACTCTCAGTTGTGGTCCAAAACAACTGGAGGGCAACAAGTTGGCAAAGGATGCCATAACAGCTGTCTAAAGATACTAGATCCTGTCACCAGGCCTTCCTCAGAAGGACAGAGCTGAGCTTTAAGTGTGTATTATTTTGCCTCTCCTTAGTGTCACCCATTTACTGTTCTTTGACATTTGTGGGTAATATTCTTTCCCCCTCCCCTTCCAAGAGTTTAATTTAATACCAAAATCCAATTATTATGTAAATACAAGCCTAGTTATAATTGTCAGAAAACAAGTTAGCATAACAATGGAAAGCGGGGACTTCCTGAAAGTAAAAGCCAGCTCTGATTTATGACAGTCTTTCAAGTATGATTGATAAAACCAGTTCTGAGAAAGAAGTAATGTGTCTGTGTGTGTCCCTGTAGTGTTTTCTCTGCCTTGCTGTTTCAGAATATTTCTCCAAAGTGTTTGTGCAAAGTAAAGTTTCTTTGGAAGGCAAAACTTCACCGTAAAATTCATTGTCTTGGTGGTTTGTTTGTTTGTTTTTCCTTTTGTTTTGCTTAAAAGGCAACCCCCCCTCCTCCAGCAAACCACACCAAAGTCATTATTTAAAGTGCCTCTTCTCCGTTCCTCCCCTCAAATGTTCCTAGCAGATGTTTATTTAGAGAATGTGCTGGCTTTCTCTTGCTAGACACAGAAGTGACATTTCTTGAGGGTTTTAGCTGGAGAAATTTGTCTTCTTCATCATGTCTTTAAACATCTGTAAAAGGCAACGGAATCTTTATTATCTTGCTAACTTGAAGTGAAACCAAAAAAAAGCAAGCAAGCAATATCTTAGCTCTGAGTCCAAAAGAAACTGTAGTTAATGGGACTGACAGATGAGAAATATCTATCCTGAACGTTTTGCTTCAGTAGAAACTCACCCTCTGACCTCTTGACTTCTGAGTAAGGCTGGCGCTTTCTAAAAAAGAACATTCCATTTCCTTCAGATGTGTTTCTTTTTAAAAGAGAAGATTTTTGTTGTTTTGCTTCTCTCCATATTTCTGTTATCTGCCTTAGGAAATAAAGCATTACCCAGAGGATTCAAAACTGTAAAAACAAAGAAGGGGGCTGATGCCCTAGATGGATCTGTTTATGTGATGCCAATTTACTGGGTTGTTCTACACAAACACACCACAACTGGATTTCTTTTTTGACTTTAAAGGAGCATATTATTATTATTATTATTATTATTATTATTATTTCTTAATGAATGTTTAATATGTAGTATTTTTAAAGTCCCACCCCCGTGCAACCTGTTTGGCCTTAACGCTATTCATTTTATACCTCTGGTACCAATCGCAAGTGGGGAGAGGGAGTTGCTGCTTTCAGGTCCTGGCTGGAGGCGTCCCATGGAAATCTGGTTTGCCCCTGTGAAAAGAGGTTCCTGGGCAAGATGAGCTTTTGGCCTGAAGCAGCAGGATTCTCCTTACGTTCTTACGGACTGCAGCTCCTGTGGGGAAAACTGATTTAGAATAAAGGAAAATATCTCATGCTAAGTCAACAATTGATCCATTTAGCTCAGGATTGCCTCTGAATACTAGTTGCTGAGGATCTGGAGCAGGAAGAAGGCTGTTGTGCACATGCTCTCTGTGTGGCCATCTCAGAGGCATCTGGTTGGCCACTGTGAGAGCAGGATACTAGGATCGCCCTACTCACGTGTAGGACCCTGGCAGAGACACATGCCCAACTGGCATGTTCTCTCCCTCCTGGTCAGTAGGGAGCTTCAAAAGCTTTCTCCAGCCCGAACATCACAGCGACTGATACCAAGAAGCATTAGCACGCTTAGGATCCTGCAGAGTATTTGCAGTTTGCGTAACAGAACTCAGTAGCACAGCGTTTTGGCTAATCTACTTTATTTACATATAACACACTCGGAGCATTCTGACTTAGCTCCTTCCTCTTTCTCATCAGACAGCAAAGAGAGAAAGAACAAAGGAGTCCCACTTCACGAAATAGTCCCACTTCACGAAACACAGTAATACCAAAACATCCTGTCTCCGTCACTTCCCACACTGCGGAATGAAAACATACACTGTCATGTGATAGACAACAATCTCATGACTGCAAACACGGAGCAAGAATCCTAACAGACTAGACTGGTGTTTGACTTGCTCCACTTCTTAAATTCTCATAGGAACACAGTTCCATTTTTGATGGGCTGCCGGTCATTTCCTTTATCCCAGATGCAATGCAGTTCCAGGTAATTGAGTACAATACATCGGGGGGCATTAAAAATGGAAGACCACACTGATGACTCCCATGTTTTTGTAGGAACTACAATATCCTTTAAAAAAAAAAAGTACCATGGAGGGAACCACACTACATCTGGGTTATTTTTCAGGAGATGAAATAGTGGCAGCCCAGCCAAGAAGATAGCTGGGATTCTGCTGAAGCTGCTGCTACCACAAATAGTGACAAACTAATTAATAACAAAGTTTAAAAGAATATAAAAAGCCCCAGCCACTACTGCAAAGGTAAGCAATGATTTTTGGCCCACTTTACCACAGTATATGGACTTTTGTACACTTTGTGGCCAGGACCTCCATACACACCGCCCAGGCTTGCGCCCCAAACAGATCACTTCAGTGTTGCTAACACAATGGTTTGACTTCACCTCCTGAAGCGCACTCCATTGTCTCTTAAGGACAGTTGGATGCTAACAACTTGACTAGAGAACTGCCTTGCAAAATTCAGAGACATGCATCTTCCAAAGGATGTCTGTGTTTCAGTTCATGCACTGTTTTGGAAAGTTTGAATTAGGTTGATTTGCCTTTAAATGTGAACTGAGTTGAAATTCTCCCCTATTCCTGTTTCTGATCAGGTCAGTCATGAAGCACATCAGAGGCAAGCACCAACCACCTCCAGTTCCCCACTGAGGCAATAAAATAAAATAAAAATCACAGGTCTACAAAGTAATAGCCAAGTGTCTAAGCAATGTGCAGGAGGTATTTTTCACCCCAATGAAACCTCTAGCTTTTTTGTTTGTTTGTTTGTTTGTTTCCAGTCCAACTTTCAGTGAAGGCCTATTTAAATAAAATAGACTCTTTGCCTATGCTTAACTCCAGGTCTAAATTCCTTGCAGCAGAGGGGTGGGATGAGTAAGGTCGAGGGAGTCAGAAATTTGGAACGCTGCTATGTGTTTGAAGAGTCTTCCCAAGTTATGCTTGGCTGAAGCACTCCTGATTTAAGGATTCATTCTTCCACAAAGAAGCATCCATTAATTGCTCATGTTTAATTCTACTCTTTCTGTGCCAGCTGGTAAGCTTGTTGTGCAACAGTCGTAAATATTTGCAATGCCTGAGTTTCGTAAAAAAGAAAAAGAAAGAAATCAGCACTCATAATTAATTCCTCATCCAGGGTACTCCTGACCGCCGGTCTTTCACCTGACTGATTCGTACGGCCGCTAACAGCTCATTACGTATTAATCATTTCCTCTGCAGAAGCAATCGTTGAGTGGCTTGGTTGGCACAGGTCCAGGTAGTTGGATGGTCATACTGGGATTCCCTTGGATCAGTTATGGGTCGGAGGAAGTCAGTGATGGTATCTTTGCTTGGCTGCAGTTCCGAGAATGTTGTGTGGTGGAGGGAGGATGGAGGGACCCACCACTTACTGAGGGAATGGGCAGCATTAGCACTGAATGCAAACAAATAGCGGGAAACAAAAGTGGTGTACTAAAGTGACTCTCTTTCCATTCACTTGATGCTGTCACCAGAGGCACCCTCTTAAGTCCCATTAAGGCCCCCTTCCCTTTCCATTGAGAGCTAGTGTGGTGTAGTGGTTAAGAGCAGTGGACTCGTAATCTGGTGAATAGGGTTCGATTCCCCGCTCCTTCACATGCAGCTGCTGGGTGACCTTGGGCAAGGGAAAGGAGATTGTTAGCCGTTTTGGGACCCCTTAGGGTAATGATAAAGCGGGGTATCAAATCCAAACTCCTCTTTCTCCTCCCCTTCTTCTTCTTCTTCTTCTTCTTCTTCTTCCATTGTATCTGTGGCATCTGTATCTGTCAGAAGCCACATGAATGCCATACATTTAAATCAGGGCTTTTTTAAAAGCCGGAATTTGCTGGAACTCAGGTTTGGCACCTCTAATGGTTCTATAAAGTCCCTGTCACAGCGATCGGCAGTTTGGTGTCCTCCACATTTTCTAGACTCTACCTCCCATCTTCCCTAACCATTGGCCATGTTGGCTGGGGTTGATAGTAACTGGAGCCCAGGCTATCTGTAGGGCGTCAACATACATTGTGGGAAAGGGAACATTATTGTCTGTCCACAGCCTACACAAAGGGGCAACATTTCTCCTGTGGTTACTATATTGTTGTTGTTGTTGTTGTTGTTGTTGTTGTTACCCCGCCCATCTGACTGGGTTTAATATGATACATTTAAAGCACTCCGATACCCCTGTAAACAGTTATGGCTCCCTCCAAAGAATTCTAGGAGGCATACAGAGCTATACAGGGCCTGTCCAAGGCATTTTGACACTTGAGGCAAACCACAAAATGGCATCCACCACCACCAGGGAAGAAGAAGAAAGTGTGCATCAGGAACAAAGGAAGATCTACATGTGGTGCATTCCTTGGAGGCCGGAATAGCTGCCCTTGTAGATTCTGCCACCAAAGGGAGAGCCAGCCCTTGAGCTATAATTCTCAGTGTTCCCTATGAAGGCAGATTGATTGTTAAACCACTCTAGGAAGGGAACAGTGCCCTCCTAACAACTCTCAGCATCCTTAAAAAACAACAGCTCCCAGAATTCTTTGGGGGAAGCCATGCCAGTCTAAAGTGGTATCATGGTGCTTTAACTGTATGGTATATATGTGTCCTTAGTTACTCCTCTCAGAATTCAATAAATCCAGATAGTTAAGCAAAGAGACTCAGAGACATTGGTGTAAACCTTGCCTGTCACAGGATTTGATTATTGGTTGATCAATAGATCTCTCTCTCCTGCCCCCACCCCTCACAATACCACATAGCAATGTTTGGAGCTTAAAGGCTCCTTTTCATATATATGAAAGCCAGCTCTGTACGAAGCATGTGAAATACGTTAAGGCCACACATTTTTTATATTTATTGGAAACAGCCTAAATAATTAAACTCAATGGGTTTTTTTGGTGGCTTTGGGGCTCTTGCCTAGAGTGAAAGGTCACAACCTGACATACCATCGGCCTACATGGTCCCGATGATTGACAGGAAGAGGAAATAAGTTGATATCCTTCACGTGGGAATCACAGCTTGCAGTGCCTCAGAGTAAGTGGATCGGGAGGCAGCTTTGTGGGAAAAGTTAATTGTGTTATTATTCAAAATCTTCATTCCCAAAGTTTGGCTCAATGGCGATTTATTTACTTAGGCGATAAAACAGCTGTGTGTCATAATAAAACACAGGTCACTGGCTGTTATTTAATGTGCCGAAGTGGGAACCTTGAGCGTTGTGTGGGTTACATTGGGATATATGAGAAGCTTTGAATTCTTGCACAGTTCTCGTCGTCGCATAGGAAATAATTAAAGTTATTCTTTCTTGTTTGCTTGTTTTATTTTTAAAGGTACACACACTGGCTTGAACGATGTACTTTTTTGGCCCCACAGATTTCAGTGGGGACATTGGGCTGCCTCAAAGTAGACCAATTTAAGCTGATAGACATGACAAGCATAGGTCCATTAATTTCAGTGAGTAGGATTGGACAAATCTGTCAATTTTGTTTCTCCTCATTTCCACATAAGATTGTAGGGGGTGGGGTTAAGGTCCTCATGAAAATTCATCAGCATTTTAATGCAAATTCCAATTCATATACAGTACACATTTTTGTGTGCTATTTTACCTAACACACCCAATATTAAAAGGCAGCATTCCCTAATATGATGCATTTTAAATGTTATTGTTGCTAATATTTTTATGCACACTCTGCCCTAATGTATGTGTTTTGTCTACATTATTTGGTTGGAGAGCTGCACTGTGCTGGCACACTTCTTTTTTTTAAAGCATTTGTAAACTTTTAAATAATTTGAGTTTGATAATATCTAAGCAGTGTACAATATTATACACACGCAAACACACACAGAGACACAAAAATCACTGAAACAAAAATGTAACATAGGGCAGAAATATGAAACAAAAGTACAGTGGTACCTCAGGTTACATACGCTTCAGGTTACATACGCTTCAGGTTAAAGACTCCGCTAACCCAGAAATAGTGCTTCAGGTTAAGAACTTTGCTTCAGGATGAGAACAGAAATCGTGCTCTGGCGGCGCGGCGGCAGCGGGAGGCCCCATTAGCTAAAGTGGTGTTTCAGGTTAAGAACAGTTTCAGGTTAAGTACGGACCTCCGGAACGAATTAAGTACTTAACCTGAGGTACCACTGTACATAAAAGAGCCTGCTGGATCAGACCAATGGTCTGACTGGTTCAGCATCCTGTTCTCACAGTGCCCAAACAGATGCCTGTGGGGAGCCAGCAAGCATTTGTAATTAAAAACAGAAATTCAAAGGCTTGAAACACGTAAAACGGAGTCCAATGTTGTGAGTCAGGGAAAGCCTGGCCAAACAGATAAGGTCCCAACTGAATTACACATTTAAAGCAGCATCATACCACTTTAAATAGTCATGGCTTCCCTCAAAGAATCCTGGAAACAATAGTTTGCTAAGGATACTGAGAGATTATTTTGGAGAGCTCTATTCACTTCACAAACCCAGAATTCCCAGAGTCCAACCACTCTGATATTGTCTCGTTTTCTCTTCACAACAACCCTGTTAGGTAGTGTAAATCAAGAGACTGGTCCAGGGTCACTCAACGAATTTCATAGCTCAGCAGCGATATTCACTCTATTTTTCCTGGACTCACATGCTTTCTTCATGGCCTCAGACAAAGTTCAGTTATTTATCAGGCGAGAACAGGCACGGGGTGAGCAGGAATGGCTGGAGAGGGCTGCTACATCTTACCTGAGGTAGCCATTTCACTCTGCCTAATGGCAGAGCTGGCTCAAAATTAACTGTATTTACGCAAATCTAATGAACCATCGAATCTAATGCACACCTCAATTTTCAAAATCTTGAAACAAAAAATAAAGTATTTGCTAGCACCATCAAATCTAATGTGCACCATGATTTTCGTGACTTAATTTGGCCAAAAAAGGTGCACATTACATTTGAGTAAATACGGTGTGCCATGCTGCCTAATCCCGAGACACTGTGTTGCAGCCAAATCACAGTGCCTGATGGTATGTTTTGATCCCGTCTGGATCAGGGGTGGGTTCTGAAGTCTGAGCACACAGAGGTCCATGTAGCTCATAAAACCAGCATCCCACAACCTCCCCCATTTTGGGGGGGACTACAATTCCCATCAGGCCTAGTCAGCCATGCTGGGAGGCTGTACTAGACTATGCCCCGCCCTCAGGCTGAAATGTTCCTGCATTGCTTTCACAACTTGGCCCTTTGAACAATTTGTCTCAGGCCTCATGGCACTGCTTGACCTAATAACATGCCCCTTTAACATGTTTTTATAATGGTTTGTTGAGGAAGATGCTTTTCTTCCTCACGGTTTATCACTCCACCTGCTTTAATAGATTGTAATGATCTTCACGGAGACTTGCAATAGAATGAAATCCATGACGCCGCAGAACAGTGAAGTGTAAAGGGAGAAGACAAGGAGGGGAGGGAGAGAGGAAGGGGGGAACCTTTCAAATTATTGTTCTGGTGCCAAAGGTGCCCAATCACCTTACACCTGTGGATTAGTTCGTTGCCATGGAAATGCACCGTCGCTTTACAGGGCCACGATGCGGTGGTACCCAGATTACTGACTCTGAGAGACACAAAGGGGACGGAGGAATTGTGGGTTATTATTAGAACTGCAGCTGGAGATTATGTTGTAAACCTGGGATTGCATGGAGTAGCAAATGGGTGGCGGGGGGGGGAGAGAGAAATGAATATAGCTGTAGCCTTGAAACACAGCAGAGGTGGGGAGGCAGAGATGGAGGGGAAGGAGGGGTGCTCTCCAGTGATTACTGCAGGAATTGTCCCCATTATAATCCCCCCCCCCACCCAGCCTGAATAGGTATTTTCCTGTCAACCAGAGTGAAAGGGTGGGAGATAGCCCGCTGAGTCTGCATGCCGGTACAAAAACCTAAGTCTGGAGCCTTTGTTTTTCTCCCTGAGGATGTGAGCAATATAGTAATACATTAGCAAACTGTCCATTGCCTGCCTCTGTGTGTGTGTGTGTGTGTGTGTGTGTGTGTGTGTGTGTGTGTAGGGAGGTTAAAATCCAGAGAAGAGGACACACAAACACTCATCAGGCACCACCCCGTGGGGTCTCTGTCTACAGAGGATGGAACACCCGGGGTCAGGGATGGAGCACAGGATGTAAGACAACAGCGCTTTCATATTCCAAGTAGGAATGAAAAGCAGCCACTATCACTGGATTCCTCTCTCTTCTCCTAGCCCAAATGCTGAGCAGCTCACAGGCTCCTAGTGCACCCATCTGCTGCTACTAATGGGCTCGCTTGCTGGGTGGGTGAACAATATAAGAAAGGTCTCATTCAGCCAGGGGGTCCTGAAACCCAGAGCTATCAAGCTCAACAATGGGGGTTTACAAAATGCTGTCAGTGTACTTAGTCCTTGGCCCACAGAAGTATCCAAGCGCATCATGTTGCTGTGTAAATTAGTGGCTTCCATTCATATGACTTAGATCTGTAATGATCTAAATCAACAGTCTCCAACCTGGTGCCCAGGCACACCACCATGCCCATCAGTACTTCCTATGGTGCCCGCAAATGGTCTCAGCAAATATTCCGTTAAAAACCGCCCACTGTTTGCTCTTTCTGCTCGCTTCCTGTTTGCACAGGTTCAGGATCTTCTGCATTGAAGATGCCCTTGTAAACATGCTCATGTTTCATTGGAATTTTATGTGGCCTCCCGATCTCAAAACAGGAGAGGTGCAAAGAGCTTCTCTCTGTGAGCAAGTGGGGGGGGGGGGGAAGTGACTGATATAGGTTCATTTATCCCAATGATGAGTGGGGTCATGCCCACACAATTTTGTGGTCCTTTCTCTTTTCCTCCTCTTTTTTAGACGTGGCAGCCATTTTGTGCTGCTGCTGCTGTTGTTACTAAACACACTCCACAGCAACCTCCCCCCCCCCCGCCTCTAACTTGCATTTTCTCTATAATTCCAAATGTTCGCTAGAGACAAATGATGGCTGCCTCCTGTCCTAAAGGGCCTTGGACCAGGATAGCACAAAAATCACTTCTTCCTGAATAATTCTGCCACCTCCTTAAAACAACCATCTGAGACCCTCCTCTAGTACCATTCCCACATTCTGAGATTAAGTGGGTGAGAAAATAAAATGGAGGAAAGAAGACTGCTGCACAATACTGAGGGACTTGTAATTTTGTTTTACTAGCATATCTTTCTAGGGTTACTTTTGGTTCACCACATTTCTCTAATGAAACTAGGGACGTCTATTATTATTATTATTATTATTATCATTATCATTATTATTATTTTGTGTGCATCTGACTGGGTTGCCCCAACCACTCTGGGTGGCTTCCAATACATATAAAAACATCATTAAACATTAAACATTAAAAACCTTCCCTATACAGGGCTGCCTTCAGATGTCTTCTAAAGGTTGCATAGTTACTTATCTCCTTGGCTCGGGGGTCACATAATTCCATACACTCCAACATTTCTCCGATGAAAATAGGGACATCCTAAGGAAAAGTGGGACATTCCGGGATCTGATCAGAAACAAGGACAGCTTCTGTAAATCCAGAACTGTCCCTAGAAAATAGGGACACTTGGAGGGTCTGTCTGTATGATAGGGATGCAGAATAAATTCAATTTGGTTGACTTTTTAATGCAAACCTACCTAATTCACACTTCTTGAATCAAAAACATAGCTAGCCTTTGAAATCTTCACTTCTGCATATTTTGCGCTGCAGTCCTCCATCCGAACAATGTGCAGAAAAATGCATATCTTTGGGGAAATTGTGCATCAAACTGATGTGGAAATGTGGCGAGTTGTGACTGGAAAACTAAGGAACTGAAATTGACAGAAACATTCATCCCTAGTTAGAAATTGTGCTGTGAAGAGTTAACAATCTCTTGGCATTAAATAAGTGATGGGTTGGAGTGCAGCCAACGTTTTGTGCTATATTGAATGGTGTTATGGCTAATGGATAAAACAATAGAATGGAACTGCTTTTGTTATCTGGTCAAGTCAAGCCTCATGTATCTTGATGCTGCCAGTTGCTGTCTGTCTGTCTGTCTGTCTATCTGTCAGTCAGTCTATCTCTCTATTATGTATCTATCTATCATCTGTCCCCAACTTTCTATCACACTACAGTGATACCTCTGGTTGCAAACGGGATCCATTCTGGAGGCCCGTTCGCAACATGAAAAGAGTGCAACCCGCAGTGGCACGTCTATGCACATGCGGGTTGCGATTCGCCACTTCTGCGCATGTGTGTGACATCATTTTGCGCTTCTGCGCATGTGCGAGTGGTGAAACCCAGAAGTAACCCTTTCTGGTACTTCCGGATCACTGCGGGACGTAACCTGAAAGAACATAACATGAAGCGGACGTAACATGAGGTATGGCTGTATAGTGTGACTACAGTAATGCCATAAGAAAATGAGAAGAGCCCTACTGTGTTTCACACAGATGCCAGTGGGAAGCACAGAAACAGGACCTGAGTGCAGCAGCTCTCTACTGTATAGGACTGTATAGGATAAAGGGTGGAGCCAGGGGTGGACCTTGGTAATGTGGCGCCTTGCGTGAGGCCAAAATTTGACACACACCCTTGTGCTGCCTTCCCAAAGCCGCCTAAGCAAGGTGTCAGGCTTTGGAAAGGAGGCAAAGACCCTGGCAAGGTCCTAGAGCCCTCCTATCTCCTTTCCAAAGCTGGATAAGCATTAACTAGGCTTTGGGAAAGAAGAGGGAAGACTCTAGGACCCTGTCAGAGCTGTCATACCTCCTTTCTGATGAAAGGGCCTACTGGGCTTTAGGAAGGAGGTGGGAAGGTGCCCTCACGGCTCGGCACCATGTGCAGGGGAACCATCACACTCTTGTGGGGCTATGCAAAAAAATGCATTCATGCTCCTCAGTGGCTTGAGACAGTGGAAGCTATTGAATCACTGGCCTCAACAGATGAGGATCCTGTGGTCAGGAGGTAGACCAAGCATAGGCAAACTCATCCCTCCAGATGTTTTGGGACTACAACTCCCATCATCCCTAGCTAACAGGACCAGTGGCCAGGAATGATGGGAACTGTAGACCCAAAACATCTGGAGGGACGAGTTTGCCTATGGCTGAGGTAGACCATGTCTCAGTTCAGAGCACAGAGAGATGCCCTGCACCCCTCCTCCAATCCCTTCCTCTGCACATACTTTGCCCATCAAAACAACAAGCCTCTTGCTACCATAATAATTCATACTAATCTGAAAGGAGGCCCTTTGGGCACTGTCAGTATATCCCCTCTGATGTCATGGACTGGTTGGACATGAAGAAATGGTGGGAGGGACCAGCTAGGGAACCACCAAGGCAAGAAGGTTCAGAGCCTGGGGGAGCAGTGGTGGCAGGATGATGAGTGGTCATAGGGAGAAGAGGGAGAAGAATGGGAAGGGGAGGTGTCAGAAGCTGAAGGGCTAACAGGTATCAGTACGTTGGAAGAGTCTGGGGCAGAGAGAAATTCAGAAGCAGAGGCAGAAGGTGAAGCAGGCAAGTGGAAGGAGGGAGGTCAAGAGGCAGAGATGAGTCAAGCTAGTGAAGAGTCATGGGTGCCCCCCCCCCCAGTGTGACAAGTTCCCTCCGCATCCCAAATCCCAGAACCAGGAGAGGGATGAAATAGGTGGAGCAAAGATAGGCTGCACACAGGCACAGTCTCCAAGTGTTTGGAAGACGCCCTGGAGCGGTAGAGACACAGATGGCTGTAGAGAGGCAGGTACCTTTAGTCTTGGCAACTGATTTTATGGAGTAGGACCTACAGAACATGAGCTGCTGTGTTCATTAGGCTGAGTCTGTGAAGGTCATTTTTTTCTAATTGTTATCTCCAGCTTTGAACTATGTGATTTACTGAGCAGCTTACTCTGCGGCACCTCAACAGTACTTTCCTCCTTTCAACAATATTTGTGTGATTGTTGCACACAATCAATTCAGTGTTTATCCATTCAGGAGCTGTTGCCCTTGCCATTGTGGGTCCTTAGGGACATCAGATAGCCAAACTGATGCCACACAGCTCATTACAGAATTCACAATAAACTAGGATTACCCACATGACTACCGTCTAGAAACACTGCCCTCCCTCTCAACTGGCTTTATGTAATTATGTTATCACATAACCAAGTCTAATTCACCTTGTTGCATCATGACATCATTCTGTTCCACTTGGGATCCCCAGTTGGATAGGCCTGCCCATGTGATTATGCCTAAGAACACTTGCTATGTAGATGGGGGTGGGAATGTGGTGCAGGGAAGGACTTTGGTTTCTCAAATTTCAGTGGCACCCTGCGTGAAGCCAAAATTCAACACAACCCCACCTCTCGTCTTATTTTCTGTGTGTGCACTGTGTCATAGTTGCAACACTTTGCAGCACGCCCCTCAAATCAGCACCCAGTGCTAGGGAACCGATCACACTGCCTTTAAATCCTTTTTTGATGGCAGTGAAACAGCAGATTAGGGGAAAGATGGCAAAGGCATCGTTGGGGGAAAGCAGTTTAGCTGTTTCCCCATCCCTTCAACTTTGAATGGAAAACGGAACCTGGCGAGCATGCAGAACAACCCTCGTAATGATACTAATTTTGCATTTTAAAATCAACTGTGTCCAATCCACTCCGCTTTCAGAGATTTGAGGACAAATGCAATTCAGAGCTTGGGGCTCGTACATTCATTTCTTCATGTATCCATGCGAAAACACAGTGCATTGCTCCTGGGGCGAACATCTGCTCACATCCAGTGCCACAGGCAACTTTCATCTGTCTCCTTCCAAGTACTTGCAAATGAGGGCTTATCACAGCCCTAGTGGCATCCGTCCCAATGTGTGGCATATCGAAAAACACTTGCATCCTCACCATCGTCCAAGCCCTTCACCTTGGCAATGTTTGGAAGTGCCCTGGGAGTGTGGCCACAGAGTCTCTTCTCTCCCCTCTCCTTTCACCTCCCCCCCCCCCCAATCTGCAGTGCTTGCCTTGCCTTTGACGTCAGCTTTGAAATTGCTCGCTGTGATGTGCCGTGGCTTTGCTGTGTTCCCTTTCTAGTCATAATATTGGTTCAGCCGTAACCTCGGCACTTTGAGGTATAATTGTCCCTGACAAGAGGGTGAATCAATGGTGGAGGGTTGATAAGCATTACATACAGATGACAGAAGTCAGGACATATCGGATTACTGCTGTGAATATAATAAAAGAGAGGCGAAACATGTTGGCGGCTCAAAGACAAGCCATTTCATAACTCTCTAGTGGGGCTATTATCTTCCATTTACTGCCACTGATAACCAGGTTGCCAATGGTCTCCATAGGATCCAGTTACAATCCATTTAACATGTTGCTTGCCAGGCACAGCCAGGATGGGGAGGTGATATTGACAATGATTTTTAGCTTCTTTGATTAGTTTTAGGAGGGGAGTTAGATCTGCCTTGACCCAGCTTTTCGATGAGATAAGACACCAAGCAGGTAATGCTTTGAACTTTTTTTGTGGGTTGGTGTGTGTTTGTGGGTATTAGCCTCTTAGGAGAACATAAAAAGAGCCCTGCTAGATCAGGCCAAAGGCCCAACTAGTCCAGCACCCTGACATCACAGTGGGTAACCAGTTGCCTATGGGAAGCCTGCAAGAAGGATGTCCGTGGAACAGTCTTCTCCTCCCCACTAGAGATTCCCAGGCACTGGTAAGGTAAAAAGCAAAAGGACTCCTGGACAGTTAAGTCCAGTCAAAGGCGACTATGGGGTTTGGCGCTCATCTCGCTTTCAGACCAAGGGAGCCGGCATTTGTCCACAGACAGCTTTCCGAGTCATGTGGGCAGCATGACTAAACTGCTTCTGGCACAATGGAACATCATGACGGAAACCAGAGTGTGCATGGAAACACTGTTTACCTTCCCACTGCAGCGGTACCTATGTATCTACTTGCACTGGTGTGCTTTCGAGCTGCTAGGTTGGCAGGAGCTAGGACAGAGCAACGGGAGCTCACCTCATCGCAGGGATTCAAACTGCCGTCCTTCTGATTGGCAAGCCCAAGAGGCTCAGTGGTTTAAACCACAGCGCCACCTGCGTCCCAGCAACTGGTACACAAAGGCAACCCTCAACTAGCTGGGCTGATTTAGCGTGTGGCAGCTTACAAGGTACTAAATCTGTGGTGTATTTACAATGCAGTCAAACCAACAATGCATGTTTGCTAGATAGACACATGATAAGCAATGAAGTTCAGAGTTCTGTCAGTTTCCTGAGAGACACTCCCACTGTGACCTGTCAGTGGGACGGCATATCCATACATATAATTTCATCACCTGGCCAGGGCACTTCCTCTTTGGACCTTGACCTTTCACCTCATTCCAGCAATGTGAGAACATCTGCATATCAGACACCATTTTAAACTGGGCTAAAGTAGGTCTTTGCAACTGGATGGTCATTTTAAGCCTGTCTGAACAAAGCTGCTGTATCTGTTGCTCTTCAACAAGTATGCTGAGTGAGTAAGTGCTATTTTTAATTTTTCCAAGACTGTTTGCGTGATTAATTTTTTATGTTGGAGAGACAGAGGAAATGCCAGAAAAAAATTAGTCTGCCTTAAAGCAGCCTGGGTTACTTAAACCAAAAGGCTAAAACCAGCCTATCAAAGCTTCCCTTTTAAATGGCGAAGGGATGCACTCTGCTGAACTCACAAACATGAGGAAGGAAGGATAATACCTAGTATATCCTCTCCTAGCATCTAGCAAGAAAGAGTGTTCCCCAAACACTTCTCCCCCTTTCCAAATTATCCTCACAACTCTGTGAAGTAGCTTAGGCTGAGAGACAGTGAATGGCCCCAAGTCACCCAGTGGGATTCATGGCTGAGCAGGGATTTGAACCCAAGTCTCCCAGGTCCTGATCCAGCACTCTAATCATTACTCCACACTGGCTGTATATCCTAAAGACACTGCAGTCTCCACTGACCTTCATTCCAGGAAAACCAAACCTTAGAAAAAGCACAGGGAGTCTCTTGCCGCTCAGAGATTTGGGTGCAAGCAGCCATTGGGAAGGGCCATTGCTCAGTGGTAGAGCATCTGCTTTCCATGCAGAAGGTCCTAGGTTCAATCCCTGGCATCACCAGGTAGGGCAGAGAGAGACCCCTGCCTGATACGCTGCAGAACCACTGCCAGTCACTGTAGACAATACTGGACCAATGGTCCGACTGAGGTATAGGGCAGCTTCCTATGTTCCTAATGCATAGTATTCAGCACCATCAGTGTGCATTGCCACAAGGTGCTGGGTTTAGTCTGAGAGACAGAGGGAAGGATGTTTATTGCTTTACACGAATCAGCTCTTTTGAGCCATTGTTGAAATGCTGAGCTTCTGAAAAGATGCGAGGTGCACACTCTTATGTACTGAAGTTCTCACCCTGGGCCAGCAGGGGAATACTGTAGATAGTTATGCAAATAAGGGATTGAAAGTGACATTCAGTGATTGGATAGTTTTAGAAAATTGTTACAGTTACATTGTACTGGAGCTCTATATAAGCAGGCTGACTGAACCCTTCAGTTCAGTCCTGGCCTGTGAATAAACAAGAGCTGTTTGAAGAAGTGCTGCGTCGTCTGATATGTTCACCCACAACTTAACACACACACATTCATTCACAACATTCTTAAGTGTGGAAAACATGCATTCAGTTTCCTTCATGCAATTATGCTGACAGAAAGCAACGTTTTAAATACTACACCAGAAGAATCTTTATTTGCATTAGCCACTAGCCATAGCAATAAAATGTACTAAAGATAGAGGTAAAAACTTAACTATGCAAAATACATTCTGGAGGTTTACATCAATAATCAAATAACCGATCTTATTCTAATTGCCCCTGCTAATTTTTTTTCCAGTTTTTGCTGTCACTTGATTATATTGATCTGCTAGAAGAAAGAACACAGTAGCAAATGGTTGAGCGACCTGGTAGAGGGGCAATAACCTCAATCCTCAAATCTTTATAAAGAGCACAATCTAGCAGTACATGAGCTACTGATTCAATACTGCCATCTCCACATGGACATAACCAGTTTTCCAGTGGAATATTTTGAAATTGACCCTCAAGTACAGCTGAAGGCAGCATATTTAATCTTGTGTAAGTGAAAGCGCATCTTTATTTTGGAATTATTAAATTTTTTAAATAGGGTGGCAACATATCAAAATGACTAGGTGGAAAATAATCACACCGTACAGAAAGTCACAATATAAAATAGTGGTATGTAAGTAGGGATTTCTCCACCCCTTTGTGAGACCGAAGTACCTGAAATTCCACTCCAGGGTTCACTGGAGTCTCTTAGGAGCTGATACTTTACCATGGTGTCAATCATCTTTCATACTGATAGGTTTCAAGTTTATATGTGGCGTATGTGAACAGCATGAGATCTTGTTTTCAAGTGTTTGGCTTCAAATAGATTTAAAGCATTAGGTCTGAAAGTATGCATGCTTTGTTTTGTGAGAGAGAGTACAGTGGTACCTAAGGTTAAGTACTTAATTTGTTCCGGAGGTCCGTTCTTAACCTGAAACTGTTCTTAACCTGAAGCACCACTTTAGCTAATGGGGCCTCCTGCTGCTGCCACGCCGCTGAAGCCCGATTTCTGTTCTCATCCTGAAGCAAAGTTCTTAACCTGAAGCACTATTTCTGGGTTAGCGGAGTGTGTAACCTGAAGCGTATGTAACCTGAAGCATATGTAACCTGAGGTACCACTGTACCTCCTTAGAATTATTCACCTCTGGTACACAGCCAGAGAAATCCGGGAAAAAATATTTCATGTTCTCCAGCATTGCACAGAGAAATCTGGAAAGATCAGCTTCATCATGAGGAAAATTTCCTGTTCTCTGTGGGAAATGAAACTTTATACTCTACTAAAATTCTTCTGTGTAAGAAGCATGCTATCAAGGCAGGGAAGCTCGCCGCCTCCCCAGCTTCCGACAGATGAGGTGTTTTAGATCCAAGACAAAAGCCCTCGCCATCTTTCCTGGGCTTGGGGATCAGAACCAGGCTCACACATGGGGCAGCGATCTGGAAATGCTTGGCCACAGAAATGTGCTTGGGTGCAAGCCAGCCTCAGCCCTAGGCAAATTCCCACCATGTGCAAAGATTCCTAGCCAAAACTGCAATCTGTGCGAAGTGAGGAAGTATGAAGTGATGAGCCATTCCTGGGTCAGAGAGAACACGGACAAGGGAACATGCAATAACACCCTCCCCAGCTAATTCATTCCTTTATATATTTTTTTCCACTTGAGGAGAGTTTTGTTCACTTTCTGTTGGTTTCCTGACTGTAGCAATTTACAGACTTTCTGCCAAGAAGCCCTGGTGATCAGTGAAAGCTTATCAGGAGTTCTTCATGAGATAATTAGGAACAACAGACAGACATTTCTCATGGAATGCACACATACACATGTGTGTATGCAGATGTATTCTAGGGCAAATTTACACAGGACAATGGTTATGCCCCAGAGACCTGTCAGGTACCTTGAGTGGGTGGTCTGAATAATACTGGGCTCAAAATCAACCAGGAATTACAACTTCAGAAATCCAATGCATTGTGCTTACCAAGTGCAGATTTACCGCCCCCATACACACCCACCCACCCAAAAAAAAAACCAATTGACAACAACAATAGCAGCCAAGGCAAAACAAAAAAAACCTACATTGCTGGCTGGAGAGTACTGATTTGTTTCTCTCTCTTTTTGCCAATTATTTTGATAAAAAATCCAAATTATTACAAATTGTTGCCAAATTAATACAATTTAATACAATTTTCCAAAACCAGTTTCCTACTACTCTCCTTACAAGATAAATTTGTTTCTTCCTTCTGTGTGTCCCAACTGTTGGGCACAACAACAAAATGACATTTCTCTTCCAAATAAGGCTACTGAGATGAAGAAATCAAGCCCGGAATGGGATTTTGCATGAAAGGACCGTGAGCTCAGTTCATAGCTGGTACTGGAAACAAATCTCCTGGCTCTGAATGTATGCATGAGCTACCCTGCTCTTTAATTCCAAGTGGTCCCTGGTGTAGGTTCATTCCAAATGTGTTCTAGATATTGGAAGATCTTTTGGTTGGTCATGATGAAAAACAAAGTACTGTAGATCTAACAAGTCTGAAATCAGCCAGCTCCTGTTAAGAACATAAGAAGACCCCTGCTGGATCAGGCCCAAGAGGGAGGTCCATCTAGTCTAGCACTCTATTCCCACAGTGGCCAACCAGATGCCTGAGGGAAACCAGCAAGCAGGACTGAAGCCTTTCATAGGACAGAGGCCCCTCCCCTCCCCAGATGCTGCTTCTAGGGGTGGAGTTAAGGCCTCACTAATTTCCTCAGTCACATAATACCAGCGTACTGGAAGAAGCAAAGATCACTAGTGTTGAAGCAATGATTCTTCAACATCAACTTCGTTGGACTGGTCATGTGCAGATGCCTGATTATCGTCTTCCAAAGCAACTACTCTTTCTCCAACTTAAGAATGGAAAGTGTAATGCCGGTGGACAACAAAAGAGGTTCAAAGATGCTCTCAAGGCAAACCTAAAAAAAATATGTAGTATAACTGGGAAACACTGGCCTGCAAGCACTCTAATTGAAGAACAGCCTTTCCCAAAGGTGTCATGGGCTTTGAAGATGCTCGAACTCAGGAGAAAAGGGAGAAACGTGCTAGATAGATAGATAGTTTATTACGGCCATAGGCCCATATTCAATACATCATACAGCAAAGCAGGTATAAGTCAGAGAGCTCGGCGTCCTCCAGTTCCGTTAATTATTGCTTATCTCACAGCTCAACATTCTTCTGCTCTCCAGCTTCCAGTTGAAAAAACAATTGGTAGTTAATAAAATACTTGGTTTAAAACAAGTTAAAATCAATTAAAACTCGATTAAAATCCGTGGAGCTCTGAAGCTGACTGCCTGGCCTGACGCCATCTTCGATCACAGTCGGAGAAACGTGCTAAGAGGAAGGCACGTCTAGCAAATCCTTACCATGATCAATTCCCACCCGGAAGCCTATGTTCTCACTGTGGAAAGACATGTGGATCCAGAACTGGCCTTCACAGTCACTTACAGACTCATTGTTAAAACCATGTTTATGGAAGACAATCTTACTCAGCTAGTGGTGATTGCCAAAGAAGATTCATTCATTCATTCATTCATTCATTCATTCATTCATTCATTCATAAGATTTCTTCCTTACCCTTCACCACAGGGTCCCAGGGTGGGCTACAGTAGTATAGTATGCAATGAAAAATCTGGATAAAAATTTTCAGCTGCAAAGCAAGTACAACCATTCTATATGGAACAGAAGATTATAAATTCAATAAAACAAATTTGTCAAAGGCCAGGAGCTATGATGCAATAGTCTCTTAACAATCTCTTCTGCTTGGTAAGTACTAATACAAGAGCCCTCCTCATAGAAATGTGAACTTCAGAACACATCCCAGGATACTCTCCAATGTGTGTGGCTTCCCTCCATGGTACACTTGCATTGCAGTAGAGCTGATAGGCCAGACACTGGTCTCCCTGCTCAGTTGGCCACTTGAGTGGGTGGGTGGTGCCACACACCTGTCCATCACCTAACATCACCCTAGCATCAGGTGGCCCTTCTTTTTTCCTTTGTAGTGCAGCTTGAGCACAGCTGATCCCAGAGAGCATCCTGTCTCTGTCGATAAGCTGATTGAAAGTGACAGCAAGTCTCCCTTGCTAAAGAGTGTTAAGGCTCATGATTGCTCATTGGCAGCTGTGCCTCTACCTGCCCGACATCTGAAGTCACTTATTATGTCAGGTGTAGGGTAGGAGGTGGGATCTGGTTTGGGGAAAATGGTTCACAGGCCAAATTGGGACCCATGGCTGGCCTGATTAAGCCCAAAGGCCAGATGTTCCCCACATACTGTATAACACACTGCAGTAATCAAACCAATAGGATACTGGAGCACAGATGATCTTCTGTGCCACAGACATCCCAAGAGCCTCAAGTGATAGCAATGGAACCAGAAGTACCCTCAAGCTGCACATCTGCTTCTTCCAAGGGAGTGTAACCCCATCAAGAGCAGGAAACCTCCCACCCATCTGGTCTGGGGAACCAGCCACTCACAGTGGCTCAGTCTTATCTGGACTGAGCTTCAGTTTGTTGGCTCTCATCGTCTATTACTGAGGCAAGTCCAGCACATCCATTGCCACACCTGCAGATGTAAAGGAGGAGAGCTGTGTGTCCTCAGCATATTGCCGATAACATACTCCAAAACTCTGGATGAACCCACTCAGTAGTTTCATGTAGATGTTGAACAGCATAGGGGATACAACACAAAGGAACCCCACACTGAAGGCTCCAGGGGGGTGAAGAGCACACCCCAAGCATCAACCTCTGGAAACGACCATCCAATGCAATGCCACCCACCTGCAACTCAGACAGTCGCTCCAGAAGGGTACTATGGTCGATGGTATCAAAAGTTATTGAGCGGTCGAGGAGAATTAACAGGGGTGTATTTTCCCTGTCTCTCTCCCAACAGAGGTCAAGCAAGGCAGTTTCTGTGCCAAAACCTGGACCTAAATGCCACCAATACCCTGACCATTGTGTCCTCCACAACCATGGGCAGGAAAAGGATGGAGATGGATGGAGATGGATGCCAATTACCTTGAACACTAGTACCCTTCCCTGAATTCAGAGTATTCCCCCTTGGCTTCATTTCCAAAGGGGAAGGGGTTCCATAAACTGTTCCCTGCTCCGCCTCCATTCTATGCTGACCAACCAGGCACACTGTATGAATGCTAGGGAAGCCCTTCCCCAGTCATGTCCTCACAACTACCACCCAGATACCCGTGGGAAACCTACTAGCAGGACCTGAGCACAGGAGTGTTCTGCCCTCCTGCAGTTTCCAGCAATGGGTGGCTATTCATCATCATCATCATCATCATCATAATAATAATAATAATAATAATAATTTATTATTTATACCCCGCCCATCTGGCTGGGCCTCCCCAGCCACTCTGGGCGGCTTCCATAAAAACCAAAAGTACAGTAAAATATCACACGTTAAAAACTTCCCTGAACAGGGCTGCCTTAAGATGTCTTCTGAATGTCAGGTAGTTGTTTATCGCTTTGACATCTGCTGGAAGGGCGTTCCACAGGGTGGGCACCACTACCGAGAAGGCCCTCTGCCTGGTCCCTGTAGCTTTGCTTCTCGCAATGAGGGAACCGCCAGAAGGCCCTCGGCGCTGGATCTCAGCGTCCGGGCAAAATGGTGGGGGTGGAGAGGCTCCTTCAGGTATACTGGACCGAGGCCGTTTAGGGCTTTAAAGGTCAGCACCAACACTTTGAATTGTGCTCGGAAACATACTGGGAGCCAATGTAGGTCTTTCAAGACCGGTGTTATATAGTCTCGGCGGCCGCTCCCAGTCACCAGTCTAGCTGCCGCATTCTGGATTAGTTGTAGTTTCCGAGTCACCTTCAAAGGTAGCCCCACCTAGAGTGCATTGCAGTAGTCCAAGCGGGAGATAACCAGAGCATGCACCACACTGGCAAGACAGTTCGCAGGCAGATAGGGTCTCAGCCCACGTACCAGATGGAGCTGGTAAACAGCTGCCCTGGACACAGATTTGACCTGTGCCTCCATGGACAGCTGTGAGTCCAAAATGACTCCCAGGCTGTGCACCTGGTCCTTCAGGGGCACAGTTACCCCATTCAGGACCAGGGAATCCTCCACATCTACCCGCCTCCTGTCCCCCAGAAACAGTACTTCTGTCTTGTCAGGATTCAACCTCAATCTGTTAGCCACCATCCATCCTCCAACCGCCTCCAGACACTCACACAGGACCTTCACTGCCCTCACTGGTTCTGATTTAAAAGAGAGGTAGAGCTGGGTATCATCCACATACTGATGAACACCCAGCCCAAACCTCCTGATGATCTCTCCCAGCGGCTGCATGTAAATGTTGAAAAGCATGGGGGAGAGGACAGAACCCTGGGCACCCCACAAGTGATAGCCCAGGAGGAAGGAGCGGAACCACTGTAGGACAGTGCCCCCAGCTCCCAGCCCCTCAAGACGGTCCAGAAGGATGTTATGGTCGATGGTATCAAACACCACTGAGAGATCCAGCAGAACTAGGAAACAGCTCTCACCTTTGTCCCTAGCCCGCCGGAGATCATCAACCAGTGCGACCAAGGCAGTTTCAGTCCCATGATGAGGCCTGAATCCCTACTGGAAGGGATCCAAATGGTCCGCTTCTTCCAGGCGTGCCTGGAGTTGTTCGGCAACCGCTCGCTCTATCACCTTGCCCAAGAATGGAAGATTTGAGACTGGGCGATAGTTGGCCATTGTGGCTGCATCTAATGATGGTTTTTTAAGAAGCGGTTTAATAACCGCCTCTTTCAGCGGGTCTGGGAAGGCTCCCTCACGGAGGGAAGCATTCACCACCCCACAAAGCCCATCGCCCAGTCCTTCCCGGCTAGCTTTTATAAGCCAGGATGGGCAAGGATCCAGGAGACAGGTGGTTGGTTTCACTCGTCCAAGCAGCCTGTCCACATCCTCGGAGGTAACAGATTGGAATTGATCCCACTCAACTTGACTAGACAGAACTCTAACACTCTCCCGCCCCGGCCCTGCTCCCACGGTGGAGTCTACTTCTTCCCGAATCTGAGCGATTTTATCTGCAAAAAACTTTGCAAAATCATTGCAGGAGAACATGTGGCCCGTACTGGGCCCCGATGTTGCAGGTGGTTCCGCTAAATTGTGAACCACCTGAAAAAGTCTCCTGTTGCTGTTTTCTGCAGATGCAATAGAGGCGGTGAAGAAATTTTTCTTCGCTGCCGCTATCGCCACTTGGTAGGCTCGACGTTGAGCTCTAACCTCTGTCCGGTCAGATTAGGAATGAGTTATCTGCCACCGGCGCTCTAGCCTTCTCAACGATTGTTTCATTGCCCTCAGATCCGTGGAAAACCACGGGGCTCTCCGGGCTCCATGCAATCGGAGAGGGCGCTTCGGAGCCAAACAGTCAATAGCCCTGGTTAACTCCACATTCCAGCGGGCCACCAGGGAATCAGCTGAAAGGCCATCAGCATGGGATAAAGCATCCCCTACCACTCTCTGGAAACCATTTGGATCCATTAAGTGGCGGAGGCGGACCATCCGAATTGGTCCCACCAATCATTACTGCCTCTCAACAGTGAAGACAGAACATAGGATAGTGGCCATTGATAGCCTTATCTCCCACCCCCGGTGAATTTTATCCAAATCTCTTCTAAAGTCATCCAAGTTGGTGGCCATCACTGCCTCCTGTGGGAGTAAATGCCATAGTTTAAGTTAGTTAAACTAAGTTTGCTTACCATAGTTTAATTAAGTTGAACTTAGTTTTCAATAGTTAATGCCCTGTTGGCTTTTAGATATCAAGAAGGTTCTACAACTGCAGCCTCACCTCTCTCCCATCTTCCACTAGGCATCAGGAGCTGACCTCCATAGAACCAACTTCCCTGGCATTGGAGGTGTCTTCTAGAGACCCAGGTCATGCCACCTTCTGCCAGTGCTGGGCTTGTTGCCTTGGCAGCCATGGCAGTGGTACCACTCTTCAGTGATCATGGCCATCCTTCCTGGGATTTTGTAAAAATATTATTTATTCAGTTTACGAGTCACCTAATTAAAGCAAATATATATTCTCCAGGCAGCACACACAGTAAAACAGTCAAAATTAAAACAAGCCACACAAAAACTCAATAAAACCGTAAATCAATGCAACCAACCCAGCAGCTGATAAAAGCCAGCCGTAAATCCAGGCACAAATCAAAAGTCCAGTAACCAATCCAGCAAATTGTATCCATGCCTGATTGCTGAGATCTTGGGAGGGAGTCTCAGTTCATGGATCCCTTGTGGTCTCTTCCAACTCTATGATTCTATGATTCTATGATCCCCATGGCTCAGCTTCACAGCTTATCTCCACTGGGAGCTGTGCGTTCCATACTGTGGGTCTGACTCCTGAGTTTTCGGGAGAAGAGCAGGTTACAGAATGTACTAAATTGCTTAAAATCAAAGCTCGTTTTTAGTAGGTTTTTCATTTAATTTGGTTTTTTCTTTTATCCTACTCTTCAGCCAAAAAGTGGGGGAAAGGCTCTTGGAATAGCTTACAAATCACAATCTGAAAAGACAAAACACAAAAGGAAAATGGATTGGGAGGGAGAAGGAAATAAGTAAACACACTGTATTAGATACCAACTGCACAGAATTCTCCTGGGCTGGCAAGAGTTAAAATGAGGAAAACACAGGCTGCTTCACTCAGAAAGCCATTTTCTTAATTATTTTAGTTTAACACTCAAGTCAGGGTGTGCAGAGGTGGGAATTCATGTGTAATCTAAAACCCCCTGACATGGGGACAGCATCAGGCTGAGAAAACATTAGTGGTACGATTTCCATTACATTAAAAATTATTCCTATTAGGCCAGCCCTGTGGGCATTACATTCTGTCCGCTCCCTTCCACTGTTACATCCGTTGATGTCATTATCATGCTTTAGGAGTATAACGTTACCGTTTTATCACAGAAACCTTAAACACTTACATCCAAAGCACCGAATCGAGTTATTACCCGAGATGACCAAATCTCAGTCTATTATCATTTGATTTTTTTCCATTTAAAGAACAGTGACAAACACCGGCGACTCCATTTTATTTAACATGAGAGGGAGACAGATGTAGCTTAGAGATGCATGAAGCTTGCAAAGGTGCAAGGCAGTATCAAGTTTTAAATCAGAGCATACCCATGGAAATCAATGGACAAAACTAACTTGAGCCCATGGATTTCAATGGGTCTGCTCTGAGCACAATTTGGTTAGATGCAATGTTGTGATTTCTGTTAAGGGTCTAGATGTGTCAGAATTCACTTAAAGCAGCAATAAGACATGTGCATTCACACACATTTTTCTGGGCACATCAACAATTGGGGTTGAGATATTCCCTGTCCCCCCCCCCCAAAAAAAGGATGTATTGCTTTTTAAAAAATGTTATCAAGTGCTTCCTTGACTGCTGGAGAATGCCAGTCCTCCTGGAAAGGCCATGGCTCAGTGGAAGAGCATCTGGTTTGCATGCATAAGATCCCAGATTCATGTCTGGCATCTCCTTTTAGGGCTAGGAATGCCCCCTGCCTGAAACCCTGGAGAACTTCTGGGTTCTCCACTGTAGATCAGGGATAGAAAGGGGAAACTGTTGCCCTCCAAAATTGGATTCCAACTCCCATCAGCCTCAGCCTGCATGATCAATGGTCAGGGATGATGGGAGTTGAAGGCTAAACACATCTGGAGGGTCACAAATCTCCCATCCCTGGTGCAGAAGATACGGAGCTAGATGGACCAATGGTTTGACTTGGTGTGGGGTGAGTAAGAAGCAAAATGATAGAGGTTTATAAAATTATGCATGGCATGGAGAAAATGTCTAGAGAAAAATTCTTCTCCTTCAGCCTGTGAAGTTGAATATTGGAAGATTTGGGACAGGTAAACAAAAACACCACACAATTCAACTATGGAACTCACTCCCATGGCAGGGAGTGCTGGCCACCAACTTGGATGGCTTCAAAAGAAGACAGGACAATGCATGGAGGAGGAGGCTATCAGTGGTCACCAGCCATGATGGATATGCTCTGTCTTCACAGCTGGAGGCAGCAATGCTTCTGAATACCAGTTGCTGGAAACGAAGTTTGTTCTGGGTATAAGCTTCCGTGTGCATAGTATCTGAAGAAGTGTGCATGCACACCGAAGCTTATACCCAGAACACATTTAGTTGGTCTCTAAGGTGTTACTGGACAATTTTTTATTTTTTTTATTTATTTTTTATTTCATTTATGAATATTTATTCTATATTTGAGACCTTAAAATTCTTATAACAACCCCCTGTTTGAGGCTATAATTTTATTTAAAATTGTTGTCCCACCCAACAACCTGATGTCCACTCTTCCCTGATGTTATAAAGACTCTCCTCCCTGCAAGAGAGGGGAGTGGTTGTGGGCGGGAGCCCGAGCTCCGCCCCTAGCAGGGGGCGTTAGCCCCCTGCCCCCACTTCACCTGGCTGGCGCCCACGCCCCTTGGCAGGCATCCAACCAGGTGCTTGAGAGGAGCGTGTTTAGCCGCCTTTTGCTGCGGCGCCAGCCTCTCCCTGGCCTCATTCTTCGTCGTCTCGCCACGAGTCATAATGTGTTGTGCTGTGTCGAAGAGCTAGGTGTGGCCATCGCCTATGCCTTCAATTTTTGGGTATTCCGTTAAAGGAATCTGGCGGTCGTGTATTCTGTCCGATGCCTGCTTGGCGGGAGGCCATGGCACGACCCTCGGTGACATCAGGGGAGAGCCTATAGTTGGATTAGCATCAACAGGCTCCACCTACTGGTGAATAAACCCACTTGTTTGAGAAATCCAATGCCTAAGCCAATACCTTTTCACTGCTGTAATCAATAAAGTTGTGGCCTTTCCTTGCCCATTAACCTTATATCACGTGTCCTTGTGTATTCTTTTCACATTGTGGGGTTCGGGTCCTCGAACCACAACTGGATGTGTTTATGTAACCCTGAAGAGACTTGCATGTCAGGCCTCTTAAGGCTGTTTGCAAGTGTAGCAGTGCTCATAGCTGGATATAGGATACTGTATCATATAAAATAATCTTGTTTTGTTCTGTTGTTAGATTATTTGCGACATTCTAACACTTTGTGAGAAGCCTTCTCTCCCTTTTTCCTTTAAAAATGAGGGTTTATGCTTTACACTTAGCAGGAAGGTCCATTTAAAATGAAATATGTAGTTGTTTTGCTTCTGCTTTTTTGTGTTCTTGGGTGTCAAAGATAGCCTCCTGGCCCTGCTCCTCCAGTATGCCATAGCAACATTCCCCAGTATGAATCTCTGCTTGGGCTTTCGTTGACCATAAGCAATATCCCACATGGCTAGGTTGCCCATCTTTAGGGATTTACTATGGCTTTGGTCTTGCACTCAAGGGGTGAGTTGCTCTTCTTAGAGGTTCACCTATCCTGTTTGAAGGGAAAGATGGTCAGGATGCAGGCCTGTTATAGCTTCTGGGGTTGAGGAGGCATGTGAGCCTCACCTGTCCTGAGTCTACTCCAGCTGAGGAATCACACAACTCCTCCCCAAGCTAGTGAGCCCCACCTGGACTATGGGTCCTTGCCTTCCTTTGCTCCAAACGGACAGCTGTTAGTTCTGGAATCCTGGGGTCCTGCTGATTGTGGAAAAGTGGTGCTAGAACTGGTGCCTGAAAGAGCTTGCAAGATCTCTCCCAAATCTCAAGAGATATTTTGCTCTCCTAGAAATCTCTCAACAAACCTGAACAAAAGTGTGCAGGAATCTTTAAAGACTTTCGACTGCGTCAGACCAACATGGCTACCTACCTGAATCTATTCATAAATGCACACATATATAAATATATAAACCATATGTCTGAAATAGTACAGGAGAGCAATCCTGAAGCCATTCTGACTCTCCCAATGACCTCAAATATTCCTCTGCAGTAAGGGAGGCAAATGGGGAAATCCTTCCCATGGTCTTTTCACTTACAAATGCTGTCTTAAGGGCATAGTTGTGTATGAATATACAACTGGCCAGGGTGCAGGCCTCCTATGATGTATGTATGATGATTTTGGGGTAGTCTTTGTCTAAGGGGGCTGGACAATGTCAAAGTCTTTAAAGGTTCCTGCACACTTTTGTTCAGGGTCTCTCCCTCCTTGGAAGGATGGGAGGGAACTCCGTTGCAACAGAAAAATAAATATCTGCCTTGCTTTCCGCTGTATCCTGTCTCCATCCACTCTTCTCTGACCGATCATGGACTTAGGGAACTCTGAGTTCCACTGGGGAGTTGGGCAGCAAAAGCCAAACTATTTTTTTACATCACTACCACTACAGCAAACTTGAAATGTTTCTATCCTACTGCAATTCCAACACCTCTCCTTTTAAAAAAAATTTTAAAATGCTATGATCAAGTCCTTATTTCATTGCAACAAAATGGACTCCTCTTCTAGAATTCCTCATTGTGTTGGGTTCACTGGAGTCCACACACCATCTCAGAAAGGTGGCAAATGAACCAATCATGTTCTGGCACGTGCACAGAGTCTCCCTAGCAACAAAGATGACAGCTTTGTAACAGCAGCAGCTGCTTAATCGGGGAGTGGGGGGGGGATACATGCTCTCATCTGAAGAATAATGCATGATGGAGCCCTATTCATTACCTGTTTGCAAAGAGTAATACACAAATGTGCAATGAAGTCAGACACCTTACAGGCATAAGTTAAGAAGTTTTTGGAAGTGGGAGGGGGGGGGCTTTTAATAGTAATGCCTCATCTCTAAATTGCCACAGTCCCATCTCTCGCAGTTTGAGGTTGGGAAGAAATGGTTCCTTTCTGCATGTAGAATGGCAGGAAAAAAACCACCCCAATCCCTACGTGTTGGATAACAGTGTTTCTGCCAGGAACTTGTTCAATGAAAAAAGTGGCACATTTTGAATTTTACAGTGTGAGGTAGCCCTATTCATAGGAAACAAAGGGGAGCCCTGCAGGCTCAGACCAAAGCCCATTTAGTCCCATATTCTCTTCTCAAAGTGGCCAAGCAGATGCTTCTGGAAAGCCTGCAAGTGGGACATGAGTGGAGCAAGAGTTCTCCCCACTTGTGACTCCCAGCCACCAACATTCCAAGGAAATCCTGTGTCCTAAGTCCATGGGGGTTGTTGTAGTCTATAAGAACATAAGAAGAGTTTGCTGGATGAGGTCAAAGACTCACCTAGACCAGCATTCCGTTCCAGGGGCAGATCTATACAGTGGTACCTCGGGTTACATACGCTTCAGGTTACACACTCCACTAAGCCAGAAATAGTGCTTCAGGTTAAGAACTTTGCTTCAGGATAAGAACAGAAATCGGGCTCCGGCAGCGCGGCGGCAGCAGGATGCCCCATTAGCTAAAGTGATGCCTCAGGTTAAGAACAGTTTCAGGTTAATTACGGACCTCCGGAACGAATTAAGTACTAACTAATGAAGCTTAAGCGTCAGGACCCCTAATCTCAGAGGTGCCCCAGGAGCAACTACCTCTCCTTTAAATCACAACCAGTGAAGGCGGTGAAGGTCTTGTGTGAGTGCCTGGAGGTGGTTGGAGGATGGATGCCGGCTAACAGATTGAGGTTGAATCCTGACAAGACAGAAGTACTGTTTTTGGAGTACAGGGGGCGGGCGGGTGTGGGGGATTCCCTGGTCCTGAATTGGGTAAAAGTGCCCCTGAAGGACCAGGTGGCAGCCTGGGAATCATTTTGGACTCATAGCTGTCCATGGAGGCACAGGTTAATTCTGTGTCCAGGGCAGCTGTCTACCAGCTCCACCTGGTACACAGGCTAAGACCCTACCTGCCCGTGGACTGTCTCGCCAGTGTGGTGCATGCTCTAGTTATCTCCTGCTTGGACTACTGCAACACCCTCTGCATGGGGCTACCTTTGAAGGTGACCCAGAAACTGCAATTCTCCAGAATACGGCAGCTAGACTGGTGACTGGGAGTGGCCGCCGGGACCACATAACACCGGGTTTTGAGAGATCTGCATTGGCTCCCAGTACATTTCTGAGCACAATTCAAAGTGTTGGTGCTGACCTTTAAAGCCCTAAATGGCCTCGGTCCTGTATACCTGAAGGAGCGTCTCCACCCCCATCGTTCAGCCCGGACACTGAGGTCCTGCGCCACGGGCCTTCTGGCAGTTCCCTCATTGCGAGAAGTGAGGTTACAGGGAACCAGACAGAGGGCCTTCTCGGTAGAGGCGCCCACCCTGTAGAACACCCTCCCTTCAGATGTGAAGGAATAAGCAGCTATCCTATCTTTAAAAGACATCTGAAGGCAGCCCTGTTCAGGGAAGTTTTTAATATTTAACACTGTATTGTTTTTAACATTTGATTAGGAGCCGCCCAGAGTGGCTGGGGAAACTCAGCCAGATGGGCGGGGTATAAATAATAAATTATTATTATTATTATTTAGGCCACGTTGCTTTACAAAAATGGGTCAAATTTAGTTTTTACTAAAGTGCAAGCATAAGCAATCATCTCTAATATAATGCTTTTGTGCCTGCTGTTTTCAGGAATGTGTTCAATTTTACACGCACTTCCCCCACACTTCCACCACGATGCATGACGTTGTGTGCATTTATCACTTTCGGTTCCTCATAGTTTCCCACCCTTAAGTTCAATTCTCCAAATTGTCAGTTTGCTTTTTTTTAAAAAAAAAGTCCTCATAAAAATTTATCAGCATTTCAGTGCAAATTTCTCCACATATACACATTTCCATATGCAATTTTGCCTAATATATCCAGTCCCCTCCCCCAATACTAGTCTATGTCATTTTTGCTAATATATTCATTTTTATGCACACTGTTCCCTAATACATGCATTTTTTTCTCCTAAAGGTTGGTCGGAGAAGAGCAGCACAAAATTTCAGTAAGAGTGGATCTGGAAGGACAGCTGTGCTTTGGTTCCCCAGAAAGTTTGACATTGCTCACATTTGGTGCTTAAAATCCAGTTTCTCCTTCATCCGGACTTGGAACTGTCCATCGACAGCACTTGGAGAGCAGACTGAAAGGCCCACAGGTCAGTTGGTCACAGCCTTCCTTAGCATGGCGAGGAGTCTTGCATTTCTATCCTGATGATCACAATTATTTCTAATTGTGCATCTATGCATATAAATTAGCATCTCATTTGTCCTTTGTTTTTGCCAGGCCAAAATGGCACCCTCTGATCCCTTCCCTTGTGCCTTTCCCTTGGAAAAGAAATTAAGGAAGTGCTAAGTGTGGCTGCTTAGCAAAAGAAGAAGAGGAGAAGAAGAGTTTGGATTTGATATCCCGCTTTATCACTACCCTAAGGAGTCTCAAAGCGGCTAACAATCTCCTTTCCCTTCCTCCCCCACAACAAACACTCTGTGAGGTGAGTGGGGCTGAGAGACTTCAAAGAAGTGTGACTGGCCCAAGGTCACCCAGAAGCTGCATGTGGAGGAGCGGGGAATCGAACCCGGTTCCCCAGATTACGAGACTACCGCTCTTAACCACTACACCACGCTGGCTCCCTCAAAAGGGGGGAAGGGTGTCACATCCATGGCAGCTTCCTCAGGTTTACATAAATCACTGTTCACCTGCCCACGAGAAATATAGCAAATGAGGCTGGATGGAAATAGATTCTGCAGTGACATTAGTTAATCTGAAATAATCCACTTTATTAAATGATAGTAATGTAGTAATGGCCATCACTGTATAAGCAATAAAGCTAAATTACATGGTAACTTGCATTAGCTCCTTGACATTTTATCCTGATTAATGTACAATTAATGTGTCACCTAATACTATACATGTGTTTGTCGATGGACAGATGGGTTAAATTTCACTGCACACATGCATTCCCACCCATTCATCACTCACACTATTTCTCCTCATCTAAAAAGGAGATTTCATTTTCTTCTAGCAGCAATGGGGGGACGGCACGGTAGCCCCTTCTCATAACAATTAGGCAGGTTTGCTTGTATCATTTCGCTGCCTTTCTCCGACTTGTGTGCAATGTGATATAGTGGTTAGACTGCTGGGCTAAAACCTTGGAAGACCTGGGTTCAAATGCACATTCAGCCATGAAGTTCAATGGGGGGGGGGGCATTGGACCAACCACTGCCTCTCATCTTAGCCTACTTTGCAGGGTTGTTGGGAAGATAAAATGACAAGGGGGGAAGAACCATGTGAATCACCTTGAGTTCATTGGAGAAAACGGTGGATCAGCAATGCAACAAACAAACAAGCAAACAAATTCATCCTACCAGCTACTAGGAACAGAGAGAAGCATTTATTGTCATGCCAATCTGCCAGATTAGTACTTCCCAAGCCAATAACTTTAAAGCCCTTAAAAAACGAAAAAGGTATTCCAGTTTTTAATCTGTGCTTTGTTGATACATTTTAATACGTACACTGATTAAGAGGTCTATACGTTTCCTCCTAAATAATATAAATATATATAATATACTGACCGAAAAGTGCATATGCTCTGATTTAGGCAATTCTTAAGCTCTAAAATTTAAACACATTAGGTAGGGAAAAGTATATTTTATAATTATTATTTTTAAATGTTGTAAGCCGCCTTGAATCCCAACTCATAATAATAGTGATAATATGCATCATAATAGGGAAATGGCTTGCCTCATCAAGTTCTCTGATATCAGGCTGGCATCCCAGAGGCTGAGTTCAGAAGGTGCTTCTTCCATTCCTAGGCACACAGCTTAGTCATTTCCCATGTGTGCGTCTAGGACGGAGGGTGGGGGGTTTATTTCTTCAAAAGAAATTCATTGTGTAATGCCTCATGGTCTATTTTCAGCATTGGCTGAAAGATTTGGATCAGCAGGTGAAGCTAGCGGGCACTAGCTATGTGCATGGAAAACTACATTTGATCTTCATTTTGGCTTGGAAAACCTAAGGGAGGAGCTGTAGGTCAGTGGTAGACCAGCTGCTTGGCATGCAGACGGCCCTGTGTTTGATCCTCAACATCTCCAGCCAAGGCTGGGAAACATCTGCAGCCTGAAACCATGGAGAGCTGCTGCCAGTCAGTGTTGGTAATACTGAGACAGAATCATAGGATTGTAGAGTTGGAAGGGACCAAAAGGATTGTCCTGTGCAACCCCCTGCAATGTGGGATGCATGGCCCAATGATCTGCATTGTATAGAGCAGCTTCCTAGGGTCCCATGTCCCTGTGTTAACACAGCTGGATGATACTTCCTCCATTACACAGAATGCAGTCCAAGCAGAGCTGCACATTGGTCCATACAACTGAAAATGCTGAGCTACAATTCAGCTAGGAGCCCTGTCAGATGCTCTACAAGGACATTGGGAGCGCCACCTTGCCTGCCACCTTGTCGCCCACCCTGGACAGCAGAATGTCTTGAATTACCTCTGCTGGCACGAGAATACAGTGGTACCTCGGGTTACATACGCTTCAGCTTACATACGCTTCAGGTTACAGACTCCGCTAACCCAGAAATAGTGCTTCAGGTTAAGAACTTTGCTTCAGGATGAGAACAGAAATTGTGCTCCGGCAGCGTGGCAGCAGCAGGAGGAGGCCCCATTAGCTAAAGTGGTGCTTCAGGTTAAGAACAGTTTCAGGTTAAGTACGGACCTCTGGAACGAATTAAGTACTTAATTCTGAGGTACCACTGTATAGGAAAGTGCTTTATACTAAGTCAAACCATTGAGCCATCTAGCTCAGTATAGTTGACACTAACTGGCAGTGACTCTCCAGGATTTCAGAACATTCCCAGCCCTACCTGGAGATGCTGGGGATTGAACCTGGGTCATTCTGCATAAAAAGCAGATGTCCTATTACTGAGCTACAGACTAGCCCTGCCAGTCTCCAACCCAGCCCAACCCACTCTGCATTTTGGCAAGGCCAACAAGGAGCTGTTAGTTTGGAGAGGGAGAACATCATCACTTCTAGTCACTTCCTGGTGGTGCAGCAATAAAACTGCTAGTGCATTGCAAAGCGGACAAGGTCAAGTGTGGTTTCATATTGGATGGGGGACCATGTGTTGAGATTCCTGCATTGCAGGGGGTTGGACTAGATGACCCTTGGGATCCCTTCCCACTCTAAGATTCTATGATTGTACCACCAGCTTGTTTCCTTCCCTAGGATGCCTTTTGGGGCTGTCACTCAAGCCCCTTTGTCGGCTCGGCAGGGGAAGGCAGGAGGAAATCATCTCTTTTGCTAATCACCTATCACAAGCAATGAAATCCCGCAGGTCGGTGCCAGCTAGGTACCTCTCAGAGGGGGAGAAGGGAGAGGGTGGGGGGAGCAGCCTGTCACTCAAAGTGGATATTTATGAAAGATGACAGTTTTCAAATATCTCAATCTTGGACAGGGCTGCTCCAGTGTCACAGAGGAGTGTTGCAAAATTGGAAGAGTCAGCAGCCAGCATTTATTTCATCAGGAACTGTCCAATCTCTGCCGATCGCTTGACAGTCCTGGGATTGCTGGCACGAGCTCGCCTCCTTCCCATTGGCCCTTGGCTTGCTGTTTGCATGGATCAGTCTAAAGAGTTGTAATAAATATGTAAAAGAGAGGGATGGGGACTCTTCGGCAAAACAGCCAGAGACAGCGGCCCGGGTGCCATGCTACCCTTTTTAGCTATGCCAAATAGGAGCCGTGGTAATTACATTCATATTGATCGTTATTGTGCAGGAACAAGGTGATTAGGCTTTCTTTATTTCGTTCCTGCAATGAGCTGCACATCCTCTCTCTCTCCCCACCTCAACCACTGCCCTCCCTTTGACTTAGAGGTGCTTAAAAACTGACTCTATGGAGAAAGTGATTTATAGGAGAGCCACCTTCCATCATGCAGATTAGTACTGTGCTGAAATCTCTCCTGATCCCCACCGTAACTTCTTAAGGACATAAGAAGAGCCCGTTGGATCATGCCCCTGGCCCATCTAGTCCAGTATCCTCTTCTCACAGTGGCCAGCCTAATGTCTGTGCCAAGTACAGTGGTACCTCTGATTGCAAACGGGAGCCGTTCTGGAGCCCCGTTCGCAACATGAGCAGAGCACAACCCGCGTCTGCGTGTGCGCAGGTCGCGATTCGCCGCTTCTGCACATGCGTGTGGCGACATTTTGAGCATCTGCGCATGCGCGAGTGGCGTAACCCGGAAGTAACCCTTCCCGGTACTTTCGGGTCGCCGTGGGACGCAACCTGAAAAGACGTATCCTGAACTGAACGAAACAAGAGGTATGACTGTAGAGGAGCCCTCTTCCTGGCTGTGGCTTCCAGCATCTGATATGCAGAAGCATTGCTGCCTCCAAACTGTGACAGCAGAGCACTGAAAGCCTGGGTACTAGCTAGGGTTGCCACATGTCCTGAATTTGCTGGACACGCCCAAGATTTCAAGGATGAGATCAGTGTCCAGGCGGATTTTAAATTTTTTTTTTTTAATGTTAGGAGTTTTGTTTTTTGTGCGCTGAGGTCACTGACCGAGCAGTGCTGCTGTCACAAAAGGAAGGGGCCTTCTGGTGGCCATGTGTACGTCACTTCTGGTGGCCGTGTGTACGTCTCCTTCCCTCAGTGGCCTCCAGGCCGAAGCCGCTGCAGACCTTGTGACCAAAGAGCCACTCGCCTGCCGTCTGCGGCCACCACAGAGCCACCAAAGTGCCTGACCTGCGCTGCTTCTCTGGAGGCAGCAGAGACCCAGCCTTCCAGGAGGCGCACCTGCCCTGCGCCATGAAAATGATTCAGGAGGCTGAAGACAGCAAAGGTAAGAGAGGGGATGGGAGGAGGGGGCGAGGAGGGGGGCTAGGAAGGGGTCAGCGGGAGGGAAAGGGTGAGCGATGGAGATGCTGGGTGGTGGTGGGGTGCCCCAAATGTGTGGGGGAGGGGAGTCCAGGTTTTTGGTCTTTGGAATATGGCAAACCTGCTACTAGCCATAGACAACCTTTCTCCTCCATGAATTTGTCCAATCTCCTCTTAAAGCCAGGTTGGTGGCCATTACTGCATCCTGTGGCAGAGAGATTTCCATAGCTTAACTATGTGTTGTGTAAATAAAGAATTTCTTTTATTATTATTATTATATTTATTAAATTTATATACCGCCCTATACCCACAGATCACAGGGCAGATCACAGGAGAAAATCACAATATAAAAACACAAAATACACAATTAAAATGTTTCAAAATTCTGCTTAATTGAATGTCCACAAGTTTTTATGTTATGGGAGAGGGAGAAGGCCTTTCCCCCAGGCCACATTTAATTTTATAAACTTATGTTATGTCACCTCTTAGGTAAAGGTAAAGGGACCCCTGACCATTAGGTCCAGACATGACCGACTCTGGGGTTGCGGCACTCATCTCACTTTATTGGCCGAGGGAGCCGGTGTACAGCTTCCGGGTCATGTGGCCAGCATGACTAAGCTGCTTCTGGCAAACCAGAACAGCGCACAGAAACGCAGTTTACCTTCCCGCTGGAGTGGTACCTATTTATCTACTTGCACTTTGACGTGTTTTCAAACTGCTAGGTTGGCAGGAGCAGGGATCGAGCAACAAGAGCTCACCCCGTTGCAGGGATTCGAACCGCCGACCTTCTGATCGGCAAGTCCTAGGCTCTGTGGTTTAACCCACAGCGCCACCCGCGTCCCTATGCCACCTCTTACTTTCCTTTATTTGTAGGTTTTCTTCTGCTACAAAAGAGGCGTACGGTTTTTTCAGCCTCATTTTCAGGGAACTTGGGAATTTTTTAAACTTTTGTTGGGTGAGGGGTTGGCAAGGGCAGCAGGTGTGTTTGTCTTTCCAGTAGATGTTTGTCCAATGCTTTGCAGCCTTTTTGGCTGTCCATATTTCCTGATCTGGAAATGTCTCGTGTGTGCTGCTTTATGATGACTTCCCCTGGATTTTAATTAAAGTGCGGGTGCTAGGGAGGTTCCAGAGGACAGGCCACTGGTGAGATGCTTTGTAGACTGAAAGAAGAGACACAAGTACTCCTCAGCCACCTCAAATCTAAAGTAAGCATAGGAGTCAGTGTAGTGGTTTGAGTGTTGGACTAGGACCTGGGGGTCCAGGGTTCAAACCCCCACTCAACCACAAAGCTCACTGGGTGGCCTTGACTCAGTCACTGCTTCTCAGCCTGACCTACCTCACAGGGTTGTTGTGTGGATTAAATGAAAAAGGGGAGAACCATGCATGACCCATTGAGTTTCTTGGAGGAAAATGTGGAATATAAATGCACTAAATAAGTAATAAAATAAAAATAAATCTTGGCTCATTAATTGATGGAGAATGTTTGTTTTTTAAAAGTGGAGAAAATGTTTGGTATAGTACTAATCCACAGCCCATTATTGTGTTGGAGGAGACTCTTGAGAGTCCCATGGACTGCAAGAAGATCAAACCTCTCCATTCTGAAGGAAATCAGCCCTGAGTGCTCACTGGAAGGACAGATCCTGAAGCTGAGGCTGCAATACTTTGGCCACCTCATGAGAAGAGAAGACTCCCTGGAAAAGATGCTGATGTTGGGAAAGATGGGGGACACAAGGAGAAGCGGACGACAGAGGACGAGATGGTTGGACAGTGTTCTCGAAGCTACCAGCATGAATTTGACTAAACTGTGGGAGGCAGTGGAAGACAGAAGTGCCTGGCGTGCTCTGGTCCATGGGGTCACAAAGAGTCAGACACGACTAAACAACAACAACAAATCCACAGCCCAACTCTTCAATCTATGGACTGGATTGGTATGAACAGCCCTCTGCCAAAAAATGGCGGGCATATATGTCAGAATGATGGATGAGTAACTCATCCAAATTCTGGCAATTGAGAAGTGGTATTTATTCATACGCACACACCCACGGAGTAAGAATTAGAGACAAAATAACTTCTTAAAGTTTCTAGTCCTTATGGGTGCAGACAGCTTGATAAATGAAGGGAAGCTGATGGCAGGAGCAGACAGCAAATGCAACTCCCTGGCACTGCAAATGGAACCGTCCAAAACATGACTGCATTTGTTATTCTCTCTCCCTTTGTAAGGGTGCCTGCAAACTGCCGAGGGAGACTGTGATTTAATTAGCTGCTGTGACAGAACATTGTTCTTGCCAGCGCCTACTACCCTGTAGATGTGCATGCACACTGGCGCATTGCACATGGGGCTGGCGGATATCTATAATGCAAATGGAGTTGGATTATGTTAGCGGAATACAAAGCTGATCCTCTGTTGTAGGTTTTCAGCCATTCTATTGAAATGGGTGATGAATTCAATTAGAGGCCTTGTTCATCTCCTCTTTGTGCCTGAATATCTTAGAGCCCTACATAATCTAAGCAAGCAACGTCACCCAGCCAGGCTGTCAGAGGGGAAGCCTTACTTTTTCCTGCTAAAAGGTTGGGCGAGAGTGGGCCATCTCGCAGACCATTCAAAACAGAGATGGGTAAAGGGAACACAGAGAGGGTTAAATGTCTGTGGGTGTAAATAAAATAAAATAAAAACCAACATGTTCTCACCCCCAATATGGTCTTTGTCTGGCTGGCAATTCCACCATGTGCTTCCTAAGAAATTGTTCAAAGAATGTCTTCAAGAGTCAAGTAGCCTTAAACAATGTAAGTCACAATTATGGAAGTATAAACTGTGGGATGAATATGGATTTGTGGGGAAACTGAGCAGCTGATATCCATAGTAGAGGATTTCAGAATTCAGAATTTGACACAGAATTTTTCACATTTTGCCTGAATCTTATTTTATTTCATATGTTTTATAGACCACTTGTTTGTAAGGAAAAACCTCAAAGCAGTTTACAGAAAGACTAAAACAATAAAACTGGCAATAAAAAAAATACAAAGGGCTATTTCAAATCTTCAAATAAAAATAAAATCCAAAGATGAACTAAACATAGATTAAAAGGCATGTCAACCTACTACATAATTTAGCAGGTGCTGAAATAGTACAGTTGAAGGCGCCTGCCAGATTTCAATAGGCAGGGGATTCCAAAGGCTAGGTGCTAGTGAATCTTGCTAGTGAATCTTAAGGGAATTGCCCTACGAGTTGGCTTCCCATAATTGGTCCCTTTCACACATTTTCTTTTCCACAAAATCTCTAAATCCATTTGAAAGTGATGAAGAAACAGTATTCATAAGGTGGCTGCTTTATACTGAGTCAGAACATTGGTCTGTCTAGCTCAGCAGTGTCTACACAGACAGGCAGCAGCTCTCCAAAGCAGATGTTCTACCACTGAGCCATGGCCATATAGCACTGGGGTTTTATTTCAGGCCATCATGATCACAGTGGCATACCCAAAACTTGGATAGTACTAAGGTGGAGACCCCAGTCCTAATTTTACTCCTCATCTCACCTCCCTTTTGGCTTCAGAAAGCCAAGGAATTCCTCTTCTTACACAAATATCTTCATGAAAGGCCCTTCTCTATATCAGAGGTATGGATAGGGGAGAAATCTAGTTAGCATTTTATTGCAAATCTACCCAATCTGCCATTCCTGAACAGAAAGGCAGCTGTCCTTTGAAATTTGTACTTCTCCAAATTTTGACATGCAGTTCTCCAACCAAGTAATGAGTTTGTGGGGGGAGGGAATTAAGTGGCATATGAATTTCATGAAATAAATACAGTGGTACCTTGGGTTACATACGCTTCAGGTTACAGACTCTGCTAACCCAGAAATAGTACCTCAGGTTAAGAACTTTGCTTCAGGATGAGAACAGAAATTGTGCAGCGGCAGCAGGAGGCCCCATTAGCTAAAGTGGTACCTCAGGTTAAGAACAGTTTCAGGTTAAGAACGGACCTCCGGAACGAATTAAGTACTTAACCTGAGGTACCACTGTAACCTACAAACATGCATTATATTGGGGAAATTGTTTTGAAGAAATGTGCACATTAGGTAAAATTAAATGCGAGAAAATGTTTATATTAGGAGAAATGTCCACTAATAACATGTTTCTGTGAGGACTTTGTTGTTGTTGTTGTTGTTGTTTTAAGAGAATTCACAAAACAGTGCAGAAATGTGGAGATCAAAATGTAGAACCAGGGGGAATGAGAAAGTTGAGAGAAATCATAATTGACAGATCAGCCCATCAGTAGTCACACGGGCAGTGGGCAGTTACCAGGGAAAGGGTCTTTTCAGAAATGGTGCATTGACTCTGGAACACTTTCCCAAGAGATGCTCAGCCAAAGACTGTTTGGGTGTCATTTCAGTGCCTGCCAAAGACCTGTGGCCTGCAAACCACCAGTGGTCCCTGAGCTTCATTCAGATGCTTCATGGCATATCTGTGAAGAATGGTGGGTACGGTGGCTGTTCTGTCATTCTTAGAGCCCAGCATTCTGCCTGGAATTTGAGTAGCATGGATGGGGAGTAACAGGGTGAGTGATGCCCTTGGAAGCCCTTGGAAAAAGTGGAGAGGATGAGCAGCAAAGCAAAATGGGAGGCTGTGAAGAAAGAAGTTTAAACTTGCTTCTGGACAAATTTACTGGGATTTTCTATGGAATTCAGATTGTAATACAGTAAATAGAATGCTCTTGGATCTGATTATTATAAGGGCTGTGATCTTTGTTGTTTTTTCGTCTTGCAAAATACCTTGTGTATAGTATTATAGAAAGGCAGTATACAGGTTAAAAGTGAAATGAAATGAAATGAAATGAAAAATGCACATTAGAATTGTACAGCATCTAGCACAGCAGGGAGAGAAATCATTCAAAGGTCCGCCAAGGCCCTTAGCAATAATGGGGAATAAAGTTTGAGAACTACTGATATAGATAGCATGAAAATTTGGCTTCTGGATTGTGTCTTCCGGGAAGTAACCTCTTTCCTCTTAGAGGTCTTAAGGAACACCATATCCTTTTCTGATCAGTCTGCCATCCTAGCAGGACATCTTCAGCTGTGGAATGAATAACAGATTAATCATTCTGCTGCGTGCGACACCGGGCCTCTCTAATGTCCCTGATTATGTTATATTGAATAAATAGTGTTGTTAGGTTGATATGTTTAAGGCAAATGAGATGCTTATTGGTATCTAAGAAGCAAGTTAACAAGATCCATTTTCCTCCATTGACTTCTACTCATGTATTAATGAGGTTCAAAAATATATTTTCCCCATGTATCAGATTAAGCGGCCCTTTGTTATTCCCAGGAAGCCCACAAACATTTGCTCCATTTATGTTTGTATTAATGTGTCAGGCGGGCGAAATCTTCAGAAAGGAAATAAATACCATACCCATTAAGCCGCTTAAAGACAGCGAGTCCTTTTCAACGTTTTATGTCATTTTATGTGGTGCAGCAGTTACCATAGCAAAGATCCATATTTAAGGAACTGCACCCTTCAAATCCAGCATCAAAGAGCCCTCCCCAAAAAGGGGGGTGGCATGGGCAAAGTTATCCTCAACATTTACATCTTCAGATGCAAATATGAACTTAAGCAAACATATATTTAACCTGCATTACAGTAAAACTATTTTTATTTTTTGTTTCACAAAATTTATATACCACTTGACTGTAAAAGAGAAACAAACAAACCTCAAAGTGGTTAACAAAAAGAGGAGACCTTCCAAGTGCCCCTATTTTCCAGGGACAGTCCCAGATTTACAGAAGCCGTCCCAGTTTCTGATTTGATCCCAGAATGTCCCTCTTTTACTTAGGATGTCCCTATTTTCATTGGAGAAATGTTGGAGGGTATGGAGTGATGTGGGTGGCACTGTGGGTTAAACCACAGAGCCTAGGATTTGCCAATCAGAAGGTCGGTGGTTCGAATCCCCGCGATGGGGTGAGCTCCCGTTGCTCGGTCCCTGCTCCTGCCAACCTAGCAGCTTGAAAGCACATCAAAGTGCAACTTCAATTGACTTCAAAGCTATAGCTTAGGGTCCCATTCTCTTGGGGCCCCCAAAAAAAATTAAAGGGGGAAAACTGGATGTACATTTCCAAAATGTAAGATAAAAAACAAATGAAATAAAACCTACATATTTTGTTATGTGAAAATGGCTTTAGATAACTATTAGGTCCATAAATTACCATATAGCATATATTCAACACAAAAAGCGACAATTTGTTGTTGACAAAGGACAGCTGGACATATAAAGGGCCCCATTCCCTTCAGTATCTTAGGGCCTCATCAAACCTAAATCCGGCCCTGAGTTGGAGTCCAGCAAATATGGAGGGCCACAGGTTCTCCCCATCTGTGAAACTGAGGAAGTGTGTAATTCAAGGTGTAATTCAAGTGTGTAATTCTGAGGAAGTAATTCAAGGTGAAGATTAAGGCTGCCCTGAATGTGCAGAGCTGAACATTTTGGGCTTGAAAATGTGTTTTCCAGGGAGCTGAATTGCCACCTCCCCCAAAGCCAAACTCTAAAAGCATTACAACTGCTCTCAAAACATTGCATCTGTCTCCATTGTCACTGCAAACTGTGCACATTTTGCAAACAGCATTACAAGAAATGTGAGAGGTGGGATGTGGCTGAAAGAAGCGAGCACCTGGCGCAAGCCGTTAATTGTGTTGTATGGCAGCATGCTAAGCCCACGTTGCGCCATTAAAAGCCAAGGCTACTGCCTCTTGCAACCTCCTTTCTTCACTAGTGACTAGGGTTACAGAAGCTGCCTTTGAGGGAGTAGTGCCATCCAGGGGGCCAGCTCCACACAGTGCCAGCGTCTTTTCAGTTTAACGTGATTCTTGCATGGGGGTTGGCTTGTTAATGCTAGTGTTCTGTCACAATCTGTCATTAGGACATGGAATGAACCTGTTGGATCAGGCCAAAGGCCCATCTAGTCTATGATTCTATTCTCACAAAGGCCAACCAGATACCCGTAAGGGAAGCCCACAATGAGGACATTTCTTTCACACACAAAAGCAGGCAGGGTTGCCCCCACTGGACAGAAGCAATAGGTTCCAAGAGCAGAGTTCATGCTAGATAAAGAAAGTGAAGGAGATATGCAGCTGAAGAGTGAAAGGCAAATGAAACCACAGCCCTGTGGGCAGGCACGGGTTGTATCTGATGGTGGTTCTTCTGCACCAGCAAAAGCCCTTATGCCAACACAAAATAAAGTAACCCGTTTTCACTAATCCCCTCTACCAATTACATCCACCTGTGCCAAATCCCATACTATTCCATGGGATCGTACAGTCCTCAGGATAAGCTATTGTGAGCACAGGTGCTACAAAAACCGGACGCCCTGCCCTGCACAAACCAAATCGCTCCCACTAGCACAAGCGTTAGATACAGTGAGGGGTGGATGCATCTATACGGTTCAGTTTCTCATTTTCCCTTTCTTCAGTTTGCTACATTTCTGCAGCAGTTTGACATTTATTTACCGGTATTTATTTATTTATTTATTTATTTATTTATTTAGTTATTTATTTATTTATCATCTCACAAAAATTCACTGGCATTTTCAGTGTACATCTCTCCTAAGCAAATTTCCCCAAAATGCAGCATTTTAATGCTATATGCACACATGTTTGTATACATTTTTTTCCCTTGAACTGTTTTGCAACATTCAGAGAAGTGGATAATTTTTAAGGAAATTTGTTTCAGGAAGTGTGAATTAGTTAAATGAATTGAACTGAATCCTTCACTGCCCCTAGATACAATCCCATGTCTTGGCAGCCAGCTAAGCAGGGAGCAGAAAGCTACTGGCTCTCTGGCCTGAAAGAGTCAGTAGCAATAATTATAGCCTGCTCAGGAGCCATGGCCTACTTGCAAGTAGCATGGTGAGGCAGAACATGAAAATTGGTATAGAATGTGATGATTGAGTGAATGGAGGGAGATGTCAAAGTGGGATGATCTCCAGAGCTTCTCTCAAAGCTAGATGAAACACTGGAGATGAGTGCTGGCAGTAGCTAGTATCCCCATCCATGGGGATTCCCATCACCTGGAGAGGTGGTGGCTGAAGCAAGAGGAAAGCCAGTAGTCTTAGGGTTCCATGCAGCCAGGATGATGAGGCAAAGCAAGATCAGCACCTTGGAGAGAGACCGAGGTGTGGCTTCCAAGATGCTACAGCTGAGGCAGAATGTTGTCTTGGAGCAACTAGAAGATATTTCTAGCCTGGACATGACATTCTTTAATTAGAGGCTCCACACCTTGAATGCTGCATCTGGACACCTTCCTGTGCAGTTATGCAGTTGTTCACTTATTCTAGAACCTGGAGTTAACAAATTGTTGGGATATCATCACAAGGTTCTCCTGCTCTTCCAAGGAGTCTATGGAGTGATAGTTGAAGTCTAGTGGATGAGGTGCTTCCTCTTGATTTGGGGTTGAGATACAGGCTTCAGCTCCCAGGGGCCACATGTGTTGAACCAGGAAGTGACTCCAACTCAGAATGTCATTGGATGACTCTCCTTCTGAGGATTTGTCTGCACTTATGAGAGCCAGCCCCCTTATCTCATTCTGAGGCCTTTGGCAATTTGTTAAGTCAGAGGTGGGCAACCTTTCTGAGCCAAGAGTTCTCTTCTAGACAGCCTTCCAAGGGTCATATGCTTTCAGGAGGAATTTGAAAACATGCCCAGGCATTCAGTGGCTGAAAAATGTTGTTCCTGTCAACCTCGAGGTCAATGGCTGGAAGAATGTTTTAAAATTGTAATTGCTTTTAGAATGTTTTAATCTGTTTTTAAATTGTGTATCTGTTTGCTGCTCTGGGTTCCTTGGAGAGGGACATCAAGATATAAATTCAGTAATAAATAATAATCTAAAATTCAGCATTAAAAGTAGTTAAAGCCGAATGACAGTTGCAAGAAGAGGGTGCACCAGTCTTACCCTGTGTGAAAATTTCAGTCCACCCCAAAAATTGAGGGCCGGATTTTGGTGCAATCACTTAATCTGAAACCGGGCAAGGCTTCAAATCTTGAAACAAGGCCCTGACTCTTTCCGACTGGGTTCTCTAATACATACAGAAACTACCCTTAAAGGCTGCCAGCAAAGAATAAAGTATAAGCTCTCCCAATGTGGTTTTTCAAAAAATGAATTATGCCATTAAGTGCCAAGAAGAAAATTAGCTATGAGCTTTTAAATTTGAAACGATCCCCTTTTTAATTGTAAAACAGTGCCACTTAACTGCTATTGATCCAAGGGAAACACATTAGGGAGCAAGGTCACCATAACTGTTAATATTCACTGCTTAGTGAAAGAGCATCAAAGGACATTTTAATGTCACTGACTTTCTTGGGGAGTTTTTACCGAAAGCTTTACATCGGCCAGCCTATGAATGAAAAGGACATGTAGCAGACAAATGTAGAAACAAATGGGATCTCAATTGTCTGCTAATCAAATCGTAACTCAGGATTGATTTTTGAGGCAAAAGTTTATGTCATGGATTTCCAAGCTCCGCCGACATTTAAAAGTCAAAATATATCTTTTCTGCAAACAGACTCCTTTTTTTCCCCCTTTCCCTCCTTTTTGTTTCTGGAAAGTTTTTGCAAGAAAACGGAAATGCTTACTCTTATTTGACTGACCTGCTCCTTTGCCATGCAAATGAATCTTCAGGCCCAGAAATCAGGAAGAGGATAAAGAGCAGTGGAAAGGTTAAGATGATCAGCCTAATCTGGAGCAGGTTTCACCAAGGCTACATTGGCACTATACATTTAAAGCAGTATTATACCACGTTTAACAGTCACGACTCCCCCCCCCCCAAACAAAGGATCCTGGGAACTGTAGTTTATTATGGGTTCCCCTAACAGCTACAATTCCCAGATTTCCCTAGGAAGAGACATAGATTGTGAGGGGAATAAGGGTCAGCTAACAACTCTCAGCTCCCCAAACAAACTACAGTTCCCAAGATTCATTGGGAAAAGCCATGACTAATGTGGTATGCTACTGTTTAAAATGTCTAAATTCCCATTGGGCAGGGGGCTTAGTTCAATGAAATTTACTATCAAGTAAGCAATTTATAATTAAGCAGTACATAAATTTTGTTTTATAATTAAATTTTTTTAAATGTGCATGGGATTGCATCAGATTAACCAGTTCTTATGCTTGGGATAGCCTAGGGCTTGCCAATCAGAAGGTTGGCGGTTTGAATCCCAGTGACGGGGTGAGCTCCCGTTGCTCGGTCCCTGCTCCTGCCAACCTAGCAGTTCGAAAGCACATCAAAGTGCAAGTAGATAAATAGGTACCGCTCCAGCGGGAAGGTAAATGGCGTTTCTGTGCACTGCTCTGGTTTGCCAGAAGTGGCTTAGTCATGCTGGCCACATGACACAGAAGCTGTAGGCCGGCTCCCTCGGCCAGTAAAGCGAGATGAGCGCCGCAACCCCAGAGTCATCCACGACTGGACCTAGCGGTCAGGGCTCCCTTTACCTTTATGCTTGGGATAGCCTAGTTTCTGTTGTCTTCACCGTTGCAACCTCTAGATTAGATTACTGCAATGCACATTACCTGGGACTGCCTCTGAAGAGAGTTTGGAAACTGCAGCTGCTGCAGAATTCGGTGGCCAGATTGTTGGCTGGAAGACTGCACTGCTCATCAATTAGTTTCTGAGCTCAACTCAAAATGCCAGTTCTGATCTATAAAGCCTTATGTACCTCAGGCTCCCAATACCTTAGGAACTGCCTCTTTACACAGGAACCTTTCCAGACCCTATGCTTGTCGGATCATGCCTTTTCAGTGGTGGCTTCCCCAGTTGTGGAATGATGTGCCTTGAAAGATGCATGATCAACATTTAGGCACCAGCCAAAGACTTTCCTGTTCACCTAAGCATTTGGCTCTTAATAGGGGTCACAGGGTTTGATGACACCCAGGCCTGCATTGGAGTTCAGCTTTTAGCAGGTTGGGGTAGGATTTGTCCTCCTTTTGCTTTTTCAGGATGAGCACTTTTGGTCAATTAATGTTCCTTTGTCTTTTTGATGTACTTTAAATTTCATGTCATGTATGCTTTTATCCTTGCAAGTCTCATTTTAGTAGTAAGTGGCAAAATAAGAATAAGAATGAGAATAGAGTGGAACCTCGGGTTAAGTACTTAATTCGTTCCGGAGGTCCGTACTTAACCTGAAACTGTTCTTAACCTGAAGCACCACTTTAGCTAACGGGGCCTCCTGCTGCTGCCGCACTGCCGGAGCCCGATTTCTGTTCTTATCCTGAAGCAAAGTTCTTAACCTGAAGCACTATTTCTGGGTTAGAGGAGTCTGTAACCTGAAATGTATGTAACCTGAAGCGTATGTAACCTGAGGTACCACTGTAATGCTTTTGAGCTGAAGGTAATACTTCTGGCAGGTTAACCCAGCTAACTCAGTCTCTTCTGCAGAAACAAGGAAGAGTCATGGACCACATCAGTGACCCAAACATTATTGTAGCATCCACTTGTTTTTTTATGGTGAAAGGGATACTGGAAAAGACACATACATAGTTTTAGTGGGGAAAGAGGCAGCCCTGTGAAATAAAATGAAAATATGGAAATGCACCCTCCAATAGTCAAGGCACCATATACTGTCGCAGTCAATGGAAGTCCGTGAAATACACTCATAGATTTGGGCATGCCCAGCCTTCGGACGTCTGCTGCTGCTGCAATTTGCATGACACCTCATCTTCAATAACTGCTGTGTTCAGCGACTCCGCCACTCTCCGGCTCCCTTCAAGCCAAAAGAAATTGTGTCCAATCTGTCAGTGAGCTCTAGTTTTGCAGTCTCTCCATAAACTACCCCACCCCAAGTCCTCTTTTGCATGAGCATGGTTACTGGTTGTTCAGAGATAGGATGAACTCTCCCTTAGGGAGAATAAATAAAGATGCGAGGAGCATGTGCCCAATTGTATCTTAAACTCCACCAATACAAAAACAAAGAATTTGATCACAGACAGAAGCAGGTGGTTCTTACTGGTTCTCGGACATCAGGCAAAGTATTAGTCTTTGTATGGCATGTCCAGAACAATGGACATTGTTCCAGAATCCTGCAAACTGTAGTTCAACCCCCACAAAACAACAATCCCCAGAAAGCTTAACAAACTATAGTCCTCAGGATTCTTGGCAGGTGTATGCACTTTAAATGTATGGTGTGTATACAGCCGGAATAACTTTTAGGTGAGCTGAAGATAACACAGAGTTTTATGCAAGAATCAATGCATATTCCACATCAAGAAAGTTCAATTTTGTATGAATACAGTTCAAATCTGTAACTAGAGAACTATCACCATCCCTGACAGTCCTCTCCCCCCAAAAAACAAGAAAGCAGGATCCATTCAACTGGCAATCAAAACCGGCCTCTTAGCAGTTATAGAGTGTGTTTCAAGCCTCCACAGCTGGAACATGCATTTGCTCAGTAATCTTTACAACAACCTTGCGAGGTAGACATTCTTTATCATCTCTATATTGCGGTACTCAATTGCTGCACAGTTCATGTTTATTTGTTTACTGGAAGCATTTTTATCCTTCTCTTCAGCCACGGAGCCTCCTGGAGCAGCTTACAATTTTCAGTAATATGGACAGTAATATATTAGTAATAATAATAATAAGACAGTCCCTGCCCTCAGGCTTACAACTGAAAATAAACAACACAAAAGGAAATGTAATTGAGAGAGAGGAGAGGGGGAAGCAAACATAGACACTAGTTCTAATTTACAGAGTGTTTGCAATGCCCCCTAGAATGGAAACAGATCCAGAGGAGAAGCCAAATGGTGCTGATCTTTCAGCAAAGCCGATGAAGTGGTCCTGTTTCCCTTCCACCCATCTTTGCTGCAGCCTGATGGAATGGCACCTGCCAGATAGCAGTGGATGAAGAGAAGATCTCTATGGATTTCGTAATTCAGCAGAGCTGATGGTAGCCCTGCTTCCTTTCTCTTCTTCACCCACAGCCCAGCAGAATGGCTTTATCAGTGGAAAAGGTTGCATTTTGCAGGATCGGAAAGTAAAACCATTGTTTGTGTCCATTTTCCCTTGCCCAAGCACTTACTGTACCAACAGAGGAGGAGAATCCATCGTGCTGGGAATTGCATAGTGTGGATTCTGTCTATAAAGTGGCTGCCAGTTCATCACCCTGCTGCACTGCCCCCCCTCCCATGTGGGGATACCCTTGGACCTGATCCAGAGGCTTCAGCTGGTGCAGAATGCTGCAGCTGGGCTGTTTATGGGGACAGACAATTGCCAGCACATAATTCTGGAGCTTAATAGGTTGCATTGGTTGTCCATCAACTATTGAGCCAGGTTCAAGATGCCTGTATTAATTAGCAAGTATCCAGGATACCACAGGGGCTGCCAGACTCATTATATCACTGCCCAGTCACTGAAATCTTACTGTTAGTGGTCCCTCATGGCTTGAATGCACCAGGAGCCATGTGGTCCCAATATTATGGAATGCCCTTCCATTTGAGTTCTCTCGGTTGAATGCCTAGCATCTACTGAAGACTGTTTCATTCCAGCAGACATTTTAGGTGACTTCTGATTTTATAGTTTTAACTTATATTGAGTTACTCTTAACCACTTAGAGACTATTGTTGTTAAGCAGCCTATAAAAATTGTTGGAATTCAGAAAATTAATGACATATCACCCAAATGTAGGGCTGCCATACGTCCGGATTTTCCCCAATATTACCAGGATTTCGAAGGCAGAATTGATGTCGGGGGGGGCAATTTCCTAAAGGCAGCACTCTGTTCAGGATCTTAAAGTAAAGGTAAAGGGACCCCTGACCATTAGGTCCAGTCGTGGCTCACCCTGTCGCAGGGATTCGAACCGCCAACCTTCTGATCGGCAAGTCCTAGGCTCTGTGGTTTAACACACAGCGCCACCCGCGTCCCTTCATGATCTTAGGAAAGGCAATAAAAAAAATCATGGTTTTTTTGGCTCAACAACTTTGGGGTTTGTCTTTAAAAAGAATTTTTGGGGTGTCCTGGTTTTTACTTTTTGAAATATGGCAACCCTACCAAAATGGGAAATCTCTTCTCACAGGAAGCAAAATGTTTTATAAAGGAAAATACAGTTTAGCTTGGTCATAGTGAGCAACAAAAAGGATAATGGTGTGTTCATTCAGAACTTAGTGTTCTTGTGACTGAGGTGAGATTTCAACCTAGGACTTCCAATCACACACTTTTAACCCTCTTGTTCCATCAGCTTTTCTTTTTCTTTTCTTTTCTTTTCTTTTCTTCTCTTCTCTTCTCTTCTTTCAGAAGGGAGTCTCCTGGCAGCAGTACCCTCATTTTTCATACAGTAATGCTAAATTATTGTTTCCATCTCCCTCCGAACAATTTCATAAAAGGGATTGCAGGGCTTAATGGATAAAGAATATAGCTGGATGTTTTTTGGAGACAGAACTAGTATTGATTTTATCCTGCCAAGAGGTCATCTTGAGAAAATGGCATCAACTCTGAACGGGAAAGGTGATGACTCCACACCGCAATTTTTGATGCAACCGTGAGGCTTAGCCAAAAAAGAGGGAGGATCAGAATCCATTAATTGTGCAGACAACTTTAATTTGTTTATTTTGCTGACTTCACAGTCCAGGCGATGTCTAAGAGTCAACTTCCGGAAATACTGTTGTTGAAAGAGTTTGCATCCATAGAGCTACTGGCCCTGTCTTCAAGATCAGTTATTCTGAGATAGGCAGCCCTTGACAGTCTAACTTAGCCTTCAATTGGTTTTCTGTGTCTAAGAGTTAAACCAGAGCTTGTCATAAACTGAACGCCATTCAGCTCAGCGCTAGGCCAAAACCTGTTCTCCAGTTTTGCTAAAGATTTTTCCCCCCTCTGTGAAGGAAACTTCCACTTTTCTGCCTGTTTCTGAGGATTTTTAAAGAATTTTTCTTAAGGGGATGCAGGTTTTGAGCTTGCCTTATTCTTGCAATGTGGCCAAGGGCAGTGTGTGTGTGTGTGTGTGTGTGTGTGTTGTTTTTATTTCCAGTCAACATTTCTCTAGAACTTTGCAGCCTCCCTAGCTGCCCACACTTCCTGATCTGAAAAATTCCCGGGCAGGAGCAGTTAATCTCATGAGATCTTTCCCTGGATATCAGCTGAAGCCTCAGAAGCTGGGAAAGCTGCAGAGCTTAAATGTATACTATCTATAAAGAAACCTGCAGACCAATACAGCTACTGTTCAGGAAAGCAAGTGAAACTAATTCTTCTTTGGCATTAGTGCAATTTTCACATACATATGCAACAGAAGCCTACCAATATATTTTCAGGGCCCATAACATATCAATTTTTAAACGGTCATGGCTTTCCACAAAGAATCCCGGGAACTGTAGTTTGCTAACGGTGCTGAGAATTATTAGGACACCCTTCTTCCCTTCACAGAACTACAGTTCCCAGAGTTCCTTGGAAATAAGGATCTGCCGTTAATCCATTGTGGGAATTGCAGCTCTGTGAAGGGAACGGAGGTCTCCTAACAACTTTTAGCACCCTTAACAAACTACAGTTCCCAGGATTTAAAACGGCAAGATGCTGCCTTAACTGTATCATGCAAGAGGAGCCTGAGAAAGTTCTGGGGAACACTTTGTATCATATGAAACACCTTCCCTTCCAATTGTTTGGAAGGAGGAAACAAATGGAACTCTGGTGGTGTGGAGGAATTGGGAGACATTGAGAGTCACATATAATGGCATCAGGAGTCACAGGTTGCCCACCTGTGCCTGAAAACAAGCGTCTCCCTTCTCTCTCCCCCTATCCCAAGCCCTTCTGAATTTGATTGAGGGCAATTAGCATGTTCTTTCCAACCTGGGGCCTGTGTTTGTGTGTGCACAGAGCTAATTGTCATGCAAGAGAAATTACTTCCTGCAGTTCAGGGGAGACAGCTGGGGGGGGGGGAGAGAACCCTTTTATCTGCCAAGTCCTTAAAACAAGAACTTTGCATGGGGAAATGGGGGCCGGGTGGGGGGAGGGAAGCTTTTATCCTGGAAGAGTGGATTTGATAACTAAGCTCCATACCTCTTTCACTTGTGGGCTATTAGGTCTGGCTCTTCCCCTCTTGGGACCTGTAGGAGCGTATGGCGTGTGTATGAACAGATAGCTCCTGTCTGCCTTGCAAAGACAGCGTGGTTGGAGGAACCCCCCTCGGGACCCGTCTAACGATCAGCGCAGAAAACGCGACTGTCTCTCCTAGAGCGGGAAAGCGCATCATTTAATGAAAATGTTGTCCGTTATTAATAGAGTGATGGGTGGAAATAAGGAACAGCAGGCCGGAGGCTAAGTGTTTCTACTTCGTCTCTCTCTCTCTCTCTCTCTCTCTCTCTCCGTTCCGTACCCTTCTCATTCATTCCCTCTCTCTCACCCTGGAAAAGAGCAATTCCAGTAACCTGAAGGTGCTCGTGCAATCAAAAGGATGCCCAGAGCAAAAGAGGGAGAAAGGAAAAAGGTCCGTGTTGTTTTCAAGAGAGGTCATCTGTAGTTCACAGTGCAAAGTCAAGTGGATGAGAGAGACCGCTTCAGGCTGTATGCGCAGTCAATATCACTAAAAGTTAAATTTCTGAGGGTTTCATCTTCCGCCCCCCACCCCCACCCCAACCGACATTTCAGCACATTTCCCACTTGCCAGTTATTATGGTGAATCTTATTAGCCTCCTTGTTTGCAGCAAGCAAAATTGTATCGTCTGACTCAAGTGAATTCCCCCCATTGATTGCAGGCTGGGACGCGGCTCCCGCTATTAATGAACTCAGGTGAGGAGTGCCGATAGAAATTGAGCCACTGTGGAGCTACTGGGGAACAGGAGGGAAGGATCAGCATGCTTGGGGGAATCCTGAGGTTTCCAGAAGTACTAAAGATCTTTGCCCCGAGGGCAAGGGGTGGGAGAATTGAGCATACTCCGTGGCTATGGAATGCTGAGTGTAAAGCTGTCTTCACATGGCAGTTGATACCATTTCCCCAACAATCAATTTCTGCATTCTGTTTGAGCTTAACTTAAAAGCCACTTCCGGACTTAAAACCCACTTCCGGAAAAACAATGGAGTATAGGGCATCTTAGGGACACGGGTGGCACAGTGGGTTAAACCATAGAGCCTAAGGCTTGCCGATCAGGAGGTTGGTGGTTCGAATCGCTGTGACGGGGTGAGCTCCCGTTGCTCGGTCCCTGCTCCTGCCAACCTAGCAATTTGAAAGCACGTCAAAGTGCAAGTAGATAAATAGGTACCACTTCAGCGGGAAGGTAAACGGCGTTTCCATGCGCTGCTCTGGTTCAACAGAAGCACCTTAGTCATGCTGGCCACATGACCCGGAAGCTGTAGGCCAGCTCCCTCGACCAATAAAGCGAGATGAGCGCCACAACCCCAGAGTCAGTCACAACTGGGCCCAATGGTCAGGGGTCCCTTTACCTTTACCTTTATAGTGCATCTTAGCCCAAAAATGGAAGCAACAGGAATTACCAACAATTGAAGAGTGGCAGACGAAGATGATAGAATACGCAGAGCTGACTGGGAAAATTCATAACCTGTGTGATCATGCTTTCGAAAACGACCGGGGTGAATTTGTACAATATTTGAAGGACAATTGTAAACAATTAACAATGCTAGGAGGACTGACTTAATAAGACTTATAATGATGAAAATTCTACCTTTTTATATATTCTTTTAAAAATTTGTAATCGGAAATGGTGAAATATAATCAGGAAGAAGTATGAATGCAATGTTAAAATAAAAACTAAAGTAACCATGAGATGGGAGTGGGGGGGGAGTCGATTAGCTCATATGAGCAAAAATAATGTGGAAAAAGGAAGAAATGCTTAAATGTTGTAAAATGAAATTATTTTTTTAAAAAAGAGTATAGTGCATCTTAGTGCTGATTTCCATTTTATTTGATTCCAGATAAAATCTGTTTGCATCCCTGGCTCCTTAATCCAGAAAATCATCAGTGATGAAATTTGGAGCAGTATACTGGCATACAGTTCTACCCTGCTGATTTCAAGGGAGAATAACAGGGGGATAGAAGCACACGTGTTTGGGTTGCCACCCATCCCTAAAAAAAAAAAAAATGGGAACCCCCATTTTTTTACCAAAGTGTCCCCTGTCCTGTTTGGACTTCAAATGGGATGCCTTTTCCCATATTTGAGATGGGCCAGTCGACGGGCAAAACTGGTCTATAGGCAGAGGATTGAGGATAATTTAAGGAGTAACAACACAAGACAGATGTGGCAGGGGATTCAGCATATTACCAACTACAAACCTAACCTTGGTGCTGTCGACGGTGACCCTTTGCTGGCGGAGGAGCTTAACTTCTTCTTTGCTCGCTTCGAGAAGGAGCCACCTGAGACGCCGGTATTACAGCCACCAGCCCATAGGGGCCCCTCATTCACTGTAGAGGAGCATGAGGTGAGACAGGTATTGAGGATGGTGAATCCGAGGAAGGCTGCTGGACCTGATGGCATCACGGGAAAGGTGTTGAAGGGCTGTGCGGATCAGCTGGCGAGGGTCTTTACTAAGATCTTCAACAAGTCCTTACACCAGTCTATTGTCCCACCCTGCCTGAAGTCGTCAACTATTGTTCCTCTGCCTAAAAAATCCACAATCGGTAGTCTGAACGACTACAGACCAGTTGCACTGACTCCAATCATCATGAAGTGTTTTGAGAAACTGGTGCGCCGTCACATTATTTCCTGTCTTCCATCAACTTTTGACAACTACCAGTTTGCATACAGGGCAAATAGATCCATGGAAGACGCTATCACTACCACTCTCCATGCTGCTCTGTTCCATCTGGAGCAGCCGGGGAGTTATGTGAGGCTGCTGTTTGTGGATTTTAGCTCTGCTTTTAACACTATCCTCCCCCATAGACTGGTGTCCAAGCTAGAGGCGATTGGACTCTCCAACTCCACCTGTCTCTGGGTTTTGGACTTTTTGTCAGAACGTTCTCAGAGGGTTAGAGTAGGGTCACATATGTCCACAGCCCTTAGCCTTAACACCGGCTCACCACAGGGTTGTGTGTTGAGTCCCCTGCTCTATACTCTCTATACGTATGATTGTACAGCCATTTATTCCAGCAACAAAATCATCAAGTTTGCTGATGACACTACGGTGGTGGGGCTCATTTCAGGAGGGGATGAGTCCGCCTATCGGGACGAGGTGGAGCGGCTTTGTGCTTGGTGTGGAGAGAACAATCTGGCTCTTAATACGACTAAGACCAAGGAATTGGTGGTGGATTACAGGAAAAAAAAGGCGGACATTCAGCCCTTGTATATCAACGGGGAACGGGTGGAGAGGGTGGCGGAATTCAGGTTTTTGGGAGTGACTATCGATCAGGGCATGACTTGGAGCGCAAATACTACTGCTCTGGTGAAGAAGGCCCAGCAGAGAATTTATTTCCTCAGACTTTTAAAGAAGAACAATCTGAGTGAGAGACTGCTGGTGTCCTTCTACCGAGGCTCCATAGAGAGCATTCTCACATACTGTATTTGTGCCTGGTTCTCCAGCTGTACAGCTAGGAAGAGGAAGGTGCTCCAGAAGGTCATAACCACAGCCCAAAGGATTATTGGTCATCCCCTCCCATCTTTGGAAGAACTGTACGGTTCCCGTTGTCTTAGGAAAGCAAACAATATCCTGCAGGATGCATCTCACCCGGGACACAGTCTGTTTGTACTACTGCCTTCTGGCAGGAGATACAGAAACATCAAGTCAAGGACAAATAGACTGAAAAATAGTTTCTATCCAAGAGCTGTGGCCTTCTTAAATGCAGTAACTCGATAGTGTGACCTGGGAGTTTGATGGGTGTGGGTGTGGGTGTGGCTGGAATGTGGTTTGTTTGGTTGTTGTTGTTGTGTTGCTTTTGTTGTTTTTAAGGGATGGCATCCAATTTCGTTGCACTTGTGCAATGTTGCACTTGTGTAATGACAATAAAGAATCTATCTATCTGTTGGTGACAAAGAGCCCAGCTGGGAGTGAGCGGCAATAGAGAGAAGGGGGGAGGAGCAACCTCTTTTCCCTCTCTCTCCCCCCTCCTTTCATCCCTCTTGCTGGTGTTCCTCCTCAGCCACCACACACCGGTCTAGCATGGTACAGGTCCACCACTATTTGGCTCCCTCCATCACCCCACCTGACCTCTCCTCCTCCCTCTTTCTCCTCATGCTCAACCTCATCAGGCTCCGCCACTGGAGACTCAGGGCTGTAGCCAGTGTTAGTCCTACTCAGCGCAGACTCATTGAAATGGATGGTTGGGACTAACCTGGTGCTATTAATTTTCATGGGTCTACTCAGAGTAGGACTGAGTTCACTACAACCCTCAGGATCCACGACTCAGGAGCCCAGTCAATTCTGTCTCATACTGAGGGATCATCTAGAGATTCTTCAATGAATCACAGAGGAGTATTTTGAAGAGAAATGACCAACCTCAGGCTCTCACTGTTCCCTGAAGGAATCCAAAGCACGGATACGCACCCCAGATGTAACCAACACAGAAGTTCCTTTGCTGACGTATGTGCTGGAAGACATAGTTTCCAGCTGCCCTCAAAATCCAGAAGCAACGATGTAACTAAAGAGGGAGGGTAGGCACTGAAAAGGTTACCCGATCTATGTGTAGAGAGATGCATTAATGCTCTCCCCATCCTGCCTTGCAAATGTAGATTGATGAAGCCAAGAAAATAGGTATCTCTCCTCTTCGTGCTCTTCGTTCCTCATGAAACAGAATATCCCTAGAATGGCAAGACATAAGACACCATACACTCTGCCCTCTCCATAGATACACGCACACATACAAATACCTCATTCTACTTGCATGTATACTGCAGCTGTCTTACACAAGACACAACTGGGTGTTTTCAAGTCACCCAGCCCTAGTTTAACCACTCATCGGACAGACACTGCACAATGGGTAATATCCAATGCTTGTCTTACTCAGAGGAGACTTACAGGAATTTATTTGTTTATTATTTCATAAAATCAGGCTGTTGGGGAAGGGGTAGTACCTTTGATGGGGGACATGTTGTGCTCTTTCTGGGGTAGTTTGTCCACCTTTGGTCCCCACCCTGCACTCAGTTCTCACTCAGCTCTCTCACTTAGAAGCTGTCAGGATGTGACAGTAGCTGATGAGTCTCAAAACCTCAGTGGGTTAGGGACTTCCCCTGCATGTGAAGACAGGCTCTGGCAGATTGAGCGGATGAGACCAAAAGTGGGTCCAACGGTGAAGAAAGCGGTTTCTGCATGTGCTGTAGAGGGAAGTAAGGGGCAGATGGGGTTCATCAACCTGGGAAGGTAGTCCATCTAGGAGAAGGAAAGCTCTTGGTCCTAAGCTTCCACTGCCTTGTGGGGTATCTTCAGGAGAAGAAAAGGCTAAGGAGTAAACCCTGCACAAATCTGGAGTTGAGTCCCTAAGGCGGTTGGGTGGCACCTTGTATGCCTATTTATAGTAACTCCTGCAACCAAGCTGGTGCCAAACACATTGCTCTGCTTTCCTTTGGACTACACTGCCCATGCTTGTGCCCCAGGGAGGTCATTTGGTGCTGCTAACACAGTGGTTTTACTTCACCCTCGGAGGCACTCCATTGTCTCTCAAGACAGACAGGTGCCAACAATATGTCACTTGGTTATAAAACCAAAACAAAAAACCTCAAAGTGGTTTACAAAAAGATAAAAACAATGAAATCAAGCTAATGGACTTAATTTCAATGGGCTGAATCCAATGAAGCACTAATTTAAGGCTAGTGGCGCTGTGGGTTAAACCACAGAGCCTAGGACTTGCCGATCAGAAGGTTGGCTGTTCGAATCCCCGCGACGGGGTGAGCTCCCATTGCTTGGTCCCTGCTCCTGCCAACCTAGCAGTTCGAAAGCACGTCAAAGTGCAAGTAGATAAATAGGTACTGCTCCGGCGGGAAGGTAAACAGCATTTCCGTGCGCTGCTCTGGTTCACCAGAAGCGGCTTAGTCATGCTGGCCACATGACCCGGAAGCTGTATGCCAGCTCCCTTGGCCAATAAATCAAGATGAGTGCCGCAACTCCAGAGTCGGTCACAACTGGACCTAATGGTCAGGGGTCCCTTTACCTTCACCTTTTAGCTGTATACTTGTGCTAGCAGAACACTATTGTGCAAGGGAACATACAAACACATTGCCAATGATTGTTGAGCAATGGATGAGCACAGCAAGAGCCAGCTGTTGCGCAACAAGTATCAGCTGTCATGCAACAAGCTTCCTCTAGTGCAGCTGTTGTGCTGGATTCCTTTGTTGCACTGTCTTAAAACTCTGCCATGCACTAGCACAATGGCTTGAGTGCTAGTGGACAAAGAGCATTGGATATGACCCAATAGGTCATATCCCAATAGGTCATATCCAATAGCTACAACCTAGTCCCTTGATCCTTCCTCTCCCTGTTTATGTTACTCTGTACACTAGGGATGAACAGTGACCCCCTCGGCCTAATTTCAAGAGCTCTCTACAAGCTATCAGTTCAGGCAAGATGGATCACTTCCTCTCCTAGCAGCTGACTGAATGGGAAGGGAGAGGGGGCAAAGATAGAATGAGCCAGGGAGGGAGGGAGGGAAGAGGTGTACCATCTACTTATTATTATGATCCCACCCACCACTTGTTTTGGCCCTGCCCTCCTCTACCATGTGACCCTCAAGATATTATTCCTGAGGGAATGTGGCCCTTCACTGAGAAAGGTTCCCCATCTCTGCTGAACACCACGTACCATTGTCATATAACTAAAATAATGAAAATTAGGGCTGAGTCAAAACTTGTCACTGTATTTTGGGGAAATATTTTCAGCAGCAAAGAGAGCCTCTTCCCCACCCCACATTCTAAGGCAGGCATAGACAAACTCGGCCCTCCAGATGTTTTGGGACTACAATTCCTATCATCCCTGACCACTGGTCTTGTTAGCTAGGGATCATGGGAGTTGTAGTCCCAAAACATCTGGAGGGCCGCAGGTTGGGGGTGCCTGTTCTAAGGAATCTTGCCCACAGCTGGCGGGGGGAATAATATTCTCTGTCCCTTTGCCTTTCCACTGTTTCTCTTTGCCCAGGCTCGCCAATTCCAATTGGCTACCTAACATTGTGATGTCATCGCACTCACTATGTGACTCCATGTAGGCTGATGAAGGAAGCATCAGCCCCATTCTCAGTCTGACATCATTGCATAGCCAAATCCGATTGTCAGCGCAGCATTGTGACACTCTGCCTTTCACTACGTGATCCCTGACTGGCTGGGCTCACACATGTTACTAAATCAGGAAGAAGTAAGTAAAAGAGGGAGGGGGAGAGATAAAACTGGCTATGAAGCAGCAGCAGATTGCAAGAAAGTGGCTTTTTTCAAAAAGGTGAGTATTCTCACAATAAATTGTTTTTCAGGAAGTTTTTTTCCTCCACATCCCTCAACCTTAATTTCTGAGCCAGGAAATTGAAACAGGAGAATAGTTGGCTCAGCTCTAATAATAAGCAGGTCCTTGGCACTATCACTATACCCACCAGAAGAGTATTCCAGGTCCTTCGCTCTCTGTGCCTCTATTTATAAACTTTTTTTTTCTTGCAAAGCCATGCCATATGCCTCTTATCAGCATAGTGCTTTAAAAAAAAAATACCCAAGCTGCTATTTTTTGCAAACTTGTACCTATTAGCCAATTCCACCTAGGCAAGAAGAGTAGCATGAGATTTAGAGAGAGACGAAAGGTTCTGGAGAGGTCTTTGCAGGGTAGCAAAGGGTTATTTGCCATGTACAAAGTGTCTTCCACCATGCCATTCCTTCCCAAAGCCTCCCTTTTTCTTTCTTTCTCTCCACACCCGCCCCAGTAACTTGTTTATGGCTCTGTGTATGCTGGTCAGATTCTGGGATTAATGATGGCTAATTTGCCTGAGGTGGGCACAGCCCAAACAGCAGGCTCTCTCTTCACCACCAGCTTTTGCTGCCATATGGACCGAAGCAGCTGTTTCAATTACTTTCTGTGCCCAGATGTGTCAGGCGAGACACCAGTGCTCTGCGGGGTACGCTCAGCCGCTCGGCAGCTAATTACTTCTACTGCGTGTCAGAGCGTGGTGCTGGATACTGTAAAAAAGGGGGTTTCGGGAAACAGCTGAATGCCAGCTGTCATTACGCCTCACACTGATGTCAGCTTGATAGGCTGTGACTAGATTTCATAACTCCTCTGCCTTTCAGGCGTGGGGTTACTATTTCAGATGGAAAGGTAAAGGGAAGGAAGAATGAAATGGGGTGCAAAAGTGGGCGTGGGTTGGGCAGATCTGCCCATTTCTGTTTATCTCAGTTCCTCGTCTTTTCCAATATTGGGTTCAGTTTTCCACATCAAGTTTGCTGTTAATAACAAAATCCTCATGAACATTCACCAGCATGTTGGTAGCTTTTTCTCCCAAGAGCCATAATTTATTTATTGCTGAATATATACACGTTTTGCAAAGCAATTTCTGTATGTTGCTTTCACTAATATGTGCATGTCTATGCACGCATTTTGCATTTTTGCACACATTACTTGGCTGGAGAACTGCATTGCAAAATTCAGAGAACTGTGACTTTCAAAGGGTAACTATGTTTCTGTTTTCCTTGTGCAAATTTGCTAGGTTCACCGTTAAGTGCAGATAGAATTGGATTTCTCCCTATCCCCGACAGGTAGGGTGAAAATGTCTAAGCTTGGCCTGCAACCCATTAAAGCAAAAACAGCCCACCCGGGTCAGGATTGGGGAGAAATTTAGGGCAGGCACCTCTTTGAGAACAGGATGCTGGACTAGATGGGTCATTGGCCTTGATCCAGCAGGGCACTTCTTGTGCTCTTAAATTTGTTTGATTTGCATTTTTATGTGAGCCTAAATGTGACTCAAGCTTCCCGAACTGAAACACAGCTATCCTTCCAAACCACGCTTCTCTGAAATTTGTGATGCAATTTTGAAAAGAAAGAAAAATGTACACAGAAGATGTATATGTGGAGGAAGTGTGTGTACAAATGGATATAGTAGTGAAAATAGTTCTAACATTATAAAATCATAAAAAGTTAACTCTAAAAATAAAATGCTTGGCCAAATAAAAATGTTTTAACAGGTGATGAAGTAGTATGTTGTAGGTGAAAACTTTCTACATCAGTTTGCATTTTTTGTTAAAATAAAAAAAGCTCTCAGAAAAATTCAACAGGCTTTTAATGTGCTTTTTCTCCAAACATACATATTTTTTGTCAGGAATTGTGCCTAACATGTGCATTATGCAAGCAATTTCCCCCAACTACATACATTTTTGTATCCACCCCCCCAAAAAAGACATGCATTTTTATGCATACATGCACCTACAATATGTATATTCGTAAACATGTCTTGGTTGGGAAACTGCAAAATTCAGCAAAGCATGAATTACAAAGGACAGCTGCATTTTGGTCCACATACATTTTGGGGAAGTACAAATTAGGTAGGTTTGCATTAAGATGTGAATCAAACAGAATTTGCACCCATCCCTGCCTATAAGTATGTAATGGGAGGTATTGTTGTTAATGATGATTAAACACCAGGATGCAAAGGAGCTCCCTTTCTCCTTTGAGTGACTGCAGGCTGGGAATAGGTGCTAAAGGCCATACGAGCAGCAACATAGGAACCAGCCTTAAATTAAGTCAGACTGTCAATATTGCCAACACTGACTTGCAGTGCAACAAATGGAAGTCTTTCTCAGCCCTGCCTGAATCTCCTGGGAGACCTTCTGTACGCAAAATACATGTTCTCTCACTTTTTGTCCTCTTACAATAAGGTAGCAATTAATTACATTTCCAGTGGCACAGGGACAGGGCTGAGTCAAGAAAATCTCTCAGTCTGAAGCATGGGGCAAGATGGTGCCCACCCTATTCCAGGCACTGGATTGGCAGCTGACTGTTCCTCTGTGGCAACTGCACCTGAGAGCAGCATGGCAGCTTAGGGGCAGGCTGCATGGCACACACCACTGGTCTTCCGATGGAAGAGAACGTCCAGCAGACTCAAGAGGAATGGCCAAGGGGATTCTGTCACTGCCGTCCACAACTCCTTGCATCTGCTGCCTGAGGCAGCTGCCTCACTCTGTCTAATGGTAGGACCAGGCCTGCACACGGGTATTTGTGCAGCGGTAGTCAGAGCCCTGCTGGATCAGCCCAATGGTCCACCTAGCCCAACATCCTCTTCTCACAGTGGCTACCCAGATGCTCCAAAGGGAAATCTGCAAGCAGGACCTCAGCACCCAAGCACTCTCGCCTCCTTGTGGTTTCCATCAATTGGTATTCAAAAGCATTGCTACTTCCAATTGTGGATCCTTCCACTAAAGACTGCTAGAGCGCATGCGGTAGCTCACACCAGCATGTGTGCACATGTGTGCGGTTGGTGTGTGTGTGTGTTTTGCAGCAAGATTAAGCTTCGCTTTGCATTACCTTGGCAGCTAGCAGAAGCTCTGAAGTGGGCATTGCAATTCCTATCCATGCTAATGATCTCCTCTTTGGCATGAAAAGGCATTACGAGGTCCCTTAGTGCTCATGCGATAGACCCACAAATCTATTTTTGGCTACGTGCACATGTGACAGATCATTAAAAGACTCGGAATCAGTTCCTTGAATTTAGATGGGGAGAAAGGGGGTGGGCGGGTGGGAGATGCTAAAATAAGACTGAAGGCTGTTGAATCTTCCAGGACATTAATAACCAAAAACCACTAGAAATAACCATGGCAACAAACAGTCGCTAAGTACAGTACAATCACCCTGATTACCATAGAATTAGCACAAAGCAAATGTTTATTTTCCTAAATATGCGTATTATGAAGGTGATGAGCACGTTAGTAACTACCCCAAATTACAGAGTAGGGGCCGAAAGCGGCACTGGCATTGCGATAAATGCTCTGCTTGGCACTTGTTTGTTCTGATCTGTGTGAGAAATATATTTATAAATGAACCTTTCCGCTCCCAATGAGTTCTGCTAATTTGACAGCTGAATCTCTGTTGAGCATGCCAGTTGCCTTGCAGCTAATTAAGACCTGTGGTGTGCTCGTTGGCATCGGGCTTGACTAAAGCATTCTGGTCACTGGAGGCTTGAACCTCTTTCACGCAAAGGCTAGAAGACCGGCGCATTTGATGCCCTGGCTACAGGCCCTTTGGCTGGTTGCAGCTAGTCGCTGGCTGGCTGGCCAGGGGTCAACAACAGACTGCCTGAGACTGGTGTCAATCTGACCTGGTAGTGTTTATGTATGACCCCTGGCTAATCAATGCCTGGCACCGCCAAGAAAGGGGAACAAAGGTTGACACTTGCCCTTGCCTTCAGGGAAGACCGAGTGGCTGAAGCCTTTGGCCCAGTAGGGCTTTCGTTCTAGATTTGAGAGAGCCGTTGCTCCATGACTGAGCTTCCCCTGTGCTCTAAAGCAGTTATGACTCCCAAAAGAGGACATTTATCACTAATGCACTAATAATAATAATAATAATAATAATAATAATAATACAGCTTTACCATACTGTATGCATTACTTGGCTATTTGGCTAGCGAAGTGCATTACAAAATTCAGAGAAATTTGGATGGCTGTGTTTCAGTTCATGTGTTGTTTCAGAAAGTATTTGGAAAGAAAAAGAGATAGATGAGAGAGAGAAAGAGAGAGAGAGAGAGAGAGAGAGATGATAGATAGATAGATAGATAGATAGATAGATAGATAGATAGATAGAGCAAACAAGCAAGCAAGCATTTGGAGAATTAGGTACAGTAGGTTTGCCTCTAAATGCAAACAGAATCAAATTTATCCTTAAAGAGAATAGGTGCTTAAATACATATTTTAAAATGTATGTAAAATTTATTTTAAAGATGTACTTCTTTAAAATGGGGAGGGGGCTGTATACTGCTGTATCAGAAAGATTTATCACAGCAGTTTACAACAATATAAAAATATTAAACCAAACAAGGACATCATAAATAGTTTAAAACAAGTTAAAAGTAGCAATACATCAATAGCATGTAGTTAAACAGTGGCACTCACTCCCAGTTGTGATGGCCACCAACTTGGATGGCTTTAAAGAGGACTGGACAAATTCATGGAGAATAATGTGATCTATGGTTACGAACCATGACGGCTATGTTCTTGCTTTAAGGTCAGAGGCAGAACTACTTCTGAATACCAGTTGCTAGAAAACACAGGAGTGCTCTTGTGCTTGAGTCTTGCTTGAGGGTGGCCAGTCATCCAAGTGGCCGCTGTGAGAACAGGATGCTGAACTAGATGGGTTATTGGCCTGATCCATCAGTGTTCCTATTTGGGTAAAGTTATAGGTAAAGGGACCCCTAACCATTAGGTCCAGTCGTGACTGACTCTGGGGTTGCAGCGCTCATCTCGCTTTATTGGCCGAGGGAGCCAGCGTTTGTCCGCAGACAGCTTCCGGCTCATGTGGCCAGCATGACTAAGCCACTTCTGGCGAACCAGAGCAGCGCACGAAAATGCTGTTTACCTTCCCGCTGGAGTGGTACCTATTTATCTACTTGCACTTTGACGTGCTTTCGAACTGCTAGGTTGGCAGGAGCAGGGACTGAGCAACGGGAGCTCACACCGTTGCGGGGATTCAAACCACCGACCTTCTGATCGGCAAGTCATATGCTCTGTGGTTTAACCCCCAGCGCCACCTGCATCCCTTCCTATTTGGGAGGGATTATTTAAAATGTGGACTAATGGGGAAACATACTGGAATTAAACACATAGAGCAGAAATAGAGTCTCTCACCTTTAACTGGCAGGATGTGGAAAGCCTGACAGGTACTGAGAGTCAGGCACTGGCCTCCCTACATGAACTGCTTCTACAATTCAAGAGTAGCAGCAAGCCCAGCAGCCTTCTATCTGACGAAATGGAAGGTGATTTGTTCATTTTGACCACCTGATTCCCTACCAAGACATTTTCTGTCCGGAGGATTCTAACCTGTTGGCTTGAAAGGCCAAGAGTTCAACCATATCTGAGCAGCTGTCTTGGTGACACAGGGTGTAAAGCAGGGTGACTTGACCCCAGGGTTCCTCATGCTGCAATACCCACCACAGACAGGAAGACAGAGAATGTTTGAAACTAATAACAACAGTCTTGTAGCAAATAGGCAAGGCTTCTGCTCTTTTTTGCTGTACAGGGTAAGGCCTTGGCAGTAGCCCTTGGATGTCGTTTGACTAAAATATCCAAGTTACTAAATAAAATTACACTAAATTGACAAGCTTAAGATCTGATACAGATACAGAAGGCTTGGGAAGATTTCTGAAACTGCCCCATGGGAAGAAAGCAAGATATATCTAATGTGGCAAAACAGATCTAAGAGGATATCCACATATTTGGAGCAGTGGAGAACTGTTTTGATAATTTTAGGATTGGCAGATGGAATAAGGGAAGAGAAAGTTATATTTAGGGCAACATGTCAGTTCAGGAAGTCAAGGCGATTGAGAAGGGGGAATGTTACTTAATTACAGAATCTGGCAAACTCACTGAATGCTACTAGGATAAGAAGCCGAGAAGAAAAGAGAGAATGTTGACAAATGAAGCTTGTGTTCTTCCTTGTTCCAAGGGGTGAGGATGGGAAAAGATGGGCATCAGCATCAGAGGTTGGGCCAAGGAGGTAAATGTCAAGGCCCCACCATGCCATTTGGGCCAGTTTTAAATTTGTTCTGAGTTCTCATGAAGGTTAGATGCAGTATCAGTCTACAGAAAGTGTTGGGGCCTCTCATTCTGTTGGGCCAATGAAATTGACAAATCTATCGATTTTGTTTCTTTGAGTTTCTCATTTTTCCAATCTTCAATCTGTTTATGCACCAGTTGCATTTATTTATTTGGTAAAGCAGTCCTCACAAATGATTGTTACTATGTTAAAACACATTTCTCCTAATATACACATTTTTATATGCTGTTTTACCCACTATACATGTTTCTTTCAAGCAAAATGCTTGGAAAATGTAGTGCACAAATGTCCTTCAAAATTCACACTATTCTATTATGCAGTTCACCAATCAGACATTTACCCCCCCAAAAAAATCATATATTAGGGGGAAGTGTACATAAGTCATTTTAAACTATTTTTAATGTTGTGTTTCAATGTTGTAACCAGTCCTTGGACCTTAGGGTAAATAAAGGGTGAAATTAGAATAGAATAGAATAGAATAGAATAGAATAGAATAGAATAGAATAGAATAGAATAGAATAGAATAATGGTAACACAAAAAATTGTGCTGTACTAAGAGAAACATGCAAAACTGCATATCAAAATGTGTGCCTTAGGAGAAATTTGCACTAAAACGTTGTGAATTTTTAAGAGGGCTTTTTCCTGCAGCAAATTGCTGCAGAAAGGTGAAGAACTGAATTTAAGGTTGGCAAACTGTGAAACTGAGAGAACAAACATTGGCAGATCTTTCCATCCCTGCTCCCCATACAGCTGATAACCCTGCTTACAGTTTGAAATGGTGCAGCACACAGCAAATTAAGACTGTGGATCATGTAGCTTAGTCTTTATTTCATCTTTGCCACCTAGGGCAGTATACCAGTTTGTTAACAAAGTTTGCCTACAGAAAGAAAAATAGAATAGAGTGGCACATAGTTGGAACTTTAGGTAAAAAATTGAAAGCCAACATTCTATCATAGGATCAGAGTGGTGCTACTCTAGGCTACAGATAGGGAACCTGTGGCACTCGGGAAGTTGCTGGACTACAACTCCCATCAGCCCTGCCCACTGGGCATATTGTCTGGGGCTGGTGGGAGTTGTCGGGGCTACATAAAATGAGGTTGGGGCTGCAGGTTGCCCACCTGTGCCAAAGGTGAAGGAGTGAACAAGATCATCTGCTTTCCTCAATGTAAGTGAGAGTAATGGAATTCATTAAATGGCAATATTGAGTAGGAGGGGGTGAGTGTGTGGAGCTCAGACAGCAGAAATGCAGGAAGGAAAATCTGAATTACCATTTTGCTAGCTCAGGGAAGAAGACTCCCCAAATTGATTTTCCTGGAAAAGGCTCTCTAGCCTTTTATTTTGTTTTATTTTATTGCCAGCTAAATCTCTGTTTCCACTGTGTCTCTGAAGCTACATCTGTAAAACATAGCGGTGGAAATATTGCTTTATCTCCCAGGGAAGATATCCCTTTTCTGCTTCTTCTTGTAACCCTACCTTTGAATGACTTCCAGGTTCAGATTTCTAGAGGTGTAGTGGATGGCTGGCTAGGCAGACTTTGATTTACAAGGCACTGTACACACACACACACACACACACACACACACACACACACTGCAGAGAAACCTCTGACTTAAAGAAATGTGGCTGAGATCATTCATTCATTCATTTTTTGCCCACTTTTCAAAATGCTTTTAACCAAAATGAATGCCAGTAGGGTCCAAATGCAAAGCATAGTAAGATGTCCCTTGAGAAATTTGATGATGCTTATGGGCACCATTCTGGCTTCCCTCAGAACCTCATGGCTTCCCTCAGAGCACTTGCATTGCTGTGTACAGTTCTGGTCACCACACGCACACACAAAAAAGGATATTGTAGAGCTGGAAGAGGTTCAGAAAATGGGAAACCAATACTATCAAGGGGTCTGGAGTAACTCTCCTATGAGGAAAGATAAACTATGGAATCTACTCCCACAAGATGAAATTATGGCTGCCAACCTGGGTAGCTTTTAAAGTTGTGTAGATAAATTCCTGGCAGATAAGGTTACCAATAGCTGTTATCATGATGTCTAAGAACTACAGCTGTGCACAGCCACCCTGATCCAGTTAAAGATCCCATCTGCTGCTTCAGAGCAGCCCTAATCCAACCAGGGATTATCCAGGGCCAACCCAGATCCAGGCTCAGAACCAAATTGTGGGGCTCTCAAGGTCTTTAAGTAGGGTTTAAAACCCTAATTAAACATGCAGTCAGGAAAGAGGAGATGCATGCAGAAAGGCTTCTGATGGCCCTGGATAGATCCAATCCCACATGGTGCTATCTGGGGCTGCCTCAACCCACTCTGGCTAAATCCTGGGACAGCCCAAATTTGCCTCAGGACCCAAGATTTAGCAGAGCCAGTGCATAGTCCTACTAAATACTATATCTGGTATCAGAGGTGGGAAGCCTCTGAACAGGGCCGTCTTACCCATAGGTGCTAGGGGTGTGGGGCACCCAGGCGCTGGGCTCTCAGGGGTGCCAAGTCAAGAGCCTGGGGCCTGAGAGATGTGTCCGAGGAAGAGCGCGGGCTCTTCTGCTGAGGCTGGCTCTGCGCCGCGAGTTTGGGGGTGACTGAGCCAGCGTGACACTGAGGCAGTCGGCCGGCTCTGCCCTACTGCACACCTGGGACTGGGCAACCTGGGGGCGGGGTACCGGGCAGATCTTTGTACCCCAGCGCCGCATATGCTTAAGACAGCCCTGCCTCTGAATACCAGTTGCCGAGAAACACAAGTGGGGAGAACATTGTTGCACTCAAGGCCTGCTTGCAGGCTTCCCAGAGGCACATGGTCTCCTCATCTGGCTGGACTAGATGGGCCTTCGCTCTTATTTGGAAAGGCTTCTCTGGATTTGCATCTAAGGCAAACCCTAGATTCGCTTCAGATTTCCCATCACGTGAAAGATAGGTGGCAGCTCTGCTTATATCATGATAAAACCTCCTAGAAGTCATCAATATTCCTTTTGAAGCCTAGGTTGGTGAGAAAGGATGGTTCCAGATGAAGCTGAGAGCAATTGCCCCCACCATTAGGCAGAGGGAAGCAGACACCTCAGGCAGTAGATGCAGAGCGGTGGGGAGTCGACAGAGCTGTGTGAGCCACACTGCCATAGGCTTTGTAACACAGTCAGTGGTGGAGCGAGCCAATCGGGCACTTGCCCTGCACCCAGGGGTGGGGCCACCCGGGGCAGGATGCTCCGCGGGGCCTCCGAGGAGTCTGCCTGCCTCCTCCCACTCAGCCACCCTACAGCTGGGGGGGAGGCAGCAGGCGGACCATTTGGGGCAGCGTGGAGCCTGCGGGCGCCCAAGCCACCACATCACTCCCAGGAGAGATGCATGGCTCAAAAGCACTGCAGGCCCCGCAGTGAGTGCCGCCCAGCATTTTGTCACCCCCCCCCCTCAGTGGTGACACCCGGGGCGACCTTCCCACACACACCCCTTCCTCTCCCCCTGGGATTGGGTCAGGATTGGGTTTGGAATTGAGGACTTTGGAGGCAGAGGAGTAGGAAGAAATGGGAGCAGGGGTCCTGAATGGTGAGAAACAAGTTTGGTAGAGGGATATCTCCCTGTTGTGTCTCAGCTTCAGCCACTTTGGAAGAGGGATAAGGGATGTCGGTTCCTCCCTCAACTTCTGGTAGGGCAGAGAAAGCCTGTGGAAGCTGGAGGGAGCTGAGCATGGAGGCAACTCAGGAGGCAGCAGCAACAGGAAAATGCAGCACTGACCCCTAGAACCAGCTGCCACTCCAAGTGAAAACCCACCCTCCCTGAATTACAATTCCAACATTCTCGCAAAGCAAGAGAGTCTCCTGAGTTAGTTCACAATGCCTCACCTTTAAAAGCTTGGTAGGAGGGGCATGCTATTGGTTGGGTCAGCTTCACTGATTCTGTCCAGTTCTGAACTTTTTGCCTGGATCCTGAACTCCTGAACTCTGCATCTACTGCCAAGCCTCTACCACAACTTGCCTGAATAAAGATCTTTATTATTTGTACAAAACAGCCTCTGTCTGCTTGTGTTGGGAGGGAGCCAGGACACACACATGGCCTGCCTTGTGCCCCGTCAGCTATGATGAAGGAGTCTGTCCCTTTACTAGTGTTGAAGTGTTGAAACATATATATTTTTTTCAGTCTGATGGCTACATTGCCTTCTGGCCAACCCCACTTTGCCAGTGGTAGGTGAGGCCAGAAGGAAAAAGTGGGTGAGCAATGAATGTGAATTTTACCTTGGTACAGTAGGCTAATTTGTACAGACGCTCACATGTCCCTCGTTATCCGCCATCCAGCAAGCAAGAGGCATTGCTAGAGATCAAGGACACATTCAGGCCACGCTAGGACATTCACAGAGGGCATGAAGCAGGGCAAATAAGGTGGGTGGTCTGGAGAGAGTCCTGCGGGCCATAGAGGCCTTGAAGGTTGCATTCAGGGCCCAAGTCTATAAGTTCCCAATCTCTGCTCTAGACCAAGATAATGCAAGGTGAAATGCAAGACAGCTGACTCAGAGGGACAGAACGTGAATCTTTCTTTCTTTCTTTTTCTTTCTTTCTTTCTCTTTCCACCCGCATAAGAATTTATGGACGGATAAATGATTTCCCAATTGCCCTTCACAATATATTTTTTTAAAAAAAATTACAGCTAGAGAAGTTAATAAGCTACCTCAGCACACGCAGACAGACACCCTTCTTCATAGAGATCCTTCCGCCCCCCCCCCCTCCTCCTTGCCACATGGGTGAACACAAAGAAATAATCAGATAGGAGATTTCCACCCACCCCCCTTCTAAATTAGGTCTCTTGTTTGTAAACTGAAAGAGCGCTAATGCCGTTCAAACTCAGCTGCGTTACCACATAACACACACTCAGCCCAGGAGTATTATAAAGTGTGGGAGAATGGAAGTTTTTGTTCTATTCTTTGAGGTCTTTCTAGATGAGAGGGCCATTCATTCAGTCTCTTTGCCTCTCCCTCTCTCTCTCCCTCTCCCTCTCCCTCTCTCCCTCTCTCTTTCTCCCTCCCTCCCTCTCTCTCTTTCTTCCCATAATGCCAGCATTAGCTGCTGGCTGCTAGCTGTAAAAGCGCTTTGATGTTGACCTCTTTGTACCACTGACAGACCCGCATTGGTGGGTGAGTGGGAGAGCAATAAGGGCATGTGTGGGAGAGGGGAGGATGAAAGCCTCAGACAGCTTGGAAGGGATAATATGAACAGATCCAGCCTGTTCGCTTAGGTTCTTTAAAGGCAAACATTATATATATATATATATATATATATATATATATATATATATATATACACACACACATATATATGAATTTTCTGATTACAGAGGTCACAAACCAATGAAACGTCTGAAATGACCACTGAAAGCTGGCCACATATGTGAAGAATCAGATAATTGTTCTGGCTCCAACTTTGTAAAATTAAACCAAGCCAGTCAGAGGAAGAAGATGGCAACGCAGCAGAGATATATTCTCTGAGAATTATAGGTGCTCATCAAGGGGTAGGGCAGGAATTGGGAGGGGGGCGCTCTGTGGCTTTCCAGATAGCATTGCATCGTCCCTGGCTATTGGCCAAACTGGCAGGAGCTGATGGGAGCTGGAGTTCAACAACACCTGGAAGACCACTGGTTCCCTATCCCTGGCATAAAGTATTAGTCATCAGCTCCCAAGGGATTTCCATTATACTTAAGCATTACCATCAAAAACCAAATTATCTCAAGAGCTTTGGTGTTGTTGTTTCTGTCAGGGGTTCAGAAGGAGAGACACAGGAGGGGGAGCAAATGGAGAGTGAGGAGGAGGAGTACGAGGGGGGCGCAGGCAGTGACAGTGGCCAGAGTTATTCCACAAGCCTCTCTAGCGAATCGGAGGACTCACAGAAGGGAGCGCCGGTGGCCAGAGCAAGGGAGATTCCAAGGGAGAAACCTCAAGAGGGAGGGGCCAGCGGGGAGTCTCTGAACAGCAGCTGGAGATCAGGGCCAGCGTCTCCACCAGAGCGCAGTGGGGAGGGGGAGTCCCAGGAGTCGGGACCAGTGTCCTCACCACCAGAGGGAGGAGAGGAGTCAGGTTTGGCAACACCCACATCAGGAAGCGGGGAAACGGTCAGAAGGAAAGTCACCGGCTGGGCGCACGCGCCAAGTTCAAATGTACAGGAGCGCGGCACAGCGGGGAGCCCGGGAAGGGAGCCAGGTCCTAAAGCCCGCCGGAGGGAGGGGCAAGACTCAGGAGGCTCCGCGTCAGAGGAGTCCAGGAAGGAGGGAACCCCAGAGGGCAGAAGGACCCAACGCAGGAAAGAGCAGCGCAAGAGGTGGAGCCGGGCTAGAATCTTAAACTGGTGTGGGTGGAGCAGTGAGTCAGAGGGGACTTAGCCGGTCTAGCGTTAAGACGTGGGCCTGCGCGCCCAGAGCTTGGAAATGGAAACTAAACTTCAATAAAGACTTTTGTATATAATATCCACTGGGCGTTGGTCCTCTGTGAGCTGGGACCTAGCGGCAGTCCTGACAGTTTCTAAAAAGCAAGCTTCTAGTTCTCATTGCGACTGAGCATTCTTGTGCAATAGGCAAGAGCTGGCAATTGTTTCACTAGAAGCTGCATTACATCCCTCCAACAGATCACGTAATGCAAGAAGGGGTTCCACATTTCTTGCTCCTCCTGCATTTGCCCCTCTTGGCATATGTTTTTTAGCTAGAGCAGGAGACCAGATTTGGAGCCAACATCCCTACAGTAAGAACTGTGTGGAGTACTGTACTTCCAATGTTGGCCAATGCTAGCCAAGCAGCAGCTATCAAATACAGTGGTACCTCGGGTTACATGCGCTTCAGGTTACATACGCTTCAGGTTACAGACTCCGCTAACCCAGAAATAGTACCTCAGGTTAAGAACTTTGCTTCAGGATGAGAACAGAAATCGTGCTCTGGCGGCACGGCGGCAGCAGGAGGCGCCATTAGCTAAAGTGGTGTTTCAGGTTAAAAACCATTTCAGGTTAAGAACGGACCTCCGGAACGAATTAAGTACTTAACCCAAGGTACCACTGTATAGTACAAGACTAGGTCTTTGGGAGTTATAGTACAAAACACCAGGAGGACACCAGGTTGAGGGAGGCTGCCATATAGAATGGGGCCAGGCAGGTATTAGGAATGTATTCACTCCATATTTTATAGTGAACCAATACTAATTCACACTTCCTAGAGCAAAATCAGAACACTGGTCCCATTCTGGTTTTTTACATCTCTGTATAATGCAAAAAATAAATAAATTATCAGCTCAAAAAAAGGTAAAAAGTACCAAGATGTGTATTAAAATGCATATTTTAGATTAAACTGTGTACAAAAAATGCTTAATGAGGATAAAATGCATACAAAAATGCTTATTTTGTGAAAAATACATTCATACATAATGCAAAATTTTGCGCATTTTTTTTTTTAAATACCGATTAATGCAAAAAATGGGACCGAATTGTGATTGTTGTATCTCTATATTCTGTAGTAAACCTCATCAGGCATTTGTTAATTGTATCCCTGGCTGGACTGTGGGCATCACTTCTTCCTCTACTGCACCCACACCAATTTTCTCACAATGAGATGGAAGGTTTGAAGTGGAACTGCTAGTGCATTCTGCTAAATGCAACTGCTGCCCTCCCTACAAACAGTTCCCCTCTCTGATAAGCTGATATATCAGTAAAAGCTCATAGAAGCCTAAAGTATCAAACAAATGTTTTCACATTCCATTTATGACCAGGTGAAACAGCTGCCGTGGAGGACAGTTCAGGTTCCAGTGAAGTTGTTCTTGGTTCCAGTGGAGTTGTTCTCAGGACTGTGGCAGCAAGATCTCCCTCCCTTAGCCTGGATGGAATACAAAGTCACTTAACTCCTCCCCTCTGAGCACTGAGTTGTCATGTGACCACCAAATGTATTGGGTTCAGAGGTCATTTGGGGTTTGTTCGGTCCTACTTGTCTAGCTTAGAGCAGCCTTTCTGCTTTGTTTTTGAAAATTGCCCCTAAGAGGAGCGAGGAAAGAAAATTAAAGGAGAAAATATCCACACACCTTTATGAACTGCGCCAGATATTTGCAAAGGACCAATTTTGAGCCTTATTATCTCGCTACAATGCCCACAACAGGGGAGGGTTTGCTGTCCAAACTGTTATGCAGACAAAGAACGATGGATTTTTAAATTATCTACCTTTGCCTTTGCAACAGGAATGTTTCAGGGCAATTATCCTGAGATAATGCCTTCAAATTGCAGCAGACTTTGGGTCTATAATTGCTGATGTTCATTTTAAGGTTCCCAGCAGACTAGCACAGGAGATCCATTGCCAGTCAAGCTATGGCGGATAATGTACGGTAACTGGGGTTTTCTTAAGAGACAGACACCCAAATCAGCTCTCTCGCTCCTTTGTTTCAGAATAACGCTCATGCACTAAATAACAGTTTGCTGGGCTGGCTTGCATTTCAAGAACAAAACTTGGAGCTGATGGTTGAGCCAGGAAAGGAAGAACAACAGACAGACCCTCTTGGTAACCTCACCCTGCTGATTGGGCCAATTTCACAGAATGCTTTAAAGTAGAAAGGAATTGCCATTATGAACTCTTTTTTAGAAAAAGATCCCCTGTACAGTCCACATGAAACGGAGGCCTGCAGAGGCGGATTTAGAGGAGCACAACCGGCTCGCCCACACTGGGCGCCGAGCCAAGAGGGTGCTGCAGGGGGGGCACCGTAATAATGACAAACAACGGAAGATGAGAAGGGGGTTGGGGGACACTCAATTCTGGCTGCACCTAGCGCGCCGCTGAAATGTTAAAGCCCAAAGTCTGCCACTGAGGCCTGTAAATTAATCCTTGAATATCGACGCATTCAGCAACGAACAGCAGGGAAACAAGGTTGGTTTGAAACAACTTCAGGCATTTAAGAACCTGCCTGTTGCCTTACAGGTAGCTATGTTGGAAGGTGGCTGAGATAAGTGGAACGTCTCCAATTGGCACATGGAGTATTGTCCTAAACAGTTTGCTGCTGGGGATTAGGAAAGAGTTCTTGCCTACTCAGCCATGAAGCTGGCCTACGAGCCTGTGATTCAGCTGTGATAAATTGCAGGGTTGGGGAGGGGGAGATGAGCAAGGGGAGGAGAAATACTCCTGTTTCAGATTTGCTTGCGAAACATCAGAGTAATCGTGGCTGAGACGAGTGGTCAACAACATGCCAAACGATGGATGCAGCAACACAATGGCACATTAAAAAAAAAAGTGTGCATGGACCAGTCCTCTCCAACTGTGTGCCCTCCAGATGTTTTGCACTACAACTCTCATCAACCCCAGCTAGCCTGGCCAGTGGCAAGGGATGATGGGAGTTGTAGTTGACAAGGCCTTAAAAGGCTTTGCACATGTGGGCTCAAGGCCATTTTGCCCTGGTCATCTTCCTACCCCCACACACTTGGTGTTAGAGCCTCACTGGGCTATTTGGATCGCTGGTTGATAAAGCTGGAAAGGAATTAACTGGCTGCTTGGATTGTTGTTGTTGTTTTCCCTCCCCTCTCTGACTCAAGGCTTACTTTGGTTAAGTGGTGGTTGAACTTCATAAGCATAAGGGGCCTGAGGAGGAGGAGGATGGGCATGACACACCCTAAGCTTGTGTTAGGGCACCTGCTATGGCTGGTATCTCTTACTCCAGTCATCCAGTGAGCCCTTGATACCTAGCTTGCACCACTCTAAGGCTCAACACTGGGCAATTCCCATAGAAGGGGTTTGGGGGATCCCAACTCTGTCTGATGGAGGGCCATTCCATCAGCAAGTGCTAGTGGAATGTGGAACTGGATCCTTTCCTTGCTGCCATGCCAAACCCACTTCTGCTGTAGTTCCCTGGGAAGAGGGATTGTTTGTTAAACCACTCTGCAAATTGCAGCTCTGTGGCTGGAATAATAATCTCATAGCGACTCTCAGCAAACTACAGCTCCCAGAATCACTTCCATGACAGTTTGAAGTGGTATCATAGTGCTTCAAATTCATGGTGTGAATGTGGCCATATACCCCAACCCGCCACTTTCCAGTCAGGCACCTGTCTTTTATTTACTGCTGCTATTATTGTTGTTACCGATGCCTGCTGTTAGAAGTTTGAGGTCCAACCCTGATCGATTGTATTTCCCATCTCTTTACACATTAGTAGGAAGAAGCCAGTGAGGGGACAGTTCAGAATGAGACCACATCTCTGGAGGGGAGGCATCTTAACCCTCCCCTCCTCCCCACACACCATTTTCTGGATCCAAAAAATCCTCCCTACTAACTCTTCTATGTTACTTCTTAAGGGAAACCAGTACATATATGTCCCACAGCAATCAAATAATAGTGTGTGAGAGTGATTTTCATCAGGAAATTGGAGTGTGGGAGGAAATGGTTAAGAACTCCCCCTCTGCCCATCTTGCAGTCCTGATCTCACCCCTTACCCAGCTCCTTGTTTACAAAAAAAAAAAAAAGTAAATTGGTGGGAAATCCAATCACGAATCTCCTTCGTTTGGTGTTTTCTCTTTGGACACACAGCTGTCTTTGTTGAACAGATCTTCCCAATGCAGCCGCTAGCTGCCTGTCTCTCGTTGGCACTTAACTCACTTTTTTCCTCCACGGAGCCTCGGTGGAGAATGAGTGCATTCTCTTTCAAGTGCCACCATCTTTCATTCCCATGGGTCCTTGCCCAAAATGGTTGACCCCCAGTAAATGTTCAAATGTGTGATGTTCTTGTTTAGAATAGAGTGTGCTATTTATCCAAGTCCATTTTCTTCTATTTTCCACTGTCACCTTTTGAAAATATTGAGTTTGTTTTGGAAATGTTCTGCTGGGAGTAGCAAGGTTGCCGGGCGGGGGGGGGAGGGCCTTTTTAGAATAAAGGTTGATGTGAAGAGGTATTAAGTCCCCATGCAGGTTTTTGAATCTGCATAGCAACTTGCTTCTCTTTCTAGCTTCATATTCAGCGGTGGTTTGAGAGAGCAGGAAAAGTAACAACCACCACAACAATTTTATTTATTTGAAAGCATTTCTAAACCACTTTGTATTTAAAAATCTCTAAGCAGCATACAAAAATGCAACATAAACACACTGTAAAACATACACAACATAAAAATAAATAAATGAAACAATGAAATGAAACAATAAAATTCAGCAATAACAGGGTCAAATCCTATAGGTCAGGAAGATTTCATTTGTCCCTTTATACAAATGTCTCAAAGCAACATACTACAGGTGTAAAGTATGAACTGCTGCAAATGTGGAATTTGGATCTCTGTTTCAGTTTCTGCTGGTTCACCAGGTATAGGCCATTTTTGACAGAAATGAATAAGCCGCTGTATGGAATATATAGAATAACAGAATTGTAGAGCTGGAAGGGTCCCCCAATGGTCATCTAGTCCAACCCCCTGCAATGGAGGAATCACAACTAAAGAATCCCTGATGGATGACCAGCCAACCTCTGTTTAAAATCCTCCTATGAGGGACAGTCCACCACCTTCTGAGGTAATCTGCTCCACTGTCACACAGCTCTTACTGTCAGAAAATTATTCCTAATGTTTAGTCAGAATCTTCTTTCTTGTAATTGGAATCCATTAGCTTAGACTCTACCCTCAAAAGCAGCCTTTCTCAACCTGTGGGTCCCCAGATGTTGTTGGACTACAACTCCCATCACCCCTAGCTAGCAAGGCTAGAGCTCAGGGACGATGGGAGTTGTAGTCCAACAACTTCCGGGGACCCACAGGTTGAGAACTGCTGCTCTAGAGCATGGGTAGACAAACTAAGGCCCAGGGGCCGGATCCGGCCCAATCGCCTTCTAAATCCGGCCCGCAGATGCTCCGGGAAACAACGTGTTTTTACATGACTAGAATGTGTGCTTTTATTTAAAATGCATCTCTGGGTTATTTGTGGGGCATAGGAATTTGTTCATTTTTTTCTTCAAAATATAGTCTGGCCCCCCACAAGGTCTGAGGGACAGTGGACCGGCCCCCTGCTGAAAAAGTTTGCTGACCCCTGCTCTAGAGCAGCAGAAAACAAGCTTGCTCTGCCTTCCGTGTAAAAGCCCTTTAAATATGCTCTGGTAACTTTCAGGTTGGATTGTTGCAAAGGGCTCTATTTGAGGCTTTCCTTGAAGATGACTCGGAACCTTAAACTGGCCCAAAATGCAGCTGCCAGTTTATTGGCTGGGGTTCCATTTAGATTTCATATAACCTCTGCTTTTAAAACTGCTGCATTGGTTGCCATTTCATTTCATGGCCTAATACAAGATGCTCATGTTTAAAGCCCTACATGACACAGCCCCAGTTATCTGAAAGACCACCTCTTTCCCCCTACAGACCCTCTCAAGTGCTAAGATTGGCAGAGAAGGTCCTCTTGCTTGTTTCATTGCCCTCAGAAGCTAGGGTGGCACCCCAGAGAGTGTCCTCTGTGGCCGATCCTAAGTTGTGGACCTCCCTCCTCATGGAGGTGCCGCTTCCAGTGAATGCTGAAAACACACCTCTTTATCCTGGTTTTTGACATCTGAGATGTATATTTCTAGGGTCTGCTTAATTTCTGTGAATGTACGTTGTTTTGAATGGTTTTTAACACTGTGTTTTAATTGATAGAACTCACCCTGGGACCTTAGGGTGAGTTGTTGTGGTGGTGGTGGTGGTGGTTGAGCTTATTATTTCCATCCCTTTTTTCAAACTCTGTAGGCCAGGGTGTTTATTTGTTGCATCAAGATCCCACAAAAGCAGAAGCAACAGTATCTTAGGCACAAAACAGCAAACAAAGCATGATGCACTATAGGGTTTGCAGAACTCTAGCGCCACGGATCATGAGGAAGGGACCATTATTAGCCAAACTTCCTTCTGGCAACATAACACTGAATTAAAGTTTAATTCCACTTCTTAGAAAACAGATCTGGGGGAACGGAACTGCTGTTATGTGAGGATATATGAAGAAACATACACAGAAGGTTATGAAAGTCCCAACACCATTGTATAGTAGATAACAAAGCCTATATCTTGCCTTCCATGAACCGGACTCCAACAATCCACACCACGGAGGCAGCTTTTCAATTATTCTCTTTCTCTAGCTTTCTCTTATTTCTCTTCATTCTGCTTTTGCTCTGGCACTGTTGTGATTGGTTCCACTGTGCCTCCGCTACCTCAACACTGCTGCCTTGCTTGCAGGTAAGATTTTGTTATTCAACTTTGCGGGTGAGATTGTATTTGTAAGAGACAGCTGGATCACTTCAATCGACAATGGGGGTGCAGGGCAGAAAGGGCACCTTATCTATTGTGAAAAGTAATCACATCTGCTTTGCATGCAGAAGACCTCAGGTTCAGTCTCCAGCATCTCTGGGTAGGGCTGGGAATGGCCCTGTGGAGATGCTGCCCGTCAGCATACACAGTTCCAGTACTGAGCTCAATGGACCAATGGCCTAACTCAATATAAGACATCTTCCTATGCTCCTTTAGAGAGCCAGTGTGGTGTAGTGGTTAAGAGCAGTAGTCACGTAATCTGGGGAACCGGGTTCGCGTCTCCGCTCCTCCGGCTGCTGGGTGAACTTGGGCTAGTCACACAAGTCTCTCAGCCTCACTCACCTCACAGTTTGTTGTGGGGGAGGAAGGGAAAGGAGAATGTTAGCCGCTTTGAGACTCCTTCAAGTAGTGATAAAGCGGGATATCAAATCCAAACTCCTCTTCTTCTTCCTTTATGGAAGGTCATGCAATCTGTCTTTGGCCAGCTGTAGTCTTTTGACTTAAACGCTGAATGTGCTTGCATGAACCCTTTGAGCATGTCGCTTCCTTCATCTTGGCAGTAGCAATAGCCCTAGGTTGATTTCCCGTTCTCGTTATGCTTTTCTCCTAAAGAGGTGGCTCTCATCCTGAGCACTGGACTCCCCTCCTTATAGGGTCCTAGATAGCTGAAGAGGTAGAATGTTCCAGAACTTTCCTCCTACTGCGGATGGACAAATCTATCCAGTTCAGTTCTCTCAGTTTCTCATTTTCCCAATCTTGAATTCGGTTCTCCACTTTCCCACAGCGATTTGCTTCATTAAAAAAAATTCTCATGGAAACTCCTGGTGGTGGTGGGAAATGCAGAGGGTGAAAATCACCTTCTGTGTGTCCTGCTCTGACCCAGTGCACCAGCACTCACCCGGGGGCAGCAGGGTATGGCGGTCCCCTCAATATTATGAGGAGGGGATTGGTCCCTGCCTGCCCAGAAATACTGAGGGAGCTGGAGCCCCTTCTGCCCCCCATGATTGGTGCCCCTGTAGACAAGATGATGTTGGAGAGTTTGCTAGCTTCTGTGGGGAAGTGAAGACAAATTGGCCTAATGGACCTACTGTAAAAATAATAGTAGTGGTAATAGTAATGGTTCAAGACCTCAATTAAGGAGAAACGAGGCCTTTTACTGTGAGATGGCAGAGTAGCTGTGGCAACAAAGTCCGGAGCTACCTTTCCTCTTGAATGAACAGGTTGTTGTTTTGACGGCCAAAAGGCGACGGCAAGGGCATGCTCATGAAAAGGAGGAAGTGCCGGAAGAGCCAGCGAGGAACGAAGAAAGGAGGCCTTTGAGCTGGAACTACGCCTGTGTGGAAAAGGCCCAGCAGGCCAGAGCTACTGAAGGCATTTGCCACAGAGCTGGCATTTTGAAATCAAAATTGCTCTCATTCCCACCAGGTGGAGGGATAATAATAATAAAAAAGGATGTCTCTTTTCTTTTCTTTAAAAAGATAAATCTCTTCAACGGTCACCATTTTAAAAAAAAAAGAAGAAGATATAATCCCTTCTCCGTCTTATTGACAAAGTAAAGTCCTGAATGATGAAGGGGTGGAATTATCCCTCACTATTTTCTACACACAATCTGGTGGCCTGGTGTGCTCTTGTACCTAGCAGGAATAATGATTCCTCCCCGAAGGGTGATTACACCCCTGATAATAAAAATGGTGACACGCCGTTGCGGGTAAGTCGTGTCTCCATATTGCATTTCCTGCACTTCATTTCCTGTACAAAAAGGCTGTAGAAGGGGGAGGTTTTCCAAGTAAAATCTGTCGACTTAGGAGAAGCAGAGATGGTAACCCTTTCTATTCTTGTCAGTGACAAGCTGGACACCTCCTTCACATCAGTTTATTTTTTATTTTTCCATTTTGTTTTTGCATTTTCTATTTTACATGTACAAGCGAAATAAAAACATAAACATAACATCCCCTTTGCCCTTCCCCCCACTGTGGATCTCTTTCATAATAATTTCCCCCTCTGCATCTCTTTCATAACTCTATTCTTATAAATCCTTCATCATGCCATAGTTCAAATTTTTTACTACAAGTTTTCTGTCAATCCTATCAATGTATGTAATTGTTTACAATAGTTTTCCCCATTGTTTATTAAAGTTCGTCTCTTCCTGGTTTCTAATTCTTCCTGTAAGTTTTGCCATCTCAGCATAGTGCATCTGTTTTATCTGCCACCCTTTCTGGGTCAGAGTTGTCATTCACATCAGTTTAAACACACCATACTATTTCTCTCTGTCTCAGTCAGTCTCTCTCTCTCTCTCTCTCTCTCTCTCACACACACACACACACACACACAACAGTGCTTTTTTTTCTTTAAAAAAGGTTTAGGGTACTCTCATTTTGACTCAAGAAAATGACCATTTTTATAGTTCAAATCAGGGGAAATAACTACAGTAAATGGCCAAAAGTACAAAGATTCACAAAATGTTTAGGGGTATGTGTACCCCTGCGTATCCCCAGAAAAAAGCACTGCATATTCACATTTTAAAAAGAAGTTAGTCATTGTCCTGGGGAGAGATGAATGTGTTAATTTTGTTTTCTTATTTTCTTAAATTCAGTACTTCATGTCTTGCAATATATACTTTAAGTCCTCGTGAAAATTCATGAGCACTTTAGTGTGAATTTCTCTTCATATACACATTTTTATTATGCAATGTTGCACAATGCACACATTTTTGCAAAGCAAATGTCCCTAACAAAGTGCATATGTGTATGTCATTTTCACTAAGATATGGGTTTTTATGCGCATTTCTGTAAGATTACTTAGCTGGATAACTGCTTTGCAAAATTCAGAGAAGTGCAAACTTCACAGAGTGGCTGTTCATGAATTTGTTTTGGAAACTCCAAACTGGGTAGGCTCATCTTTAAATGCAAACTGAATCGAATTTCTTCCCCCATCCAAACACTGCCCCAAGGAAAGCTGTTTTTTTAAAAAAATATATATATCTTTATTCTGCATAATTTCTTTGGTTTCCTTTAGTCACAAGATGGAGCAAAAAAAATGGGCAGGGCATTTCAACCTGTCCCTCCTCCCTCAGCTCCTACCTAGAATCCTCAAACATGGCTTCTGAGATATCACTGGGCATTATTACATATAAAAAAATACCTTCATACAGTAAGCTAGTTACAGGCTCCATCTGCACTGTACATTTAAAGCAGCTTCAAACCACTTCAAACAGCCATTGCTTCCCCCAATGAATCTGGGAACTGTAGTCTTTTAAAGGTGCTGTAAAGTGTTAACAGACTCATATCCCTTTCCTTGAGCTACAGTTCTCAGAGTGGTGTAACAATCAATCCATCTTCCCAGGGAAATCTGGAATTGTAGCTCTGAGGGGAAGAGGGGGTCCTGCAACCACTCTCCGTGCCTTTAACAACGTACACTTCCCAGAAGCCTTTGGGAGGAAGCCATGTCTGTTTAAAGTGGTATGGAACTGCTTTAAATGTTTAGTGCAGATGGGGTCACAAACACACCCTCTGTCCTACATTCATACAATAAAGTGTCATCACTGCTCAAGGACCCATTCTCACCAGGCAAAAGCACTCAAGGGAGGTGTGAGGGAAGACCAGTAAGAGGTGTAGCTTGGAGACAGAAGGTGTGGCTGAGGAGGGGGCGTGGCTTGGACCCAAGGCCAGGAAGGGAGGCTTGATACATTTGGGCCTCAGAAATGAAGTCTCACACCCCCTGGGCTACAACTCTCATCGACCCCCGTCAGCATGGCCAGTTTAGGTTTAATGGGAGTTGTAGTCCAACAACTGCTAGAAGGCACCACACTGGTTACCCCTAGAGTAGACCAATCGTCTCACCTGTTATAAGGCAGCTTCTTCTGTGAGAAAACACAGTAGGAACCAAAGGGTAGTACGAGATTTAGGGCACTGCAGGGGGTGCAAAATTATTATTATTATTATTATTATTATTATTATTATTATTATTATTACTGTTTTTGTAATAATGTGTACTTTCAACAAGCCTATTGAGAAGATCCATTAAAAAGCAACTGTACCAAAAGGAATTATAGCAAAAATTAGTTGGGGGGCACCAATTTTTTTCCTCTCTCGGGGCACCATATTACCAAAGTCTGCCCCAGGAAGAGGAAATTAATTGCAGAAAGGTGAATGTTGCAGATATTAACCGTAGGCTCCTGCAAAGGCATCACCAGCCCCCTAACAAGGAAACCTAGCGACTGAGAAGTTGGTGACGTCTGATTTTACCAGGGTGTTTTACTAGGCTTTGCTAGCAAGTACCACAATAAATGGGCCTAGCCTTCAGAAGAAAATATCAACGTGCTCTCTCTCTCTCTCTCTCTCTCCTTTCCTTCCAATGTTCTTCTAAGGCCAGGACCAAAACACAATCAATAAATGCAGAGATAAGAGAATTGCAGGCCATGGTAGTGGTGGGCTTAGCAGAAGGTAAGTGTGTGGGCGGTCGCCAAGCATGGGACTGGTTTGTTTATGCGAACTTTAAATAATTCCTTTCTTTATCCCTGTTGAGCTTGTCCCCAGCGTGACGAAAATAAACGTGTCTCCTTGGCCTATTGTTTGGAAGCGGAGGGCTGTCGAGCGAGGGGGAAATATTGCGGTGACCGAGGGAGATACACGTAAGAGGATGACCTTTAACTGTGGTACCTATAACCAATCTCATCAAATTAACGCACTGTATATTTTCCTTAATAATCTCTGATTAGGCTCAGGGTATGAGCGGACACGATCGCCCGCCATTGCTATGCAGCGGGAGGCCCTGCTTAGCACCGGCCAAGCGTTTGGGAATAAATGAGCAAAATGGTTTAATTTGATAGGGTTAGAATCCTGCAGGCTCTGGGACGAAAGGTCGCCAACAGCCTCGCTCACGCTGAATATGCAGAAATAAAAAAAAGCAAATTGCTTACATCTGCTGGCAGGAGCAGGGAAAGCGATCTGATTGGACAGGCTGAGGGCTCTCCATCTCTTTTGGGTTAGAGAGAGGTTTTCAGAGCATCAAAAGCTCGTAATTGGAGTAATTCTGAATTAATGGACACACACACACTGGTTTGAGGCAGCTGGCTGTCGGCTGCTTCATGCTTAGGAATGCTTAGGGATGGGGACGAGGAGACTTAAACAAATAGACGCAAATTGTCCTTTATTTCAAGGAAATATCTCTGTGCCATTTGAATATTGTTGACTGTAACAAGCACTGTTGAAATGTGCACCCCACCCCCACACCAATTACCCCCCTTTTTTCTATCGTCAGGAAGAAGCCTACCCCACTTTCACGGCAGGGAAAAATGCAATTCTGCATTGTGTTGTGTTTGTTCTGGTGGCCGGATTTGGATATGTGAGCAAAAGATACAGGAAGCTGTCTTATACTAGTTGGAGCAATGCTCCATCTAGCCCAGTGTTGCCTGCATGGACCGACAGCAGTTCTTCAGGATTTCGGTCGGGGTCTCTCCCAACCCTGCTTGGACAGGCTGGGGATTAAACCTGGGCCCTTCTGGGTGTAAAACAGATGCTCTACCATGGAGCCACAACCCTTCCCCCTACTGATAGCTCAACTGTTTAGAGCATGGTGCTGATAATGCCAAGGCTACAGGTTTGATCCCCGTATGGGACAGCTGCATATTTCTGCATTGATCTTTGGGGTCCCTTCCAGCTCTACAATTCTATGATTCTATGATAGGATGAGAGACGGCAAAGAAGGTACAGGGGCATTATCTGAGAGTGAGAGTGATTAAGGCTGATTGCATCCTTATTCTGGAGTTGTACGTGATCTTATGGAGCAGCTGGGCTCAGGGAAACCAGAATAGGTAGAAGGCCTTGTGGATAAAAGAAGGTGTATACCAGGGGTGCCCAACTCCCAAGAGACTGCAATCTACTTTCAGAATTAAAATCTGGCAATGATCTACCCCCATTTTTGGGGGGGTTCAGGTCAGAGTTGCTCGGCTTCTTTTAGGGAGGAAGAAAGACGCGCTTTTGTACAAATACTTTCTTAGGAGGGAAGTTCCATTTTGGGGGGAGTTAAAGGCAAGGGTCAAAGGGAAAAAGTCACTCACAATAATATCACTTTGAATGAAAACAGCCACAGAGAAAAAGCTCCATTTTCCCTTCCACTGATCAGGCAACAATGGAGGGCAGGGCGAGGGGGTGGGACAGGAGTCAGTTTCAATGACACTGAGGAAAGGGAGCCAGAGATCGACTCATGATCTACCAAAACATTGCAGGGATCTGCCAGTAGATCGCAATCGACCTGCTGGACATCCCTGGTGTATACCAACTGAAATAAATGAGGAAGGAGCTTCATAGGTGCACAAACCCTACAAGTGTCCCTATTTTCCAGGGACAGTCCCGGAATTACAAAAACCATCCCGGCTTCTGATTTGATCCTGGAAAGTTCCTATTTCCCCCACCAGCATACCCACTGAGGAGGGAGGAGGATGAGATGATCCTTTTCCTGAGCGGTGGCAGCAGCAGTAGCGGCTTTGAGGGAAAATCCTGTGGCTCTTCCGTGGCTGCCACTGCCAGCTCATAGCAGCTACTGGAGAGCAGGCAGGGAGAAGAGGCCACCACCACCAAGGCCCCGCCCCATGTGACAGGCCTGCTATGAGGGGCAGGCAGAGGACAGGGCCACCCTGGGCGGGAAGAAAGCGGGAGCAGCGCGGAGCACAAGGAGTCTTGATTTTTTAAATTTAAAACAAAAAAGTTTTGTGCATCTTCCATCTGATCTAAAATTTCTAAATTTTCTAAAATTTATTTATTGGTTTGTGTTTCTCCTTTTGTAAATCTACCAAAGTATAAAGTAAACTAAAAATGGGATTAAAGAGTTTTCTAAGGGTGGTGGAGGGCATGTAGGTTTGTGTGTATGTGTTTACATAGTACAGGCAACCCTACTCAGACATGTAATTTTATTTTTTATGTATATTTTTAGAACTGCTGGTTTTACTTTTATTTTGATAAACTGCTGTTTAATTTGCTTTTAATGTACAATTTTATCAGTGTATTCTTTTTAATGAGCTTTGCAAATTCTGTGTAAGCCACTTGGAGGTTCTGGATTAAGTGGCATATAAAGCCTGTTAAAGGAATGAAATAAGTGAATAGATAGCCTGAGAGTGAGCACATCAGCATGCAATTTATGGGCAAGGCTTTTGAGAACACAGTGGTTGACGGTTGTGATGCAATGCTTTGGGGCTCTACATAGTTCCTAAGCCTCCGCTATGGGCCATAGAACTTATTTTTTTATTCATAGCATATATATTCTGCCTATCAACCGAGACCTCTGGGTAGTTTACAGGCCTTGCAGATCCTTAAAATACAAAATCCAACAACCTGAAGAGATAAGTGCCAATGCAGTGTCAACAGAAGCAGAAAACATTGAGAGCAATAAAGAGACCGCTGAAACAAAGGGTTGCATTCAGAGCTAGCCCTACTCAGAGCGCAGACCCAATGAAATCGATGGACCTAAGTTGGGGTGGCAGTGTTGCATAGTGGTTAGCGTGTTGGACTAGGATTTGGAAGACAAGGGTTCAAACCCCCACTTAGCCATGATGAATTGCTGGGTGGCCACCCTCAGCCTTATCTACCTCACAGGGTTGTTGTGAGGATAAATCAAAGAGCAGGGGAAACCACGTATGTCACCTTGACCTCCGTGGAGGAAAGGTGGGTTATAAATGTAGCAGCAGCAGCAACAACACTCTGAGAAAGAACTAGTTGGATACAACCCAAAATAGCTTCTATTTGTATTAATATAAATGCAGCTTACAGGAGTCTTTTTTTTTCTTTTTCTTGGCTTGGCTTTCCAGCCTGATCTATTTTACAGGACTGATAGAGAGATGAAATGCACCAGAGTGAGAGCAAAATCCACCCTTGATCCCTTGAGGAAGAATTCTGTGTTGTTAACAATGCTTCCCTTTGATGTGGTGGCATTGCTTCAAGTTCATTTGTACCTGGCGCTTTGCTTCATAATCTGTGCTCATATCTGTGTCTGCACACGTCTGGCTTTGCCTGAGGCACCTGGACTCTCCTCAGAGATTCACCGGTGTGTTTTGCTTTCCACCGGCCTTGTAGATCTTTCCTCACTCCATGTGTGCATATCTCCCTCCCCGCCCTTAAAAAAAAAAATCTGGTAAGAATTATGCAATTTCACATTTGCACAGAACAAGCCCACCTGCTGGCTTGTAAGCCAAGTCTGCCTGTTCGCTCTTATCATGGAAACTTCCTTGCCATGACTAGTGTATTAATTTCTTTAGATTTGTAGCCCTCTTTTCCACCGGAGTTCTAGACACAGGTAATGACATGTATAGAACACAGCTAGTCACAAGATGACTGAAGCAGGATCAAGCAGAAGATTTCCTTTCCATAGGACAGGCAGTGTCTGCATGCTCCCCAAATGCCACAATTTTCCAGGGACAGTCCCAGAATTACAGAAGCTGTCCCAGTTTCTGATTTGATCCCAGGATGTCCCTGTTTTCCTTTCTTCTCCTCTCCCAGTCTCAGAGAACAATTAAAAGTTGTGTGTGCGTGCATGCGAAAACGGAGTCCTTTAAATACAGAAAATAAAATCCCTGCACCAAGTGAAGGAAATTGTGAAGCTGGCATACGAAGCCCTTCCTATAATTTTGAAGGAAAAGGTCACCAATCTGCTTTAAATTCTTTAATTCCATTGCTTTAGCAGCCAGCCATTTCTTAGGAAACACGTGGAGTCTTTATTCCTTTATTGTAGATGGAGCCTTACACTGTCTACTCAGAAGGAAGTCCCACTGTATTCAATGGAGCTGACTCCCAGATAACTGGGTAAAGACTGTGCAGCCTTACACTGTGGTCCAAAGCATTTTTACTCAGAACTAAGTACCACTGAGTTCAACAGGGTTTACTCTCTGGTATGTTCCTGATCATTATCACAGTTTCTGTTGTTGTTACATCTCGCCTTTTTGCCTGACAGGGACTCAAGGCAGCTTACAGCTAAAAGTTCATTTCATTCCATTTCTCTGTGGAAGGTGTTGCACACAATCCCTTCCCTCACATTTTTTTTTCTTTACAACAATCCTGCAAGGTAGGTTCAGCGGAGAGGGTGCAATAGGCTCAAGGTGACTGAAGAATATGTGTATACGATGTCTATGTGTGCAGCAAGATCAAATGTGGGGAAAGCTTCCTGGTGTAGAATAAAGGTAAAGGGACCCCTGACCATTAGGTCCAGTCGTGGCCGACTCTGGGGTTGTGGCGCTCATCTCGCTTTATTGGCCGAGGGAGCCGGCATACAGCTTCCGGGTCATGTGGCCAGCATGACTAAGCAGCTTCTGGCGAACCAGAGCAGCGCATGGAAACACCATTTACCTTCCCGCTGGAGCAGTACCTATTTATCGATTTGCACTTTTGTGCTCTCAAACTGCTAGGTTGGCAGGAGCAGGAACTGAGCAACGGGAGCTCACCCCGTCATGGAGATTCGAACCGCCGACCTTCTGATCTGCAAGCCCTAAACTCTGTGGTTTAACCCACAGCGCCGCCCGCGTCCCATTTTATTTTCATCATAGAAATATTGGAAGGGTATGTGTCTGTTGACTCTGTGGGAAGGAAGGGACTGTCCAACTGAAGCAATCCATATTTTGACCCCTACACCTAGACACAGGCATATACACAGCCATCATAGGCCTTGATAGACCTTTCCTCCATGAATTTGACTTTTAAAGCCATCCAAGTTGGTGGCCATCACTGCATCCTTGGGGAGCCAGTTGTAGTGTTTAACTGTGTTATGCACAGAGTCTCCCACCTAGGTACCTTTTAGACTGGGCATAGGCAAACTCGGCCCTCCATATGTTTTGGGACTACAACTCCCATCATCCCTAGCTAACAGGACCAATGGTCAGGAATGATGGGAATTGTAGTCTCAAAACATCTGGAGGGCCGAGTTTGCCTATGCCTGTTCTAGACTCAGACCTGCTTGGCTTTAGCAAGGTGATTGCATTCTTAGGCCTTTGCTACATGCCCTGAGAGTCAACGTGTACCAGGGACAGACAGTGTGATGTCCTAAGGTCAGGGAAGACCAAGAGTCCAAATCCAAATGCTTTGCATGCCACTACACCACACTGGCTCTTGACAGGAGAGAGAGCAAGAGGGAGCTTGCTTAATGAGTCTAACGTTTTAGTCTTTGTTTTGGGATTGTTCCCATTCCTTCATCTGCACTTTCTTTTCAATGCAGAATATTTTCAAGAGAGTAGATCTTTAGTTTTATTAAGGTATCAGCTTCTTTTGAGGTTTAGAGAGGGTAGCGAGCCAGGTTGAGTGGCACTATTGCCTGCAGCTTAACACAGCAACTCACGTTCTGACACTGAATACTGATAGGTCCAGAAGCCCGGAGACATGCAACCATTGCCAACAGCTGTTGTTTGGACTGCAGTAGTCATCAGGGTTTTCGTCATCGTTGTTTTGCACAAGAGCTTCTAAAGCCAAGAGTTGTCTATCTGAACAGTGAGAACTTGTGGTTTGAACAGTTGTTTCCTTCCTCTCCCCCCCCCCACTTTTAAAAATGGATACGTATTCAAAGATATACAGAAATACATACCCATCACAAAATATCTTTTTATAATACACTGAGATAAACCAGCTACTTAAAAAGGAGCAAAGTCAGAAGAAAGGATAAATCAAAAGAAGGAGAAAGCGAGAGAAAAGAAAAAGAAAAACTAAAGAAAGATAGAACAAAATAAAAGGACTTCCTATGAGATTTACTCTTTGATATCCAACCACTCTATCTTCTAGAAACCAGCATATTCTTTTTCAGTCTTCAAATCCAGCAGGTGTGCCCTTAAATACCAACCATCACCCTTAACTCTCCCCAAACCTGGGGGTGAGCCCAGTTGTACGTTTTTAACCAACATGCAACTGAAAGTCTCCCCCTTCCTCCTGCTTTCTCCCTTCTCCTATTCTGTTGCTTATCCTACATCAAATTTTAAACTAAGCATCATGTGATAGGGGCTGCATAGAAATAATATACATAACCAATGAGGACTGTAAACATAATATAAGTAATAATGGCAACAACAACCAAAAACAAACCTTTTATTTATAAGGTCACAATAATCCAGCGTTTCAGGGGGGCTGGAGTGTGGGGTGGTGGTCTGGGCTAAATGGCTGCTGTAGGGCCAACATGGCAAGGTGTGGGCTTCTCCCCACGTCGTTTGAACCATTCCCATCTCTGCCTTAGAGAAGTCTCCCTTTGTTTGCCTTCGATGCCTGCCACAGTCTATTGGAAGGTATTTGTCAACAATTATGTGTCTATTAAGGGCGAGTCAATCAATCCGCCTGCATGCAAATATCAAGGCCTCCTGGGTCTCCCTATTGATAAGAGGCCTGTCAATACCCAATCCAGCCTTCTTTCAACCACTGAGAAATCACATACTCACCCAAATCGCAGCAGTCCCAAAGCGCTAGAGCCTGTCTTCACATTCCAAATACAGGTGACGTCTTTTAATCTACCCTCTAATGGCTAATGTTTATTTGGAGTCAACACAAGAAATGGGAGGAATAAACTAGGTCCTCAGGGCAAGTCCATTTCTCTTCTCTTCCTTCCCCCCGCTCCATCCCTTGCAACTATAAAAAGCCATGTATCTTGACTGTAATTAAGACTATTGCATACGTAGGTGTTGGAAGATAATCCTCGCGGCGGCAACAGTAGAAAGGGAATTAATAGCAAAAACTTTAAATTAGCTTAAGTGTAATTAATATGACTAGTGTGTAAATATCAGCTCTCCCACCAACACACACACAAAATCAGCCTTATTTACCTAGCACAAGCATGGGGGAGGGGGAGGTAATAACATCATGCAGACTTTTTAATATCTATATCTATAGGTAGGCAGCCGGATGTTCATAGGTAGATGCACAGACATTCACTCAACATTTTGTATGTGCAGTAATGGTTTTGTTGCTTATTCTGTAGTGGTGATTATTGTAACCTTATTGTCTGGTACAACACACAAGGGCAGCTGAGCCGGGTGGTTGCTTTAAACAAAAGCGTCCAGCGAAATCTGCGACATGAAACGGGAAAGAATGGTACACGAGTCCGTTGCTTTTGAACCAGCAGATCCCTCCCATATCACAGGCTTTATACAACAAAAGGCAGCATCAAAAAATATATATAAAAAAAACCCATGCCACAAAGACCTGAAAGGGCCACAAATATTTAAAGCAGATGTAACGCAGAAAGCCAAAGCGAGGCACACACACACATCCTTTTTAGGCACATCACAGTCTGTTAAAAAAGAAAGAAAGAAAGAAATTACAGAAACAAACAGTCTTTCCTGTAATGCTCTCTGTTGCACTTCTCTTTCTGCTGGTTGATACAGGGCATCCTTTGCAGCAGGGAAAGATTAGCTTGACAATTCACCAGAAAGCGCCTATACCTGCTAAACTGCAACATGATCTCAATATTCACCCCTTCATGAAGGAGAGGGATGCATGTTTACAATGCCAGCTCATATGGAGTCAAAATAATAGGCATTGCTGATTATTAAAAGGCATGGGATTTGGCCATACAAGGCAAAGAGATAGTCACAGAACGCTTCAGACCATCGCCTGCACTTTGCATGGTGGATGTCCTTATTCCTTTGAAGATGCTTCTTTTTTTGCAAAAGATAAAAATAAAAGAAATATGTGCAGTCACTTTGAGGCTACAATCGTCTACCCACTTACCTGGGAGTAAGTGCCACTGAACTCAGTGAGGGTTACTTCAGAGTAGATACTTCAGAGTAGGTAAGATATTAAAAAATCATATGTAATTTCATGGGGAGAAGAAGGATTTGGTCCCACCCAAAAATAATTATTTTAAACATGCTCAACAACAAACTTCAGAATGTAACAATCACACAGCTTGGCAAGCCACAAAGAAAACTTTGGGGGGACGGGGAATTACAATCAAGCAGTATCAAAATTTTATGAAATAACAACTAAATAAATATTGATAATACCTTCTAATAGCAAACTCAGGTAGCGAGTGCAGACAGGATTGTAGCCAAACTGGTGCCAGCAAGAAACAGTATTTCTTTATTAATGTATTTATTGATTATTGATGATAACAATAATGTCCAGTGGGAACTATAATAAAATGTTGCAGTATATCCTCTCTTCTAAGACAAGTGGTCTTGTTCAGTATGACAGGCAGCTATTCTCTCTGAAAATACTCTTATATTTTTCTCCAACTCCAAATTCCATTTTTGTTTCCCAAAGTTCATTCTATATTCAGTAACTACTGAGCATGTTCAGCCCTCACTGGACTGCTATTTGGTTGCCCCAATAATTTATATATTGAGAGAGATAGATAGATAGATAGATAGATAGATAGATAGATAGAGAGAGAGAGAGAGAGAGAGAGTCAGTCTTCTGGAAACAGTTGGGTTACATTAAGCATACAGCCATCTCCTGCTTGTTTCTCAGTATTCATTATTCGCTGAGCTTATCATGGTGTGCAGTTTTGACATTCTGAAGTTTGTTGTTAACGGTATGTTTCAGTGATTATTAGTGGGTTGTTAGTGGTATGTTTTGATCATTATTATTGGGTAGGATCCTGTCTCTCTTCTATATCCATCACTGCATAAGTGTGCAGAGCTGGGTGTATATCTTGCTATATACATAGAGGGGGAGGCAGGGAGCCAGACTGGACCTATAATTATTTCTATAGTTCCATCAAAATACATGGTGCTTTACAAGGCAACAAGAACAACAATATCTCTGCTCTAAGGATATTACAATCTAAATTAAAACTTTTCTGAAACTTCATCCCTTTCCCCCTTCTCTCTCTCTTTTCATACCGATCAATTTACTGATGAAAGCATGCCAGTGAAAGTAGATAAATAGTTACCGCCGTGGCAGAAAGGTAAATGGCATTTCCATGCGCTCTGGTTTCCGTCACGGTTGTGCCAGAAGCAGTTTAGTCATGCTGGCCACATGACCTGGAAAGCTGTCTGTGGACAAATGCTGGCTCCATCGGCCTGAAAGCAAGATGAGCACTGTAACCCCATAGTCACCCTTGACTGGACTTAACTGTCCAGGGGTCCTATACATTTACCTTTTTCTGATGAGTCATTCTATGTGAGAAGAGGACAAGACACCAGAAGCCCAGCTGAACTTCTTGAGTGAGACAGGATCCAGTCGTGAGATGAAGCAAGGCCTCCTTTGTGGTGGCTCCGATGAATGGAACATTTTACCTGTCTTTAAATGGTAACACACAAACCCTGCAAAAAGCAACTTTGTATGTGCTTCATGCATAGTTGTTTCTTAGTTTTTATGGGGAAGTCACATTATACCTGTCGGGAATATTTTAGCTCTGATTTCTGCTTTGCGGGGGGTTGGACTAGATGTCCCTCAGAGTCCCTTCTATGATATCATGTAAAAGCTTTTCTATCCAGCTTTGCATGAGCGATGAGGGCAGGGTGGTTGACAGCATTTTAAAATGGGTTGTTGTTGTTGGTATGTGTTTCTTAGGGTGCACAAACTTAAACTGGTATAATAGTCACACCTTTCTCACAGAGAACTCTGAAAATTGTAGTTCAGCCAAGATGTCTAAGGTTCTCTCACTGAATTCTCGGCATCCCTCACCTATCTACAGTTCCCAGGATTCTTTGCGGCAGAAACATGGCCATCAAAACAGCATACAACTATGTTATGCTCTTTGGCCATTGAATTCCAGAGGGTTGTTTGATTGGACATTGCACATTTTATTTTCAGTGGCTTTGGAGAGAAAGAGAACTCCCAACTGGGTTTATAATCTCCTAGATAAATACAAGGAGAACAAATTGAAGGGAGAAGGAGTGGAGGGAGAAGATTTGGCAGACGAGTGTCATCTTGATTGCACCAGCTATTAAGATGCAGAAAATCTTGTTTGCTCATTCAGCCACTGCAGTTCCAGGCATGGGCACCCCACCAGTGCAGCCAACAGCGAGACGGCAAGGTACCGCTTATGGATTTTAAGAGTGTCAAAAAGTTTAAAGAATGCTGGGTTAAGGCTGTCAGGCCTTCTGTCCTGAAGTCATCCTGATGTGCTGGCCCATTGGAGGGGTCCACAAAGAAGATGACCTTCTAAACAGTGTGAAATGCTCTGTAATGCGTGCTCACAATGGGATGAAGCGCTTGCCCCTTTCTCTCTGAATAGGCCATTCTTTGTTTGGCATCTGCTGAGATGTCCAATACTGTCTTAACCCCGTACGAAATGTCTCTCTTAAGCTTAAGCCCCCAAGAAAGTCCTCCGTTTTTGAAACAGGATGTGATTCCAAAGAAAGCTATATTGGTTTAAATTCTTTTGAAAAGAGACGTGTTTTGAAAACAGTCCAAATACAAACATATATTATACACACACACACACCTATATATATATGTATCAGTCTTAAACACACTATAACTGAAAAGTAACTGCAGCTGAAATCAATTGAGCATACTTCCATGTAAATCTATTCAGAACAGAACTCTGCAGCCTTTTCCTCTGCCTTGAAGTCAACTCAAAGAACCGGCGCACATTTTTTAAAAAAGAAAAAACCTGGAGTCATGAAAAAGTATGGGGAAACATTTAAAACGCTTGCAGAAGAATGTAATTTGTAGGAATAGGCCAGCCTGGATTGGGTGTCTCGATATTCACTTTGCACTGTGGTATCTGCTTTTCTCAGCACAGAAAGCTTTGAATATTTGGAGATGATTTAAAGCCAAAAGGACTCTTGGGAAAAAAGGAAACCGTGAAAAGGCATGGCTAGTACAGTGAATAAAATGTCTCTTCACCCCAAAGCAGCATGCACCCTTTTGTCCAAAGGCAGAGAAGTTAGAAAGGCTGTTGGATAAAGGCAATCCCCTCAGACATTTGATAGCCATTTTCTTTCAAATCTATGAGCCTATTGTACACTCTCCCCATCAATCGAGTTAAAATTATACATTGAACTAAAATTATACATCCACCTGTAAGGCATCAGATTCCAGCTGGTTAAGGCTGCCATCTTTTAACCTGCCATATTATGGACACAGAGACCAAACATTCACAATGTTAGCTGCTAAAACAAGCAGGTTGTAAAAGGATCTCATTGCAACTATTGCTGCTTCTGCTGTTGCTGCTGTTAATTTATATGCCACTTAATGGCAAGATGGCTTCTACGTGGTTTACAAAACAGAAATACTAATTGCCCGACATTGTTAAAATAGAGAATAACTAAAAATACACAAAGAAGTAAATCCTATTAAAACTGTGTGTGTGTGTGTGTATGAGAGAGAGAGAGAGAGAGAGAGAGAGAGAGAGAGAGAGAGATGACATACCCTCCAACATTTTTCTGATGAAAATAGGGACTTCCTATTCCATAATAATACTAATCCTATTATTTATACCCTGCCCATCTGACTGAGTTGGCCCAGTACTAACATTTAAATACTTCCCTATACAGGGCTGCTTTCAAATGTCTTCTAAAGGTTGTATAGGTACTTATCTCCTTGGCTCAGGGGGTCACATAACTCCATACCCTCTGATGAAAATAGGGACACCCTACCATACCCTCCAACATTTCTCTGATGAAAATAGGGACGTCTTAAGGAAAGCCGGGACATTCTGGGATCAAATCAGAAACTGGGACGGCTTCTGTAAATCTGGGACTGTCCCTGGAAAATAGGGACACTTGGAGGGGCTGTGGTTAAAATGTACAAAAAGACAATCTCATTAAAATGGTGCTGCAATTAATGCAGGAGACTTGGGTCAAGAGCTCAAGGGAAAGCTTGTGTAAACAGGTGCAACCTCAGAAAACCAGCAGGATGCCATTACTGATGGGTCCTCTGCACGGTGTGTATTCCACCGGTGCAAAAGACCACCTCAGTGGCACCACAATAACCCCGTGAAACTATTTTAAGCAATTGTTAAATTTAGAGGGAGTTTCCTCTATTTAATCACACTGTGTCAGATTGACTTGAGGTCAGTGGGAAATGTAGTGTGCAACTGGCCCCCTCCTCCCTATGGCAAATGTCCCACCTGTTATTCAACCGGGTAAAATCTACCATCACCCACTGGCGATTTTGTTCCTTCTTGGGAGACGTGGAATCTCACACAGCCCAAAAAGATTGTCTACATTAAAGTTCCTATGGATGATGGTTTCATCACCTGCAACAACAGCAGCCTATAAACACTACAAATGGCAGGCTCTCTTTGTAGAAAAAGATGAGAGGCGGAGAATTAAAAGCAAGAAATAATTAGACAGGCAGATTTAAAGGCAATCTGGGGCAACTGTATGTTTTCTACTTTGCGCTCTCTCTCTCTCTTTGTGTGTGTGTGTGTGTTCTACCAAAGAGAGTGGAGCAGACAGGGTTACTTTCTCCTGCCGTGATTTTAAATTTTTGCCTGTGCAATATCTGCCTCTCCTTTGGATGAGTTAGAAAGTGTCATTTTGCTATGGTTCCCTGGAAGGAGAAAAAAAAGGCTAGACCTCTGCCCTTGACAGAGCTAGAGTTTAAACCGTTCTGCATCTAGCATGACACAGCTATCTCATCTACCAAAGACTCGTGCGGCATGTAATATACCCATGCCGTTTCATCCTATTTCGGCATCAGAAGCTGATCTAACGCAAATAAATGTGGACAGCGAGAGTCTGATATAGGAGCAAGAGAGAAACTAGTAAAAGGGGGGGGGGAGCATGTAACATTTGAATGTAGCAACAGCAATACAGCTATCCCATGGTTGCCATAGTTATAATCCATAGGAGACATTCATTGTAAGGGTAGTATTCATGCCAGTCTCATGTCCAGGAAAATGTATTTTCCGTTCTAAAGCAATATTCCTACACCCGAACATTTTAATTTTCAGTTTCTTCAATTAATTTTACAAAGAACTAGTGCCGTGAAATCATCTCACCACCCGATCACATCAGACAATCATAATTCCACTTCAGTCGGGTCTTGGTTGGTCACTTTGTATTGAAGGTTTCTAGAAGATTCTCTCCCTGCACATTTGAAAACAGCAATGAAACAGAGAGAGATATTTTTCAGTATTCAGAGATTTTGAAACCCTTTGGCTGAATGTTGGATAAGAAAGTTGCTCTTTTTTATTGTTGTGATTGTTGTTCTTTTCATTCTAAGTGTTTTATTATTTCCGCTGCTTTTTATGAACATTTCAAAGTATGCTTTGCTAGTTTCCTATAGTTCCAGGACTTGATTGTATTTTATTTTTCATTGCAATTTCATGTTTGTGTCTTTGCTTCCTTGAGGGTTCCATCAGATGTACATTTAAAGTATAATTAAAAGTATATATACATTTCAGCATTTTCTTACTCCCCCCCCCATCTCTATATAAGTGTTGCATGTACCTTTATTATATATGGCACACACAATATAAGTTGCTGTACTGTGTTGTATCATGAGCATGGGAAAGAAACCTACCTGATCCACAGTTTCCAAAACAATACACAAATATACAAATCGAAACCCGACCATCCTTCAAAATCTGCCCATGTCTGAATTGCAATGCAGAGCCCCTTGTAATGTGGGTAAAAAATATGTGCATGCTATGGGGAATTTGCTTGGCATATATATATATATATATATATATATATGCAGGTTTTGGTGTCCTCGGGTGTCTTCCCGTGTAAAAGTTGGGGTGTCTAGGCGACGTTTCGACGAGGTCTCACTCGTCATCTTCAGGCGTCAGCTGGAAGGTTTCCTCCCCGTAGAGGTAAGATATTTGCTTTCGTAGATTTTCACGGGTACAGGAATGCAGGTTTTGGTGTCCTCGGGTGTCTTCCCGTGTAAAAGTTGGGGTGTCTAGGCGACGTTTCGACGAGGTCTCACTCAGCCTGAAGATGACGAGTGAGACCTCGTCGAAACGTCGCCTAGACACCCCAACTTTTACACGGGAAGACACCCGAGGACACCAAAACCTGCATTCCTGTACCCGTGAAAATCTACGAAAGCATATATATATATATATATATATATATATATATATGCAGGTTTTGGTGTCCTCGGGTGTCTTCCCGTGTAAAAGTTGGGGTGTCTAGGCGACGTTTCAACGAGGTCTCACTCGTCATCTTCAGGCTGGTGCTTTCGGCTTCTTGTTACTGGAACAGAGCGGGATCTCAATGTTTGAGTTCCTATAAATACTGTAGAGGGGGTGTGGTGTCTAGCCTCCAATGTTCTGGGCAGAGAGGAAGTTCCCAGGCTAGTGTGCCTTTTCTTCTTTTGTTCCTTAATTACTTGAGAGATACCTTGAGTGATTTCTTGAGTGATATCCTGAGTACCACTTAGGTGGGTCATTAGGTGTGGATTAGTTGCTAAAGTCTTTGTGTCTTGACCTCTTGAACTTTGTGAAGAGTTTTCCTGAGAAGATGGCTGTATTGCACTTAGTTGTGCTTTGGCTTGGCTTCGTGTATAGGGGCGAGCTGTGGTTTTGTGGCTTGTGTCAGCCAGATCTGTGTAGGGATTGCAGGGGGGTGCGGCATCCGGAGGTGCCACCATGGATTGGCTACTGGATGGTGTCAGTAATTCATCTGTGGAGAGGGTCTGGGTTTGGGTCTGGTGTGGTTGATTGGTGTTGGCGTTCTGTGTGCCTCTGGATCTGGTGTCAGTTTTTGTGGGGAGGGCTTTAACACGGAACATCACCACAAGAGAATAATCATGGAAGCCATCGAGATAGAGAAACACCCTCACAACATGAACAAGCGTGACGACACATCCCGCTTGCCAGACATCTGGAAATTAGCCCTCCCCACAAAAACTGACACCAGATCCAGAGGCACACAGAACGCCAACACCAATCAACCACACCAGACCCAAACCCAGACCCTCTCCACAGATGAATTACTGACACCATCCAGTAGCCAATCCATGGTGGCACCTCCGGATGCCGCACCCCCCTGCAATCCCTACACAGATCTGGCTGACACAAGCCACAAAACCACAGCTCGCCCCTATACACGAAGCCAAGCCAAAGCACAACTAAGTGCAATACAGCCATCTTCTCAGGAAAACTCTTCACAAAGTTCAAGAGGTCAAGACACAAAGACTTTAGCAACTAATCCACACCTAATGACCCACCTAAGTGGTACTCAGGATATCACTCAAGAAATCACTCAAGGTATCTCTCAAGTAATTAAGGAACAAAAGAAGAAAAGGCACACTAGCCTGGGAACTTCCTCTCTGCCCAGAACATTGGAGGCTAGACACCACACCCCCTCTACAGTATTTATAGGAACTCAAACATTGAGATCCCGCTCTGTTCCAGTAACAAGAAGCCGAAAGCACCAGCCTGAAGATGACGAGTGAGACCTCGTTGAAACGTCGCCTAGACACCCCAACTTTTACACGGGAAGACACCCGAGGACACCAAAACCTGCATTCCTGTACCCGTGAAAATCTACGAAAGCAAATATATATATATATATATATATTCTGTATAATAGGCCAAAATGCACATGAACATCCACAGTAAAATGCTGGCGAATTTTTATGACAACATTAAAAGAAAAACTGCAAGCATATGAAAATGTGAAGAACCAAATTTAAGACTGGAGAAACAATAAACAGAGAAAAGCAGAAATTGACAGATTTGCCCACCCCTAATTCATGAGCATCCCTGTTCATTGGCAAGAGGGTGCCTTATGTGTAAAACACAGGCATGAAACGTTTTGTATTTGCTTTGTCTTGCAGCTTAATTTTGCAACCCCGTTAACATCTTTCTTCTTCAGAATATCCAATCCTGTGTTTATAGTCATCTTTTCGGTCAGCATGCAAGGCTGGAACTGTTGCTTATTCTCAGTATCACTTCCTCTCTCTTTTTTGTCATTCTCTCGTGTGTCTTGATCCCCAAGGACAGATAGAGGAGGGAAAGAATTCCAAACTGACGATTCTTGCTCAGCTTTCTTTCTTTCTTTTTAGAAAAGGAATCTAGAAATAAAGCTCCTGAAATGTAACTTTTATCCACCAGGTCTTTGAAGGGCCCAAGCAAACAAATTCCAAAGATTGTATTCTGCCCTGCTTCTCCCAAGTCACCTTGCCCTCCTCTCCAAGTCAGTACAGCATATCCAGTTTTAAGTTTGCTGCATCTCCATATCCATTTAAGATTTGTGTGTGTGTGTGAACACACACACACCAGCATTTTAATGCGTATTTCTCCTGACATACACATTTCACATGCAATTTTGCCTAATGCACAGGTTTTTGCAGGCTGCGTATTTTCCCTAATATGTAGGTTATTTTCACCAATACTTGCATTTTTATCTACAGTGTTTCCCCATTTTTATCTACAGTGTTTTGCTTGGAGAACTGCGCAGCAGAAATGTGAAAAGCGAAGCTTCGGCAGGATCTCTGTTTTTCGGTTCACATTTCAGGAAGCGTGAATTGGGTAGGTTTGCATTCTTAAACCAGATGCTACCCCACCATTCCTGAATGACGCACACCCTGTAATTTGGGAATATAATAACAAAACACATATCTCAGTGGCAGGACTTTGATAGTATGCTAAATAACTGACCATTTGCTGCTCATTAATAGTACCCCAAAATCTGCAACCTAATGCTGGCCATCTCACACCTGGACTCACTACTGAGTTGTCTACGCCTCCCAAATAGTCTGGTCATCCCTGGAGGAAATTCCCATCGCAAAAGTTTCAGAGGTGTGTCTTTTATAAATGTAGTACCATTTCACACTGTTAATAGCCAAAGAAAGAACTCTTTAACATACACACACGCAAAAGAAGCGTGCCTTCCTTGTTAAGTGAATAAATTACTTTTTATATAAACTGCATTTACGATGTGTTCCTTAAATATTTTGTGCTAAGATACTGCCTTGGGTAATCAAGATTTTCCCCCCATCCATATTCATATTTATGTAGGAATTCCCAGGAGGTGTTTCTGTTTTTAAAAGTGAAGGTTTTATGGAAATTTGCATCTTTCATGTGCATTATCTGGGATACACTTTGATATATATCACCAGCCTGAAGATGACGAGTGAGACCTCATCGAAACGTCGCCTAGACACCCCAACTTTTACACGGGAAGACACCCGAGGACACCAAAACCTGCATATATATATATATATATATATAGTCAGGAAACTGATTAAATTGACACATTCTATAAAAATAAAGCAAATTCCTTTTTAACTACCTTCACTAACCATGGAAATGTTTTCCTGATCTGTGTTGACCAAGATCTTTTGGCGACCACTACCACTTAGACTCCAGACCTCACCATCAACTTACAGAAACTCAAAAGAAATCAGTGACTTACTTCAAGTCTGTTCACCAACTTAAAATAAAAACAACTCTCTGCAGAATCATGATTTTTATTATACCTTAGCGCCATCTACTGCCCACACATGGAATTTAACACCCACACACCAAAATTTAAAGAAAAACTTCTGCATAAAAAAGAAGAAAATAGCTTGGTTTGTGGACTTACAAGGAAATCAAGCTGGTTCATTATTTATTAGTTTCATTTGAATTCCTCCTCACCATCAGAGTGGTTTAGAAAGTAATATATTCAACATAGTCATATACTGAAAGATCTGTTTTTTTTAAAAAAAAATATTAATAACCATGATAAGAAAAAAACAAAGTTGCAATTTCCCCTGATATAATGAATTCCCACCAATATATACATTTTTCTGTATGCTTTACCCCACCACATGCATTTTTACACACATTATTCAGCCGGAGAACTGCGTTGCAAAATTCAGAGATATGTGAATTAGGAAGGGCGACTGTGTTACTCATTTGCTGTTTCCGAAAGTGTGCGTTAAGTGAGTTCACCTCTAAATGCAAACTGAATTGGATTCCTCCCCCATGCCTACTCAGGAGTAAGTCCCACTGAGTTCAATTGGCCAAAGGTCTACTAGGTACAGGATTGCAGCCTAAATGTGCAAGTGGTCCGCAGAGTGCATCCATGATATGTTAAGGTGCTCTGTAACCTCCCTTTTCAAATATTGCTGAGGCTCACTTAAAACTCTGGGTAACAAGCCAGTAAATATCATATTGGCTTTAAAATTGATGGAGGGTCAGGAACCGTAGGATGAATGAATGGAGCAGATGGAAGTCAGAGTGGGGCCCTTCAGCAAAGGGTAATGTGCTGAAAGGGGCAGGGATCCCAGGCATCAGAAGGACAGCGGTCCTTATATGTGCCTATGTTCATGTTTGAAATGAAGGCAGGTGTGTGTGTGTGTGTGTGCCTGTTTCTAAGCACACCTTTGTTGTGTACATAACTGCGGATTTATTGGGGGTACAGTTCAAAGATGACAGGTGTACACACCTAAGAAATGGAAGTGCGAAGGGGACTTTGGTGAGGAAATGCTACACCCCAAAAAGGGGTAAATGAGGGTCCCGATTTGCATAAAATGCAAAGATGCTAAGTTGTATGTATAGGTATACATAGTTTTGCATTTTTTTTTTTAAAAAAGTTACTTTTACATATTTTACATGATTTATGCATTTTTTAAGAATGTGCCATTTGGCTGTTGGATTAAAACAGCTGGGTCAGCTGCTGGGGTCCCCCCCCCCCTATTTTAGCCTCTGGTTTATTTGTCTGGTTATAATAGGATCGTATTGCTGTTTTTTATAGACTGATAGGGCTTCATATGGAGAACAGCATCAAGCAGGGGACAGCCATCTGAAACCCATTCAAATAGAGGACTGTCTTCTCTATGATAGGACACAGGACCATTCTTATTTATTTATTTATTTATTTGACTTCTATCCCACCTTTTTATGTAAGGAGCTCAAAGTGGTATATAAGGATTTCCCGCTCCTCATTTAATTTCCACAACAACCCTGTGAGGTAAGTTACACTGAGAGACAGCAGCTGCCACCAGGTCACCCAGTGAGTTTTAAGGCCACTTGGAGATTTGAACCCTGGTTTTCCAGGTCCTAGTCCAACACTCTAACCGCTACGCTGTACTCACTCTCCATCACTGACCAGACAGTTTTTGCATCCATGTGAGTCCTCTCTGTACTTCTAGGATCCAGGTATGTCCATGCCTTTGATCCTCAATAATGACTATAGCTAAACAATCCTGTACCGAATAATCCCAGTGAATGGGGTCTTCTAGAAATACTTAAGGAGCGATGGAGGAGCCTATGGTATAGCTGCTGATGGTGCAAAACTGCAACACGCACCATCCCTGATCATTGGCCATGCTGGCTGGAGCTGGTGAGATTTGGAGTCCAAGAACAGCTAGACAGGTTCTCCACCCTGTATTCTAGTTGCCAGGAAGCATGGACACAATCAGTGTCACTTATAAGAGACAAACAGAGACCCCACATAAACTGTAGGAAGACCCCGTATCAGATACAGTATTCCTCTGAATTCCTAGGAGGTGCAAGTAGGGAGAGCTCCTCTGTGCTCACGTCCTGCTTGTTGTGGGCTTCCTGTAGGCATGTGTGCCTGTTGGCTACTATGAGTCCTTGACTAGATGGGTCTTTGGCCCAAGCCAGCAGCGTTCTTCTTTGATGCTTTTGCCTTCCCATAGGGTGCATAGATTGGGGACAGCCTGTGTGGGGCACACACAGCTCTACCCTCCAACATGTGGAAACAGTCAGCTACATCTGTTGCCTGAGGCAACTGCCTCACTCTGCTTAATGATAGGGCTGGCCCTGCTTTCCATTTTTTGTACTGCTGATAGGGAAGCTGAGGCCCAGGGGCCAAATGCAGCCCTCCAGGCCTCTCTAGATGGCCCTTGGGTCTTTCCCGACCACATGCCCTCCCAAGCCACACTGCTCGCCTCCTTGCTTTGCAGCCCCTTGACTTTGCCTGGCTGGAGTGTGTCTTTGAACTCTGAGAACACTTGCCGGGATAAGGAGAGCATAAAAACTAGCCCACGGTACTAAATAACATTGACTGCAGTTGCTCTGACAACTTTTGCATCTGGCCCTCTTCCACCCCTGGCATGTGGCCCTTTGAAGGTTTCCCAGAGGAGAATGTGGCTCTCAGGGTGGGAAAAAAGTTCCCTATGCCTGGGACCTATGGATTTGTCTTCAGGTGTCAGTTGCCTTGGTAGATTATCAACTATCTTTGCTAAACCAGAAGTCTTTCTTTCCTTCCTTCCTTCCAGCTCTCCTTTGGAAACATACTCATAAGACTCTCATAAGACACATCACCTCCTAAAGCATAGATTTCTGCCTAATAAAAATGGCAAGTCATTTTGTAGCTGCCTTAGGCTCTAGGAGGGAGGGAAGAAGGGATGAGGGGAGGAAAGGAATTAACACCTGCTGCATGGCATCACAAGGCTACTATTCCTCATGATACTAACTTACGGAGGCAGGTGCATAATATCATATTATGATATTTCCACGAGCAATGTTCTTCAGCAATCATCTCTCTCTCTCTCTCTCACACACACACACACACACAAAAAAACCACAACACCTTGGTTGCACCTTTCTCCAAAGAGTGCTCTGAATTATTCTTCATCGGGTTGGAGTTTTAAATGTATGCAAAAAAGAAAAAAGTAAGCAAAGAAGGATGAAGAGAATGAAGGAAGACTATGGAGTAGGGATGGAGAACCCCAGACCTGGAAGCCAGATGTGGCCCTTTGTGCCTCCCTCTGTGGCCCTCAAAACTCTGTCCAAGCCACATCCCTTACTGCTTTGCACCCTCCTTCTTGAACATTTTTGCCTGGCTGAAATGTGTCCTTGGACTCTGATAATGCTCCTTTGCTTGCTTGGATGCTTTCCATTTAGCTCAGTATTGTTCCCACTGACCAGCAGCATCTCAAGCAGAGAGCCCTACCTGGAGATGTCGGGGATTGAACCTGGGACCTTCTGCGTTCAAAGCAGATGCTGTGCTGCAGAGCTTTGGCCCTTCCCACACTTCTTGCAAGAGTGCTGCTGGGACTGGCCCTGCATGCAATCCTTCTTCTGATTCAGCAAGGCCTGGAAGGAGTCTTTAGAAGCAGGAGAACCAGTGCCAGGCAGATTAGACCTGTGATCTTAGGGAGTGTACAGCAGCTTTATTTGGGATCTCTGTTGCAAGATAAATGTTGCCTTATCCATCATCTGGTTCATAAAAGGAGCTTTCGCTCCAGTTGCTGAAACATCTACCATACTCTATTCGAGCCTAAATCTGTATTCCTTTGCATTGTTGTCATGTTTTATAATAGTGAGTTTCACATCTCCCACTTTCTCGCTTAAAGAAATTCAAAGGCTACTGGAGTGGACTTGCAAACGCTTGGACAGCACTGAAGCTAACTGGACATTTGGTCCAAAAGGAACCGCCAAAATGAGACTTGACGCTCTCGTGGCTTCCTCCCAAAGCTCTGTTTCCCTTTGCCAAGCTTCGCTTGAAACGTATCCCAGACTCGATTGTCAAAATCACCAAAAGGCCTCCCGATGAATCTGATCAAACCATGCCAAACTTCCAAGTCTGTAGGGAAACAGAAGCCCAGACCAGGCACAACATTATTTTTTCAGGGTTCACTGCTGGCTTTGCGCACTGCTCTGCATGAATTCTGCCTGCCATCCACCCACCCACCCCGGCGGGTCATTTATTGCCTCCTGGCACCGAGGCAGTGTTTTCCTCACCTCGCTTCTCTTGGACTACTGCTTGTTGAATTTCTACTTCAAAGATCAGATGGCTAGACCTCATGAAACGAGAGTTCGGGTTTCCATGAGACAATTGCTGAGGTGTTCTGCCAAGTGCAGACGCAAACTCCTAGGTGCTAGGGATGGGTGGGGGAATCTGCTGTTGTCTACGCCATGTTCACTTGGCACACAATCATATGTAGATCCAAGCCATTCCTCTTGTTGTGGATTAAAACCAAACACACACAAAAAAAATTGCATTTAATTGTGTGCATTTTATAAGCATCTCATATGCATCTGGGGTCACACGTGTGGTTGGGTAACATAAGTGCCAACTCCTTTGTTGTTATTTAGTCGTTTAGTCGTGTCCGACTCTTTGTGACCCCATGGACCAGAGCACGCCAGGCACTCCTGTCTTCCACTGCCTCCCGCAGTTTGATCAAACTCATGCTGGTAGCTTCGAGAACACCATCCAACCATCTCGTCCTCTGTCGTCCCCTTCTCCTTGTGCCCTCCATCTTTCCCAACATCAGGGTCTTTTCCAAGGAGTCTTCTCATGAGGTGGCCAAAGTATTGGAGCCTCAGCTTCATGATCTTTCCTTCCAATGAGCACTCAGGGCTGATTTCTTTAAGAATGGATAGGTCTGATCTTCTTGCAGTCCATGGGACTCTCAAGAGTCTCCTCCAGCACCATAATTCAAAAGCATCAATTCTTCGGCGATCAGCCTTCTTTATGGTCCAGCTCTCACTTCCATACATCACTACTGGGAAAATCATAGCTTTTACTATATGGACCTTTGTTGGCAAGGTGATGTCTCTACTTTTTAAGATGCTGTCTAGGTTTGTCATTGCCAACTCCTTAGGACTGCGGTGTCTTCAGCCTCCTTGGTATTGTTTAACAGGGAGCTCAGCCCCCGCAATACATTGTTGGGGGCCACCCTGCATTGCATATGAGCACCAGAAGAGTGTGTGTGTGTGTGTGTGTGTGTGTGTGTGTGCATGTACAACACATGTGCACTTCATCACATACAACTGGTCGAGTCGACAGCACTAAAATTAACAAGGTCAGAAAACGCCACTCCAATGGCTGCATCCTGGCAACACTTCCAAGGTGTAGCAGTGGGGAGGGGCAGCAACATCCCCAAATCCATCGTTTTCAGTTCTTCAGGTTTCACGGTTTTCCAACCTTAAACCAAGTTCTCTAAATTTCAGCAGCAATTTGTGATTAAAAGAAAAAGGAAACCTTCACAAAAATTCACAGCATTTTCATGTGAATTCCTCCTGGTATTTTTGTATGCAGGTTTCACATACACATTTCTGCAAGCAATTCCCCCCTAATATAATGTATCTCTTTGTATGCTATTTTCACACCTTTACCATAGTATGTACATGTTTGTACAGTACATGCTATTCGGCTAGAGAACGGCCTTGCAAAATTCAGAGAAGTGAAAATTCAAAGGATGGCTGTGTTTCGGTTCACATCTTGTTTTGGAAAGGGCAGATTTGGAATGTTCACCTTTAAACATGAACTGAATCGACTTTCTCCCCCCCCCTTCCTGATCCCATAGAATGGCATGCAATTGGAGTGTGTCCATAAGTGAAAAGATTACGCAAGTTGCTTCCAGATGAGCGATGATTCATCCTGATTTGTTTGCAGGGAGTTTAAATCAAGCTTTATCAGACACTTTTCAGTGCCTTTTCCCATTACTTCCCTTATCGCCAAAAAGTCTGATCATGTGGGGAAGCAGGCTTCTTGCTCAGGAGCTCCAAAACAGCTTTAATTGCAGAACCTGAATTCGCTGATATGTGACTGCATCCCTCTCACAAAGCAGCAGCCTTCTTCTGGAAAAACCCACAGACTCCTTCCATTTGAATGGGTGAGGAAGAGCTCTCCTGCCTTCTTCAGCACATCAAAGACTGTTAACTGAAGTGTTTCCTGCCTATGCAAATGCTGCGTTTGATCCCTTTTTATTTCATAAAACATTTCACAGAAGGAAGGCAGTCTTGGGCACCCACAGAAAAATGATAGGCCTCCAAGGAAGTTTAAAGAGGAGGAGTGCCTCTCGTGCAGAGAGAGAAGCGAAATCCCCTCCTTAGGGAGAGACTCAAGGCAAGACCATCCTCAAGGAGCGAGGGAGAACATCAACCAGCTCAGACGCAGGGTGCTAAGAGCAGCGAGTTTTCCAACAAACAAAGACCAAATTGAAAGGAGGGGGGGAATCTGAAGCAAAAGGCATCTCAATGGCAATCTGAGTTGAAGGGCTCAGTAGGGAACCTCACTAGGAACCTTGACAAATGTGACTCAAATAACTGTGATCTTTAATACACGCTCCCCTGGCAAAGATTACTGAACAATCACTGCCACCCTCCCACTAGGAAAAGTGTTCGTTCTTTTAAAAAAAAATCCCCTCTCGTTCAGCTGGGAGGTGGTATGAATACACCAGGGTGGTTTAAACTGCTTTTTAATGGTGTAAAGTGCCTTAACGCCAGCGTCTACATTTCAAGTGCTTTGCTCTCATGCCCACGCAGCCCTTGCAGGTCTGGTGCAGTGTTTTTCAGAATGTGTTCCAGGAAACTCAGGAGTTCCTAGGAGTTCCTTCCTTTATCTCTACCCCTCCCCTCTCTCACACACACACAAGCACACACACATCCATGCACACATTCTCTGTCTCTCCCCCCCCCCTTATTATCAACAAGAAGACAACAGTGGCATTGTAGATAAATACCACCAAAGGCCGTGCTTCTTGGGAGAAGGGCAATGACAGGCCTAGACAGCATCTTGAGAAGTAGAGACGTCACCTTGCCAACAAAGGTCTGTATAGTAAAAGCTATGGATGACAGAGGACGAGATGGTTCGATAGTGTTTTCGAGGTTACCAGCATGAGTTTGACCAAACTGCAGGAAACAGTGGAGGACAGAGGTGCCTGGCGTGCTCTGGTCCAAGGGGTCACGAAGAGTCGGACACGACTAAACAACAACAACAAGGCCGTGTTGTGACTCTAATGCAGGGGTACAGAACCTCAAGCGGGGGGGCAAATGCATCCCTCTGGACTTTTTAGCTGGCCTTCAGAAATCTTCCCAAGCCATGTCCCTCACTGGCCCTGCTAACACCCGAAGTATTTGTCTTGGTTAGCCTGAGTCCTTCTTCTGGTGGTCATGCAAGAAGATCCAGGAATTTGGAGGGGAGGCCTTTTACAAAATGGAACTTATTGCAGGTCAGATATTAGACTCATATCCCATGATGACGATGCTGTTATCCATATTTGATGAAGGAAGTCAACATGTTACAAATAAGGACCTAATAAAGCTCTTACTATTGCTTGACAATACAGGGGTACCTCGGTTTACGAACTTAATCCGTTCCAGAACTCCGTTCTTAAACCGAAACTGTTCTTAAACCGAGGTGTGCTTTCCCTAATGAGGCCTCCCTCTGCCGGTGCCTTTCCACCGTTCAGATTCTGTTCTTAGACCGAGGTAAAGTTCTCAAACCGGGACACTACTTCTGGTTTTGCGGAGTTTGTAAACCGAATCATTATTAAACCGGACTGTTCTTAAACCGAGTTACCACTGTACCTAGAAGGTGGAAGAATTTAGGAGACCGTTTGCTATTTGAATGGTACCAGCGAACAATTGCATTCATGGAAAAGCTGGCGCAAGAGGTGAAAGGCGGGAACAATTTTTTAAAGACAGAAGGAGAGCTTCAAACGGCATGGTATCTCTTTATTAAATATGTAGCCCAATGGGAAATCAGACACCACTGGGCTGGCTCACAGAGGGCAGGTCTTTGCTCCTCACAGAGCAGAATGGAAATGAATATGGGTGTCCAATGCTGACATTAAATGAAATATTAGCATGTTTAAGGGTGTGTGTTCAATATACAAAGTCACTTCCACCTTAAGGAGGATGTGGGGTTGCCCAGGGGGTGGGAAGCTTGCCCCTGCATGATTGGGGGATTCCCGGCTGCGTCACCCCCTGGCTGGCCAATTGGGTTGCTCTGGGGGTGTGGCCTGCCCCTTAAAGACAGGATGCAGCCGGGGATCTCCTTCTTTGTCCGCCTGCCAGCTGCTCTGGTTTTCCCACCCTCCTGCCCTCTAAGGTCTTTGACCTTGCTATGGACCTTGGTTGTCACCGTTGAGGGGCCTGGCAGGAATTTTTCCACTTGGCAAATTGGCACCAGCCACTTGGTTTTCGCCTAAAAGGTAAAGGTAAAGGTACCCCTGCCCGTACGGGCCAGTCTTGACAGACTCTGGGGTTGTGCGCCCATCTCACTCAAGAGGCCAGGGGCCAGCGTTGTCCGGAGACACTTCCGGGTCACGTGGCCAGCGTGACATCGCTGCTCTGGCGAGCCAGAGCCGCACACGGAAACGCCGTTTACCTTCCCGCTGGTAAGCGGTCCCTATTTATCTACTTGCACCCAGAGGTGCTTTCGAACTGCTAGGTTGGCAGGCGCTGGGACCGAGCAGCGGGAGCGCACCCCGCCGCAGGGATTCGAACCGCCGACCTTTCAATCGGCAAGTCCTAGGCGCTGAGGCTTTAACCCACAGCGCCACCTCATAGCAAATCGTCACAACTTCCTGGGTATTGGTGGTTAGGCATTGGAATAGTTCTGTAGATGGGAAGAGGGGCGGTAGCGCCATCACCTGCCCCGCATATTGAAGGGTAGTCCATTAAAGGATTCCAGGGGGCTTAGCGCTGTCCAAAGCCTAGGGAGGTTAGGGCCTAAGGCACGCCCCCTATCAGTGACCTGGGGGAGCTCCTAGTTGATGTGCATCAGCAGGACTCCCCCTACTGGTGGTTAACCCTTCCCGGACTTCAAGCAGATGGGCTGGAGTCAGATATAGACAGTTAGGTCCAATGCCTAAGCCACTCTTCACCTGTAACCAATAAAGTTGTGTCCTTTTTTAGCCCATAGCCTTAATAATTGTGTCGTGTGTCATTATTCTACCTGGGGGGGTCGGGAACTCACCACGCAACAGGCTGTGCCATTGCAAACTAGGCAGGAAGAGCATGTAGTTTCTCATACATTGTGGATTTTTGTTGGTATATTTACTGAGATCCTTTTGCAGGCACCATAGGAGGTGCACACTGGCACCCAAAGGAACCAAGTTGATGCCTACAGGGCAGGAGAGGAGACCTCTTTGGGCGGACTGCCATGCTTTCAAGGTAATCAGTCATTTGGACCACAGTTTTGTGCCTAAGCATACAGACAAAAATCAACTTACATTGCTTCAACAAAATGGTCTGGATCAGGGTAGAATTTGCATCTCTCTTTACATCCCAAATACCTCCAAATAATTACTTATAAGGGGGTCTCCTTTGCCTCCATTTCCAGAGCCTAATTTAGGTGCTTTATCAAAATGATTTAAAACGGCTCTCTCACGAGGAAGCCGTATTTCAAAGCTTTTATTTATCGGGCTCTTCCAAAAGTGTGTGTTTTAATGCACATCCTGACTTTTTGCCAAAGCTGTCCGTCGAAACATTTGAGACTGGAGCGGCCCTTTCCTGGGGAGTTATATTTATGAGATTGTTCATATTAATACAGACCAATTCATCAAAATAAATCTTTCCCAGAGGCTTATAAATCTCTCCCCCAACACCCCCAGCCAGTAGAATTCCCCCAACCAGCAGCTACACTCTGGACAGTGTCCTTACCTGGTAAACTTCAGACAAAGTGTTGCAAATAGAAATAGTGTCAGAACTTGGCTGGGGAAACTCAGTCTTTACTGCTGGTGGGTGGTGGTTTCCTGCTGCAGCTTTTGCTTAACTGTCATGATATTATTATTTTCTTGGAGTTTTATTTTTGATACTAAGTTTTAAAACACTCCAATAATTCTTTTCCAGTAGTGCAGAAAATATATTTTAAGAACCTAAGAAGAACTCTGGCAGATCAGGCCTGGGACCCATTTAGTCTAGCCTTCTGTTCTCACTGTGGCCAACCAGATTTTATTTATTTTATTCATTTATTAAATTTCTAGACCACTCTTCATCCGAGGATCACAGGGCAGTTTACAATAGAAAAACACAAAAATACCATAACAAAGTAACAAACAAAAATAATAACCCCACCCACCCACCCTGTTTAAGAGACCAGATGACTCTGGGAAGTCTGCAAACTGAGCATGAGCACAGCATTCCCTGCCCCCTCCTGTGGTTTCCAGCAACTGGTGTCAGAAGTGTTGTCTCCAACACAATCTCTGCTTCTTTGTGCTTGAGTCTTCTTCCCCCTCCTTGCTGTAGTATTGGCACTGGACTGTCTCCTGGTCTTCCTTCTGCATCCAGCTTTGGACCTTGACTATTCTCTGTGCTTAACCCTCTGGCTTGTTGAAATTATGCTGCTCCTTGAACCCTGTGCTCTTGGCTAAGTGTTTTGTTAAAAGGCTCTTTTCTCCCTCCTTGGCCTGAAATCCTTGACCAAGGGTGAAGAACCTTCTTGGCTCCACAGGTCAGAACCTTAGTGACCTGTCGGTCGCACAATGTCATAATGGTACTACATGATTGGCAGGTAGGTCTGGTCCAGCTGGGTGAAAATATCACTCCAAGCTGCTCTGAGCTCTGACTGGGCCACTGAGTGGCTGGCCAGTGGTCAGTAGGACAGAAAGCCTCATTGATTTGTTCCATAACATTCAATGGGAGCTGAGACAGAATGCAGGCTGGGGAGTTTTCCCTACTCCCTTTCTACAAGTGTACCTTCAGCCTGCTCCACCAATAACTATGTTATCACTAAGGCTGAACCTAGCCTGAAAACCTGTGCTGTCTAACTATTAAATGGGTTTGAACCCTTGCTGTGTTTAAATTAGGTGCTGGTAAACATTGTTTAAAGAATTATACACTAAAGAAATCAATCACAATTCAATTTCTTATTATTATTATTTTTAGTGTGCATTTGATGATGAATGACAAGATGTACTTTCACAAGCGATTGAAGCATATAACCAAAAAAAGCACAATACATTCCCTCTTTTCCTTAATGGCATAGGCTAAATTATCCATTACATGCGGAGGCAGCATAAAAGCCATTTTGAACATCGAGCAGTGGATCAAAGAGAGGGGCGATAACTTGTCCACAGGAGAAAGCCACGCCTCTCAAAGTCTGAGAACAAGGATAAGCAGTCTGCATTTTAACTACCTCTCCTGGACTTAAAACAGTCTGCAAAGTCAAAGTCTCCTACTGCGGCGAGTGTCAAATACTAGCTACAAAGATCTTCTTTGCCCACTTTGCTTTTCTATTACAAATGACATTTTCCTCACCAGTTTCAGGTGAATTGAAGTGAGCTGTGTGTTTTTTTAAAAAAAGAAAAAGAAAGAAAGAAAGAAAGAAAGAAAGAAAGAAAGAAAGAAAGAAAGAAAGAAGCAAATTAAATTCTGCTCAGCTCTTCCTGGAACAGAAAGTAGAGAGAATGGATTTCCAGAACATTCTGTGGTACCTCAAAACTTACTTAGCCCTGTCCAGCCCGTTAGAACTCTAGTTCCCAGAGCAGTTAATAGTCAATCCCTCTTTCCAAGAAACTCTGGGAATTATAGCTCTGTGAGAAGAATAGGAGATCTCCAAACAACTCTCAGCACCCTTATCCAACTACAGTTAATGGCATTCTTAGGGGGAAGCCATGACTATTTAAAGTAGTATGATACTGCTTTAAATAAATAGTGCAAATGGGGCCTCATTGACAGGTGGCACGATGCCCCTACTGTTCCAACAATGACATGTCTGCTTCCTTGGTCAGCAGAGCCACACCCTCTCTCTTCTTGCTAGGCCTCCAGAAGACCAAGCTCCTCACTCCAGCACCTGACCATAGCAGGAAACATGGGTTGGAAGAACACTCTCTCCAGGTCATGCCCCAGACCAGTCCAAATGGATGAGGTGTGGAGGTGGAGGAGCCTCTCATCTCAGAGCAGGTGAGCAAACTCAAGTGAATCATCAGGGGCATGGCAGTATTGGGGCTGGGGCTGGGGAGTGCAACCTGAGAGATTTCCAGGGCCAAAACGTTGAAAGCTCTGGCCTGATCGCTTTTGACAAGCTCATTGCGGCCCTCTCTCAATTGGAACCATTTGTGGTGCTATATTAACGCAATGAAACCTATCCCCCAGCAAAAACAGAACCCGAAAGGTTGACACAAGAGCTGAAGGCCAAGTGAAACCAGATCTGTTTGGCGATCTCTTAAAGAAGATGGAAAGCTAATAAAACACAGCTTTTCCTTTTCTTTCTCGCCCCCCTCCCTTTTATGCCACATATTGACCATCATTCTCCACCAGGTAGAAGAGAATAACGATGTCAATCCCAAACTAATTGACTCCATCCCTTTCCGCTCTTTCATGGGGGGCATTTTTCTCTGAGGGTCAGGATGTGTTAGAAAACAACTATTTCATGACCCGCCTCTAAATGTTCTGCATTCCCCCTCACTCCAATATAGAGAGAGGAGGCTAATATTTAATGAACGGAGTCTGAGCAGCAGTTCTGTTGGATTTCAGCCAACTTGGGGGTGTTGACTGACCTCACTGATTCCGATTAGGCTGTGTGTCTGGAATTGCCATTACTGCGGCCCTTACAAAATCTCCATTACCCTGGATATCTGTTTAAAACTTGATCTTGTACTACCTCTTGATGTAATTCCTGCATGGGAGTATGTCCCCAGAGGATGCTTCTCATTACTGCTGCTGGTAATCTTATGGTTTGGGTGCTGGGTGAGATTATAACTCCTGCAACTGGCAGCATACATCTGATATATATTATCTGTGAGAGCAGCACGGCATTCCTGCAAAGTATACAATAATCCCAAACATTATGCAGTACTGTGTGTGTGTGTGTGTGTGTGTGTGTGTGTGTGTGTGTGTATTTCTTACAACCTGGTAGAACCTCTACCTAAGCCAGTTTGGTTTGGTGATTAGAGGGTCAGATCAGGACCTGGAAGACCAGAGCTAAAATGCCCACTGAGCTATGAAGCTCACTAGGTGACCTTGGTCCAGTCACTGCCTCTCAGCCTGACCTACCTCACAGGGTTGTTGTGGAGAAAAAGGAAATATTGCAGTGCAGTGAAATAAAATAAATAAAATAAAATAAAATAAAATCCACCATTTTCTTACAAGTAAAACTGGAAAAACACGACTTGATTAAATTTTGGTAGGGCTTTCAAGGCCACAAAAAATGACCTTAAGATGCATCCCACCAGCTGCCAATTGCTCTCCTTCAGCCAAAATGGACTTTCGGTGACAGATTTTTGAAAAGCCAGTCATGGCACTACAATGGTACCTCAGGTTAAGAACCTAATTCATTCTGGAGGTCCGTTCTTAACCTGAAACTGTTCTTAATGTGAGGTACCACTTTAGCTAATGGGGCCTCCCACGGCCGCTGCGCAATTTCTGTTCTCATCCTGAAGCAAAGTTCTTAACCCGAGGTACTATTTCTGGGTTAGCAGACTCTGTAACCTGAAGCGTCTGTAACCAGAGGTACCACTGTACAAACTGGATAGAGCAAAAATCAGCCTGCAGCTCTGAGCTATCTGGAACTCTGCAGCAAATACTTTTAAAACTCGCATTCCTCTTGCTTTCAAACATGTGCCTCAAAGCTTGTTGTAATTTAGCTTCTACACACCTCAGGAGGGGGGGAAATCACACAGGGTTGGGGGAGATCGCTTCATTCTTTTGAATTTCTTCTCCTTTCTTTCTGTGTTTTTTTTTAATGGCCTAACTTCTAAAGGAGCAGGTGGAAAGCAGGCTAAACAGACCTCCAAGGTCAACATGGCAGAATTTCAGAGTCCAGTTAACTCATTAAGTTTAAGTGGAAAATAGGGGATGAAAGCTTCGTTTAGGAAGAATTAAGGAAATACCTAGGAATGGGTTTACAAAGTGAAATATTTTCTCTCAAAGCCAAAAGGTTAGCAGGTTGGTCTCTCCCATCTGTGACTGATTAAATGTGTTTGAGGGGACAGGTGGCTTTAGGAAATGTAATACTTAAAGAGCTTTTAAAATATTTTCGGCACTTTGGCCAGGTTATTGGATTCATTCTTGCCAACTCAGCAAGACGATGTCTTGAAAAGCACCACCACCCAGCACTCATAGATGCAGTGCTTTCTCAAAATTATCTCCTTATCAAAAATCTACAGTTCCTAGGTCAATGCCAAGGCATGGCAAATCTTACTGCTGCTTACTAACATTTATGGAAGCGTTAGTTTATGGAAGCATATTGTGTAAACTACACAATAGTTTAACGTAGAATGGGGAAGAATTTTGGTTTGGCTCACCTTTTTACTGTGACCTTACCTAATCCCAAAAGCAATACATGGGAACTGAAACACATCTGTCCATCAAAATTCACACTTCTCCTGACTCTGAGATACAATTCAAGCAAATAAATGAATACAATAATGTGTCTATTAGGGAAAGGTGTGTAGAAAATAGTGTAGAAAATAGTGTAGAAAAACACATTGTATTAGGGGAAATCGCTTGCAAAAATTTGCACACTATTATTCCTATTTATAAAACTCAATTAAAAAGAAGGAATGTGCACTAAAATGTTAGCAGATGTTGTAAGGGTTTGTTTCTTTTTACAATGAGATAGGGAAAGAAACCGAAATTGACGGTTTCACCCATCCCTAAGTTTAAATGATTGGAAGGGTTGGTTCTGCTGTCTTAGGCATAGCGTCATGGCAGTAAGTTCAACAGGCAATAAAGGAAGCCCGTTTCCAAGTAGGGCTGAAGCAAATTTGCTCCCATTAAGCCAGGTAAAGGTAAAGGGACCCCTCACCATTAGGTCCAGTCACGGATGACTCTGGGGTTGCGGCGCTCATCTCGCTTTATTGGCCGAGGGAGCCGGCGTACAGCTTCTGGGTCATGTGGCCAGCATGACTAAGCCACTTCTGGTGAACCAGAGCAGCTCACGGAAATGCCGTTTACCTTCCCGCCGGAGCGGTACCTATTTATCTATTTGCACTTTGACGTGCTTTCGAACTGCTAGGTTGGCAAGAGCAGGGACCAAGCAACGGTAGCTCACCCCGTCACGGGGATTCAAACTGCCGACCTTCTGATCAGCAAGCCCTAGGCTCTATGGTTTAACCCACAGTGCCACTTGCATCCCAGGTAGCCTTTCAATATTTGCTATCTGCATCTAAAAGCTCCTGCAATTCAATTTCAATATTTGATAATGATATTTGACAGCCAACATGTGATGCTGTCTCAGATTTGACAGCATTTGGAAGCTGGCATTCAGTAATAATGGTTGCTGGCATGCAATGGCAAGAAGAGATGTAAAACTTATACCTCTCTTTTCTGTTATAAGAAACTCAACGCAGGCTACAATGCAAAACAACAAAGACATACTTTAAAACATAGCAACTGCACATTCAATATAACAATATCAAGACCAGTAGGAATGTGCCATGCCATTGATCCATATAGCTCAATATTGTCTACAATGACTGTTAACAGCTGTCCAGGCTTTCAGCCAGGGAATTTTCCCCAGCCCTATCTGGAGAAGGAACCTGGGATGTTGTAGATGGTCTACTACTGAACTACAGCCCTTCCCTGATAATGCTTCCCAGTGGCTGGTCCTCTTGCTGTCCCCAGCAGTCTAGTTTAAAGGTTGCCAAGTGATTTCACTGGGAGATGCTGACTAGTTGAAGAGGTGACTTTTTGTGGATGTCTGCTCAGAAATAAGCCCCATGGAGTACAATGAGGCTTACTGTAGCAAGTTTGCACAGGGAACCAGTGTGTGTGTAGATACGATTTGCAATATCTGCATTTTTGGGCCAAATACAGATTACATAGGGACGCGGGTGGGGTGGCCCTGTGGGTTAAATCAGAGAGCCTAGGACTTGCCGATCAGAAGGTCAGCGGTTCGAATCCCCACAACGGGGTGAGCTCCTGCCAAGCTAGCAGTTCAAAAGCACGTCAAAGTACAAGTAGATAAATATGTACTGCTCTGGCGGGAAGGTAAACGGCGTTTCTGTGCGCTGCTCTGGTTCGCCAGAAGCGGCTTAGTCATGCTGGCCACATGACCTGGAAGCTGTACAACGGCTCCCTTGGCCAATAAAGCAGGATAAGCGCCGCAACTCCAGAGTCGATCACGACTGGACCTAATGGTCAGGGGTCCCTTTACCTTTACCTTACAGATCACATGGCATACACTCTATGCATAGTTCCCCATGCAAGCATTTTATTGTACGCATGAAGAGTAAACACATGCAGAGGACAGGGCCTGTGTGTGTCTCCTTTTCCTTCCACGACATGCATTGAGGGAAAAGACTACAGGCAACATTCTGACGTGGCATGGCAGCAGTACATACATCCAGCTTTGCCGCACATAGCATAATTAGAAATTACACATCTTAATTAGAGATGTGAAATACATTTGTGCAGAATAATAACCCAGTCCAGTGCTCCTGAACTGGCAGGTTGGGATAGAACTCCCAGCTGGGTGATGCACTTCTATGGATTTTGCAATGCATTTTTTGTTTTTCAAGATGTGCACACAAAAATTTGCATTTTACGGAAAAGTAATCCTTTTTTGCAATAGCCTTAACTGGTATGGAGTACCATCATTCTTTTTTTGCTGGTACTCAAGACACTTTGATCAGGATACAAGTACAAGCACCTCATTTTTTACACACACACCACCCACCCACCCCAAAAAAGGACATATAAAATATTAATATTATTGGTGAATGTATTGAAAAGTTCACTGTCTTAATTGGCACCCCAAAACACATCAAGGAGACTCTCAAGTCAAGACTCAAACAATAACTTGAGTATAAAAACAAACCCCAAAGTCTTGTCTGTCTTAAGCTACCCCTTTATTGGTGATACTGATGCTCTAACCTCAGAATGTGGAGAGATATTTTTCTCACAGAGGGATTCCTGGGCCCCCTCCACCCACTGGAAACTTTCACAGCACTGGATTACATTTTGATTTACGAGATTTTGCTAAGATGTGAATTAGCTTTCCTTACCTTTCGTAAAGCTATGCTTTACCACTCTGCACTGTTAAGGCAAAGGAACTGATTCTCCATGAAAGGGAGCCACACATCATCACACAAAAGTTGGGCTCATTGAGTTTCTCGGAAACCGCTTTAAATCTCTCATAGGCTTATAAAACCATAGAAAAGCAAAGAATTGTGGATCTTTTGTGCTGAGTTGCATTACTTTGATTGAGCATGATTTTTTTAAAAAAAAAACCATTTGCTTCACTACCATTAAAAAAAAAGACAAAAATAGTCAGAAACAAATTTGCAGAGAGTAGGCTTATGTCAGCAGCACATGCGTGAAAACTAGAGTAATATAGAGAAGACTTTAAGCCTGTGCTGAAATAATCCTCTGGAAGCTGTTTGTCTTACATGTTGATTGCATGCAGACACAAGAAGTTGCTGCTTGAAGCCATACTGTACCATGAGTTATGTGTTACTTAAGTTGTGCAAATATTCTGCATGCCACATGGGTAATTGTTGCATGTGTGTCTTTTATCAAATTGCTAAAATATATGGAAATTCCACCATAAACACAAGTCTCCAAATTATATAAATACTTAAATTGAACTCTGAGCCGCATAATTATTTGACCTGTCCACATTCACACTGCTACATGGGTTTTGTAGTCTATTTCAAACTTGCAGGGCGATATTACATTTGGAGAATACATGTGACAAGTGGGACCTGTAGCAAAATGTTGCAGTGTGTACCTCAAACCCCTAAAGGAGTTCTCCTGTTCCAGGTTCCAGCCAGCTGGCTATGTCCTCCTCTCAGCTATTATAAGATACAAGAGGATCAAGTAGCCTCATTCTCTATTTTCCCCCATTTCCAGTTGACACTCAACTTTCCATGGGACCTGGAGGCCACTGAGCATGCTCAGACCTCCTTGTGACAACTCAACCCCCTGGCTGAGCTTTCTGATTGGCAAGAGGCCCCTCATGGCCATTCCACTACTACATAGCAGGAAACCTGTACTGACAGGCCTGCAAACAACTGGAACTGGCTCTCCAGTCCTACCTGGAGATACCATGGTTTCAACCAGGGACTCTCTGCATGGCATGGTTGTATGAATGAAGCGTGCAGGCTCTATCAGAATGAACAGGCATAGTAGGGTTAATAGAATCCTGGGGTCCCTCTAGACTTCTGCCTGCATTTGTTCGCGAGTTTATCCTGCCACATCAAACTGAGGCAATAATAGTGCATTAGTATAGGATTTATTCGGGATGCGGGTGGCACTGTGGGTTAAACCACAGAGCCTAGGATCAGAAGGTCGGCAGTTCGAATCCCCGCAATGGGGTGAGCTCCCGTTGCTCAGTCCCTGTTCCTGCCAACCTAGCAGTTCAAAAGCATGTCAAAGTGCAAGTAGATAAATAGGTACCACTCCGGTGGGAAGGTAAACAGCGTTTCCGTGCAATGCTCTGGTTCGCCAGAAGCGGCTTAGTCATGCTGGCCACATGACCCGGAAGCTGTATGCTGGCTCCCTCAGCCAATAAAGCCAGATGAGCGCCGCAACCCCAGAGTAGGCCACAACTGGACCTAATGGTCAGGGGTCCCTTTACCTAAAGAATTTATACCGGACCATCTACACACCATTCTGCCTTATTAGTTGTTCTGTGATGGTTCTCTGATCTAACATCAGTTACCACATTATGTTCATCTGGAGAGTCACTCTTGCACTACAGAACAAAAGCAGGACAACAAAGAAGCAAAGCAACAGAACACATGAGGCAGGAAAAGATACAGAATCTCACCAGGAAGCTATGTGAAATAGGCCACTTAGAGATGAAGCAGGATGCCAACCCCCAATACCATCATGAGCAAAAAACCATAATGAATGCACAATGAAATGGGCATCTGTATGTGGTCTCTTTTATTTTTTAAAAAAGTTGATCCAGTCTGCAGCATGGCATTTGAAGCAGTCAGCTCCTTTGCGATCTGCGTGACTCTTGCCATTTGTGCTTAATGGTTCTGCTGCTGGGTAGCTGCCCATGACTTCGAGTGCAACTTCCTTCCCAAATGCTTGCAAATGTGTCCACACCCCATTTTTGTTGCTGTTAATTCTCCGCTCCTTCCCATGCCCCCGCCTCTTAGTTGTAGTATGAGTAATCTAATTTCTCTGCACAACGCGTTGCTGTTTGATAGACAGGTTGCCAAGGGACATTTCATGTGTCAGCATCAGTGAAAATGACTTTTGAAGAAAGCTCACACCCTATCACTAGCGTGGAATCCAAATTGCCATAGAGCTTCTGCAGCCATGAGTACTCCACGCTTCGCTCCCAGATAATGTATTCCATTGCCTCTGGCAGAGAAAAAATCAGTGAGAATCTCTATTGAATACTGATATCAGCTGGGAAGCAGAATGTGGGAAGGGAATCCATAATTAGGAATATTCAGATGTTGTACAATCACTTTTATTAGTACCTTGAACAACAACATAGGAGTGCAGATCCGAACATTAGGGATGAACAGAGGCATCATTTTCCATTCCATCCTGTGGCAGAACTGTTTCCATTCCACTGCAGTTCACCCTCCACCAAAAGCTATATCATTTGTCTTTCTGTCTGCTGTGGCAATTTTTTGTAAGTTGCATGATTAACTATGTGGTCATTATACCGTTCCACCCCATTTCATTTCAATGCAAAGGAATAGAGGGGATGCTCATCAAATTTACAGATTACATCAAACTTGGAAGCATTAGCAAATATCACAGAAGATAGAATCAGGATCACCTTAATAGAGTAGATAACTTGGCCAAAGGTAATTGAATGAATTTCCACAGGGATAAATGTAAGGTTCTACAATTAGGTAGAAGTGTAGGGAAGTGTATCCCTACAAATTGAGGGATAACCAGATGCACAAATATAGGATGGGGGGCACCTGGCTTGACCACATTAGGATCTTAGTAGACCACAAGCTTAGCATGAGTCAACAGTGTGATGCAGCAGGAAAAATAGCTAATGCCATTCTAGGCTGCATCTACAGAACTATAGTGTCCAGATCGAGGTAATTATTAGTTCTAGTCTATTCTGTCTTGGTCAGACCCTCCCAACCCTGTGCTGGGTACCACAGTTTAAGAAGGCTATTGAGCTGGAACATGCGCAGAGGAGGGCAACCAAGATGATCAAGGATCTGGAAACCAAGCCTTATGAGGAACATTTGAAGAAGTTGGCTATATTTAACCTGGACAAGAGAAAACTGAGAGGTGATATGATAGCCATCTTCAAATAACTGAACCGCTGTCACATGGAAGAGACAGCAAGCTTGTTTTCTGCTACACGAGAAGGGAGAACTCAAATGACAAGAACGGCGATTCCAACGCAATATTAGGAAGAACTTTATGAAGGTAAAAGCTGTTCAGCAATGGAACAGATCACCTGAGAAGGTGGTGGACTCTCCTTCATTGGAGGCTTCTAAGCAGAGGTGGGATGGCCATCTGTCAGGGATTCTTTAGCTGTGATTCCTGCATTGCAGCGGGTTAGATTAGATGACCCTTTGGGGCCCTTCCAACTCTACAATTCTACATGCTTTAATCCCTTCATCTCTCTTCTGGCAGATGATTCCCACTTGCTTCCCCATTTTCCACAGAAGTGCAAGAACGAGCTCTGCGTCCACCCCCTGCTGCTATTCATCCAGGTCTGTAAGTGTAAGTCTTTCCAAAGCGATGAAGTGACTCTTTTTTATGAAAGGGGGCATACTGTTACACTTCACTGTCGACATCTGCCATTCAGCAAGCACCACCCTATAAAAGAAACCTAAAATGTTCTGTTCCTCAATTAAAGTATAAAAGCAGAGCTGTTTGGGGAGGTTTATAAGGTGGTTATTTCTATTTACCTGACAGATTTCTGCCCTGGTTGCAGCGCAGTGCCAGATTTCATTGTTTAACTGGGAACAATTGTTTTGTGAGACTGGTATCTATGGAGAAGCAAGATATGTGCACTACATCACTGCTAAAGGTCTTCCCAGCCCAGCCCAGCCCAGCCCCCAAAGCAGATACAGAGTCCGCAATCTCACATGTAATAGAATAAACGGCTCATGGATGGTCTTTGTCGAAAGCCATTTTCTCCACATTGCAATCAGTGAGAGATGATACAGCATCCGCAAGGGTCTTGTTCTGAAGGTTTTAGAGAGAGACCAGAGGCATGTGGGAAGCAGAAGAGAATGTGCAGTACCATATCCCGCACCTGCCTATTTGAGCATTCAGCTGAACAGGAGTTCATTTCCCTCTGGTCTGCAAAGACCTCTAGAAGAAATAAAAGATTAAATTTATGGCATGTAATTCCCTAAGAGAGAATATTATGAAAATGATGTATAGGTGGTACATGACTCCAGTCAAGCTTGCAAAAATATATCATCTGCCCGATAATAAATGTTGGAAATGTAAGGAAAATGAAGGTACATTCTTTCACCTTTGGTGGACGTGCCCAAAGATTAAGGCTTTCTGGGAAATGATCTATAATGAAATGAAAAAAGGTATTTAAATACACTTTCTTGAAGAAACCAGAGGCCTTTCTCCTGGGCATAGTTGGCCAATTGGTGCCAAAGAAGGATAGAACTTTCTTTATGTATGCTACAGCAGCAGCAAGAATACTCATCGCAAAGCATTGGAAGACACAAGACCTACCCACTCTGGAAGAATGGCAGATGCAAGTAATAGACTACATGGAAATGGCGGAAATGACTGGCAGAATCCGAGACCAGGGAGAAGAGTTGGTGGAAGAAGATTGGAGGAAATTTAAAATTTACTTACAGAAACATTGTAAAATTTCTGAATGTTGATGACATTGAAATGAAATGAAGGGGTTCTAGCAACAAGGTAAAATGTAAGATTGGATTGATAATAGATGAAAATCTGAAATTATAATATGTGAGGAAAAACAATTAAGGATAAACTAATAGGATTTGCTGAACCAATTTTTAAAAGGGATACAAAAAAGGGAGGCGTGAGGAAGTCAGGAAAATAAGTTAATCTAAGATGAGAAACTAAAAAAGAGGGATTTTTGTTTTATTTTTGTGTGCTTTTTTTCCTTTTTCCTTTTTATGTTAAATGTTTGTATTTTTGTATTTTGTAACTCTGTATTTTTGTGTTTTTATACTTTCTTGTGTTTTTTTCTTTTTTCTGTTTGTTGTTCTGGAATTTTTTTATTGTTAAAACTTAATAAAATATTATTATAAAAAAACTTATTTCTCATTTATTTAAAGTGTTTTTACCATCCTCTTCTGCCAAAAAGGTTCCCAGAATGGACTACAGATGCATTTTAAGAACGATTGTTTTTAGTATTATTATCATCATTATCAACTGAATGTATTGTTGTCCAATAATTTTAGATGCTCTCTAGGCAGCTCACAAACATAAAATGATAAAACACCATTTAGAACCCTCAGGGTTGCCTACTAACAGACACGACATGAAAGGGGAAAGGTATGTGGAGGGAGGAGGGCTGAAGGGAAGGCTAAGAAGGTGTCCTCATTTCATGTTCAGAAATCTGACTGGACTGGCAATTGAATCTTACTTCAACAATGGGGATGGGCAACATTCTCCACTAGCTTAGGCTAGCTTGGGGGATGTGGGGGAACTCTGGTGCCTCCCCTAGAGTCAAACACTTGAGGCAGCTGTCTTACTCTGTCTAATGGTAGGGCCTGCCCTGTGTCACAGCCAAGTCTGGTTCAAAGATCAAGAACCATACAAATTGAGAAATAGAGCCCGTCAACAGTTTACCCCTGGGCAATATTTTTATGAACACTTTAGTATATGTATTAGTGTAGACATTACCTGGTGTGTTGTTTTTTAAGGTAAAAAGGTAAAGTCCAGTCAAATTTGACTGTGGGTGTGGTGCTCATCTCTGCTTGCAGGCCAAGGGAGCCGGCATTTGTCCACAGACAGCTTTCTATGTCATGTGGCCAGCATGACTGAACCACTACTGGCACACGGGACATTGTGACGAGTGCCAGAGCGCACGGAAACACCGTTTACCTTCCCGCTGCAGTGGTACCTATTTATCTACTTGAACTGGAGTGTTTTCAAACTGCTAGGTTGGCAGGAGCTGGGACAGAGCAACGGGAGCTCACCCCGTTTTGGGCATTCGAACTGCCAGCCTTACGATTGGCAAGCTCAAGAGGCTCGGTGGTTTAGACCACAGTGCCACCTAAAGTGATTCTGGGAACTCATTCCAAGCCCCTGAACAGAAGGTTACACCTGTTACACCTGTGCACTGTACGGTTCACCTCCTTAATGCTAAGGGTGGATAATGAGTCCAGGCTAGAGATGGACAAATCTGCCATTTTCAGTTTCTCTTTGTTTCTCTTTTCCCCCCAGTCTTCAGTTCTCCACATTTCTACATCAGTTTGCAGGGGTTTTTTGATTTAAAAGTCCTCGTGAAAATGCATCAGCATTGTAGTGCAAATTTCTCTCAATATGCACAACTTTGTATGACGTTTTGCCTAACGTACACATTATTATTTTTTTGCAAAGCCATGTTTCCTAATATAATTCCCCTTTGCATGGCATTTTAATGCACACCTTGCTCCAGTATTTGCAATGGTCTACATGTTACTTGGCTGGAGCAATGCCTTGCAAAATCCAGAAAAGTGCTCATTTCAAAGGATGGTTGTGTTTCGCTTTCCACGCTGTTGTGAAAAGTGTGAATTAGGTGAGTTTGCCTTTAAATGCAAATAGCATTTCTCCCCCATCCCTAATTAATGGGCAACAGGGGATGGGAGCATGCCTTCTCCTCCCTCTGGTCGTGGGGAGTGCAGCCACTGAGGATCAAGCTGGCTTTTAGCTGCAGAGCCCAATGCCGCACTCTGTTTTCTGAGGCATGCGAGAGCTTGGCCAAAAGAATATCTGGAACTGGAGGAAAGGCGGGAGGCCTCATAATATTATACAACGCATTAGAGACAATACAGCCGCCATGGCATTTCCTCTGCTCTCGTTACTCTTCCATCAAATAGTTAATTTTCTGATTGAAGCTGAGAAGAAACAGCTATTATCCAGGTGCCAATTATTGCTCTTAGCACCATGTGCATTAGAAGCTGATCCTAACAGCCCCCCTATTAAATGATATTGGACTGATAGACATAGGCCATCTAAACATTAGCCGTTTGGAAATCATGGTGCTTTTTGTCTGCCCCTCTCTTTTCTTGCTCCCACCCCTTTTTGGTCTTTCTTTCTTTCTTTCTTTCTTTCTTTCTTTCTTTCTTTCTTTCTTTCTTTTCAGCCTGAAATGCTGGGCTGAGCCACCACGTTTTAGTCAACGTGATTCTAAGAACATATGAAACGGCTGTGTATCAGGCCAGATTATTTGCCCATCCAGCTAAGCAATATTGACTCTGCCTGGAAGCAGCTCTTCAGAGTCTCAGGTAGACAGCATTTCCCATCGCCTGGTCGCTTTCCTTAACTGGGAATGCTAGCCACTGGACCTGGGGACCCTCTACATGCCAAGCTCACGTGCTTGGCCTCTCCATATCTGTAACCCAGTGCTGTTTTCAAGAAAAACAGATGCTGGAACTCACTGTGACCCTTGTTGACTTATAATGGCAATGACACCCATCTGAAAGGTGCTGGAACTGAGTTCTGGCAAGTTCTGGTTGAAAAAAAGCCCTCTCCAAGTGTCCCTATATTCTAGGGACAGTGCCAGAATGACAAAATCCATCCTGGTTTCTACATGGTCTGAAAAGGTCTTTTGGGTATTTGGGGTCTGAGTCATTTAGGATTTTAAACATTTACATGAGCTCTAACATTATATTCAAAGTCAGGTTGTTGTTGCTGCTGCTGCTGCTGCTGCTGCTGCTGCTGTTGTTGCTATTATTGAAAGGCGAGCCCTTCTTCAATATACTCTTTCCACCATTGACTCATTCTGAGTTTGACTCATTCTGAGTCAATGAGTATGCCATGATGGATTGTGTCTTCCTCATCCCCACATCCCTGCCCCGTCTGTTTCTTCATTAGGAATTCTGGGGAGGGGAAAACTGGTTTTTCACAGGAGGGCTGGTTTCACAGAAAGCTCATTGTTGATCTTTGGATGCCTCCGGGCCAACAATCTGTGCTACAAGTTACGCTGCTTTTTTTCCCTTTTTCTTTTTTTAAAGAACACACCAAAAAATAGACAAGAATATAATACTGATCCGAGCATCTGTAACTAGCTAATTAGGCCCTTGTGGGCAATGCAGCAGATAGGAAAATGGAAACAAACAAATATATCCTTGTACAATTGTACTTTAAAAGACCATCGTCACCACAAAGAGGACGCTGGTAAATTTGGGAGTGTTTTGTTCTAAAGGACCTAATTGAGGCTGGCTTCGTGGTTGCTTTTGCATTCCCCACCACCACCACCACACAAACACACACCCTTTTTCATCTAAAAACAGAGGATGTTTTTTGCCTCCAAACCTCAGCAACCTGTTAGAAGTTGATAATTAGTATGAGTTGTTAATCTAGTTTGGCTGTGATTAAGCTGCGATTGAACACGAGTGTAGTTCTTGTCAGTGAGCTGTGGGCCTGTAAGCCAGGGGGATGTTTAACAAGCCGCCAGTTGTCTGGGGCACCCACCGGGCATTGTGGCGGCTGATCAGCATTTTCAGCACAGGGTAAGCTAGTGAACAGATCTGAAACTTTGCATCTTGGGCTGGAGGCCAAGCTCTTGGGCTGCTGGCAGCACGGGTGAGGGGCATGTTGTTTCCATTACTGCGAGATGCTAACAAACAGGGTGAGGAAGCTGTGGCCCTCTTGTCAGGAACAGGTCAGTAATAATTCACACAGTGCCAGTTAAAGTTAACTCTTTATTCAAGGAAGCAAGGTCTGCTCAGGAGGCCAGGTCTAGTGAGCACAGCAACTCATCCCAGTAGATCTTGCTCCTATGAGGCTGTTGTGAGGACTGAAGAACCCATCCTTCCCACACTTGCCTAAATCTCCGCCTTCCCCTGGTCCTTCCCAAGCAATCTGGGACTCTGCCGTGTGCCTGTCTTTGCTCCTTCCTCTCCAACCTCTTCTGGTTCTGGGAGACCAAGGAGGAGGGGAATGGGTCGCAGCAGGAGGGGGAGACACCTTGGCTTCTTCACCACCCTGCCTGCTCTCTGCCTCTTGGCCCCCCCCCCTCCTCTCCAACCTCTGCTCCTGACTCTGAACTGCTCTCTGCCACAGACTCTTCCTGCTCACTAAACCCTGTTACCTCTTCAGCTTCCAACACCACCTATTCCTCCCAGTCTTCTCTCTCTTCTCCTGTTGACCGCTCATTGGCATCCCATAACCAAGCCCCTGGCTCTGAGCCTTCTTCCCTTGGAGGTTCCCTAGCTGGAGCCTCCCACCACTCTTCTGCAACCAGCCAGCTTTCCGGGTCATGTGGCCAGCAGGACTAAACCACTTCTGGCGCAATGGAACACCATGATGGAAACCAGAGCACACGGAAATGCCATTTACCTTCCCGCCACAGCGGTACCTATTTATCTACTCGCACTGTGTGCTTTTGAACTGCTAGGTTGGCAGGAGCTGGGACAAAGCAACGGGAGCTCACCCCATCACAGGGATTCGAACTGCCGACCTTCTGATCAGCAAGCCCAAGAGGCTCAGTGGTTTTGATGTTGAAGGACCTGGTGATACACCCATAATAAAGTGATCGTTCAGATGAACCCCCGATTAATCCAGGGGCACATTTATATGACTGGCAGAAATGTAGATGCACAAATAAGCACATTCCCGGCACCCAGAGAAGCCCATTCATAAATGGGAAAGAATGCCAGGAAAGGAAAAACTGCAAGAATCTTTTTTTTCTGCAGTTGGAAACAAGCCTCCTGGCAAGAGACTCGAGGAAGTCAAGCTGCTTAGCTTATCAGAAAGAAGGATAAGAGGTGACTTGATTATGGGGTATAAGTACCTTCGCTAAAGGGCCCTTCAAGCAGGAGCGGAAAGCTGCTGATAGCACGAATCAAGGGACAAATTCAAATGAGAAATAAGGCAGGGCTGAAAATCAGCAGGGAGGAACCACAGGAACGGGCTTCAGAGGGGAGGAAGGACGACTTGCTGTCATTTACAGTGCATTTCTCACATCAAGATTATTTGTCCTCCCATAAAATCAGCTTCATCAATCCAGTCATATATAAGCAGGTTAAAAAAAAAAGAAAGAAAGCACTTGCTGGGTCAAGTCCATGACTCATCTAGTCCAGGCAAGTCCAACTCCCAAGAGACTTCGATCTACTCCCATTTTTTAAAAAAACTGGCACTGATCTACCCAAGATGGCGACTAACTGCCCAGAGCTGTTGAGCTTTTGGGGGGCAGGGGCGTAGCTATCTGCTCCGGTATGGGGCCGCCAACACGATCCTCAAGCGGGGGCCACCAACGCTGCAATCCCCCCCCCCTTAGGTTTGACACCTGAGGCACACCCCCATGGGGGGAACCAAAGTTGTTGAGCTTTTTGTGGAGAGAGAGGCCACAATTTTTCCACTTTTGTGGGGGGAGTGATCACTTCCTGTCATCCCATGATCTACCTGGAACACCCCAGTGATCTACCAGTAGATCACAATCTACCTGTTGGACATTCCATCTAGTCCAACATCCAGATCTCTCAGTGACCAAGCCGTTTTTTGTGAGAGGCCTGCAGGCAGCATCTGAGCCTGACAGTATTCTGCACACTTGTGATTCCCAGCTACTGGCGTTCAGAAGCATAATGCCTCTGAGAGTGTAGAGAGAACATGGCCATTGTGGCTAGTAGCCACTGATTGCCTTATTTGCCAGGAATTTGCCCAGTCCTCTTATAAAGCCATCCAAGTTGGTGGTCATCACTACTTCTTGAGGGAACAAATTCCATAATTTAACTCTGCACTGTACTTTCTTTTGCCTGTCCTGAATTGCACAGCATTCAGTTTCTTTGGGTGTCTATGAGTTCTGATATTATGAGAGAGAAGCATTTTTCTCTGTCCATTTTCCTCACACCATGCATGATGTATAGAAGTATTATAAATACTTCTATAACGCATCCTCTCACTCACCTTTGTGCAATATGTGTTTCTTCATAGGAAAAATGCTCCACTATAGGGATGACTTGGATTCACTTAAATGACTGGATGGGCAGTGGCGGGCAAGAGGCAAGTTGCTCTGCCGCCTAAGGCCACCACCAAACTCTGCCTAATGGGTGAGATGGTCCTGGCCATCCCTGTCATTCTTTCAGTGTGGACTAAAGACCTCCCTCTTTCAACAAGCTCTTTCCTGGCCTGCGTCTATATTGGAATTGTATTTACGGTAAATGTCTTTGGATGTTTCCGTTGTGTGTTTGCCAGTCTGCGCTTGTTCATGTGGAAGGATGGGATATATATTAATTTAAATAAATAAATATGTACTCTGAGCGACGGAGGAGGGCCCCAAAATGTTGAAATTTTGTTAAAGCTTTTTCATAATAAAATAAGATAAAAGAAAGTACCGTATTTTTTGCTCTATAAGACTCACTTTTTCCCTCCTAAAAAGTAAGGGGAAATGTGTGTGCGTCTTATGGAGCAAATGCAGGCTGTGCAGCTATCCCAGAAGCCAGAACAGCAAGAGGGATTGTTGCTTTCGCTGCGCAGCGATCCCTCTTGTTGTTCTGGCTTCTGAGATTCAGAATTTTTTTTTTCTTGTTTTCCTCCTCAAAAAACAAGGTGCGTCTTATGGTCTGGTGCGTCTTATAGAGCGAAAAATATGGTAATTTAAATAAAACCAAAAACAGAGAGAGAGAAAGGGAAAAGAAAATGTAGAGTCCTCTCTGAAACATAGCTCTTAATCCTTGCTACACAGAGGAAATAGGGACCTGGGAGCTTTCCTTTCTTCTCTCAGCCTCTTAGACTGGGAGATCTTCCCTTCCCTGCCTCTCACGCAGGGTCCTTCCACCAAACATCCACCACCTTCTTGTGTTTAATCCCTGTACTCCAATAATGACCCAAAGCAGAGGACACCAAAGAGAAAAAGAAGGAGGTGGAATGAAGAAAAAATAAGGAAAAAGGGAAACAGTATAATAAAGGAACAGATACAAGGAAGGAAGGAAGAAGAAAAGAACGCTGATTTTCCGTCCATCAGTTACAAAAAAGAAATCATTCAAAACATTCACTCTAGTAATGACATCCAACTGTTCTACTTTATCATAAGCAATTTCCACCTAAGTCTCAAATTCGTTCATTTGGGGAAACAAAACGCTATGAGAGGTGGTGTATAATAACAAAAACAAACAAAACAAACCACACTTGCTTTTTGCACTGAAAAGGTCTCTAGGCAACTTACAACCTATTTAAGATCATACACGCAGGTGTATGCTATGTCATCATAAAAATAAACGGAATCCATTAAAATCCAAAACAGACACCCACCCCCACCCCCACAATAGCAGCAGCAAAAAGCTTCATTATTTTTGGCCCATGCTGGATATAAACTCAAATAACAGAAGAGAAATACATCGCTTCCATTTCTCCAGGCAAATATTGAGTGTGCTCCAGATTTGTTTTCAATTACTGTGCATATCCAGTTCAGGTAAAATTGGCTACCAAATTATTTGCGCTAATGCAACCCTGGAGGAACGAGGCACTGCTTTTTGTGATAGATCCGAGTAGCCACTGGATGGCACCGTGTTGCACTTTTGTACCTGAGAGAAAGTTTTAGATGAGAGGAAACACCATCCGCTTCACTCGCCAGATTAATTCAACCTCGCTGAGATTTGGGTCAGTGTGAACTCACCCTTCCTTTAAATAATGTACAGACCTTTCTTAACTTCCTACTTATAACTGCAGCTTGCCACGCACACAATTTTGGCAAGATGGGTTTTTTATGGATTTACTGAAGCAAACCTATTACTAATCTGAGTGGATTCCTGCTCCTTAGCATACACACGCTACCCGCCCATGCACATCTGAATATTTTTTTTTAACACTAGACTGAATTGACATCATACTATTCTGATAAAATTCACTTTCTCCACCCCGTCTGTCCTGGCACTTTCAGATGATGTATTTATTGAGTATTCTTCCTGATTTGTTTGCACAGAGATTAGATTATGTTGTCTGTTTACAAAGCACTGCTGCTTAAAAATAGCAACAGTCTGGAAGTGCCCCTTGTTCCTCACTCAAAAGTTTGGGCTAGGAAGACTTTCTGGTGCTCAAAATGTTCTCCTCTGAAAGTGCTAAAATACCCTCCATGCCTGCTTTGATCCTGCTAATTCTCAATCTCTCCCCCCTCCATACACTCTTAAATGAAGACAGGGGGGTTAGTAAAGCAAGCGGGGGGGGAACCATCATCTGATGGATAAACTGGGTGATTTTAAAACTAATAAATATGGAGAAAAGGAGCCCTGGTGCTTTTCATAAATAGCCCTTTGTAGTTCTGACACCCCTGGGAAAGCAAAAGTATTGCTGTTGTTATTATTATTATTCTTTGCCACTTGTTAACTCGCTTGATGCCCACTCAGGGGCTCCTGCATCAGAGGTATTGTTTGAAATAGGTTGCTGGGAGTCATTTCAGTCCTGTCTGCTGATGGTGCAGACTTAGAGAATGCCATGGAAACAGAATCCTGAGAGGCTCAAAGGGACCTATAGAGATGATGTCTTTGAGTGCCTGGTGAAGAATTCACAGACCAAACTGAACAAGAAAAACAACATTGGCTGGGTTTTCATTTTCTCCCCCTGCCCCACAATCATTTAGAATGCAAATCTCTTTGTTCTTCCTCAGCCCTTCATTCTCCTTGCAGAGGAATCCACAAGATCATCTAGGACGACTTCACCAGACTTCCTCCCTCCAGACTTCCTTTCCATCATTCCAGATGTCACTGCAGGAAAGCACCAAGATCCTTTCATCGGCACATGGGCAACTGCAAACTTGCTACTCTCATTTCAACGTGCACCTAAAAAATATCAGTCTTACAGCACAGATGGAGCTTGTTTGTTTATATGGAAATTTATAAGCTGCTTGTTCATAAAAGTTTGCAAGCAGGGAAGAAAACATGCAAACCCAAAGCAAGTCCATTAAAATCTTCATAAAAGCAGTATTAGGCAGCATGCTAAATACCCTCATACCAGAGGCATAGCAGAGATGGGGGGGTGTACATTTTGCCCCCACAACACGGAGCCCTGGCATCTAAGGTGTGGTGGCAGGAAGCTTGGTCTAGTGGGTAGGTGGATGGAGGCAGCAGGCAAGGAGCCTATTGGAGGCTGCCCATAGCTTGGCTCTCTTCATCTACTCTCCAGGCTACCAGAGATTGTGCTTGATGAGTCTCCTGGGGGGGGGGGTCCAAAAGATGGCAAATAGGACACCCTTCCACTCAGAGTTCTTCCTCTGGCCTCTGCTCACTTCTTCCCTTCCAGCTTTTTTACATGACAGGGGCTGTTTTTAATAGGTTTGGTGAAGAGCAATCAAATTGGGAAAAACCCATCCTTTTGCTTCCCCATCCCCACCCCCCCAAAAATCATGTCATGAACATGCCTCCTGGTCAGGTGGGATCCTGGCACATCAAACCTATTTGCCCACCCATTTAGCAGCCTCTTGAAGAAAGCAGGTTGCAGCCCCATCTAGGCAGGCGGCGCTCACACCCTGGTTGCATGCCGAGAGTTGCCCAACTGTTGCAGCGCGGAGAACGTGGCAGTAAACAGAGCCTGCGTCAAGCTCTCCTAGGACACGGCGTACCAGCTGGGCATATGCTGCTTCTTGCTGAAGCTCCTCTTGGCAGGCCATGGAGAGCGAGAGCAGCGAGAAGTGTGATATGAACAGATGAGGCCTGCCTTACAGGGACAGGGGTGCAGGCTAGAGAAGGGGGAGAGGAATTCGATCCAGTTCATGCTCATAGGCAAAGCTGCCTAATCTGCCCTCTCTGAAAACAATATGTGGACCAAAACACAGCCCTTTTCCGAAATTCGCACGTCTCTGAATTTTGCAAGGCAGTTCTCCGGGCATGTCGTGTATACAATATTGCATATACTGCAGTGTGGTTTGCATTAAAATGCATATATTGATGAATTTACAACACAAAAATGTGTTATGTATGGGGAAATTGCTATGCAAAAATGTGCGTATTAGGCAAAATTGCATACGAACATGTTTATAGTACAAGGGTTGGGGACCTCCGGCCTGTGGGCCAAATCTGGCCCAGCACATGTCCCATTTTGGCCCAGAAGACTGTTTTCATGTTTGATGTGAAGTGAGGGGCAGGTAGAGATGTGGATCAGGTGGACTCAACTGTACAGCTGATGGTTGCAAAAAGCAGCTTTGCCAGTCCTATGTGTGGTGCTCCACCAAGGATCAGGCTGGCAATGCCCCTTACACTGTGATTGTTAGGCACTTTTAGTGCCTAACAATCAGCTATTTGCTTCCTCCCACCCTGGCACTACATCCTCTTCAGTCTGTAGAACATGCAGCTTTAGAAGTGCCAGATAACATTCGTTCCACATCTATTAGAATTCAGCCTTTCAGTGAGGCAACACTTTGAAAATCCCTGCCTATTGACATTGGGCAGTCACCCTTGCTAATGTGTCTGCCCATTTCCAATAGGCAGAGAGTATCAGTATGTTGTAGTGGTTAGAGTGTTAGACTAGGACCTGGGAGTAGAAGGTAAAGGTAAAGGGACCCCTGACCATTAGGTCCAGTCATGGCCGACTCTGGGGTTTCGGTGCTCATCTCGCTTTATTGGCTGAGGGAGCGGCGTACAGCTTCCAGGTCATGTGGCCAGCATGACTAAGCCGCTTCTGGCAAACCAGAGCAGTGCACGGAAAGGCCATTTACCTTCTCGCTGGAGCGGTACCTATTTATCTACTTGCACTTTGACATGCTTTCGAACTGCTAGGTGGGCAGGAGCAGGGACCGAGCAGTGGGGATTCACGGGGATTCAAACTGCTGACCTTCTGATCGGCAAGCCCTAGGCTCAGTGGTTTAACCCACAGCGCCACCCACATCCCTTAGGACCTGGGAGAACAGGGTTCAAATCCCCACTCTGCCATAGAGCTCACTGGGTGACCTTGAGCTGGTCACTGCCTCTCAGCCTAACCTACCTCACAGGATTGTGGTGGGTATTAAATGGGGACATGGAGAACCATGTATTCCACTTTGAGCTCCTTGGAGAAAAAAGGTGGGATATCCATGCAATGAAGGAAATATGTATATTCTGTTTTAGACAAGTGCTTTAAAAAAATGCATGAGAAGCATGTGAGTTCAGCCCCTGTATTTGTAGACAAATGACTCCAACCTCAGCAGCAAAGTCCTGACAACAGCCCCACCCAGAACCCTCTGGGTCAGAGGGTCCTCACCCCCGACTTACAGAGCAGGTGCATATAAGCGGTTGGTGAAGCCTCTGCAAATATGTCCCACCGAATCCATTTGGCATTTTCTGTTCTCCAAGACTCATGGCAAGATCAAACCAGCAAGATTTCTTCAGGAAAAAGTGTAAAAGCTTAGGCAGGGAGGGAAGGGGAGGAGGGGATAGAAGATGCCGGCAGGATCTGGCATGTCTTTGGGGGTTTTGTTTTCACGATGCAAAATTGGCTGGATCTCCTCGGAATAGAGCGATGGCTCCATAAGAACGCTAGGTGGCGCTTCCTTGCCAGGAAGGTTGGTCCAGCTTACATAAGATGATTCAGCCATCACTTTTCCAGGATTGTTCAGAAGACAAGTGTGGATCATGTTGCCCTGAGCACATGCAACCTCTCTCTCTCTCTCTCTCTCTCTCTCTCTCTCTCTCTCTCTGTGTGTGTGTGTGTGTGTGTGTGTGTGACAAACACACATGCCACTTACGGTTATGCCACAAACAGCCACAAAATAACCATACTTGGGTATTCCACACTGATTTCCAGTACATTCCAATAGAATACCTGAATTATTGCTTTAAGGCTGACTGTTCGAAAAAAGCTTTTTCTGAAAAGAAAAAAAAAAATGACTTCTCAAAGGCAGCTCTATCGCCTTCCCTTTTTCTGAATTGCTGCATCAGAAGAAAGAGATTGCGCTTCAAGCATATATATATACATATATATTTGCTTACTACGAAAGCAAATATATATATATATATATATATATCCCTCTCCCCTCCTGCCTCTCAAACAGGCCTGTGTAACTTGGATAATTTCAAAATGCCATCTGGTGCCCTCAATCCGTGCACAGATTTTCCTCAGCAATGTCTGTGGGAACTGTACGTACAGATCAAAGCCAAGCTACTGTTCTGAGTGCCTCAGCAGTTTAAGAAGTGAAAAGCATTAAAGCCAGGGAATCTGGAGTCCGTTTTTTTTTATCCTGCTGTGTATGTTTTTTTAAATATATGTGGATATTTAAAAGTAATAATAATAACAATGACTCTCTACAGCCCTTAGAAATGTGTGGAGCTGTGTCAACCTCTTGCTCACAGAAAATGAATGAGACAAACTGAGAAAATGAGATTAAGGCCCTCCGATGAATTAAAGTGTACACACACACACACACACCATACTGTATGTTGTAGAGCATAGGAACACCCATAAAAAATCACATGCCTCATGGTGGCTGGTGCCCAATGTAACCAGTAGGGTGAAAAGCAGGGAGACTAACAGTAGGTGGCGCCAGAGCCAATGACAGATGAAGCTAGTTCTGATTCTGTCCCCATCCTCCTCCCTGCTGAATAATCAAGGGCAATACTAAGACTAAAAAGTGGGAAGCTGACAAGAAGTGCCCATCCCTAAACTGATATGGCTGATAGGGGCTAGCTAAGGGCAAACAGAGGTTCGTGGGGCAGCACCCTATTCTCCCTGATTGAGTTGCCTCCACTGTATGTACCTTCCAACTGTCTTGATTCAGCTGGGACAGCCACCGTTTTCAGACCCCCCGACTCTCTGTTTTCTGTAGCTGTAAAATGGAGTCAATGTCCTCCAAATGGAATAAATGCAATATGGTGAAGATACATGTAATATACAATTGGCTTGTCATTTTGTGTATGGCTTGCCTCACTGCTTTAGACATCTGTAACCAGGGATGTTCTTAGGAATTGAGTCCAGTAGTAGTCCTACTCAGTGTACACCTATTGAAAATAATGGACATGGGGAACTTAGGTCCATTAATTTTAATGGGTTTAGTCTACTCTGAGTATAACTTCGCTGGCTACAATTCTTTCATGTATATATATTCTATACCAGCCTTACCCAAAGACCACAGGGTGGTTTACAATATAAAAATACAAACATAGTACATAAGATAGTAACAAACACAACCAACAACACCCCCACCTCCCCAGCCCAGAGGATATAAATTATATGTCTTTTTAGATGCCTTCAGATCACCTTCCCCTTTCATTTTTCCTACTATGACACATTTTCGCCTGAATTGCAATAGCCCACATGGCATAGACCCAGACCATAACTCCTTGGAGACAGAGCCCTCCATCACCTGCAGCTTCCCGGAGATGGTTCCATTCCCTTGTCCATCATATGCGGGTCTATGGACACAAGAGCTTCAAGGAGAGACCTATACCACCAGACTCTGTTGGCTACTCCACAGACTCCTCAGGCAGAACACAGAGGTGAGATTTCTACAGCTAGAAGCCCCATTTTTGCAAAGAAGGCAACAGCACCAGCTCAGGTGCTGGCCAGGATGCAGAACTCAGGCAGTGGGGCTGTTGGACCTCCACTTAACAACTACCTAGCATTCCTATAAAACAGCCCGTCGCTCCAGGAACTTGCTGAGACAACTTGGATGCCTGGCCTCAGCTGCAAGTCTGCTGTCCATGGTTCTGTACTCACAACTCTGACTCTTGCCTTGCCTTGCTGTCCACCCTGCCAGGAATTTCTGACCTCCCCTTGCTGGGTCTGTCGCCACACCTCAGCAGTGGACATGCCTGCAGATCCTATTGCCACCATCAACTGCAGACCTGCCAGACTCTGCCCCTAGTCCCACCCACTCATACATAGGAACATCGCTGTCTTCCTCTCTGAAGTCCACAAACAGGACCCAAGCACAATAGCTCTCTGCTCACCTGTAATTCCTGGCAACTGGCATTCTGCCTCCAACAGTGGATGTAAAATGTAGCCATTGTGGCTAGTAGTCATTGACAGACTTACCCTCCATCAGTTTGCCTGCTACGACTAAGGTAAAGGGACCCCTGCCCATTAGGTCCAGTCATGGCCGACTCTGGGGTTGCGGCGCTCATCTCGCTTTATTGGCTGAGGGAGCCGGCGTACAGCTTCCGGGTCATGTGGCCAGCATGACTAAGCCACTTCTGGCGAACCAGAGCAACGCACGGAAACGCCATTTACCTTCCTGCCGGAGCGATACCTATTTATCTACTTGCACTTTGACGTGCTTTTGAACTGCTAGGTGGGCAGGAGCAGGGACCGAGCAATGGGAGCTCACCCCGTCACGGGGATTCAAACCGCCGACCTTCTGATCGGCAAGTCCTAGGCTCTGTTGTTTAACCCACAGCGCCACCCACGTCCCTATCTGCTGTGACATCCTAAATACTGGATTGCAGAAACTGCCAACTTTACTGCCCCTGCTCCTCTGCTTTTTAACCACAGACTTGTACAAAGAAAATTGGCAAACAAAGAATTTCCTGGCATGGAGCTGAATTGATGGGGGAGGAAAGGTCTGCCTTCTTTGTCGCTGCACACTAGACTGCTGTTAAGAGCACTAGAGCAGAGCTGGGAAGGAAAGGTGGCAACCTCTCTTCAGCACATCTAATATGTGGTCATGAGGCACACTGAGCTTTGGAGAGTTGCCGATCCCGGCTGGGGAAGAGGGATGATTTGTTCCCCTTTTGCTCCCCTCCTGAGTTCAATCTTTTTAGAGTACCCTACTGATCTAGTGTCATTTAGGAGTGAAGAGGAACCATCGTTGCAGAGCACATAGAAAAGACGGATGATGTGTAATGTGCCATCAGACGCTAAGAATGCCGGCATGCCGAAATTGCTTTCAGCAAGATTGTGTGTGTGTCAGCGGGGCCGCCACATGCAATGAAAATGCAGGGTCATACCCTATTAAAAATAAAAGCAGAGAAGTTATTATTTTATTTAATGGAATGGCAACGCTCGCCTCGTCTTCCTAACGGGCTGGGGGAGTTGATTAAAATGCGGGAGAGGAAAGAGAGTGGAACAATTGGGCCATTAAAATGGAGGAAGAGCAAAAAGCCTCCAATTTTCATTAATCCCTTTGGTGACAAATTGTCGAATTTTATTCCTTTGCAAGGGCAAGAACAAAAAGTGTTGTGCAATTTCTGGTTTCACACACACATGCACACACACATGCACACACACACACACACACAGAGAGAGAGAGAGAGAGAGAGAGAGAGAGAGAGAGAGAGAGAGAACAGTGAGTAACCAGTATTTGATAGTGACAGGTATGAGAACATAAGAGGAGGCGTGTTGGTTAGAAGACGGTGCTGCAAACACCAAGGTTGCAGGTTCGATCCCTGTGTGAGACGGCTGCCGATTCCCGTATTGCAGGGAGTTGGACTATGACACTCGGGGTCCCTCCCAACTCTATGATTCTGTGAAATGTGGCTGGGTACTCTTGCCTGATCCACCTTCCAGAACATCTCATGTAAGTGGGAGCAGAACTGAGCCCTGAGGGCGTTCCACCTCATCTAGAAGATGTAAATTCCCAAAGACAGAAGAAGTGCACCCCCTCACTCAATTCCTCCTGGACGAGCATCTTTATCATACGAAATGACTCCAGGATTGAGGCTTCTCTGAGAAGCTGCTCTTAGACTGCAGATAGAAAACTGGGATTTGCACGGAGTCACAGATGGCACACTCCCCCCCTCCGCCTCCACTATAATTCATAAAATGGCGCCATTTCTGCCATTTCCCTGCGCCTTCTATTCATAGATTGTACATAGGATAACAGCAGAGATGTACGTATTGAGAGGGGAGGATCGCAAACTAAAACTGTCCCCTAATGCAGAGTTCCCACCTGAGGAAACTTCTGGGATACCTGCCAAGGGCCACACTTCTGGGACACCTGGGTGGGGCCTGAAGCAAAGGTGGACAGACCATTGAATGCAATGGTCCTCCGTCCAGGTGAGCATGAGGTCAAGGACACCTTCCTGCTTGGCAAATGCACACAAGGAGGGGGTGGAGCAAGGCAGGTGAGGGGTGTGGCCTGCAGGGAAGGGGCGTGGCTGGAAAGAGGTGTGGGCAGTGACCCAAAAGCCAGATGGACAGAACTGGAGGGTGACATTCAGCCGCTGGGTCTCAGGTCCCCCACTCCTCTCCTAATGGGAGCCTGTTTTGCCCTGAGTTCCCTGGGAAGAGGGACTGAGTGTTAAAGCACTCTGAGAATCGAAGCTCTGTGAGGGGATCAGGCAACTCCTAACCACTCTCATTGGCCTTAACAAACTACTGTTTCCAGGATTCTTAGGCAGAAGCCATGACTCTTTTAAAATGGGATGGTGATGCTTTGGTTACTATGTTTTATACTTGATCACAAACTACCGTATTTTTCACCCTATAGGACGCACTTTTTCCCCTCCAAAAATGAAGGGCAAATCTGTGTGCGTCCTATGGGGCGAATACAGGCTTTCGCTGAAGCTTGGAGAGCGAGAGGGGTCGGTGCGCACCGACCCCTCTCACTCTCCAGGCTTCAGGAAGCTATCAGCAAGCCTGGGGAGCCCGCGGGAGTCCCCGCAGGGCTCCCCACGCTGCGAATAGCAGCCTGCCGCCCGGCGCGCAGGATGCCCTGAAGCAAAGCGCCCCGTGCGCCGGGCAGACATCCGCAGCCTGGGGAGCCCTGTGGGAGTTCCCGCAGCGCTCCCCACGCTGCGGATAACAGCCTGCTGCACGGAGTGTGGGGCGCCCTGAAGCAGAGCGCCCCGCGCTTCGGGCAGACATCAGCCAGCCCCACAAGCTCGGGGGACAGCGGAGAGGCGCAGCGCCACCATCCCACTGTTTCCCGACCTGGTTTTGGTGGGGAAATAAAGGGGGGGATTTCCTTTATTTCCCCCCAAAAAAACTAGGTGCGTCCTATGGGACGGAGCATCCTACGGTACCTTTGGGAAGCTTCTGACAGCTTGTGGGCTGTATTCAACCATTTTTCATTTATATCCTGTCTTCCCCCAACTCCAAAGGAGCTCAAGGCGGCAAACAGAGTTCTCCTTTTCATTCAACACCCACAACAACCCTGTGAGGTAGGTTAGGCTGAGAGGCAGTGACTGGCCAAACATTACTCAGTTTACTTTGTGGCTGAGGGGGGATTTGAGTCCTAGATTCCCAGGTCCTAGTCCTATACAGTGGTACCTCGGGTTACATACACTTCAGCTTACATATGCTTCAGGTTACAGACTCCGCTAACCCAGAAATAGTGCTTCAGGTTAAGAACTTTGCTTCAGGATAAGAACAGCGCGGCGGCGCAGCAGCAGCAGCAGGAAGCCCCATTAGCTAAAGTGGTGCTTCAGGTTAAGAACAGTTTCAGGTTAAGAACGGACCTCCGGAACGAATTAAGTACTTAACCCGAGGTAGCACTGTACTCTAACCACTAAGCCACACTGACTCTCACAAAAACGAATTGATTGTTTTTTAAACCATTGAAATGAATGAACCCAAGTCAGCCAATAGCCTCTACTCTTAAACGTTCATTGAATGCAACCATATAAACAGATGGAGCAGGAATGTAATGGCATGTGTATGATAACCAGACAATATTGTTTCAGAATCTGAGCTAGGTCAGCTTTGGCCTTGTCTGAAGCCGCAGGAACACTCCTTACATGAAACAGAACATCTTTCTCCTACCGTTGCCTGTGCAGCCATAACTTGGTGCTTGATGGATGCTAGGCACAGAGGCAGAAGTGTGCGCTCAGACTCCAACAGCTGTGTGAGCCGAGTTAGTAAGTTTAAAATTCACACAGCTATATCTTCGGGGAGAGGGGGTGCGGGGTGGAACGAAACCATTTTATTTTTGTTTTTAAATCTGCCATAACGCAGCTGGTGGCATCAAATTGTCATTAAAACATGGTATTTAAGATGATTTAATGGGTTGATTGCCAAGCAAGAACCACAGCAGTTTACGCAAACTACTGAGCATGAAAAAAGATGTAAGTATTTAAGTGGCATTCGGCGGGGGAGGGGGGAGAGAGAAGGAAGGGAAAAGGATCGTTCTTAGAGAAGAAACGCACAAACAAAACTTGTAATGTGTGTGGATTTCTGGGATGTTATTCCTCTTCTCCACCCCACTAGCAACATTTATATGTTATAGCTGTTCATACGCAGAGTAACTATTCCCCCAAAAGATTCTAAAACACAAATATTTAACCAGGTTTCAACTTTACAGTGAAGATGTCAAACCATACTTTAAAAAGAAAAAATGTACTTGGGAATAATCTGGTGATGGCAATTAAAATGTAATGCACATGATGAAGGAACATGATGCTATGCAGGGGCCAGAGGAGGTTTTAGGGCAGGCATAGGCAAACTCGGCCCTCCAGATGTTTTGGGACTACAGTTCCCATCATCCCTGACCACTGGTCCTGTTAGCTAGGGATGATGGGAGTTGTAGTCCCAAAACATCTGGAGGGCTGAGTTTGCCTATGCCTGTTTTAGGGTCTTGTGACCAGTGCTGCCATACTGAATGCAGCACTGCAGGGGGTGCCACAACAATGCTGTAGAGTGGAACATGAGAGGCAGGGGAGCACCAAATTTTTGCATCACATGGGGCGCCCCTGAAATTTGAGACCCCAATGTCTGCCACTTAGTGATATCCAACAAAGTGCTTCAGCTAGCACAAATATTTCTGCTTGTGCAACAAAACTTCTCCTCCATTTTGCCTCCTCTGCTCCCCCCCCCCCACCGTCCTAAAATCTGCTCTGGAGGGTTGGGGGTACACCCAGAATAGATTGAGGGGCATGAGGAGAGGAGAGGGAGGGAAGATTGTATAGTATTGCCAAATGTCCTTACGCTAGCTGAAGCACTTTGCTGGATATCACCCACAGTAACATCAGGCCAAAGGGCAGCATCTTGCCCCAGGGAGCCTACGGTATCAATTTTGATAGTGGGGAAGACAAGATCTGAAGGAGAATTGAGAGAGGTGCAAGAGTTTCACAATATAGAATCACAAAGTTGGAGGAGAACCTGAGATGTGCATGGGTAGGCAAACTAAGGCCCAGGGGCTGGATCCAGCCCAATCGCCTTCTAAATCCAGCCCGCAGGTGGTCCGGGAATCAGCGTGTTTTTCCATGAATAGAATGTGCTCTTTTATTTAAAATGTATCTCTGGGTTATTTGTGGGGCATAGGAATTCCTTCATTATTATTATTTTCAAAATATAGTCTGGCACAAGGTCTGAGGGACAGTGGACCAGCCCCCTGCTGAAAAAGTTTGCTGACCCCGATAGTCCAACCCCCTGTAATGCAGGAATATGCAGCTGTCACATACAGGGATCAAACCTGCATCCTTGACATTATCAGCACCATGCTCTCCTAATCAAATAAGGAACAAAAACAGTAACTCACGTCAGCCTCAGCCAGAACGGCAAATGGTCAGCGATGACAGGCATTGTAGTACAACAGGAGTTGGAGGGTCACAGGTTCACTATCTCTCCCCAATGCCATGAAATTTGTAAAAGGTTCTTCTGGGTGTATGTTACCCTCACAGAGTTAACCCAAGACATATATGTTATTTATTACATTATACATTGGATATACAGTGGTACCTCGGGTTAAGTACTTAATTCATTCCGGAGGTCCATTCTTAACCTGAAACTGTTCTTAACCTGAAGCACTACTTTAACTAATGGGGCCTCCAGCTGCCACCGGGCTGCCGGAGCACAATTTCTGTTCTCATCCTGAAGCAAAGTTCTTAACCCGAGGTACTATTTCTGGGTTAGCGGAGTCTGTAACCTGAAGCGTCTGTAACCCGAAGTACCACTGTAACCACATACAAAAATATCAGAAACGACAAAGGGGGGCATGTGTCAGGGACTGGACAGAGGAGGAATGGTGGAGACCTCATCCCCCTCCTGAACCTTCCTGAGAAGAGGAAGGCAATATAGATTTACAATATAGGTTTGAGGAAGGTCACGGTTCAGAGGTAGATGAGGGGCAAAGTTGGGAAATAATGGAAGACGAGGAGGGGGAAGCAGAGCTGGAACAGCTGGCTGACACATTATCACTAGAAAGCATTCCAGACCTCCCTTCTCCCAGAACCCGGCGAGCATTGAAAGTAGGAGAGCACAGGGCTTGGAGGCAAATGGCCCTAAGTGGCCACTGTGAGGTGGGTGGTGCTGTTGACAATTGAGGAGAGAAGGGGGGGTGGAGATTCCTCGTAGCAACGCCATTACTCCAAAAGGCCTCTCTCTGTGAATATTGAATAACAGACTTCAGTAAGAGCTTTCCCTGTCTATCTATGCCTGTCAGCCTACCATGGAGGGATCAGATTCCCATCATCTAACCACCATGTAAGCTTTGTGCATGTAAATCAGGATGAGTGCTGTATAAGAAACCATCTTTCAGAATTTGCACTTCTTCAGATATCGCAGTGCAGTACATAAATGCATACAACAAGGTGAAGTGTCCCTAAAAATGCACGTATTGGTAAAAAAAAAAAAAGCATATATAAATGCATTATATTAAGGGAAATTGCTCTGAAAAAAGTGGAGACGTTAGGGTAAACCTCATACAAAAAGATGTTTGTTGGGATAAATTTCTAATAAAAAGGTTGATGAATTTTCTAAGGCATTTAAATAAAAGTGCAAACTGATGTGGAAATGTGAAGAGCTGAGAAACGCCCAAATGGCCCTAGTCACAGCCTATCCTTACAATCAGTATTTCCATTTTGGTCTGAAAAGCATTACTTCCACATGCGCTCAGCTTTCCATGCTGGCTTCTCCTTGGTTATGAGGACTGGACTGCAGATGGGAATAGGATTTTGATTACACCGGAAAATGCATTTGAACCTAGGATGACCCTCTGCATTCATGCTATGAATTAGTCCATCTATATTCATTAACTTATGTGGTTGGGGGGGGGGGAGTTTAAGCCAGAAACAAATTATGCACATGAGGTGTTAACATACACAATCCACCTGGTGGAAGCTGAGATGCAGTTTGGATGGAGAAGGCTGTGTGGCGTGTTTTGCATCATGTTCTATTCATGGTCTCCTTTTAAAAAAATGAATAAACTGGCCACTCTTGCGTTATATGTGGTGGAAGGGGGGGGGCTAAATTTTATTTTTAAGACAGAGGTGGGGAAGCTTTTTCATCCCAAGACCCACACTCCTTTCTGGGCAACTTCCTGAGGCTCACATGCTAATGGTGTGCAGGACCAGAGGTGAAAGTGGATGGAACCATTGATGTAAATGTTACCTTCACACAGTGAGCTAGTTTCTAAACACACACACACACACACACACACTGTCCGCCAGCCAGCCAAGAGACATTATTGGAGTTCAAGGACCTCTTCCAGCCAGGCAAAATCACTCTACATGCAAAAATAAAAAAAAGGAAGAAGAGCCTGCTGAATCAAGCCAATGGCCCATCTTGTCCAGCAACTTTTTCTCACAGTGACCACCCAGATCCCTGTGGGGAAACCTAAAAGCAGGATCTCAGCACAAGAGCACTCTTCCCTTCTGAGTTCTACCAGGAACTGGTACAGTGGTACCTCGGGTTACATATGCTTCAGGTTACATACGCTTCAGGTTACAGACTCCGCTAACCCAGAAATAGTACCTCAGGTTAAGAACTTTGCTTCAGGATGAGAACAGAAATCGTGCGGCGGTGGCGGCGCAGCAGCAGCGGGAGGCCCCATTAGCTAAAGTGATGCTTCAGGTTAAGAACAGTTTCAGGTTAAGAACAGACCTCCAGAACGAATTAAGTTCTTAACTCGAGGTACCACTGTATTCAGAACAGTTATTGCCTCTGAGCATAACCATCATGGATTGTAGCCACCGATCATCTTCTCCATTAATTTATCCAATCCTCTTTTAAAGCCATCTAGGTTGGTGGCAATTGTTGTCTCCTGTGAGACTGAGTTCCATAGGTCAACTGCGCTATCTGAAGAAGTGCTTTCTTTTGTCTGTGCAGAATCTTCCAGTATTCAGCTTCATTGGGTGCCCATGGGGCCTAGTGTCATTAGAGAGGGAGAAGAACTTTTCTCCGTCCTCTTTCTTCCTGCCATGCATAATTGTATAAAAGTCACTCACCTCACCTCTCGCTTGCCTTTTCTCTAAACTAAAGATTCCCAGACCCTGCAAGCTTTCCTCATGGGGGAGTTACTCTATCTGCTGGATCATCTGAGTTGCCCTTTCCTGAACATTTCTCAGCTCTGCAGTATCCTTTTTGAGGTGAGGCAACCAGAACGGTACACAGAATTCCAAATGCAGCCACATCATGGATTTGCATAATGGCATCTCTATGCAAAGCAGGACCAGTGTGGAGCATGACATGGTGAGAATTCTAAAGGCCAGCAAGAGACCCCTTGAGGGCCATATTTGGCCCCCAGGCCTGAAATTCCCCACTCCTCTTTTAGAGAAGCCTCTCTTCCACATGGTTTCAGTGACAAAAGGTTTAAAAAGGTAAAGGGACCCCTGACCATTAGGTCCAGTGGTGACCGACTCTGGGGTTGCGGCGCTCATCTCGCTTTACTGGCCAAGGGAGCCGGCGTACAGCTTCCGGGTCATGTGGCCAGCATGACTAAGCCGCTTCTGGCGAACCAGAGCAGCGCACGGAAACGCCATTTACCTTCCTGCCGGAGCGGTACCTATTTATCTACTTGCACTGGTGTGTTTTCAAACTGCTAGGTTGGCAGGAGCAGGGACCGAGCAACGGGAGCTCACCCCGTCGCGGGGATTCGAACCACCAACCTTCTGATCAGCAGTCAAAAGGCTTACCTCCTGTGCAAAACCCTAAATGTGTCAGAACCCACTCAACAGCCTTCTTGATCAACTATCAAAAGAGACGTGGTTCTGTCTCTCAAAAGAAGAGAAAATGGAAAGAGTTCTGACATGATAGCAAGGGGTCATCTATTAATAAGTGGGCAGCAGTGACAATATTTCTTCTTCTCTGAAAAGAAAAAAAGAAACCTTACAAGGGGGTGGGGAGCATTGGAATATTGGCTCATACTTCTCCATTGGCGTTCCCTGAAAAGCTTTGATTAGTTTTCTTAAAAGACTACACACTCCATAATTTGAAGCAAGAGGTTAATGGTGTTATTACAACTATTATCCCTTTTAAAATTGTTATCCTCTTGTTTTTCCCGTCTGTATTACCTTCACCTTTTGGTGAACCCATTTTCCCAGCTGTTTCTTTCTGCCGTAAAGTTTGCCAAACACCATCCCAGGAAAGAATAAATGGAGTGTTTTATCAGTTAAGCCTAAGGGAATTTGCAGATTCCCGTAACCCAAGCCATACAGAGAGATTAGAACAAAAATGTATTTAAAAAGAAAAGATGACCACAGTTGAAATATAGTCTCCTCCAAGTGAATAGGTGAAATGAATTGGAAAAAGCTCTTCTTGTTCAGGAAATTTAAAAGATTGGATATCACAGTGAATAAATGGCAAGTTCACATGATGGATGTTTACAAGGAAATCTAATTCATCCATCTAATTTGCCTGTCGTTATTAGAAATTTGTAAAATGTCCATCATTACGGAAGGCTGGAAGTGATGTGCAGGGAGAGGGGAGAATGTCATGGACTGCATTGCTTCCCCTCCAAATGCCGAACTTTATTTCTCCCATAGGAATGAATGGCAGCTATTCACAAATGGGGAAAGATAGGAAAAAAGCTTGAGGTCACAGGGACCATTAAGGTGGGGCTTAAACCTGCTTCTGGTGATCCCAGTGTCTGGCGTGAGAAGCAAGTTTTGTTCTCTCTCTGGAGCTTATTTTTGTGCTGCTGAAATCTCGCCCACACCTCTATTGTGGGAGGCAGGGGCTATTGTTTCGTTATTTTTGTTTTAACTACTTATTTGCATTTTTATCTCGTGAACCGCCCTGAGATCTTTTGTTGAAAGGCAGTATATTAATAATAAAATTAAAATAAAATATTTGCATTGCCCCATTCCCTCTCTTCCCCCCACACGCATGATTTTAGAGTTTAAATGGATATTGGAGTTGTAGGAGAGTGGCAAACAGAGAGTGAAGGCATTTGTATCAGAAGCTCTGAGGGTTAGACTGCATGACCTGCAAAGTCCCCTTCCAACTTCAGGATTCTAAGACTGGGTTCTCGGGGAAGGGTCTGCTAAAGTGGTCAAACCCATTGGACAGGATATTATTTTAAATGCCCTGGGGCAGGACTCCTGAGAAATGATTGTTGCTTTGGTGCTTCAAGGATGAGGTGGGGCTTGTGGGACTCACATTCTCCCAGTGCCAAAGCACTCTCCCAAGCTTTGCTCTGCAGCCTCCTTGAGTGTTTTCTGCCTGGCTGGAACTCTGATCATGTAATTTGCTTGCCTGGATTGAGGACAGAAAGAGATGTGTAAGTGGGTCTGTAGAAACAAGACTACTGTAAAATCTACAGTGGTACTTCGGGTTAAGTACTTAATTCATTCCAGAGGTCCGTTCTTAACCTGAAGGACCGCTTTAGCTAATGGGGCCTCCTGCTGCTGCCGCGCTGCCAGAGCACAATTTCTGTCCTCATCCTGAGGCAAAGTTCTTAACCTGAGGTACTATTTCTGAGTTAGCGGAGTCTGTAACCTTAAGCGTATGTAACCTGAAGTGTATGTAACCCGAGGTACCACTGTACTTCTATTGCTCCAACTTCTTTTGCCTCTCACCCTGCTCACCATGGACATGTGGTCCCCAGCAGGTTGCCCAGGAAGAAATGTTGTGAATAACCCAAATATGACAACACACAAATAAAGAAGAAAAAGGAGAAGAGGAGGAGGAGGAGTTTGGATTTGATATCCTGCTTTATTACTACCCTAAGGAGTCTCAAAGCTGCTAACATTCTCCTTTCCCTTCCTCCCCCACAACAAAAACTCTGTGAGTTGAGTGAGGCTGAGAGACTTCAGAGAAGTGTGACTGGCCCAAGGTCACCCAGCAGCTGCATGTGGAGGAGCAGGGAATCGAACCCGGTTCACCAGATTACGAGTCTACTGCTCTTAACCACTATACCACACTGGCTCCTACTAAACCAACCTCCAGTGACCTCCTTCCAAAGGGAAACAAAAACAGGCAAGCCCTGCACCCCTGAAAAGATGGCAAACTTAGAACCACTTCTCAGCATAGGTCCTCTTCCCCCATATACAATGTTGTGAGCTTTTGTTGTGTGCTGCCGTCCGTTCCCATAACCTTGCATTGACATTGGGGTGAAGGTACCGAAGGGGCATCGGGTGGGAGCTCTTGTTCTCTACGTTCTATATTTGGCTCAGCTTTTGTCCCAGGAGCTCAAAGAACAAACACCTGGCACGATTAAAACGGGCACAGTTAAGTTCCCCAGACACTCACTCAATATTTGTCTTTCAAGAAACAAATCAAAACACCGGGTACTGCATGCCACTCAACAACTGCATGATCTTTTGATATTAGCACAATGCTGATGAGCAGATACCCGGTTCTCTGGGCATGCTGTGTTTGCCCTGACTTTTGAAAATGGTACCTCTTGCCTGCTGCAATCAAAGGTCACCTTACTTCTCTGAGAAAAGCATGGCAGCCTTTTAGAGATCACTCAAGGTGCTGGAGGAGACTCTTGAGAGTCCCATGGACTGCAAGAAGATCAAACCTCTCCATTCTGAAGGAAATCAGGCCTGAGTGCTCACTGGAAGGACAAATCATGAAGCTGAGGCTCCAATACTTTGGCCATCTCATGAGAAGAGAAGACTCCCTGGAAAAGACCCTGATGTTGGGAAAGATGGAGGGCACAAGGAAAAGGGGACGACAGAGGACGAGATGGTTGGACAATGTTTTCATAGTTACTAACATGAGTTTGGCCAAACTGCGGGAGGCAGTGGAAGGCAGGAATGCCTGGTGTGCTCTGGTCCATGGAGTCACGAAGAGTTGGACACAACTAAGCGACTAAACAACAACAAGGGAACATAAGGAGCAGCATTCTAAGTGTCATGGGGACAAATGTCTGTGGCAAGAGCACCTTCTCCTGCCCTAGATGTTGCCACCAGCTCTCCTCCTGGATCTGATCTGGGGGTGGAAGATGGGATCTACACAATTCATAACACTCTTCATGAATTCTAAAAGGTCAATGAGACCAGTCTTCTCTTTGCAGAAGCATTCTTCCATACACTCCTTCCATATTGTCCTTCTATACACTCAATAATGCTATATTTAATAAGGCTTTCCACCAATTTCCCTGGACTTTAATTGAATCCCTTTTTTAAAAAAAAGTTCTATCACCACTAAGTTCCTTAGACTACCATCCTGAAAAGTCAGTTCAGGCAGAGAGATTTTCCATGCATCTTCCACAATGAAGATAGACACAAATTATTCATTCACTTTATTTCTGTAGCCTCCTTTTTCACCTTTAAAAGGTAAAGGATGCCTGACAGTTAAGTCCAGTTGCGGATGACTGGGGTTGCGGCGCTCATCTCGCTTTACAGGCCAAGGGAGCCAGCGTTTGTACACAGACAGTTTTCCCGGGTCATGTGGCCAGCAACAGAACACCGAACCCAGAGGAGTGTACGGAAACGCCGTTTACCTTCCCGCCGGGGTGGTACCTATTTATCTACTTGCACTTTTGGGCATGCTTTCGAACTGCTAGGTTGGCAGGACACTTGTCACCTTGCTAAATAGTTTCTCGCTTCTGATGTGTGTGTGTGTGTGTGTGTGTGTGTGCCCAAATGCGATTAAAAAGGATATATATATATGCCCAAATGCGATTAAAAAGGATATATATATCCTTTTTAATCGCATTTGGGAAAGACTTCCTTTTCTGATGGCTTGCCTGAAATAGCTTCCTTGACTCTACTCATTAACCACATTGGCATCCTCTTTGACTTGGTATCATCTTTCATGATCTGTGGCACACATTCTAGTTGAGCTTCAATTATTGTGGTTTTGAATAATCTCACAATGTTCCAGAGAAATTTAACCCTCTTCAATTTCTCTTTCAACTTCCTTTTTGCCAGCCTCCTAATTTTTTGAGAAGATTCCACCTTGGAAATCAATTTCCTCATCTGTGCGAGGGTAATTGAAGTCACCCATTACTATAACACTTTCTCCTTTGAATGCCTCCCCGATTTCATCCTGCATCTCAAGATCTCTTGAAGCATTTTTGTTGGGGGCGGGGGGGATGATAGCACACTCACAGTATTAAATTATTTTGGGAAATGGTATTGCTATTGTCACCCACAGAGAATCTGCAAAGGAGCCTCTTTTGAGATTTCCAGTTTGTTGACTCTCTGTTGGAGGAGGGGACTTTCCTTTGCAGAGGACTCACAATTAACTATCTGCAGAGGGGAAAAACAAAGCAGGAAATAATAAAGCGAAATGGAGCTGCCTGATGTGGCAGGGAAGGTATTGCTTGTGTCTTTCAATGCTGAGGCAAGAACAGCCACAGCTCAGTGGCAGAGCATCTGCTTTGCATGCCAAAGGTCCCAGGTTCAATCCCCAGCATCTCTATTTAGGGCTGGAGATGCCCCTTGAGGAGATACTGCTAGTCAGTGTAAGCAATATTGATCTAGAATAGGCATAGGCAAACTTGCCCCTCCAGATGTTCTGGGACTACAACTCCCATCATCCCTAGCTAACAGGACCAGTGGTCAGGGATGATGGGAGTTGTAGTCCCAAAACATTTGGAGGGCCGAGTTTGCCTATGCCTGATCTAGAAGGACAAAGGGTCTGGTTCCGTATAAGACAGCTTCCTTTTTCCCATAATGCCTTTCTATGAATCCATAGTACAGCCACATATTAAATACTGTATACAGCGGTACCTTGGGTTAAGTACTTAATTTGTTCCAGAGGTCCGTTCCTAACCTGAAACTGTTCTTAACCTGAAGCACCACTTTAGCTAATGGGGTCTCCCACTGCCGCCACGCTGCCGCTGCACGATTTTTGTTCTCATCCTGAAGCAAAGTTCTTAACCCGAAGTACTATTTCTGGGTTAGTGGAGTCTGTAACCTGAAGCGTCTGTAACCTGAAGTGTCTGTAACCCAAGGTACTACTGTACAGTCCTGATAATCCCTAGCATGGGATTTGTGTGTTTCACAGCTGCCACACTGTGAGTTGAGGTTTCTACTGAGCTGCCCACTGTGGCTCTGAGCTCTCTTTCCTGGTGAGTCAGCATCAGTACAGACCCCACCCATGTGTACATGAAATTAGGGTTGTTTGCCCCAATATCTATCACTTTACACTTTCTTATGCATTGATCAACATTTCCCATTTTCTTGCCTGTTTGCCCAGTTTGGAGGAATCAGTTTTCAGAGTTTACCAACATCCCACCCCACTTTTACATAAGTGCCTGTTGATGAAATTTATTAGCAAGAATTGTGTCACAATGTCAGAGGAGGAAGGCTGCCTTTGCAGAAGACTTCCAGTTAATTGTCTGTGGCAAAACATCTACTCTGCATGCGGAAGGTCGCAGGTTCAGTTTTCCTTGGCATCTTCAGGTAGGGCCAGGAATGTCCGGTGAATGAAACCCAGAGAAGCGCTGCCATAAAGCTGGAAACAGAACATGAAGCAGAGCTGCCTGGTGTGGAAGGGAAGGTGTTGTTTGTGTCTTAAAGTGTGGGGAGAGAGAACACACCCACCTCACAAAAGCGTGAGCCCTTGCACACTGTCAGGGTGAACGAGACCTACAGTTCTGTGCTGGGAAAGAGCTTCTCCGGCAATTAAAGGGAAGAACATGAAGTACTTGGAGGTTTGGAAACCAATTTGGTGCTGAAAAGTAGAATTTAAAACACAATGATCTGAAATGAGTTGCTTGTGCTACCCCTTGTGTCTTGTCCCTCTGCCTTCTCCTGTGGATTGATTTGAAGCCGAACTACATGATCAGATAAAGCATAGCACACAGCCTTAACTGGACTGGATGTCTCTTAAGACAGATCAATTTTACAACTGAATAACCCCCTCTGTATGTAGAATCACAGAATGGTAGTGTTGGAAAGGGCGCTGAGGATCATCTAATCCAAACCCCTGCAATGCAGGAATATGCTGCTGTCCCATACAGGGACTGAAAATGTGCCCATGGCATTATCAGCCCCATGCTCTAGCCAACTGAGCTGTTCAGAAGACTTGGAGTAAGGCCTATATGCAACATTTCTCTGTGATATGCTCAATTTCCACATGCAGTGTGTGTGTGTGTGTGTGTGTGTGTGTGTGTGAGAGAGAGAGAGAGAGAGAGAGAGAGAGAACATTAAAATATGTTATTCTCCCCTAAGCATTCTATTTTCTGGCACTGCACTGCTGAACAGCATTGCATTGTGAACAAGCCTGTCCCTTAGTAAAGGGTTTTGTGGCAGCCTGCAGGAGCTTACCTGCATAAGCTACATTTTTGCTGACTTCTGGTTGCAGGACATCGAAGTCAGTTGGTGGTAACAAAATATGAAAGACCACCATCGACCTAGAATGGTTTTTTAGTTTGCTCATGCTGAACAACCCTTCCCCCTTAACCGCAGTCCTACTTTTGTTCACTCTGAGTAACTTTTGCTTAAATGTGCTTTGCATAATGCAGTTGACTCCACTGTAGTAGTTCAGTCCCCCCCCCCCTTTCCCCCAGTGTTATATGTCTGCAGAACTTTGATGGTCATGACAAGGACTTCATGAAGAGACAAACTTCAAGCAAGAGGAAGTTGCAGAAGGAAACAGAGACCCAATAACTTCATTTTATCTCCCTCGGTTAATTGGATTGCCATCCATCACTCCAGCTAGTGTTGGCCCTGGGGTCAAACCTTCCGCTCACAGGTGCAGCAACTCTAGCTGTAGAATCACATGTTACTTCTACCAAGCCCTTGATTCCTGCATTGCAGGGGGTTGGACTAGATGACCCTTGGTGTCCCTTCCAACTCTATGATTCCATAATCAGGACTCAGGAGGAAATTGTTTCCCTTATTCAGAGTTTCCAGATCAAACATCTTTTTGAATCTAGAGAAATTTCAGGAAGAATTCTGTTGGATTAAACTTTATTATTTAGCCTTTTTCTTTCTTCTTATGAAATGGGGGTGAGAATTGAGCCTCACATTGTTTCCATAGTCCATGCACTAATTGATTTAGGTCTATGTGATTTAATGGATGTCTAGTGCACCTTTAAGGACATATACCCTCCCAAGAAGCCTTAAATCAGGAACTTGCCATAAAAAAGCCTTGATGAACAAAACTGCTAAGGGACATTAAAAGCTGCCTTATAGTCCATCTAGGTCAGAATCTGAGCTCAACAAATTGCCTCTGTTTATGTGTCTGCTATATGTTGTGCGGTTTTTCTTCTGTTCCCATTTTACTCTATATTGTCTGATTAATAACAATAGCAGCAATAATAATTCATATTAGATATTGTTTCAGCTTATGTTATGAACCTCCTTGAGTGCACTTGGACAAAAAGGAAATATATACACTTTTCCTTGGGGGCGGCCAGACAGCCAGTACAACTGCAGAAGGGGTGTTAAATTGCTTTCTTTAAAAAGAGAGAGAGAGATTTGAGAGCTCTTGGAACTGTACGTGCAGAAAAGCATATAAGCACAGATAAGTACAAGTTAATAATAAACCTATAGCAGTGCACGGTAATATATTTTACCAGCCCTGTAAAAGATCTCACCTTTCCAACACTGTGCAACTACATGGTTTTATCGACTCAGTAAGCACTATCCCCTTCTCTAGTTCATTTTTCCATATCCCCCCAAGAAGAACAACAACCTATTTTGAAATGAAACGTAAAAGCTGCTCAGACAAGATTCCCACCTTCTTCTATGACAAATCATACATTCCGGGGCGAACCCTATCATTACACATGGCAGGAGAGTCTGCTGCAGGCAGCAGATTCTCATTCAGAGTCAATTATTTAGGTCCAACTTCCCCAACTTGGTGCTTTCCAGATACTTTGAACTACAACTCCAATCAGCCCCAGCTAGCATGGTGATGGGAGTTGTAGTCCGAACACTGAGGAACAGACATTTTGTTCTGTTTTTCCCATGGGGGTGGGCATCATTTCATCATCATCATCATTATTGCCTCAGGTCCCAAATTCTCCTAAGTTCCCTCTGCTTTATCCTTCTTCACTAATCCACAATAAGCTTTCCAAAAAGAAATCATTTCAAGAGGCAGAAGTATGTCACAGAATGGTCTGCCTCGGGCCAGGGTTGTTGTCAGAGGTTAGCAGTCAAGCACATTATTGCTATTATTATCATTATTAATTATTTTAGAATGATAGGCAGCCCTTTGAAAGTGCTTGAATGCCACAGCGCTCTCACCACTTCCAATTCTCATCAACTGCTCCACAGAGCCAATCCTGAACCAGGTGGACCTATGGTCTGATTTAGCATAAGGCAATTTCTTGGGTCCCAAATGGCTGTTCACTATGGAAGGAGTTGTAGTGCTTAATAACAGCCTGCTGGATCAGGCCAGTGGCCCATTTAGTCTAGAGCCATGGACATACAATTAGCCGTGACTCTTACTACTATGGGACACGGGTGACGCTGTGGGTTAAACCACAAAGCCTAGGACTTGCTGATCAGAAGGTCAGCGGTTCGAATTCCCACGACGGGGTGAGCTCCCGTTGCTCGGTCCCTGCTCCTGCCAACCTAGCAGTTCAAAAGCACGTCAAAGTGCAAGCAGATAAATAGGTACCACTCCAGTGGGAAGGTAAACGGTGTTTCCGTGTGCTGCTCTGGTTCGCCAGAAGCGGCTTAGTCATGCTGGCCACATGACCCGGAAGCTGGATGCTGTCTTCCTCGGCCAATAAAGTGATATGAGCACCGCAAACCCAGAGTCGGCCACGACTGGTCAGGGGTCCCTTTACCCTACTACTTTTTCTCACCAGAAGCATACCTAGGCTACCTTTTGCTCTTGCCAAGGAGTTGTACCAGAGCTCTCCTCCCATCCCTTGAACCCTTGGCAAGTAGCTCCGCCAAGGCACCCAGAGGAGCCAGTGCCCAGAGCAGTAGAGAAGCAGCCTAGGGAGTACAGGGGGAGGCGGACCAGGCAAGCTCCTAATCACACCAAGCCCAAGTGGAGAGCAGCAGTTTTTGTACCCCTCTGGGCATGGGCGTAGCCAGGATTTGGGGGGGCAGGTCTTTTGTTAGAGGGGGCAGAACTTCAGTTTGCTATTTATTTTTATTTATTGGGGGGCAGCTGCCCCTCCCTGCCCCCCTTGGCTACGCCCATGCCCCTGGGCCTGCACCAACCCTTAGGTACACCCCTGCGTCTCACTTTAACAGCTAAAGCTGCCTCAGCGTCCTGCCAGCTTCTTCAGCAAGGAAACGTGAGAAAGGGCGCCCCACCATCAGTCACGTCCAGCAGAGCAATGGCCTCTCCCAGGCCATGGCTTTAAGAGCGGCAGAAGCAGCTGGGATAGGAGGAGTCCACAAGTAATAATAATAGCAATAATAAATTTAGAAGTTATGTGACTCTGTTGCTCAACTAAATCTTTTTACTTTTATGTACTGCTGTATTTTGTGTATTGTGACTTGCTGTTATTTTTAATTATTGTAGTCTAGTAATGATTACATTGTAAACCGTTGAGAATAAATTCCTGTTTCTCGGCTGGTATGTTGGGAGTTTATTTTATTGTGTACTATCATATGCTAATGAATTATTGAACATTATTTGATATAATTTGTTCATTTAAAAGTCTTTTTTGTTGTTGTTATGAGTTGTTTTCATTGGATGCGATTGTTAGATGATTGATTTCTACGTCATATTCCCCTCTTTCTCATGCTTGTCAACCCCCTTGCCTTACAGCAACGCAGAAAGGCGGTATACAAACTAAAAGTGAAAACGAAATGAAAACCCTGCGCTCCCCGCGGCCACCCAAGTGTTTCTGGTAATCCCGCTGTCTACACCGGAACCCTGAGAGGAAATCCTAGGGAGTTTCCACCAGAGAAAGAACCACGTCACTCTCAGGCCCTTCCCCTTTTCCCTGCCTGCTTGCCTGCCTGCCTGTGTTTACCCACGCAGCCCGTGCACATGGCTGCTTCCCTTCTCTGATTGGCCGGGGCTCCCGGGTCTGCCGCGGCGTCTCCAATGGCGGCGCTGTCCACGCGCCGAGGCCCGGCTAGCGGTTGGCCGCGGCGCCCCGATCACGCCGCTTGACGCCAGGGGCTGTCACGGGCGCAGCCAATCAGGCGAGAGGGCCTGTGGAGGGAGGCTGAGGCGAAACTCCCCGTTCCTTCCTCGTCTGCCTTCCCCCTCAGAGGGTTGAGGCGCCGGCGCCGGCGGTGTCCGTCGTCGTCGTCCGGGCTGGGGGAGCCTGAGGCGCGTCATGGCGGCCGAGGAGTCGTCGTCGTCGCCTGTGGTGAAGGCGCAGCTGGCCTTGTCTCTGTCGGAAGCGGCGGCGGGCGGCTACAGCGGCGGCGAGACCGTGTCCGGGCGGGTGGTGCTGGAGGCGGCGGCGCCGCTGCCCCTCCGCGCCCTCCGCCTCGAGGCCACAGGGCGCGCCAGAGCCGCTTGGGGCGAGGGAGCCGCCGCTGTGGCCGCCGCCGCCGCTTCTCCCTCAGGGGCTGCAGGAGGGGGCCCAGGGGCCCGGCTGGAGGCGGAGGTGCCCTACTTGGACGTCCGGCAGCACCTGCTCGGGCAGGACCCGCGCCCGGCAGGTGAGAAGGAGGCAGGAAGCGGCCCATGGCGTGGGGAGGGGAGGCTTGGCTTGGTCGGGGTTTTGGGCTGCGGGGGGTCGCTTGGAGGGGTCCAGAAGGGAGAGAACAACGTATCAGGGGTGCCAACCTGAATAATATGTTGGGGTGGGCAGGTAAGCCCCGCCCCACATAATCGATCAGAGCAGCATTTGAATGGTAATGCCCATCAACCTGGGGGGCAGCCCCATCAAATAGATTATTGGGGAGTGACGTCGGCCCCTAGGGGGTTGCCTCCTATGGAACAGATCTATTGTCTGATTTTGTTCAGAATATTAATAATGTTGGCATTGTTAATAGCGCGCTCACTGCAAGTTGGTGTTTGTTTGTTACTGTTTTTGTTTTAAGGCATTTGTGCCCTGCTTAATTTCTCACATTCCTGAGCAGTTTGCGTGAAGTTCACATAAGGGACCAAGTGTGGTGTGAGGAAAGGTTCAGGTTCAAATCCCCTCTTGGTCATGAAGCTCAGTGAGTGAACTTGGGCAAGTTGCTCTTGCAGCCTAACTAATCCACCTCACAGTGTTGGGAGGAAAAGATGGGGTGCAAGCCTTCAGCTGCTTGGAGGAAAGGTGGGGTATAAATATATGTAAATGAAACCAGGGGTCACACAGTGTAGGAGGGGCTGGGATGAGGTTGGGGGTTGCAAGTGGTGGCTTTTTTAAAAACCATGAGTACTGAGTGAAACATTACTCATTAATTTATTTCACTGCGTGCACTTATGTAAAACTTAAGTATTTTTCCCAACTCTCTTGGGTGCCAAGATCAGCAGAGGGTTGTTCCTCTGCCATCAGAAACTTGGAGAGGGAACATTATCTGTGGCAGCCGCTAAGTTGTGCGAGATCACTCGCCAAGGAAGTGTGCCATGCACCTTCATTATACAGCTGTTGTGCTCACACCCTCCTTGTGGGTTACATAGAAGCATCTGATTGGCCATTGCAGAAAGCAATATGCTGGACTAGATGGACCTCTGATCAGATGCAAGAGGGCTCTTGTGTTATTATTCCAAGCTTACTGGCAAAGGTGTTTGCCAACTCTAAATAGAGATGACAGGGATTTAATTTGGAATGTTCTGCATGCAAAGCAGATGCAGTATTGTTGAGGTATAGCTCCTCTCCTTTATAAGAACACAGGAAGCTGCACTATGCAAAGTCAGACCATTAGGCCAGGAAGGAGGCTTGTGTGATAGTTTATAAGTTTCTAAACTTGAGTGGTTTATCAATTTTTAAAAAATTAAATAATATAAGCAAAAAATCATAACCAATTTTAAACAACAATTATCATCTCATGCACACACAAGCCAGGATAAATACAGCAGCATAAAATCAATTTAATAGTGACATGAAGCAGAAATATCCAGTAAAACAATGCCCCTCAAATTCTCAGAATGACTTACAACCGGAACTAAAACATTAAAAAAAAAAAAGATAAAGCAGATCAATAGTGAAGCATACATATGAGAGCAGCAAAATCTAAAAGTGGCAAAGTTAAAAAGAAATCTAGAGCTGAAACAGATGTAAAAGGCCTGCCAAAATAAACTGAATGAGTAAAGACCAGTTGGCTGAGGTTTGTGTAGTTGGGGATGAATTATAGCGGCACCCTGTATTAAGGCTGCAGTTGGGAGGAAGGTCTGGAGTTAAGAGGGAAGGGGACTTAGGTGCAGATTATGGGGTAGGCTGAGAGAGTTGTATGTTTATTTAGGTAATTTACGTGCCTTTGCTTTCTGTCAAAAAGTCCCCTAACATCACTAACAATGATAAAACAAGATTTAAAAAAATGACAACATTATAAAACATAATCATGGAGCAGTGGCAATAAAACCAATTGGCCAGTATTTACTTCAAAGTTCCTTTTGAAGTAAAGTTTTCACTTCCCTCCAGAAGGTGACAGTGACTGAGCCATTTGGAACAGAAACAAACATGCGTGCACAAAATTTCATATGCCATGATCTAAAACACAATGGCTAGACATCTTTCATCTGATCCTAATGTTAAAGTAGTGTTTGAAATACTGAGTGTTGCTATAAAACCAAAAAGTAAACCCAGCCCTAGCGCTTACTATACAATTCTCCATTTGAGGGTGCCCTTCAATGTGTAGGAAATCTGTTCTGCTCATGGAGAGATATTGCTCAGTGTCATTCTTTTTATATCTACATATATTAGCCAATAACAGAACAGGATCCATTAGACAAAACGCCTCAATATGAATATTTGTGTATGAGAAATTTCGCCTGTTGAATCTCAGCCTGTTACTCAGCTCTTAAAAGCACCTGAACCATGCCAGAAAGAAGTTGGCAATTTTAGTTCTGGGCCATCATGTGAAATAACACTTGAGAAGATGTTTCTAATAATTGCTTTCCTCCTCCACACTGAAAAACTACATAGTTGTTTGGAATAGGGAGGTAGACAGGCCAAAGGCAAGAGTATGACTCGCTGGCACAGGTGTGAAGGAAGTTAGCAAGGGACTACTCACAAGGGTTTGGTTATGGATGACTTCTACTTTTAGGCTGTGTTCCTTGTGGCAATTCTTTCTGTTAGAACTAGGGTTGGACACATCTCCCTGCAGCTGTGAAGTTTACAGTAGCTTGGTGTTAAATTACTGCAGAAGATCGAAGAAAGAATTTTCTTTCATCCACCTCGGACACTTAAGAAAAAATGTTGTGGTCATTGGTGTTCTGCTTCTAGATAAAAACAGTTCAGTACAGTATCTCAGCGTATTTCCTTTCTCATTTCAAAGCAATATGAAAAATAGGCCTGTACAATTTGTGATCCACCCAGATGCACATAGTGCACCCCCCGCCCCAGGTGTTGTGTAGCCAGCAAAAAACAAAGGTAGAGGAGATTTATTAAGTCTTGGTGGGTTGCCATACTTGGCTGGTAGGCAACATTCATAATCATGCTGGTGATGTAAGAGTCAAAATTAAATCAAGAAGAAAAATTATCCATAGGTTAAAAATCTATTTAATATCATTCATTGGTAGTGGAAACCACCACAGATGACAGTAACTTTCCCCATTATATTAACAGCACTTTTAATTATGCAAAGTGCTTTAAAGTTTTTGCTGTGTGTGGTGATAACTGCTAATACAATCTGAGAGGGGGATTCTTGAAACCAGACTGCTTGACCTTGAAACAAACTGCTTGAACTCAGTGGGAGGAAGGACAGTCACTAAGTGGTAGAGCATTTGTTTTACATGTAGAAGATCACAGGTTCACTCTCCAGGCAGACCTGGGGAAAAACCCCAAACCCTAGAGAGCTGCCGCCAGTCAATGTAGACAGTACTAAGCTAGACAGACCATTGGTTTGACTTGGTATGAGGCAGCTGCCTATATTCCTAACCTTGATTACTTTTCATTTCTTTTGAAAACCACCCAGATTCATTTGTGACCCATTGACTGAATAAGGAGTCAGACAAAGTTGGTTTGGCTGAAGTAAAGACCACATTATTAAGCTTAAACGCAACAAACAAGATGATTATCTGCAGAGGGAAACCCCTATAGGTGCAGGAGTAAACTGAACCTCGGATGCAGGAATAAACTGAACCTGCAGCTAAGAAGACAAACCACCCTGCCTAGGCAAATGGGCGATCAGATCCCAGCCTAGCAAAGTGACGCAGGGCCCTGTGCAGCTCAGGACTGGTGTCGCTTCGGCAGCAAGGTCTGGGCTGGCACATGATGGGCTCCATTTGCCCTCTTGCGCTCCCACCATGTGTGCACTCCCTAGGCACCATGAGAACACACTCCACCACTGTGAATGACCCCACACCCCAAGATCATGTATTTCAGACTGATTTCAAAGTTAACCTTCCAGGTCCTATTAATGCCCCTGGGGTTCCCCTGACAGTACCACACCAACCTTGGCAGAATATCAAACCAATCAAGCCTAACCACAGGCCAATGCTGCCTGATGAACGGGAGGCCTATGTCCTTTCCACCCAAGTGAATTAGCAAGACTTGGGGAGAGTCCCAGATCAGTCCACAATTGAATAAACTTCGCAGCAGCTGATCTCACTGCATGCTATGGTAGCCTAGTGGCTGGACTTTCGCACACTAGCTCAGTCCCAGCTGAGACAAGTTTCTTTTTCCTCTGGCAGTGGATGTGCAGGGTAGTATTCTGGCGGGGGGGGGGGGCTCCTCCCCTTCCAGCAGTCAGCTTTGAGCTATGGAATGGAAACCCTACATGAATTGAGATTTTATTGTACTGGTTCCTCTGAACATGATATGACATTGAGACTGAGTAGATTGGTTAGATTCTTCACACAATGAAGCTGAGATAGAGCTGAGACTTGAACCTCAGTCTTACAAATCCAGTTCTCTGTTTACTGGCCTGTGCTGGAGTTTTGGGGGCATGAGTACTGAGGGCTAGCCCCACTTAAGTACTTGGGCATGCCCAAGACCTGTTTGAGCCTTTAGAGAACATTCTGGTGGTGGTTATGATGTTCCTTGAAGTATCATCCTGCTCAGTTGTTTGAATTTCTTGCCAGTTTACTCTACAACACTGCTTCCAAGCAAATCCATCTCTGTTTAAGTAGAATAGTGTTGATTCTACTAGCTGTAATCAAAGGGCAGAAGTAATTGTGCCTAAATGTCTAGATCAGTCACAAGAGTTGATCAACTTGCTTTCAGCACAAAGCTACTTTGGGTAACATCTTATCATACCAGTCAAAGGACAGATTCTTAAAGTATGTAGGAAGAGGAAGTGCTTGGCTGGGCACGTGTGATGTACATCCTTTAGTTACGTTGTTCACCATTGATTCAGAGGAAGGTTCAGACGAATCTTCCGGTTGTTTCTTGAAGCAATTTGTAATCAATTTCCTCTGTGTGGAACAGTTAATTACATGTCTTGTTGGTTTTTAGTGTGGTCATTAAGATTCTTCAACAGACAGGTATGATGCTGTGCTGTGCACAGCCTACCTTGGGCTTTATACTGATTGCTTTAGTTCAAAAAAGACTACAAAGGGCCTTTCTTGTTTAGGTACTTCCTGTGATGGCACTGCAGTTGGGAAGGCAATCTAAGAAGTGCATCATGCTAAAATTACTTTTGTGAAATCCACTGGATTTCTTTCACAAGTTTTAAAAAACTGGCCTTCCCCACCAGTGAGGAAGTGGGAATCTGACAAGAATTTGAGACCAAACTGTAGCAAACGGTTACACTATTCTGTAACCCTGGCTCTTCTACAGGCTGTTACACAACACGTGCAAGTTTCTGCTGTAGCAACAGGCCTAGCCAGTGAACATGGTTTCAGATCCTGTCTAGTAATACTGAGTTAGATAGACTAATGGTCTGACTCAGTAAAGGCGGCTTCCTTTGTTCCTAAAGAATGAAATGCATAGGATTGTAATGTGGGAGCATTGCACCCAGACAGCATCACAAACCATGATGTTGTTGTATTGGTGCAATACAATAGGCTGGACTGTGTGGTATGGTAGGAATTCGTTCACACTGTTCAGTTTTGTGTAGTTAGTGGTGTGAGTGTGACAACACTTAATATTGAACATGATTCTTAAGTTTAAATGCTACATTACAATAGCTCTTACTTACACTTTGTAAATATGTGTACCTCATAAACACTAAATTTTTATTTTTCATGACAGTAGTAAACTCTATCTTCTCTGTCCTTTCTTCTTACTTTCTTCTATTACAAAGTTGTTTAGCTGTTCACTCATTAACAAAAGCATTATTCCCATATATTTCTTACGTTGGAAACAGGCAATAGTTTCAAATGTGATTCACAAGAGAGAGCACTGCTTGTAGCATACACCCACATATCACATTTGCTTCTGGTAATAAAGTGTTTGTATTGCTTGTATAAGGGGAGACAGTAGGATGCAAGAAAGTGAATTCTAACCCAAGCCATTTTGCGTCCTTTAGCAAGTTCAGCAGTAGCTCTTGGTCATAGATGAAGCACAATAGGAGTCCTCTTCAAAGTGGCACCTAAGTAATAGGTAAAGGTAAAGGGACCCCTGATCGTTAGGTCCAGTTGCGGATGACTCTGGGGTTGCGGCACTCATCTCGCTTTACTGGCCGAGGGAGCTGGCATACAGCTTCCAGGTCATGGGACCAGCATGACAACATTCTGGCGAAACCAGAGCAGCGCACGGAAACACCGTTTACCTTCCTGCCGGAGTGGTACCTATTTATCTACTTGCACTTTGATGTGCTTTTGAACTGCTAGGTTAGCAGGAGCTAGGTTGGCAGGAGCTGAGCAACGGGAGCTCACCGCATCACAGGGATTTGAACCGCCGACCTTCCGATCAGCAAGCCCTAGGCTCTGTGGTTTAGACCACAGCACCACCCGCATCCCCTAAGTAATAGATTGCCTTAATTCTGCAGTTTGTGTGTTCAAAATCATTATGATCTATAATTTTTTCAAAAAGTGGGAGAAAAAAGCCAATCACGTGTCTTCTTTTCCCTGTAGGTGATGAGGGCTTAATCCTGTTAGAAGCCGGAAAACATGAATACCCTTTCAGCTTTCAACTCCCCCAGCAGTAAGTGATGTAGCATAATTTGACATATTGGTTTTTATTGTTTTCTTGAAAACTATCTAGGGACTCTTCAGAAATAACAGAAATATATATATAGATTATACTTGGTGATCCAAATTCTGTCCATATATTGATTTTGTTTGGTTTGTATCTTTTTAGAGTTTAAAGAAAGTGCTTTATTCACCAGTAGTTGAGAACTGTAGAGCCTTGGGAGTGAGAATTTAGGTTTTAGTACTCTCCTGCCCTTTTTCCTATTAAATGAATCAAGCAGGATGACCTGATGCAAGCAGTTGAGATGGGGCAGAGGTAAAATGCAACATAAGATACAAATGTGCCTCTTGCAGTACTGTTTTATCTTGCGCTCACGGGCTGAAACAAATTGTGATGGAGGAGGATATGAGAAGGCAGCAGGTCAATGTAAGCAGCTTAATTTTTGCAGTTGGTAAAGCTGAAACAGTTGAATAGCATTGATATAGAGTTTTGTGAAACTGTAAATACTGTTTGTATGGGAATTGGGTAACTTTTGGCCCTCCAGATGCTGTTTGATTCCAGTTTCAGTCACCCCTGATCTTTAGCCATGCTGGCAGGGGCTGATAGGAGTCCAACAACATCTGCAGGGCTCAAGTCTCCATCCCTGGGCTAGGGCATAAAGAGAAATGTGTTCTCTTTATAAGGAGAGGGGACAGAAAAATGTGGATAGTAAGATGGTGGATGACCTAGGGAGAGAGAAGGTTATTCCTGTAGATATTTTTCTCCCTAATAGCAGAAGCTTCTTTATCCCATGCCTTCAGCAGGCAACACCTGTGCCTTTCATCACAATCATGAAGCCAAAAAAGTATGGTTGAACAGTTGACCAGTCAAAAAACAGTTGATCAACAGACCAATCAAATAATGGTCAAGTGTGTTTTAAAGAGATAACTTCTTAGAAGAAAGGTAACAACTCTACAGTGTAAAGCTAACCCCTAAATCTGTTGGCTGGGAGAATTAAGATGTGTCAAAGACCCCTCTCTGGCATCCTGGGAAGGTGGCAGTGCATGTCTGCCTCAGAGGCCAGTGGAAAAACACCACAAGTGTAAATTATCACTGGTAGTGTGTTACCAGGTGAGGCCCTGAAACAGGACATTCTGGGGTGGGGCAGAGGCTGGATCAACCACCCTTTTAATTCTCCAAAAGAATTGTACTCACCCACTTAATTCCTCCCCTCCTTGGTTTAGAAGGAATGTTTCATAAAATGGGCAAAACAGAAGAAGTAAGTGTGTGTGTGTGTGTGTGTGTGTGTGTGTGTGTGTGTGCGTGTATGCATGCATATATAGACCATAGCTGTCAACTTTCAGATTTGAAAATAAGGGATCAGCAGCCTCACCTGTCCCGGGGACAGTCTACTGGATATCTAACAATCTGGGGAAGCAGCGGGAAACGGCGCTGGAATAAGGGAATTTCCCACCAAAAAAAAAGGGAAGGTTGACAGCTGTGGTATAGACAGACATGTACTACACTGACTGGCACAAGCATGCAAGACTTTGGAGTTGGGTGATCCATCCCTTCGCTTTCCACCCACCATCCCACTTAGAATTGATCTGCCCATTGTCAAATGGTTTGATGTATATTCTAATTACAAAATTATTATAGTGGTACAATAAAATTAACTTTTACCAGTATTTACAACTTTTAATAAATTGACTTCTGGCAATGTTAGATTAGTTCTGTAGAAATGTGAATGATTCGCTGAGCAGTTAAGCCATATTCAGATATTTACTTGTTCACATGATGAGAACAGGGACACACTTGCTGGCCCTGAACCATCCATTATGTCCTTGGCTGTATATTGAGAATCTAGGCATGTAGACACCTTATGCAATTCAGAATCCTGAATGAAAGGTGATTTAAATAACATTGGGAGACTATACTTATAGAGCAGTTTCCCTGCTTTTTCCTCTAGCACATGGATGCATCTAGCACATAGGAAATGGGGATGGGATGCAACAGCTGGACTAAACAGGATTTATTTTGCTGGCTTTTGTCCTGTACACCAGACTTGACATACAAAATTACCCAAAATAATGCAATTAAAACAATGATGTTTCCATCAATGGCTGTTTGTGTTACTGCTTAAAGAAACCTTCAGTTGCAGCAGGTTGTCAGAGAAAGTTTTCTGCAATTCTTGTCTCTGCCCCCTGACTACTGCACAGCTAGGAGGCAAACAGTCCTCTCCTGTGTTTGCAAACAAATGAACCTATAGGGAAATGATACAAGTAAACTTCCACCCAAACAATAGCAATCTTGTGCTCATTGATTATTTTTTCCCCCACCTGTTGGTCAAATAGGTGGTAAATACACTGGCATGCCAATCCTGTTACTAAGTATTTTGATGACGCCTAAGGTGTGCAGGAAGCTCAAATGCTGCTTGGCATAGTTTTGTTCATTCACAGGCCCATATAATGCATACAGTCAATCTTAAAACTGTTTTGTCATGCCCTAGCTTCTCTTAAACATGCCTGCTTGGTTTATGTTGCTTATGCCATGGCTTTCTAGCAAGAAGGTGATTGACCATGCATTTGTTAAGTCTACCTCTGAGAAAGGTGCCAAACTTGTAAATGGGTATTTTGTTTTGTTTTATGTCCAGACCTTTAGCAACCTCTTTCACGGGCAAATATGGCAACATCCAGTACTGTGTGAAAGCAACCCTGGAAAGGCCAATGGTCCCTGATCAAACTGTGAAGAGAGAGTTCCAGGTTATCAGCCACATAGATGTCAATTCACCCATTCTACTGGTAAGAGCAGATCTAGCTGTGCTATACGTGCTATTAACCCTCAGCTATAACCAGGTCTGTGATATTTTGGTCTGTAACTTTGCTGACTTTTCAAATGCATGTAAGCTCCCTTCTAAGCTTCCTCTATAAATAGATAGCCTTTAGGCTGCATGGATTGCCAACAGTTTTTTGTTGCTGTTTAATACCATTGATTACATCCCTGCTGGCACAGCTGTTTCTGCCAAAAGTTGGGGCAGGATTGACATGCATTAATAACAATAACACAAAGCCTAAAGTACTTTATATCAGAGTAGCTACATTTATATGGCTGCAAAGACTGACACTCTCTCAGTAATACTAGGCTATAAGTGGAACCAGAATAAAAAATATTGTAGTGTGAAGTACAGTACGGCTGTTCCGGATTCCAGCCACTCTGTTCCATCCTGCCACCCCACCCCCTGGTTTTCTGTTTCCTCAACAGCCAGCCAGTCACTCATATGTATTTGTTAGAAACCATTGGTCATCACAAAAATAACGTGTAAAAGTATATTTTGGCACAGGTGGTCCCCAGCTGGTCAACATTCCACTGAGCACACTCACTCCTCATTGGGCTGTTTTGGGTTTTTCCCATACCCTCCTGGGGTTTTTTCCCCCTAAAGTTGTTTCGTACTTCTGCAAATTTTCCAGCTGCTTGTTGGGTGGTGGTGCTGTTGTGGCTATGCAAGCAATAGTATTTGCAGCCTGAATATCAGAGATAGAGGGAATGATAGAACAAGCATTATAATGAACTATTTATCATTTCTACCCTGTGATTTAAGCTCTGGTTTTCATCCTATACATCCTTCCATTTTGCATTTCTTTTTTCAGCATTACGTGTATAGATGCAGCTGTCTCAGATCTTCTGTTATTAATATTATGGATTTACTCACATTTAAAACATTGGGCTTCTCATGATCAGTGGAATTATTACAGAATATAAGATCAGTCTAAAGTAACAGAATGGAAGTGGGCTGAATTCCCATTCCATCTAAACATAAAATGAGATCTTCCCTTCTTATTATGGGACCTAAGATCTAATAACTGCTTGCTTAAATCTGATTCTGTGATTTCTGCTGCTCAGGAAATGCTGGAACCATTTTATCTTCTCATCATAATGCTAATGTAGCAAGTATTCTGTGCTCTTGGTATTCAGCATTGTTTTTCCCCTGCAGCTTTTGCTTCTTGTTAGATTGATGGTTAGGACTGGATGTATTATTTGCCCATTGTGTAAAGGAGAGGTGGAGAACTTGTGACTCTCAAGGCATTGTTAGATTCCAACTACCATCACCCTCAGCCAGAATGGACCAATAACCAGGAATGATGGGAGTTGTACTTGGAGGGTCAAATGTTCCCCACCCCTTATAATAAAGTATAACATTCTTGCTGAATACAAATCAGGTTCAATGATTAGAAACTATGCAAGATTTAAAGGTGAATAGCCTTGTGTCCTCCTCTCTGTATTTTTTGATACGCCATATCTGCCACTGTACCATCAGTGTATATATACCTGCCTGCCCAGCTCTCTTCTCTTTTCCCCCTGCACCTTTTATTTGAACAAGCCTTTGCTAATGCTTACATGAGAACTTGCTCAGCCAGAATATGGGAAGCATTCAAGTGTTACTAAAGTGCCTTACTCACCAAATAACCATTTCATTTGGCATAGCTTCCAAACTCCATACAAAAGCAGTTTTCTGCAGCATAGAGTTCACCTTACACCCTTACCTATGATTCGATCTGAGAGCAAGGAAAATGTTTGTTTACAAATATATATATATATATATATATATATATATATTACAGTGGTACCTCGGGTTAGAGACGCTTCAGGTTACAGACCAGAAATAGTACCTTGGGTTAAGAATTTTGCTTCAGGATGAGAACAGAAATCGTGTGGCGGCAGTGGGAGACCCCATTAGCTAAAGCGGTACCTCAGGTTAAGAACGGACCTCCAGAACATATTAAGTTCTTAACCCGAGGTACCACTATCTATGTATTTATATATAAAAGCACCTGAAAATTTGAAAAACAAAGCACAGAGGATCCACTGATTCTCAGTCCAGTAGCCTTCAATTGACACAAAATAAATAACATTTACAGGGCTCTTTGCAATACAAAGCAGCAAGCTTTTGAAGAAAAGGTATTGACTTGATGGTTGGCATGCATTTGATCAGCACTGAACTAAGAGATCCACTCTCTGTGCAAGCACACCCACACATACACACACCCACAGAGAGAGGGGGGGAGAGTTTTTAAAGGGTTGCAATCACAATTGTAAATTACTCTGAGTCATTCTGGAAGAAATTTCCTAGTTGTCAGTAGTTACCAGGTAATATAAAAATGAAAAGCCTACAATTGTTCATGGCATTTAGTATCGCTTAAATGATATATGGATCTAATTTTGAATTTTGTTCTTCACACCTCAGTAGATGGCTGAACCAAAATCCAGTGGGTTATTTTTATGTATAAAGTAGGTTAAGTATAACCTTGTTTCCAGAAGTGTGTATATTTTTACATGAATGTCTGGTCCAAGGGACCCAAAGGTCAATTTTCAACGTCCTCAAGGCTTGGTTGTACCAGTGAGTTTGGCTAGGAGTCTGATGTTCCTAATCAATGTGTCATACCACAAACTACTCCTGTAATGCTTTTCTCTTTCAAAATTAGCTTGCCTTCCAGCAGGGAGCTGCTGTTTGAGAAACACAGGTCCAAAAACCTCCTTGGACATGTAGAACTAACTGTCATATTATTTGGATCCTGCAAAAAATTGACTGGAAATTCTACCTGCCCCCCCCCCCCCGCTGCCCGAATGACTTAATGGAGTATGAGCCAGTTCTGTACCCTTTAACTTTATTCGGTGTAATAACTTATTTTAGTGAAATGAGTTTTTACAGCTTATGAAATGTCAGACCAGCAGGAAAGGCAGACTTGGGTTAGCATTAAGGAAGATCTGATAACAGAATTCATGCAAAGGAACAGATTGCTAAGGGAATCTTTTTTTTATGGAAGGTCACTCACAAGTTTGAGCGGTGGGGGAGTGGCTTGAACTAAAATACCCATGAGGTTCTTTCTGAATCTGTGACATTTGCTTGGCTTTGTGCTTCTTAAAATTCACTCCTGTTACACAATAATTATGCACTCGTTTTGTCTGTAAAATATGTACTGCTGTTCTGGTACAGTAGTTCGAAATGGCCCAGAGAGAGGTAGATGAAAGCCAGTGGAGCTGTAGCTCAACCTCCTTCTGTTGCTATTAAGTCTATAGCAAGTACAGTTCACTGTAGCAAATGCAGATCACTGCATTGTGTCTCTGGTCATTCTCTCTTTTGTGTAGGATGCCTTCAGTTTACTTGAACTTTCATGTTAGTTTTCTTAAGTTAGCCTAGTAGGGCTTAGCACAGGTGATGTTAATATTACCTCAAGTAACTCTCCTAACCTTGTTGGCTGTATATTTTCATTACTTCAATGTTAATTAAAAATGTTAGTCACACTTATTTTCTGATGCATAGTTAATTCAGCCTTGTAACATAACTTGCCAAATACTGTAACTGCTTTACCCAGCTGAATAGGTTGTGCAGTTTGTTTGGTTTTGTTTCTCAAGTCTAAACTAACATTTGAACTTCCATGCATTATTTTGAAATGGTAATATAAACCAGTTGAGACTGCTCACTAAAACAATATCCTCTTTGGCCAAAGCACCAGTGTGCCTCCTCTTGTTGGCAACAGCCTCTGGGCATTGAAAAAAGAGTTTTGCAGGCAGGGGTTTTTTTCCAGAGCAGCTTCCCATTAGGTGTACCTTAGGAAATCACATACACAAACCCACTTATGGTAACACAAAACACAAAATCCACTCACATATAAGGATGCTAGAGTATTTGAAATTAATGCAGTCATCTCTTTGTTGTGTGTTTACCATATTTATGACTGCTTCCCATATTTCTGCTTGATAAATCTGGTAACACTGAAACAATACAAAGTCGCATGACTTTGGTTAACTTTCAAGTGGGGTCATTTTTCTGTCTATAAAGTATTAATTGACTGCTGTCCCTTTTGACCACCCCATTCTAATATTTGTAAGAATGTGAACAAAAATGAACTTGCATTTTGCAGCATAGCATAAGGTAGTAGTTCATAAAATTGTATAAACTGGACTGGTTGTGTGCCATATGATTCTTAGTAGGCTTGAGTTCTAAATCAATTACTGAGGGATTCAGTAACCTTCCGTTACAAAATTAACCACTGTCTACAGAGACTTCTTTATGCATTTTCTCATTTGGGTCCATTTAGATGGAGGAAAGCATGTCATCCCTTTAAAATAAAATAATATGCTATTGAGGGTTGGCAGAAGCTTTATCCCTTCCCACCATAGAGAATGGAGGGAGATGCATATTCTGCCCGTGTAATTGCTGCCTCTGCTTCACACCTCTGTCTGTTCCTGCTGAGTAAAGAAATCTTACATATGCATGGTCTCAGTGGATCACTCGTACATTGTGTTGCCCCAAACAAATAAATATTTAGGATCAATTATAACAACAAGAGAGTAGTATTACACAGTGACTTAGTACTTTGCACATGTGGCCACTAATGTCATTTAAATAATAGTAATTGATATGAACATCTGGATAGTAAATTTGAATTGCTAACCTGGGATGCCTAGTTACTGCAGCAGAGAGCAATGAGACTGCAGTGATTGCCAAAAGTGTGTATATGCAGAGATGCCATGTGGAATAAAAATGGGAAGGGGACATGTCTTCTCCAAAAAGAATTGCACTCACTTTGGAGCTGTCTGAGAGAATGCAAATCCTGTTTGCCTCATATGGAGCAGTAACCTGTTAAAGTGGATTGTGGTGTGCCACATGGGTAGAGCTACCTGCTTTGCCTCCCTTGCCATGTGATGGCTACTACCAAAGCTAATGCCACTGTGGGTCTCGCCTTAACTTACCTCACTTATCTCAAGGTGCACATTTCTGCACAGACTTTTGTGGGTTGAATATGTTATATTGGTTTAATTATATTGAGCTGTATGTAGCTTGCTCAGAGACCACATGGGTAAAGGACAAGCTATAAATGCCTGTAAATAAACAAACTCTTAATTGGTGAGTCAAGCACAGGTGAATTGCTGATACCTATGGGTTCGAAACCACTATTCTTTTAATGATTTTTTATTTATTTTTTATAGAGCCCTGTAAGACGAAGCCAGGAGAAGATGATTGGATGCTGGTTTTTCACTTCTGGTCCAGTTTCCCTCAGTGCCAAAATAGAGAGGAAAGGCTATTGTAATGGCAAGTGTATCTTCTTCAATAAGACTGAAACTGGATATTAGGTTGATAAATGCCAAGTCCCACCCCTCTGTCAAGATCCTATTATCCCAAATTTCTATTGGGGGTGGAATTTTCTTGGGAGGGTTGACAAGTGGGATGGAAGGGCTCAAGCATTTCCACATCAACTGGTTTTCTTCAAAAATATATCTCCACTCTGCAGCTCTCACCCTGTTCTGCTGTTTTCAGAGCCAGAGTTAGGAAAAAGTGATTTAGATGGTCTGCGATGAGGGCACTCGCAGAGTAGAATTGGTGGGCAGAGGAACAGCTAAGGACCTCCCCTCCCCAACCCTCTTGTTCTCCTCTGCAGGTGTCCTGCTTCTATACTAGTGTTGGAATGCCATGTTTTCCCCATAACATCAATGCCATATCTAAAAAGCCTCAGGTTTTGTCACTTTAAGAGGGAAAAGGTTAAGCAGAAAGCCAAATAAATGATTATTAAAATCATTGCAGATGTGTATACAAATGTAGGACTATTCATGGTTCTTGTTGCCACAATAAACATAGGAAGTACCCACTAAATGGTTTTTTTTCCTAAACATTATAAACTCGCAACAGAAGGAAGAAAAATAATTTGCATCATGTGATGAATGAAGTTCTTTGTCACTCAAGTACATCATAATGTTTGGTAATTAATTCATTCTTTGTGAATTTCTTTCTTTCTTTCTTTTTAGGTGAAGCAATACCAATTTATGCAGAAATTGAGAATTGTTCCTCTCGCTTAATTGTTCCAAAGGCTGCTATTTTCCAAACACAGACTTATCTGGCTAGCGGGAAAACGAAAACTTTTCGGCAGATGGTCGCCAATGTGCGAGGAAACCATGTTGCTTCTGGGAGCACAGATACCTGGAATGGGAAAACTTTGAAAATTCCACCTGTCACCCCTTCTATCCTTGACTGCTGTATTATCAGAGTTGAATATTCCTTAGCTGTAAGTGTGGCTTTTCACCGTTTAATTTAAGGTTTGAAGACTGTGTTAATGTAACTAAACAGACTTAAATTCAGGCATACTTATTTTTTACTAAATCTTCCTAAGCATTGCTTGCTCCTTCAGAGCATTTGATTTTTTCTGTATGTCCAAAAGCAGTAGGGTAACATTTAGCTGCTAGAATTTTAAGGGGTTAGGAGTCCACAACTGAAGTGGTTGAGATGGTGTTAAAATGGCTGGAAGGTAATGTTGAAAGTATGAAACAAAGCCAAATTCCTGAGGGTAGATGTAATATGAATGACAGCACAGTTATATGTGCTTTACCCCCAAATAGGGATAAAGGAAGAATCCTGCAAGCGTAGTTTCCAGAATGAACACATCTGATCTCATCCACCCAAACCAATGTGCAAATCAGATCAGGAGTCCGTTTCAGAAGCTGCACATGGCTGGATTTGTAGAGATATTGTAGCTCTCCATAGGTATGAGGTGGCCTGAGGGCTGCCTCCCTCTTTTCTAGATATAAGAACAAAAACAACCCCAGCCCCCCAACAATACATTTAAAAAGGCATCAGTTGTAAATCAGCCAAAGACCTGGTTTAAGAGGAATGTTTTCATCTGGCATCTAAAGGTGTATGATGAAGGTGCCAGGTGAACTTCCCTGGGAAGAGTTTTCTGCAAATGGGGAGCCACTGCAGAAAAGGCCTAATCTCGTGTTGTCACCCTCCAGACCTCTCATGGAAGAGGCACCCAAAGAAGGGCCTCACATGATGATCTGAGGGTCCAAGTAGGTCCATATGGAGAGTGGTGGTTCTTGAGGAGTTGCTGTCCTGAGTCATTTAAGGCTTTGTAGGTCAAAACCAGCACTTTGAATTGGATCCAGAAACTAACTGGCAGCCAGTGCAGTCTGGCCAGGATCAGTGTAATATGCTCAAACTGTCTTGCCCCTGTCAGCAACCTGGCCACTGTATTCTGCACTAGCTGAAGATTCCAAACCATCTTCAGAGGCAGCCCTATGTATAATGCAGTGCAAATATCTTACCTAGAGGTTACCAGCATAGACAATAGTAGTTAGGCTATTCCAGATAGAGACACAGCTGAGCCACCAGCCACCTGAGCCTCAAGTGTCAGCAAAGGATGCAGAAGTACCCCAAGTTGCAAAGCCGCTCCTTCAGACGGTGTGTGACCCCTTCAAGAAGCCCTGTGCACTGCCTAGCTGCTGGTCTAGGTGCTTGAAAGAAGCTTTTTAAAACAACTGGAGTGAAGACAGGCAATCCTCAGGCCACCTCATACGTATGAAGATCTATAACCACCTTGTGGTGTTTTTTTAACTTGTAAACAACATTAACCCCTCCCTTTTTAAAAAAATATATCTGTGAATTTCTACGTGGAACTAGGATGGGGCAGATTGTAGTTTTGTCATTTGCAGGATTGGTGCAACCCTAATCCAAAATTGTTGGGTTTATGGAAAATTTCTGATCTTGCCTTTGGATACATTTGTAGTGCTAGGTTTGGCTCCTCTCTGACAGATTCTGTGAAATTGTGTCTCTCTCATCACAGGTGTACATTCATATTCCTGGTGCTAAAAAGTTGATGCTTGAGCTGCCTCTAGTGATTGGCACAATTCCATGTACTGCATTTTCCAGCAGAAACTCTAGCCTTGCCAGCCAATTCAACATGGATATGAGCTGGTTGGCACTATCAATGCCAGAACATCCAGAAGGTACAATTTTGGGTTATGAGATTGGTGTTTGTATTATTCTTGCTGGGTTGTTGTTGTTTTTCTTGCAGTAGCAGGAGCTGCTATATACATTGCAAAAATAAATTGTGTATCTCTCATGAAGTGAATAGAGCCAATGTAAAAAGTCACAGATAGTTCCAGAGGCAGAGCAGGGGGACATGCAAGTGCTTATTTATTCTTTTAACCCACCTAGAAACATACTTTACCCTTTGGGGGGGCCTCCACCCCCCCCCCGGTGCCTCCACTGTATTAAATTGTCTGTTGGGCTTGAACTGGGGAGGTTTTTGTCAACATAACCAGTGATGGTAAAACATGTGGCCCTCCAGATGTTGCTGGACTCCCAACTCCCATCAGCCCCAGCCAGCAAGGCCAATTATCAGGGATGATGGGAGTTTCAGTCCAGTAGCAACTGGAAGGACATAGGTTCCCCATTCCTGCCTTGGGCTAGCTGATGTTTTGTCAGGTGACTATGAGAAGAAAATGCCATGCTGGGAAAGGAAGAAATACAAGTACATTAAGTAATAATAAATCATGAAATCCCTCTGGTTTGTCACAAGTATATTGGTGAAACAGAAAGTAATACACGTGTTCAAATTCCAGTGCTTCTTAAGTGATTCATTATTTACACTAAAATCTCATCAGCCATCATAGAGTGGGGCTTAGGAGAAGATTCATCTGCAGAAGAGAACCATGGAAGTAGTAGCTAATGTATGTTTTAAAAAATATTTTCTTTTGCTAGCACCACCCAATTATGCTGATATCGTGTCAGAGGAAGAGTTCTCAAGACATGTTACTGCTTATCCACAACTAATTGACTGCAATGAAGAACTATGCTGCCCTATGTTGGCCTACATTCAGGAGTTCCGGTTTCAGCCCCCACCTCTCTATTCAGAGGTAAATCAAGATCCCTGAGTGCAATTTCTGTCTAAATCTACCAAAAAAAAGTTTATATTAACTTCAGAATCCCAAGCAGTAAAGTGTATTTATTTTCTCTGCAGATTGACCCACATCCTACTGAGGTAGAAGACAGACAGCCAGTTTCAATAATGGCTTAAGGATGATTGAGAAAGCTGCATCTTGATCAGATGGAATATCTTGATTTTGTTTTCTACAGCCTAAAAGTTTTTTTAAAGCAAATTATTGCTTTAAGGTATCAAGGCAACTGAAACATTAAGATGGACTACACCTTGCCTCTTTGAGGAGAGGCAAGAGATGGAAGAAAGTCTTGTTTTTTAGCTGGCAAAGAAGAAACCATGAGGTCAGATTACCAGGAAAGTGGCCCCTATCTTACCTGGAGCAACTGAAAAATAACTAAGAAGAGAGAAAATTTAGAAACTGGTGCATATAGTGCAAAAATCATGCCGAGGATATTTTCAAGAGCAGCCAAACCACATAACAAAAAGGCTGCACTGAGGAGATATAGTTGTTTTATCTGCATGACTAAATTATCCTGAGAAGGGACATAAAAATAAGAGTAAGCTTCTAAAAAGCACTCCTTTAGTTTACAAGGGCTTCTGCTTGACAATTTCAGTACCCAAGCAAGAAAATCTGAGGTCCTGACTGTACTCAGCATCAAAAATAAGAATGTATTTATTTAAAGAAAGAAAGAAATGTCAGATTGACACCTATCAAGTAGTGGTCTTAAAATGCATATTGATTTATAGGGAATATTAATATATAGCAAGAGTTATGAAGGTGCCAGCTCTTTTTAATTACGAATGGCAGACATTTATTTCAGTGATGAAGCTGGAGTTTTGTTGCTGCACTTCAAGTTTTTGTTTTGTTTTGTTAAGGGAAATACAGTTAATTTTTCTACAACTCTCCAGAACTGTTTTTTCCCCCTGCATCTTTACCAATGGGACAAAAATCTGGCAAGGGCAGCCAAATACTACACCAGTCCTTAAATTCAGCAACTTGAGCCACTGCCACTAGAGCAATTATAGGTAGGATTCTTTAGCACTCTGCAGGAGTGTCTATAAAGAATGAAGAAAGGAGTAGCTATGATTCCCAATAATGAATTACTGCGTTTAAAAGCCTTTTTTAAAAAAATCTACCTCTGTTTTCGATATGAGAGCCGGCCGAGACCAAAAAGTGTAATTCTGCAGTTGGATCTGCCCCTGTTAAATTTCCATTTTGATAGTCATTTCTCTATGAATTTTGGGGGTTGTTGGGAAAGAGGTTCTTGGAGAATCATTATTTAGTAGGGCAGTTCTCCTTAAAAGCAACATGAGAACCTTTATCAGTGTACGTGTTTATGTACAGCAATCTGGCTCACTTATCAGGGAATTGTTCTTTGCTTTCTTCAGAATTGGGCTGTGTCTTTACTATGGTGCAATATAACTTGAGTTGTTCCTCAGGTCATTTAGAATAGTGAATATTGCTGCTAAGCATAAAGTCTTATATTAGGGGTGCCTCATAGATTGAAGGAAATCCTGTATAGTATGTACATTATTTTTTTAAGCAGATATACTGCAGCTGGCAAGAAACCTAAATTGTCCATTAAATTCTGGATTTATTATGTTTGCAATGAGTAAAAAGGAAGTTCTAAAGGGGGAATTTCTTAGCTTTTATATGATAGTGCATGCACCTGCATGATGCCGCCTTGCTTTTTCCCTTCAAATCACCTTTTCTATCAAGCCTTTGGTATAGCCCCCTTGGGCCTATGCCCAACAGTGCATATACATTTCCCTGTTTCCCGCTACATTCACTTCTCTTCTTCTCTTCCTGTCTCCTTTATCAAATTATGGATTGCAAGCTGCTTGGGCAGGGACTTGACCTCTTGTACACTGCAAAGCACCATACCTTAATGACCCTGTATGAACAACAAATAACTTTGAAGCAGTCACCATCTTAAGGAAAAAAGCAGTGCCTCTAAGATGACTTCTGCATCTTTAAAAATAGTTTTTAACAGGTGTAAGAAAATTAAGCTGAGGCCTGATTTAATTGGGGTCATCACTTCTAAACAATTTACAGTAACAGAATAATTAGCATTGAAGCTTTAACACACACACACACACACACACACACACACACACGTGTTAAGGGCCCTGAAATCTGCATTACTGACTTCCTCTAATATTTGTGTTTTCTTGCTGAGTGGGTATTTCTACTAGTGATGGGGTCTGTTAGCAGTTTGTGGGGAGGCCAGAAGTACATTTTTTGTTAGAATTGTATTCATGGAGGCTGATAGAATTCATTTTGATGGAGGCTTGTCAGGCATAGCTATTGGGGAGAGGAGAATTAGGAGAAGGGAGCAAAAATGATTGATTATGGAGAGAAATGGCAGTGAAACCCTATATTCTTAATTTGAGCACACCAAGAAGAAAAGGGAGTGGATCCCTCCCATTATTGTGGAGTGGATAAAAGTCTTACTTGCTCAAAGAGCTTCACCAGCCATTAGTAAGCAGAGTGGAGGCTGGATTGCAGCCAAATGTGGCAGAGATTTCTCCTGACTTGTTTTCAATGCCTCTTGAGAGTTTATATGTGTGTGCTTATTACTGCCTGTTGCACTGTTGCTTACAAGTTGCCAAACAAGGTGAAATTTAAACAACATGAAGGGAAGAAGAGTCCATGGTGCAATACAGGGAGTATTTGCTACAAGTCAGCAAATGACTAACTAGTCAAAAAAGTGAGGCGGGACTTTTCTAAAGCCAAACTATATTTCACATGGAGCAGCCAGTTAGTTCTTTAGGGTCTATCTTTCCCTCCCCGCAGCCAGGTGAATTTCTTCCTCTTTTCAAGCTTATCTGATACTAGCAAAATGCCAGTGTTTGCAGTGGATGGAGTGTTTCTGGAAAGGCAACTTTGCAAATGAAAAGAAAAATCATTTGTAGGGGTCTGGTGTGTCCCCAGGCGCTTACATCCTTCTTGTGAGAGTTGGGTTGTCCAGTGCTGGAGATAGAGATCGTTGCAACATTGTTTCCAGGCACAGCAGCTGGCATCCTACCCAACCCAAAAATATCAACAAGTAGTTTGCATTGTGAGAGGAAGTAAGGGGAATGGACTTTAGGGTGGCTTAGCTTGGGCCATGCTGTTCCAAACCACTTGGTGTCAAACCTGCTGGGTCCTATTGCTTGGGCACATTAGAGTAACAGTTTGGCAAAACTGACTTCTAGACATATTTATTCATTAATTATCTGAAGTGAGGAGCTAGAAATGCCTAATGTTTTATGCTTGTTCAGATGAGATGAGAATGTGACACTTTGCCCATTTGCTGTGTTTATGTATCAGAAAGAAAAAGAAGCTTGAACCAAAATTGCATTGCAACTTATTCTTAAAAAAAAAAATACATTTGTCTTAAAATCCAATCCTGAGTGGTATCCCAGATGCCTTTTTTATGGGATGCCTGTTTTTTAAAAAATGCAGGATTTCATCTGATGAGAACTAAATTAAGTCTCTTAACTCCTATTTATTACTTGAATAGCAATACCATGGCTGTATAGCATGCATGTCTTGGGAGGACTAAAACAATGGTTATTAGGTGCTTGCAACGACTTGACTATAATACCAATATGAGCTGGCTGTTGGTTTCATTCTTGTCATAGAGCAGAAGAGCATGCATCAGTACAAAGAATGACAATGCTGCTCTTTTGTTTTCAATCTTGGGATCACTCCTGGGTTACTTGCAAATAAACTGTAACTGTGGCCTTAAGTAGTATGTGAGCGGGGGCGGGGGGAGTCTTCAGAAGCATGCTGTATCTTTATAAGGCTCTGGTTTGAAACTGAAAAAGCAAAGCTCTGCCTCCTGTACTTAAGGCAGAATTTGCTCCTTAATAATGTATGTTGCATAATGATGAATTCAATAATGCAGGGGTTTGTGTTTTTGTGTTTTCTCAGCTACTGTAAAACCAGGTTAAAAGCCAAGCAAAAAAAAAAAATCACCCTGAAAAATGATTGTACTTTATATTAAAGTTTGAACCCTATGGGTTCTGTTTCTTAATAAAAGCACAAAAAGCACCTGTTTGTCTTGATTGTGTTGGGAGGGAATTGTAAATAATAATAACAATAAATTTTATTTATACCCCGCCCTCCCCAGCCAAGGCCGGGCTCAGAGCGGCTACAACTAATAATAAAAACAAGTTGAATGAATACAACTTAAAAACAAGATTAAAATACAACATTAAAACATTAAAATGCAGCCTCATCACAGGAGGAGAAAGGAAAAAAGAAAGAGGGGGAGGGAATCAAATTGACTCCAAGCCAAAGGCCAGGCGGAACAACTCTGTCTTACAGGCCCTGTGGAAAGAAATCAGATCCTGCAGGGCCCTGGTCTCATGAGCGTTCCACCAAGCTGGAGCCAGTGTTGAAAAAGCCCTGACTCTGGTTGAGGCTAATATAACTTCCTTAGAGCCCGGGACCTCTAGGGTGTTGCTATATATGTAGATCATAGTGCAGTGGTAAGCTGTTCTTGACCTTTAAGGTAAGGTAAAAGGTAAATGACTCCTGGACAGTTAAGTCCAGTCAAAGGTGACGGGTGCGGCGCTCATCTTGCTTCAGGCCAAGGGAGCCGGCATTTGTCTGCAGACAGCTTTCCGGGTCATGTGGGCAGCATGAATAAACCGCTTCTGCCACAACGGAACACCATGATGGAAACCAGAGCACATGGAAATGCTGCTTACCTTCCCACCGCAGTGGTACCTATTTATTTACTAGAACCGGTATGCTTTTGAACTGCTAGGTTGGCAGAAGCTGGGACAGAGCACTGGAAGATCACCCCATTGTGCAAATTCAAACTGCCGACCTTCCAGTCGGCAAACCCGAAAGGCACAGTGGTTTAGACCACAGCACCGGTTTAGACCACAGCACCACCCATGACTTGACTTGTAAAGCCTTTCAGCACAAGGGTACATAAAGTCTTTCTCCACATGTGCCAATCTGAACATCATCATTAGAGTCTGTTCTCTAGGTTATTCCATGTGCATTACAATGGGCAGGTGCCTTTTTAGGGGTGGTTTTGGAATGTTTTCCCCAAAGAAGATACTAAAAGACCTGCAGCACCCTAAAGATTTAACAAAATTATTGTGGCATAAGCATTTGAGGACTTCAGTCTACTTCAGCAGATGCATTAAATGTTATAATTGTTTTAATGGCATTCCAGTTGTTAATAGCCTCTTTTTTACAGCTAAGGTCATTTTTATGCTTAACACATTTTTATCGTTTTTAATGATGGCTGAAATATGACTTAAGCACAACATGAAATGTGGGTTTTATTTTTATAGAAGCTGCCTTGTAAGGATGTTTTCCCTAAAAGGCTATCCTAAGTTGGCAGGTGTACACACACACCAGGGGGAATGGGTTGTGTGCAAACAGTGAAATGCAAAGGAAATGCAGGGTTAGGTCCAGATGACATTACTTGTGTTTTAGCGCCACAGAAATAAACACGCTATCCCTCTGGAAATCTTAGAAAGGCTCATTTGACATTCACTTTGCTTCTTTCTTTCACCAGATTTAGACCTTAATTTCCCCAGACTTCTAAACTTTTTGTTCGGTTTTATTTTCACTTGTCTATTACTTTGCTGTGGCTTTTATGAATTTGCTTGTTTTCAGCTATTTTACTATGGTTTTAAAAAATAACTGCCCTTTTATAACTTGATTGAAGAGCGCAGATATAATAGCTCTTAATAACGAAACACAGGATAGTGTTCTAAAGAATGTAGGCCTCTGTTTCATCACACATTACAGAAATGGCATCACGGTGGAGTTAAACTCCATGTATTTCAGTGTGGCTTACATGAGAGCCCTGACTAGATTATGCTCAACAATCTGCATTGCACCACAGTGAGTACTTTTAAGGACTTGGACTGTAATCAAAATGCATTAAAATTGTTGGCTTGTAAGGAAAGAAGTGTCTTTCCCACAGAACCTGCTGCATTTCTTCATTTAAAGCCTTTGTCAACTTTACCTTGCCTGTCATTGATACTCATAATGTGCCTTCAACTGGATCCCATCATTTCAACTCCCAAATGACACTACAGTGCTATCCACATCTATCCAGAAGTAAATCCTATTGAATTTAGCCTTAATTGAACTTAGTTCTGAGTCCCATGCCAGCAGTGGTTGAAACTATAGTTTTGCCCTTCCTGATTGCTTCGGGGATGTTCTGTGGGTAATCAAAGATTTTTTGTTTTTCAGCAGATTTTCCATATTTGAAGAGCACTTAGCTCAGAGGCTGTGCCAAGTTACATGGCAAAAAATAAAACATCTCAGCAAAGCAGGTTCCTGAAATGGGGAGAGTTATTAGGAGAAATTTCATATTCACAGCTCAAGGATGTCAGCTGCTTTTCAACAGAATAACCTTATATTGGGCACACTAAATGCTCCTTTGGTATTAAGATCACAGGAACAGTGGATTCTTTTCGAAGCAGGTTACACATGTGCAACAGAAGCAGCTAGCAGAATATTCTGTTCTTGACTTAGTATAGCAGACTGGAGCATGTAACCAGTTCTTGTGTATAGCAGAATCTTTGTGGCAGGGCGGCTGGAAATGTAATAACATGACATACCTAGACAACAGCAGTTGTGTATTGTTGGCCAAATGCAACTATATATACAGGCAACCACCAATTTATGCGAGGGTTACATTTCAAGGCACCATATGTTTAAGTGAAATCACGTATATTTGAAACGCCATTGAAAAAGCCTGCAAAAACCCTGCCCTGCCCCCTCCCCGTTCTGCCCCCTTTTGTGATGCTTTTGTGATGTTTTTGGATCACTTCCAAGTTTGGCATGATGCCTACAGAGGTGATATAAAGCAGCCATTTATTTACCCTGGCTGTGTAAACTTTTGCTTAATTGTACATTTGGCAAAGCACAGTAATATCACCAAGTTGTCCTAGAATGGCCTCATAAAAAATGAAAGGTGGCCCTAAGAGCACAGCAATCAAAACGCTCAGTTGGGAAAACCCTATTGTATAATTCTTTGTACACAAGAGGCAAGGAAAGCCCTTTTATATTCTTGATAAGGGTATGTGATATACTGACAGGATTTCAGCAGCAAGATACGAAACTCTTGTAAATGAGACTGCGGGGAAGAGAGAACCCGGACTGCAATTGTGTAAAGGTATTAAAACCACAGTTTTGTAAGTCAATAAAATTGCTACTATAAGATGAGTGTTTGTGGGCCCTGTGACCCTGTTTTTGCACTATAGTGGGTAGTTGGCAGTGTGGGATAGAAATAAATAAATCTGCCTTACCTGTGCAGGGTAGGTAGAATAGCTTCCCCATGCCATTCTGAAATTCATTGCTCCACTCACTATCTCCTCTGGCTCCCAATCTCCACTGGCATATGACCCTCCAAAAGTTGTCCAGGAGAGAATGCGGCCTCTGGCTGAAAAAAGTCTCAGTGCTAAAGGCTGTTCCAAGCAGAGCTTTCCAATGTCGTTTTCTTCTCTGTCCCTGTGACCTTCCTGTGACCTGTGTACTTTGCTCAAGGCTACCCATCTCATGCTACGGAAGGAGAGCAGGACTGTCTTCACTGCAAAGCAATTGAAGATGGCTGGGGAAAACGAAACAAATGGGATTTCCATTTTGGCAGCTATGGGAAGTTTCTTCCCCTAGCACTTAGGGAAATCAAACTTCCCCTGCTCCGGCCCTGCCATTCAATCTTGATAAGAACCCTCCCCTGGGGCCTGATATTTAACAATCATGCCATTAAAAAATAAAAATAAATGTGCCCACTGAACTGCTTCGATCTGAGGAACTGGCATGTAACTGGCTTGTTACGCAGTTGTAAGAAATCAATTGTTTAGTGTCGCACCAACTACACTTTGGAACTCCATGCCTGTTGACATCAGACAGGCACCTTTGCTTTGCTGCTTTCAGTGCCTGCTTAAAACATTTTTGTTTAGGCATCTCCAGACACATAGACGCTGGTGCGTTTTCATCCCTTTTGCTCTTAGTTGTAATTCTTTTTTACATGTCTTAAAAAAATTATTAATAATTTTGATATTTCTTCTAAAGCTCTTGGATTTGCCACAATCAAATGGTTTGTTTGAGCGTACCTCTGCTGTGCAAAACAGGGTGTGGAACTCAACAGAGAAAGACTGTCCTTGTTTTGAGGCACTGCATGCAACAGTTTGGTTGTGGGAAGACTATTTCGTTGTGCCCATGGTGGCTTCTCCCCGCCTCCGGCAAACGGTCATCTAAATTCATTTGCTGGCCCCCATCTTACAGAACTCGGTTCAAGCTCCACTGAAAAAACGGTTTGTAGTGGCATGGCAGGTTTTGTTCATGATGAATGCAACGGAGGTTCCTTTTTCCTCACCCACCCACTCACCCCCGAAGCAGTTGCCATGAGGGGGCAAGGGGCAGCGCAGCCCCCACAACCAGGGCACAAGTCCCCTGGCCTCAACAGGCTGACTTGCTCCCAACAGCCTCTGGCTGCTTCAGACAGGCCAGGCCATTGTGGGGCAATCAATTAATCTTCCCTTCATCCTTCTGCCCTTTGACCTTGTCTGGCTCAGTTCGGAAGCCACAAAACCCCACAGTAAAACACCCCTGGCTGCCCCTTCTTGGCTGAGGCTTGGTGGATAAGATGGAAATAGAAAATTAATGCCAGTCAGAAGAGGCTACTGGAGAACAGGAACAAGATTAGAGGCAGGTCAGCTTTCTTGTTCCGTCCCAGCTATAAAAGGGTTCAAACTATTTAAGTGATAACTATACTTAGTGGGTGGTGGAAGAGAAGGGGTAGCAAAGGAAGGAAGCATTGGCTGAAATGTCTTAGGCCTGCTTGACTGTTTTTCCCTAGAGGCATGCAGCTCCAGCCCCATAACCACATCTGTGCCCACCTTTTGCATAAAGAAGAGGCATCGGCATAGGAATGGGCACCAGGGATTTCTGGGTAAATTATTAACAAGCAGTTGTGGGCAATGGACTTCAGGAGGGGGTCAGAGCTAAAGCTGAAACAGCAAGCCACATTCACACCATACATTAAAAACACCACGATATCACTTTAAACAGTTATGGCTTTCCCCCAGAGAATTCTGGGAGGTGTAGTTTGTCAAAGTTGTTGAGAGTTGTTATAAGGCCCTTCTTCCCCCCACAATTCCCAGAGGGAACACTCAGGCTTCGTAGCTCTGTGAGGGGAGCATATATGTGTAATAAAACGGTATATCCTAAAGACCCCACAGACTCCATTAACCTTCGGTCCAAGGAACCCAAACCCTAGGGGAAGTGCCTGTACCGTCTGGAGTCTCTCATTGCTCGGAGAATGGGGTTCTGTGTAACAATACATATGTTGGCAATCTCTGTCCACTAGTGCAAGGGCTTAGGGAGCCATAGTGCAAGTAACATTAGTAGCCTAAGAAGTTACAGGAGTTCAACGGGAGGGTACAGGATATTCACCAACAGGAAATGAAGCAATAAGCCCACTCCGAAACTTCTGCAGGAAACAACAACATAAAAAAGAGGGTTGCACATAACCCTGATACAATCAAGAGCACAAATGATTATAAATGCACAATTTAAAAAGGGTTTCTGGAGGGGTCTAGGCATGTGGTTGTTTTCAATTGACCTTTATTCAGAGCAGACCCATTGGAATGAATAGACCTAAGATTTGGACCATGAATTTCAATGGGTCTAACTCTGAGTAAAAGTCTGTTGAATACACCCCATGTCAAATTTTGCCATCTCACATCTCAACACTGGTGGTGCCATTTTCTCAGACTCCTGGCAGAGATCTTACTTAAATGTGTTGGGTTCCTGTTGATACTCATTTGCAAAAGCAGATAATGCTTTCATATCTGCCTGAGATTTATCTCATTTGTCTTGTGATTTCCCTTTGTTAGTTCCTCCCACACAATGGTTCCAGTCAAGGATGTGCCCTATCACTGCCGAGAAGCTTCCAGAAAACCACAGCTTTAAGATAGCCTTGTCTCTTTAAGATAGCCATGAGACGCTGACTAGTGATGGAAATGATCTCATGACGCACCACTGGTTTGTGCTTGGAATTCTCATTAGCATGCATGATCAGCACGCACAAACAGGGAACTTGCCTAGAAAAAAGCTTGACACATTAGTTTGTCCTATGAGACTACAAATGTCATTTGGAAAGCCCCAAGGAAACATTTTTGGGGTGTAACAGACTGCAAGCTTGAAGGAGGAATGGTCAGCAATGCTTGCGAGGGGAGAGTTGAAGTTCTGATAATTTGGCGAATTTGGAACTACAAATCCCATCATCCCTGACCATTGGTTGTGCTGGCTGGGGCTGATGGGAGCTGGAGTCCACCTGGAGATGCCACAGGTTTCCCACCTCTGGTGTAGGCAATCCACCAGATAGTCTGGTCCCCATGGCTGGCTGGGGTTGTTAGAGGTTATACTGGATAGATGTATGGGGCTGATGGGATTTGTAGTCAAACAATATCTGGAGGGCATCAGGTTGGGAAAGGTTAGCACTTCTTTTCAGACTCCTCTCCAAATCTGTAATGTGGGGCTCATGTTGGCGTACCTTCTAGGGTTATTGTAAAGTTTGCAAAAATAATTTATGTTTATGCTAAGCTTTTATGCTAATGGGCAAGGATAATGGGTGCTGGCGTTCAAGAACATCTGGAAGGTCAGGTCTTCCCCATCCCTGGGCTAAGAAATATCAGTCCTCCTTTCAATGAATATCCAGCCTATTGCTCAGAGAGCAAAGCCCTTTTCCCCCTATGATGGATATGAGGTCAGTGCATCAAGCTGCAGCATTTCACTTTGGTAGGAAATTGGCTTATGGATGAGCCTGCGCGGTCACTAAATGCCGACGTCTCATGGCTGGGTGCCCAAACTGCAATGTTAATTGAAATACTTCCATCCCTATCAACACAAAGGAGCTCGGCTATTCCTCTGGTTCGCGAGGAAAGGGCATGACTCTCTCTCTCTCTACCCAAAGAGATGCACTGAATTGCTTACTATGGATGTAGCGTCAGCAGGTGGCCAAGTCGGGCACTGTCAGGGGGACCCAGCAACTCACACCCTTGTGGCCTGGCTTGACCATGCTGCCACTGGCCACTGCTCACGGCCCTCCCTGCTGGGCCCCCAGACAACCAATGGGACAGTGCTGCTGGACACAAGAAATGGCATTGGAGGTACAATGTCAAAGGCCCTTGAAGCCTGGTTTTGGCCCTGACTTGGGACTAGGAATTGGGGAGGTGGGAACTGAATTCCGTCAAGGAAGAAGCAGCATCACAGTTCAAGGAAACATTCCAACCAGGGGGAAGCTCTTGAGTGTGTGGAGCAAGGCTGGTAAGACTCATGGTCCTGGGAGCATCCTGGAGACCAGACAGAGGTGCCTGGACGACTGCATTTCGCTACCTGCTAAGGTTCAGCTGTCACCTAGCTGCAGCCATTCAAGCAGTCTGTCTCAGTGGGAGAGAGATGAGAAACAGGTCTTATTTCAGGTCTGCAGAAAGACCAGCTCCATCAATAACCCCCTGCACCTGAATTGTTTCCAGCTGTTCACAGTAGCGGCTGGTGCCCATTCAGATCAGTGGGGTGGAAGGCAGAAGGCCCAGGCAGTAGTTGTAGCCAGAGCCAATGACAGGCAGAACCAGGTACATTTAATTCTACCTAAAAAATCATCTCATCCCTTATATACACAATCATTCACTGGATTCTGCAGGTGAGAGGCTCCTGCAAATAGCATTTTATCAGGAGGTCTGCTCTGCATGATATTAGTAATGTGGCACCCACCCTTGGGGATTCCTTCCCGTTGAATATTTACGAAGCCTTTAAAAAAATCTCCAGAAAGAAATCCCCAAAGATTCATCTGAATACTCAAAAACTGGAAAGCTTGCAGTGGGCAATTTGATTTGACCCCCCCAATATGTTCTTGACATCTTCCACCGTCTGGTGGTTGACATGTATAGCCCATCAGTCATCATTTGAGATGGGGGAGGAAAAATCTATGAACACGGGATGTAGGGGAGACCCTTTGCTCAAATGCAAACCTCCACATGGTCTGAAAGAGATGCCTTTCATGATAAGAGTCCACCCGGATTTCAGGCACCTGTTATTGACAACATCTTGTTTAAATCGACTTGTGTCCTGCCTCTCAATCCTGCAGGAGGACTGAATTAATTTTACAGTAATCACATTCATCTGCAACTCAGACTCACCTTAGCAACTCCAGGCAGCGCAGAGATGTGGGTGTTGTTGGCATATTCCCATTTGGGGTCTGTTTGGAGGGGGAAATACCCCCCCACCTGAATCGTAACTTCTGTATTTTTCAGGAATGTGAATTATCAGCTGTCAATTTATTTATTTTAATTATGATGTTTGTTTTTAGATAGCACTGCTGAATTAATCACAAGTTGGTAGTATTCTTGGGAGGGGGAGATTCCTCAGGGAGTCAATTAGGTTTTCGTTGCAGATGGTAAGAGGTGTCTGCTGTTTAATTTAAAACTCTGGTCTCTACGAGAAAAACTCTGGCCACTCCAAACCAATCTACAACCAAACAGTTCTTTAAAAAAAAGAAAAAGTTGCAGCATGCATCTTGAGAAGCTGTCAGTGCCTACTTTCCATACAAATACAGGGCTTTTGGGCAAGAGAGTATATTTAGACCCTACATTACACCACGAACAAGTCTTGGCTAACCATATCAGGAGATTAAGCAGCTGTTTGTGGTCAGCGCTGTTAAATGGATACTTGTTAGGCTAGCTCCACCTAGGAATTAAATCAGGGCTGTGGAGCTTGTTGGACTCCAACTCCACTCATCCCTGACCATTGGCCATTCTAGCTGGCGCTGATGAGTTCTGGCAGTTCAGCAGTATCTAAATGATCACAAATTTCACTGCCCTGTTTTAATCAGGCTTAATAAACAAGCAGAGACACAGCAGGGCTCCTTTCTGGATGGCATGGTGCTCCCAGCAACCAGAAGGTTTTAGTCCAGAGATGGGGAAGCTGTGGCCCTACAGATGCTGTTGAACTGCAGCACCCATCCTCCCTGACTGCTTGTAGCTGGGGCTGATGGGAGTTTGAATCAAACAGAACCCAGAGGGCCACAGGCTCACCAACACCCCAAACTAAAGGAACACCAATATTTTCAGGTGACACAGGATCGAGCACTCAATGTACCAGAGAAGTGAGGGGGACCCTCTCCCCTTAACAATGATGGCACCAGAAAAAAGATCAGTGGCACTTGAAGGTCACTGACAGATCATAAGAAGTCCAAGATCGAATCCCCAGGTAAGAATGGGCAAATCTGTCAATTTAGGTTTTTCCTCACCACCCCCAGTCTTAAATTCAGTTCTCCACATCAGTTTGAATGAATGAATGAATTAATGAATGAATGAATACCTGAGGCTAGGGCACATGGGAGTTGTGGTTTAAAAATCTAGAGGGCACCAAGTTGATGAAAGGTGAGTGTCTCTGTGTTGCCTGAGGGTGCTTAGATAGGGCTGCCATACATCCGAGATTTCAAAAGTGGAATGCGGTGGTTTGTCTTTACATTCTCATTAAAAAAAGCTCAACAATTTAGGTCGTTTCCAAAGAACAGCTTTTAAGATGTCCTGGTTTAATAGAGCTTTGTGGCCTTCCTAAAAAAAGCTAAAGAGTGCTCAGCAGCAGGCATTCAGTAAACAGTCAACTTCCAAGCTGTGGGCTAGCTCTGCAAGGTTCATCAGTGTGAGGAAGTATTCCTCTCTCTAGATAGAAGAATCCCTAGTTATTTATTCCATGTTGTTTACTGCATTTATATCGCATCTTTTTCTTTGAAGAGCTCGAGGTGGCATCACATGGTTCTCCGCCTCCTCATTTAATCACCACAACAACCCTGCAAGGTAGGTTAGTCCGAGAGGCAGTGACTGGCCCAAGTTCACCCAGAAGAAGAAGAAGAAGAAGAAGAAGAAGAAGAAGAAGAAGAAGAGTAGTAGTAGTAGTAGTAGTAGTAGTAGTAGTAGTTTGGATTTGATATCCTGCTTTATCACTAACCGAAGGAGTCTCAAAGCGGCTAACATTCTCCTTTCCCTTCCTCCCCCACAACAAACACTCTGTGAGGTGAGTGGGGCTGAGAGACTACAGAGAAGTGTGACTAGCCCAAGGTCACCCAGCAACTGCATGTGGAGGAGCGGGAAGCAAACCCGATTCACCAGATTACGAGTCCACAGCTCTTAACCACAACACCACACAGAGAGCTTCACGGCTGAGTAAGGATTTGAACCCTGGTCTCCGAGAGTCCAATACCCTAACCATTACACCACACTGGCTCTGAAATATAAGCAGTGGGGAATATCGGCAAAGGGAACCAGAACAAATAGCTTTTGTGACGCCACTGCAGAAATCTCTTGCTTGCTCTCCTGCCCCCCCCCCCACTCGCCTGTCTCCTAGCTTCATCTCTTTTAAGCGGCGTTGAACAGCTCTGCCCCCTTTAAACAACAAGCACGGCAGCTCAACTAATGCAGACTCGCCAGCCAGATTTACATGTGAAAATTACCCATCTTCATCCCTGGAAATTATATTTATAGGCGCAAAGAGAATGGCCTCCCTCTACTTTGAAGTTGGCGTGCGGCTTGGAGTGAAGGCACAAATGAGCACCCTGCCGCTCATCAGCTCTCGTTCACTAACACACCCGACACTTGTGTCCAGAATAGAAGTGCCTTGAATGCGGCGTGATCTGTTAAGGCCCCAAAGGCATCAGTAAGAAACAGGCATAGAGAAACTTGTCTGGCCTACTTCTGTCCTCTGCAAAAGAGTGTCATGAAGCTGGGGTCAGATTCCTCTTCTTCAGGTGACATGGTCAAGGACTCACAGTCAGAAGGGGAAATGCAGGAAGAAGCACCTCCACAACTTGGGCCCATGTTGCCTCTCATAGAATTCTAGAGTTGGAAGGGACCCTGAGGATCATCTAGTCCAACCCACTGCAACATGGGAATACACAGCTGTCCCCTACAGGGATCAAACTCACAACCGTGGCATTATCAGCACCATGCTCTAACCAACTGAGCTATCCTGATGTCAACATGTTCCATAGGCAGCAGTCTGACAGGCATTGTAGAAGCACAGTCATACCTCGGGTTACAGATGCTTCAGGTTGTGTTTTTTCGGGTTACGGACCGCCCAAACCCGGAAGAACTGGAATGGGTTACTTCCGGGTTTCAGCGGTCAGGCATGCGCAGAAGTGCTAGATCGTGCTTTGCGCATGCGCCGAAGTGCAACCCACACTTGCGCAGACACGCAGCTGCAGGTTGCGAACGTGCATCCCGCACGGATCATGTTCGCAACCCCGAGCGTTCACTGTAAAAGTTTGTTTTTGTTATTTAAAAAAAAAAACCAGAAAAAATATGGACTGTAATAAAGTTGCTCAGTTCAACATAATAGAAAATAAAGCATAATTGGCCATTGGAAGAGCTGGCTGTAGTAAGCACTAAGAATCCTTTATGCTCTTCAAATGAGTGCAGAAATAAAATGAAGCTACGAAGCCTCCATTTCCAGCATTTCGCCGTGTCTAGGGACTCAGAAAACCATAAGGAAGATACTAAATATTGAAGAGGCTGGCTGCTCCAGAGCAAGAGATGGAGAAAGAAAAGGTACACAGATACCCTTTGGTGGAATTAAAGACCTGCACTCTGCATCTCAAAGGCTGAAGGCTGATTTCAGAGGCGCAATTAAGCTTGACAAATAATGCCTAGCGAGTCCCCTTCTGCCCATAATGTTGGCTTCCAGAACGGAAGAAAATGATAAGCATTAAACTCAAGGAGAGAGCAAAAAGCTTCCCAATGCGGTGTTAAGCTTGTCTAGGATGCGTGATGAAATGGCGTTGTCTAATGTACCATTCCGGTCGCCGCTGAGAGAAAATGGGTAGTTGTTGCATTGGGATGGGCCCGCTGTTGTAAAGAAATCAAAGGCCATAAATCCAGAGAACCAGCTAGGCTTCACTTAAGCAATGAGTGAGTTTCCTTCTCAACTGGCTCCTTGCTTGCTGTGTGTAAAGAGGGCCAGTGCTGGCATAGAGCATCACTGGGCAAATACTAGGAGCCCAGGCTGCCCCTGATGCCAAGCCTGGACTGAAGCCATTCCTTTATTTTGGTTTAATCTTTTTTATCTCTAGTGCTGAAAGAAGTACCGGGTCTATGCAGATGGATCAGGGCTGGCTCTGCCACTGGGCAGACTAAGGCAGCAGCCACAGGCAGCCAGTCCTGCGATGGCGGCAGAAGGAACCACACACTTCCAGGCCACTCCCCCAGAACCCTTCACCTGCTTCCTTTGGGTCAGCATTTCATGGGCAACAAAGCTTGTATTATTATTATTATTATTAATTATTACTGTGTGTATACTTCCTTTCATCCGCAGATCTCAGGGCGGTTCACAACATAAAATCACAAGATAAAAAAAATAGTCTGGGCTTCCCCCAAAGAATCCTCCAGATATAGGGCGTTATATAAATTCAATAAATTAAAAAAGAAAAGAATCCTGGACACTGTAAGGGTGCTGGGAGTTGTTAGAAGACCCCTATTCCCCTCTCACAGCTACAGTTCCCAGAGTGGTTTAACAATCAATTCATCTTCCTAGGGAATTCTGGGAACTATAGCTCTGTGAGGGGAATTTACACATAAGCACACAAAAACAACCTGAGCATAGGATGGAGGGACTCGCAGCATTAACACTCCATTCTACACCACTGAGCCTCTTGGGCTTGCCGATTAGAAGGCCAGCGGTTCGAATCACCACAACGGGGTGAGCTCCTGTTGCTCTGTCCCAGGTCCTGCCAACCTAGCAGTTTGAAAGCACACCAAAAAGTGCAAGTAGATAAATAGGTATCGCTCCGGCGGGAAGGTAAATGGCATTTCCATGCGCTGCTCTGGTTTCGCCAGAAGCGGCTTAGTCTTGCTGGCCACATGACCCGCAAAAACTGTCTGTGGACAAACGCCAGCTCCCTCGGCCAGTAAAGTGAGATGAGCGCCGCAACCCCAGAGTCGTCTGTGACTGGACTTAACTGTCAGGGGTCCTTTACCTTATTTTTAGGTTCCCAGGGAGACCCCAAAGCCATAACTTGGGGTCCAACACAGAGCAAGTCATGCCTCTGTGTCTCCAGCTTCCAGCGTCAGCCAAAGTTCATTCTCTCTCACACACACAGCCCCACCCACTTGGCCAATTATTCTCCATCCTAGGATGATGTGGCATCCAGCCAGGTGTTATGAGGAAAGGTCCGCCCATTTGTCTCTGTGGCAATGTCTTCGGGAATGTAAATGGTGGTACTTAACAGGCCAGCCAACGCTATTACCTTAACAAAGCAAGTGGCTTGACCGGTTGAGCAAGTTTCCTCACATACTTCTAATGCCACATACGCAGGATTGCAGGTTTGGAAGGGATCCATGGGTATCATCCAGACTGACCCCCTCAACCCATACAAGTAGCAATGTCAGGCCGCTGAGAAGAAGGGTGAGATATGTAATTGTTGGCACCCCAGGTTCCCACAATCCCCTCGCCTCATCTAATATCTCTCCCTCTCCTCCTCCACCACCACCACCCTCCAGCTCCGCACATAAATCTCCTTGCCTAGTCACCGGCCTCCAATCATGCTTTTTCCTTTCTCATTCCCTGGCAGGCCGCACATCTCTGCCGGGCTATTGTTCCTGTAGCTGAAGGGTTGGAGGTGTTATGCATTCGATTGCCTAAATTAATTCACACTTTCTCCCCCTTTCTATCCGGCCTGTTCAGCCCGCGCTTTTCAATCAACGCTCCCTGGTACCTTCTGAAAAAGAAACACGTACAATTGAGAAAGTTATGCTTGACTGAGTGCTGCTGTGACAGGCTGGGATGCTGGCGGGGGTGGAGGAGGGAGCTGAGCGCATGGTTCCCCACCACCACCAATATTTTTCATGCAGGCAAGTTTAAAGATACTGGCACTTGTAGCTGTTTCAGCTGCACTCTGCATATCACACTAGTGGCGAGAGGAGGAAGCCAAGAGATTTAGACTTGTGAACTGCCCCCCATACCCACCTCCCAAACACCACTATTTAGAGATGGTTTTTTTCAGGTGGCAGGAGAAATTATAGCACTTTGTGAGAGGTGGGGTTATAAGGCATACAGTGGTACCTCTGGTTACATACTTAATTTGTTCCGGAGGTCTGTTCTTAACCTGAAACTGTTCTTAACCTGAAGCACCACTTTAGCTAATGGGGCCTCCCGCTGCTGCTGCGCCGCTGCCGCATGATTTCTTTTCTCTTCCTGAAGCAAAGTTCTTAACCCAAGGTATTATTTCTGGATTAGTGGAGTCTGTAACCTGAATCATATGTAACCTGAAGCGTATATAACCAGAGGTACCACTGTACAGTGGACGCTTGAGTTGCGAACGTGATCCATGCGGAAGGCACATTCGCAACCTGCAGCATTCACAACCCACAGCGCCGCATCTGCACACGTGCGGGTTGCAATTCAGCACTTCTGTGCATGAGCAACCGCAGAAACCCAGAAGTAACCCGGTTCTGGTATTTCCAGGTTTTGGCGTGTCCGTAACCCAAAAAAACGCAACATGAAGCATCTATAACCCGAGGTATGATTGTTGTGATGGTTTGTTACCTTTCTTTAATTGCTGTAGCAGAGCTCTGCGATTGGCTGTGCAGCCTCAGAATCACCAAATTATAGAGATGGACAGGCCAAAAGGGACACCTAGCATACCCTCCAACATTTCTCTGGTGAAAATAGGGAGATCCTATTCCATAATAACAATCATATTAATTTTATTATTTGTGCTCCGCCCATTTGACTGGGTTGACCCAGCCACTCTGGACGGCTTCCAACATATATAACAACATAATAAAACATTTTTAAAACTTCCCTATACAGGCCTGCCTTCTCAACAAGGTTGTGTAGTTACTTATCTTCTTGGCTCGAGGGTTGCATAACTCCATACCCTCCAACATTTCTCTGATGAAAATACAGTGGTACCTCAGGTTAAGAACTTAATTCGTTCTGGAGGTCCGTTCTTAACCTGAAACTGTTCTTAACCTGAGGTACCACTTTAGCTAATGGGGCCTCCCGCTGCCACCACAGAATTTTTGCTCTCATCCTGAAGCAAAGTTCTCAACCCGAGGTACTATTTCTGGGTTAGCGGAGTCTGTAACCTGAGGTACCACTGTAGGGAGGGTCCTAAGGAAAATAGGGACATTCTGGGATCAAATCAGAAACTGGGACATCTTCTGTAAGTCCGGGACTCTCCCTGGAAAATAGGGGCCCTTGAGGGCCTGCTGTAGTCCAACCACCCACAATGCAGGAATAGGCCTTCATGTCCTTCACAACACACCCTTTGGAATATTGCCACAGGCAGGAGGCCCCCCTCACAGAGCTACCATTCCCAAAATGGTTTAACAAGCAATCCTTCTGAGCAGGGAACTCTGGGAACTGTAGACCTAACACCTCTCAGCATCCTTAACAAACTACAGTTCCCAGAATTCTTTAAAGGGGGTTATCACAGCACTTTAAACATATGGTGTAAATGTGGCCTTAGTTGGATGCAACCCACAATGCCGACTTCATTGGTGGATTTGCAAAAAAAAATCCACCCTTACAACCTGTTCCATCACCACAGGGCCGGCCCAATACATTTTGGCACCTGAGGCAAAGCACAAAATGGCACCTCTCTCACCGCCAGGGAAGGAGTGAAGATCTACATCAGGAACGACCTCCTCTGGATCCTGCCGCCCGAGGCAGTCGCCTCACCTTGCCTGCATCACCCCAGAGAAGAAGAGGGCAAAGTGTGTCACAATTCTCAGAGATAAAATGCATCATAAGCAAATGGGATCTAAAGGCAACTCAGGCTGTGAATGTAAATGCAGATATTTCTTTCCTTCTTTCTTAAATGGTTTCAAGTTAGTGCAATCAAGCCACACGTATTAGGCAGAAGTTGAAACCCCAGCAACAGCCCACGCTTGCTAGCTGTTGCTTGGAAGAGCTAATGGAATTGTTTAAAAGGCCAGACTGTAAGCAAGAGCCATTCAATAAGGGCAAAAACAGAGCATCAGAACCGATAAAGTGTTTCTTCTTACCGCCACCTAGTGGATAATGTAAGTGCTTTCCCCAGAACAGCTGGAGCAGCTTCTACAGGATGCCCTGTTACATAACCGACACATTCACTCTCCTAATCTCCATTTTTCCTGATTTTAGCTTGCTTTCAGCTAGCCATTTGAGGCATGATTCCCTCCCACCTACACTCCCTTGATCCTTGAAGTTCCTCCCAGTCATGAAGAGGGTGGGGAGGGAAATAACCCCCGTTCTTGATTTTATAATTTATTTTGCCTTGAGATTTTTACAGCAGTGCCACATACAGGGGGAAATCTGCAAATAAAATAAGCATGGACAAGATTATAAAATGGCAATAAAATCAGCCATAATGCACAGCTGGGTATTTATTCCTACCACCTGTTCACAGCGGGAGTGTGACTTTCTTTTCCTTCTAAAAAAGGTCCTACAGTATATGAAATACAAAATTAGAGGTCTCCTAGCCACCTTCCCTGCCACCTATCCAACAGATCGGGCTCTATGCAAACATAAGATATATAAGAAAAAGTATTTGTTGCATACAGGAATGCATGAGAAAAACAAATTGCTTGAAAACGTTGCCTATTTGATTGAGGAGAGGTGTGGATTTTTTCCCCTCATACTCATTTGATGAAGTTGAATTTTGGAAGATCTGGGACAGAGAAGCAAAAGTCCTTCTTCATGCAGTGCATAATTAAACTATGGAACTCGCTTCTGCAGGAAGCTGTGATGGTCACCAATCTGGATGGCTTTAGAAGAGGATTGGACAAATTAATGGAGAAGAAGGCTATTTTTGGCTACTAGCAAGGGGAGCCCAACTTGAATAAAATATTGGGATAGCTAATGTTTAAGGCCTTAAATGATAATTTTAGGTTATATGTTAGTGATTAAGTTTTAATTTATATATATTTTTAACTGTTGCTATATCTGTATTGTCCCTGTTATACCTAATTGCAAATTCAAATATATCCCTATTGTGTTTTATGACTTCCTTGATATTGTATGTGGGCTGGAAGTGGTCTGTGACCGAAATAATAAATTCTTCTTCTATTGGGAGAGCCCAGGTAAGCCCTGCCCCACATAACTGATCACATGATGCAGTGCACACACATCATTTGAATGGCAATGCCCATTAACTTGGGAGGAGGGGCACCCCCTCAAATATTTTATTGGGGACCCCGAAGACCCTTTGGCCCCTAGGAGTTGGCTCCTATGGCTGCTAACTCTGAGAGCTATGTTCTTCCTCCCCTGTAGGAGGCAGTAATGCTTCTGAATGCCAGTTGCTGGAAACCAGAGCGGGGAAGGGTGCTCTCATGCCCGGGTCCTGTTTGCAGGTTTTCCACAGGCATCTGGGAGGACACTGTGAGAACAGGATGCTGGACTAGAAGGGCCATTGGCCTGATCCTGCAGGCTCTTCTTATGTTTGTATTTCTTCTTTTGTTTGTATTTCGCATTTCTTATGGGAAAATCTCCTGTCCCTCAACAGGCTGCATGGCAGCAATGGGTGTGACGGTAACAAAAGTAGCTGTGTCTACCCCTTGTACAAACCCCAGACGTACACACTCACAATTAGGGATAGAAGGATCTGTCAGTTCTGGCCCTCTCAGTCCTTTGCTCCTCTCAGTTCTTAAATTCAGTTTCTTACATTTCTACAGCAATTTGCATTCCCCTCTTCTAATAAACACATTTTTATATGAGGTGTTGACTAACGTACACATTTTTGCAAGTAATTTCTCCTCTAACACACACACACACACGAATCTACACACATATAAAGTGTGGTGTGTTTTTTTGAAGAATACATTTAATTTTCCATAAGGGTCACTATCGCCATCAAGTGTCATATTCTATATTGCACTTAAAACACTTTATTTCCAGTTAGGCTCTGAATAAGACTAGTTTCAAATATTTGGAGTGCATGTCATCCCTCCATGTAAATGAATATGAGTTCCTTGTACTTAACCTGAACATATTTATTTATATTTGCATTTAGGAATATAGTGGTACCTCAGGTTACATACACCTCAGGTTACATACGCTTCAGGTTACAGACTCTACTAACGCAAAAATAGAGCTTCAGGTTAAGAACTTTGCTTCAGGATGAGAACAGAAATCGTGCTCTGGCAGTGTGGCGGCAGCAGGAGGCCCTATTAGCTAAAGTGGAGCTTCAGGTTAAGAACAGTTTCAGGTTAAGAACGGACCTCCGGAATGAATTAAGTACTTAACCCGAGGTACCACTGTATTTATACTATCCTAGTACCCTTCCCAGGGTAATTTCCTATAGTATTTACACTCTTGGTTCTACACCAGCCATTTTCTCCTGCACTTAAAGAGTTCGCTCTTCCCCTGAAGCGTCAGTCTCTCCACTGTTGCAAACAGAAGAAATATTTGGTCCAATCCAGCAAAGCAGTGAGATTTAACCAAGGGGGGAGGTGTTTCAAAAAAAACACTCCCCTCTTTCAAAAGAGGGTGGGGCAAGTTCTGGGGGGAGGGAGTGGGGCAGGCTGTGAGCATGCACAGCTGGCCATTTGGCACGCTTCTTCTGGAGCAGCTTGTTTTAAAACGCTGATCTTTTTTCATTTTGTTTATTACCTTTGCATTATACCCTTTCCCTCAAGGATCTCAAGGTGGCATAAATGGTTCTCCTCATCCCCAGTTTATCCTCACAACAACCCTCTGAGGCAGGTTAAGCTAAGGAATGGTGATCAGCCCAACGTCACCCAGCGCACTTCACGGCTGAGCGGGGATTCGAACTCTGGATTCCCTTGCTCTATCCCAACACTCCGACCACAATGGCTTTCTGTTTCGCATATGTTTAATCCAATAACAAGACCCCTCTTTGCTATTTCAATCCGTCCTGGAACGGCGATTGCAGAGTGTACGAATTCTGCATATGTACCGGAGAAGGGCCTTCAGCAATGTATAATGAGAAAGTGGTAGAGTATATTTCATGGCAGTGATATTTCATGTGAGAATAGGAACTATGTGACAAGTACCCAAGAGAATCCCTATTATTTTCAGCTGTGAAATGTTGCAGGATATGTTATCACAGCCACAATTACAATCACGGGCATCTGGTCACGTTGCTTTAATTGTTTTAATTGCAGAGGGAAATTTTCTTCTCTTGCAACCTTGCATGGAAAGTGACATGAGGGCAAGATTGCACATTTAGCACTAAATTGCACTGAATCAAGGAAGAGGAATGATTTCCATCCAGAGGGCCACGTTCCCTGCTGGGCAAGCTTCTGGGGGCCACATGCCATTTGCATGTGATCGCTTCTCGGCCTTTTGGCTAAGATCAAGTGTAGTATCACATGCCATTTGCATGTGGGCAGGATCAGATGCAAAACAACACATTTACTGTTAAGTTGTGGGTGAACATATCAGACGACACAGCGATTCTTCAAACAGCTCTTGTTTATTCACAGGCCAGAACAAAACTGAACTGAAGGGTTCAGCCAGCCTGCTTATATAGAGCTCCACTAGAATGCAACAGTAACCATTTTCTGTAACTATCCAATCACTGAACGTCACTTTCGATCCCTTATTTGCATATGTGGACCTGAACTATCTACAGTATCCCCCTGCTGGCCCAGGGTGAGAACTTCAGTACATAACATTTACATTTTTATCCCAGGTTATCTTCAACATCCACATCCTCTGGTCCACTGTTCAGGCAAGCAAGATGTAGTCGAAACTGAGCTAAGTGGTTTGACTCTGTATAAAGTGACTTCCAAAAGGTATTCTGCCCTTAGGTCCTTAAAGGACACACACACACACACACACACACACAAATAAGTCTTGAAAAACTACTGTACTTCGCAGAGAGGCAAAGAAACTCTAGACATGCTCAGAGGCACAGGATCCAGAGGGTTTGAAAAAGAAAACAAATGGGAACAACCCTTTCGGGAACCACCTGCCACACTGCTGGCAACATCAGGACTGGATCAAGACCTTTAGAAACCCTAAGCACTGGAGAAATTATGGTGCCCCTCCCATTTGTAATGCAAACTAAAATAAAATAAAACATAAATTAACATGTTAAATTTCATCTTGCCTCATATATAATTTTTTTAATAAAAAAAACTACACAACGTATACTATTTTTATGATGAAAGAAATACAGAAAGGAATCAAGTACCTGCAACTCAGAAAGCTATATCAATAACAAAACATGAATTTATTGCAACATGTCATAGGATCTGATTTCCTTGTGTTATTTTGATCTACATTAGCAGAATTCCCTCTACTTCTATGCGATGGATGAATAGATGGATGACAGATAAATAGCTAGATAGATAAATAGATGATAGAGAGATATATAGAGAGATATATATACACATACAAACCCCCCAAGAGTCCCTATTTTCCAGGGACAGTCCCGGATTTACAGAAGCTGCCCCAGTTTCTGATTTGATCCCAGAATGTCTGCTTTTCCTTAGGACGTCCCTGTTTTCATTGGGGAAATGTTGGAGGGTATGTATTTCAAAATTATTTCCAAAAAAATTATATCTGTTTGTGCGTGTGTGCCCCTGCTTTCTTGGTGCCCTAACCATGTGCTTAGTCTGCCTACTGAGCAATCCAGTCCCAGTTGGCAGGTGGGAATGAAAGGGACAAAGGCTTCTGATGCAGGATTGGGCCTCTGCCTATTGACTGAGGCTACCGAGTCCAGGTGTGTGTCGTCCTCACACCTGACGCCTCGTGCCAACAGCCACTTTCAAAAAGGCCTTGAAACCTGACCAGCACAGCCACGGCCTCACTTATCGCTGAGGCCGGTTGTCGCCCATGGCAGAAGAGACGTCTCCCTGGCATTAAAAGGAAACCAAGCCTCTGCGTCTTAGCAGGAAAGGAGCTGAGCAACGATGTACGAGGGGCTGATGGGGCTGGATTAAGCCATTAATAAATAGGAGGTGAAGAGAGCAATCTTGTTGAATGTAATGTATGCTAATGAGGTGACCTGGCTAATGGGGCCCTTTTCTATATTCTGTCATTGTGCACATCAATTATGCAGCCTCAATTATCGCCCTGTTTTTGTATCGCACGGCTGAGAAATGAGAGACTTAATAGAGATGTTTCACCCAGTAAAATGCCTGATTAGGTTATGAAAGCCGAAAGCCGGACAGGAAAGTGGAGTGGAGATGGCGGGGGGGGGGGGGAGCGAGGAGGAACGTAGGTGAGCTAAGAGAGAAAGTGGGGAGGAGAAAGAAAACTTTATAGTCCAAAGAGATCGCTCTGAGTCTGGGTCTTTGTAGCCATGGGCATAACTGTTCCAGGTTCATCAACAAGAGAGGAGCCAATCAGTGTAGACCAGGCACAGGCAAACTCGGTCCTCCAGATGTTTTGAGACTACAGTTCCCATCATCTCTGACCACTGGTCCTGTTAGCTAGGGATGATGGGTGTTGTAGTCCCAAAACATCTGGAGGGCCAAGATTGCCTATGCCTGGTGTAGACAATACTGAGCTAGCTGGACCATATGGTCTGTCTTGACATAAGACAGTTTCTTAACGTCCCTTCCTAAGGAACCCATTCCAGAAATTCTTTCTAAGTTGACCTCTGCTGTATCTGCTTAGGATTCTGGAGGTGAGGCAAACACTGGGCTCACATGGAGTGTTGGTCACACATATCTGAACTGAAGGAACATCCAGAACACTCAACAATCCCTTGCAACTGTATGTTGCAATGGGGTCATTGAATCATGGTTGGAGAGGGACTTTGAAGGCCCTTCTAGTCCAGCTCCCTGCTCAAACTAGGAAATCAAGAGATCTAAAGCATCCTCAACATTTAGTTGTCTAGCCTACTGGAAGACTCTCAGGGTACAGAGCCTTCCAATGCTAAGTGACATTTAGGCATGTGGGTTTTTCATTAAAGAACAGAATCAAGGGCAGTGCAACAGGAAATATTTTCCCATGTTGGTTGGCAACCCGGTTCAAGAGGTACATTCTAAAGAAGCTGAAAGTTTTGACAGATGGGTAGTTTGGCTGCCATAGTTTTGTTGCAGCTGTGATTTTTACCCAAATCCTAAGTCAGTAACAATACCTTTGCAATAATGACTAGTAATGGCATATACTGGTTTTCCCAGTAGTGATGTATGGATGTGTGAGCTGGACCATAAAGAAGACTGATCGTCGAAGAATTGATGCTTTTGAATTATGGTGCTGGAGGAGACTCTTGAGAGTCCCATGGACTGCAAAAAGATCAAACCTATCCATTCTTAAGGAAATCAGCCCTGAGTGCTGACTGGAAGGACAGATTGTGAAGCTGAGGCTCCAATACTTTGGCCACCTCGTGAGAAGAGAAGACTCCCTGGAAAAGACCCTGATGATGGGAAAGATGGAGGGCATAAGGAGAAGGGGACAACAGAGGATGAGATGGCTGGATAGTGTTCTCAAAGCTACCAGCATGAGTTTGACCAAACTGCGGGAGACAGTGGAAGACAGGAGTGTCTGGCATGCTCTGGTCCATGGGGTCACGAAGAGTTGGACATGACTAAAACGACTAAGCAACAACAACAACAATGGCATATAATGTACTGTGCTTTCTATAGTTCCCATGAGATCTTGCAGGACCATCCCCTGGCTTCCAGGGTTGGTGTCCTGAGGAGGTCTTGCTCAGTATGAAAAGCAGAGAAAAGCTTTTCCCATGCTGGGAAAATCTGATGTGCATTTAGTTTGTGCAATTACAACCGTCCGGGCTTCAACTGTGCAAGGTTGAAATCAGGCAAGTTAAATGTGCCTTAATATGCTATCGTACTCTACAGCTAAAGTTCAAACTAGGAGAGAAGTAAGGAGAAGAGGGAAAGGATCCTCTTAACTCCATTGACTGCATTCTTTATTTCTCCCCCTTTCTGATGACTGCTGCATTTTATGAGCCAAGGAATTGTCTCACTGAATTTTAATCGGAGAGCCCCACAAGTGACTGAAATACAATTAGTCTCTCTGACACTGTGGTTACTGCTTAAGAGACATCTGCTGTTGCATAAAATCAAAGCTTCCCCCACCCACCCTCTTTTCTTTTCTTTTTTTAATGGCTTTAATTGTCATCAACCCATCATCTGATGGCTGGAAAATATCTCCTGAGCTCCCTGAAGCAGAATCCTGGTGCTTCCTTGAACCACAATCCGCCCTGTTGACTTGCTTCCCGCCTTAGGCCACAGCTCTTTGAGAGATAGCCCATGCTGGGGGAGAGGGAGGCCAAAAGAGTTGAGCGTTTGCATGTTGATCTGCACGCCATGTATTCTCTACCTCTGATTGGGACCAGCTGCCGCGCTGTACATTTCAAAGCTCAGGTTGTCCTCTTTCAGCCTTGCCTTTACGAAATAACCTGCCTTTGACAGCCTTGATGGTGCCCACTAGAGACCCCAGAATAGTTTTTCAGGTGGGGGAGGGACTCAAGTCAATTTCAGTTTCTCTTAGTGACTCATTTTTCCATCCTTCTCTCCACATTGCAACCTTTCTTTTTAAAAAAAAAAATTCTCGTGGAAATCCAGCATTTTAGTATGAATTTCTCCAAAGTAAATATCTTTGTATGCAATAGTTTTTGCAAAGCAATGCTCCCTAATAGCATGCATTTCTAAGGTTATTTTCAAGAATACATACATCTTTAGGAACACTTTACCCAGTACAGAAAGAAAGAAAGAAAGAAAGAAAGAAAGAAAGAAAGAAAGAAAGAAAGAAAGAAAGAAAAGGTGTCAGTACTCACCATGAAGTTGTTACAGTAAGTGCCACACATTTAACACCGGGGGGGGGGGGTGCCAGTACCTTGAGTGCCCCTAGGAAAAAGCACTGACTTTAACCTAGTCCAGGCATAGGCAAACTCGGCCCTCCAGATGTTTTGAGACTACAACTCTCATCATCCCTAGCTAACAGGACCAGTGGTCAGAGATGATGGGAAGTGTAGTCTCAAAACATCTGGAGGGCTGAGTTTGCCTATGCCTGCCCTAGCATATGTAGTTTATTGGACCCATTACAGTGGTACCTCAGTTTACGAACTTAATCCGTTCCAGAAGTCCGTTCTTAAACCAAAGCCGTTCTTAAACCAAGGCATTTCCCTAATGAAGCCTCCCACCACCGGTGCCCTTCCACCGTTCGGATTCTGTTCTTAGACCAAGGTAAAGTTTTCAAAGCAAGACACTATTTCCTGTTTTGCAGAGTTTGTAAACCAAATTGTTTTTAAACCGGACTGTTCTTAAACCGAGGTACCCCTGTACTTGGCTGGAGAACTGTATTGCAACATTCAGAAACACATGAATGTTGAGAATGCTCTTTTGCTTGGATCCTGCTTGTGGGTTTCTCATTGGAGCATTGGATTAGCCACTGTGAAAACAGGGTGCTGGACTAGATGGGCCATTGGCCCGATCCTGCAGGCGCTTCTTATGTTCATAAAGGGGAAACGGGCAAATTAACGGAGGACAGGAGTATTGGCATTTATTAGCCAAAAGGGTAAGCTGCAGGAAGTTCCATGTTCTGAGGCACACACTCACTCTCCATAGCTGTCTCCTGTCTGCAAGAGCTGTGTGGCAAGAGCTGCCTTGTCCTACTGGCTTGGAAGCCATCGTCTGCTGTGCTCCTGGCTCAGATCAGGATGGAGGGGAGGCTGCTTTTGTGGGAGGACAGCTGTTCATCAATGGCAAACACAGGTCCAACCACCTTTGACATCAGTGAGGAATTCTGGTTTTCTAGACAGCCAAAGTCTGCAAAGACCGATGTCTATAACTGCATCATTGTTGTTGTTTAGTCGTTTAGTCATGTGCGACTATTCGTGACCCCATGGACCAGAGCACGCCCGTCTTCCCTTGCCTCCCGCAGTTTGGTCAAACTCATGCTGGTAGCTTCGAGAACACTGTCCAACCATCTCGTCCTCTATCGTCCCCTTCTCCTTGTGCCCTCCATCTTTCCCAACATCAGGGTCTTTTCCAGGGAGTTTTCTCTTCTCGTGAGGTAGCCAAAGTATTGGAGCCTCAGCTTCACGATCTGTCCTTCCAGTGAGCACTCAGGGATGATTTCCTTAAGAATGGAGAGGGTTGATCTTCTTGCAGTCCATGGGACTCTCAAGAGTCTCCTCCAGCACCATAATTCAAAAGCATCAATTCTTCAGCGATCAGTCTTCTTTATGGTCCAGCTCTCACTTCCATACATCCCTACTGGGAAAACCATAGCTTTTACTATACGGACCTTTGTTGGCAAGGTGATGTCTCTGCTTTTTAAGATGCTGTCTAGGTTTGTCATTGCTTTTCTCCCAAGAAGCAGGAGTCTTTTAATTTCATGGCTGCTGTCACCATCTGCAGTGATCATAGAGCCCAAGAAAGTAAAATCTCTCACCGCCTCCATTTCTTCCCCTTCATTTAGAAAATGTGTGCTGGGCTTGCTTCTCCTTCTTCCTTCCTCTTCCTATTTTCCTCGTTTGTTTTAAATTGTGAGCCTGTGTACAAGGGCTGTCTTAGCACTGAGTTTTGTAAGCCTTCCTGAGAGCCGTTTTGGCCAAAGGTGGGCTATAAATACCTTATAATAACTATAGTGAGAGGATAAGAACAACAATGTAATGGCAGGCGTTAGCCATGAGGCTTATCATCTTCCCTCTCTGCTTTGGACCAGTTCCCGAATGAACTGTGCAAAGCAGGGGAAAGTATTCCTTATTATGATTGGAAATAAGATGACCAGTCCATATGAATAATAAAATAAAAACATCCAATGCCAGCGGCGGATGATCATTTTTATACATGTACACCTACCTGATTTCAACCCCCAGCATCCCCAAAATAAGGGAGGCTTTTTGTACCCACCTAGGAAGACTAGCTTTTTTGAGGCAGAAAACATAAAATAAATAAAAATTCCATCCCCCACTTGCCCTCATTTTGCCAATCATGGGTCTCTCTGTGTGGCATTCTCCCTTCACTCTTCCCCCAAAGACAAGACCAAAGGATGCTCACCAAGCAAATTAATATGCATAAAGTATGGCATAATTAGTTGCTACAGGTAACCCTTCTCTAACTGTGCAAACGGAGCTAATGTGAAAAGATGGGCAGTCTGGTGGGTGAGCTGGTATGAGCTTTTTTAAAAAAGAGAGAGAGAGAGAAAGAAAAAGAAAGTCCCCCATTTCATGAAAGAAAGGGAATAGATTTGAATAATATGCAAATAGGCTGGATGTTATTAACAGGGTGTCAAGGTTTGACAGTCGATGTTATTGTGGAAATAAATGAGTTTTGACACAAATAAGTTAGAAATGCATTGATTTTCTTTCCCCCCCTTTTGAGCAAATGTTGTAATGAGATGTTGTGCGTGCCGCACCTCTTGGATTTATAAAGATCTTGATGAGTATTAGGAGAAAACATAACAGCTGATCAATTATTAATGGATTCATTAATGCACTCCAAGGTGTAACAATAATTATTTTCCTCCCTTGATAAGGCTCCACATCCCCAATACCACACACACACACACACACACACACACACACACACACACACACAAGCTGCAAATCCCCATTGTTCCTCTTTGCATATTTAATCTACCAAAATAAGAATGCACAACAGAGAGAGACAATATAATGTTCAGATCATAAGCACTGGAGAAGATCAAAATGCGACCAAAAGGAGAGAAAAAAAGGAGAGCGGCTATGTCTAACGAGCACTGACAAATATTATCTGAATGCTCCTTATAGGCTGTCCTTTTTCATTTCAGCTCCCTGGTGAATGGAAAGCCATTAGCCAGGTTTCTTTTCTTGCTTTTCGTTTTGTTTCGCAGGCACCGCTTTGCATCCTGGAATCGATGAACAGGTCAACGCTTCTCTGTGTTGGCCAGTTGCACTGGCATTTTGCTCCAGAGAGACACAGACAGGTCCATTGAGCACTCGTTGCCTAAGGACAAACATCTGCTAGAGGAACTTACTGGCCAAGTTCACCGGCTGGGGAATCTGTGGTTGATCCATTCCATCAGCGTTGCCAGATGTCCCTGTTTTCCATCCTGGCCTGATTGTTGGAAGGATCACCACGGAATCCCACTAGGAGGTCCAGTGACCTGCACTGAATAACTCTCTCACAAAGCTGTGCCTTTCCAATGCATGCGCCAAAAGTGCATTCATGTTCAGAAGGGGTTAGGCATTGTTAAATGAACTTATGAATTTGGAGCATTCCTATACACATGCAGGATTAAAAAAAAGACCTATGGCAAAGAATTAGAAGCGCTTGATTCCCATAGAATTGCAAAATCTTTATTATATCTTTAAAATTTTATGAATCAGGAAACAGGAACTCAAAATTATTTGCTAGCACCCTCAAGAAGAAATCGGATAGCAATAAGATTGGGACAATGAAGTGATTAAACAGTCAAGTTATTGTAAAAAAAAAAAGTGCGAATACGTAATTTGCAAAATATTGTTCAAATTGGTATACCTCTATCAAGCCCCAAAGGAACCAAGTTGTTAATTATCTCAAGAAATTAAATTTACACCCTATACAGGATTTTCAAATGATTTTTATTTTTATTTAAACTAACTGGAAAGGATGAAGTAAAGGAAGTTATTCAGAAATTAAATAATAGTAGAGACCTCAGGCCAGATGATTTTGGGAGCTCTTTTTACAAAGAAAAAACGTACACTTATCCCCCATATGAATCGTTATTCAATACAATATGGCAGGACCCCTAAAACCTGACATACATCTAGGATCACTTAACTGGGAACTTATAAAAAGGAGGTGGACTCATTGTCGCATCACTTTGCTTGATCATGAGCAGAAGATTTTTCACATCAGTTTTGACAGCCTGACTCAACTGTACTTGGACGAGTGAAACCAACCACCTGTCTCCTGGATCCTTGCCCATCCTGGCTTATAAAAGCTAGTCGGGAAGGACTGGGCGATGGGCTTCGTGGGGTGGTGAATGCTTCCCTCTGTGAGGGAGCCTTCCCAGACCCACTGAAAGAGGCGGTTATTAAACCGCTTCTTAAAAAACCATCTTTAGATGCAGCCATAATGGCCAACTATCGCCCAGTCTCAAATCTTCCATTCTTGGGCAAAGTGATAGAGCGAGCGGTTGCCGAACAACTCCAGGCACGCCTGGAAGAAGCGGACCATTTGGATCCCTTCCAGTCGGGATTCAGGCCTCATCATGGGACTGAAACTGCCTTGGTCGCACTGGTTGATGATCTCCGGCGGGCTAGGGACAAAGGTGAGAGCTGTTTCCTAGTTCTGCTGGATCTCTCAGTGGCCTTTGATACCATCGACCATAACATCCTTCTGGACCGTCTTGAGGGGCTGGGAGCTGGGGGCACTGTCCTACAGTGGTTCCGCTCCTTCCTCCTGGGCCGTGTTCAGAAAGTGGTGGTGGGGGATGAGTGTTCAGACCCCTGGGCTCTCACTTGTGGGGTGCCTCAGGGTTCTGTCCTCTCCCCCATGCTTTTCAACATTTACATGCAGCCGCTGGGAGAGATCATCAGGAGGTTTGGGCTGGGTGTTCATCAGTATGCAGATGATACCCAGCTCTAGCTCTCTTTTAAATCAGAACCAGTGAAGGCAATGAAGGTCCTGTGTGAGTGTCTGGAGGCGGTTGGAGGATGGATGGCAGCTAACAGATTGAGGTTGAATCCTGACAAGACAGAAGTACTGTTTTTGGGGGACAGGAGGCGGGCAGGTGTGGAGGATTCCCTGGTCCTGAATGGGGTAACTGTGCCCCTGAAGGACCAGGTGCGCAGCCTGGGAGTCATTTTGGACTCACAGCTGTCCATGGAGGCACAGGTCAAATCTGTGTCCAGGGCAGCTGTTTACCAGCTCCATCTGGTACGTAGGCTGAGACCCTATCTGCCTGCGGACTGTCTCGCCAGAGTGGTGCATGCTCTGGTTATCTCCCGCTTGGACTACTGCAATGCACTCTACGTGGGGCTACCTTTGAAGGTGACTTGGAAACTACAACTAATCCAGAATGCGGCAGCTAGACTGGTGACTGGGAGCGGCCGCCGAGACCATATAACACCGGTCTTAAAAGACCTACATTGGCTCCCAGTATGTTTCCGAGCACAATTCAAAGTGTTGGTGCTGACCTTTAAAGCCCTAAACGGCCTCGGTCCAGTATACCTGAAGGAGCGTCTCCACCCCCATCATTCTGCCCGGACGCTGAGGTCCAGCGCCGAGAGCCTTCTGGCGGTTCCCTCATTGCGAGAAGCAAAGCTACAGGGAACCAGGCAGAGGGCCTTCTCAGTAGTGGCGCCCACCCTGTGGAACGCCCTTCCAGCAGATGTCAAAGCGATAAACAACTACCTGACATTCAGGAGACATCTTAAGGCAGCCCTGTTCAGGGAAGTTTTTAACGTGTGATATTTTACTGTATTTTTGGTTTTTATGGAAGCCGCCCAGAGTGGCTGGGGAGGCCCAGCCAGATGGGCGGGGTATAAATAATAAATTGTTATTATTATTATTATTATTATTATTATTATTATTATTATTATTCCAATTATTGTGAACCCTGACTAAACATGATTTATACCTAACAAACTGGAGACCTAAGCTGGTGTTTATTAACAATTATTTATGCATCCTCTATACATAAGCCGCCCCACCCCCAGTCTCCTCTCATTAAATGTGTATAAAGCATTTGATTGTCTTGAATGGGGGTATTGTCATGCGGTAACAAAACAGTGTGACTTGGGGATCATTTCATGGAAACAGTCTCAAAATTCTATTTTAAAAACTGTGAATAAATTATCTGGATGCTTTGCCCATTATTTTCCAATGAGGCACCAGAGAAGGATGCCCTCTATCTCTGCTTCTCTATATCCCCTCCCTATAACCTCTAGCAGAGATTTAAAACAAAATCCCCATATAAAAAGATTCCAGGGAAATGGCAAAGAACATTAGAACAACCTCAGTACAGACAATATCTGAGAACTGCTTTAAGGTTTTTTTTAATAATCAAACAGTATATAAATTTTATGAAATTAATAAAATAAAATAAATGTGGAAGGATCCTACCAATGCAATATCAGTGCTTCAAACAGAACTGAGTCTTTTAAAACATATAGCTGTTCTTCATATAAATTGTGATAAGTCTAATACATTTTTTTTCCATATCAGAGCTGCTGGGCAACTGGGTATATGTAAACAGACTCAGATACCTTTGGGCTATAAGGCATTCAGTTACCTTGGAATGCAAATTTCCTGGAAATTGTCTAGACTTTCTACTTTGAATTTTGGTTCATTGTATACTCAAATGAAAAAGGATCTTAATAGATGGATGAGACTGAGACCTGAGTTTTCAATTTTAGGATGGATTGCTGCGGTGGAAGTGAAAATGATCCCACAATTTTTGGACTTATTTCAGGTTCCCTCTATCCCCCTTAAATGGTGGCAAAAGACAATAAATGATTGTGTTTTTTCAAAGTAAAAGACTGCAATTATCTCTAAAGACATATTGTAGAGAATCTGGGGGAAGGGGGTTAGGGACTGCAGAATATTGCTTTATATAATGAGACAATCCAACCCCATCAAATGGTGATAAATAAGGGGAAAATTGATAGGTTTAGAAAGTAAAATGTTGTAAAATGACTCTATTGGTGCCTTACCTTTTAAAACATATAACTAAGAAGACAGTGCTGAAGAATATTCATAATCCTTTTACTACCAGCACTTTTCAGATTTAGAAGAGGCGGAAGAACCAAATCTCCCCATAACGTTCACCTCTTGTCCCCCTGTGTTCATATCTCAATGAGGATACGACATTACACAAGATTCTTCTTTTAATGTGGGAAATTAGGAGTTACTATTTTTGCATGTGTGGTTTTTAAAGAATGTGATACCTGTAACTCAGGAACAGTTTCAGCTGGACCTGAGAGGCCTAGGAACATGCTGACTGCACTTCCATCAGGTAGCACATTTTTTGACAAATTCACAGATCTGTGCCCAGGCCACAAGACTCCTCACAAAAACTGTAGTTTTTTTCCTTAGTATAGGATATGGCAAAGGTTTGGTGGCAGCTTTATATAAGGAACTATTAACCCAGGCATCCCCAAACTCGGCCCTCCAGATGTTTTGGGACTACAATTCCCATCATCCCTGACCACTGGTCCTGTTAGCTAGGGATGATGGGTGCTGTAGTCCCAAAACAGCTGGAGGGCTAAGTTTGGGGGTGCCTGTGTTAACCTACACCACAGGCTCTGTGTTCGGCTTAAAACTTATTTGGGAGGGAGATATAGGGGGAAATATAGGTGATGGTGTTGGGAATGTAATATGGTCTGGTCAGCCAATAAAATCAATCTCTGCACGTAACAAGGAAACCACACTTAAACTGTATCACAGCTTAAAGCTGTATAAGAGTGCTTTAAATGTATGAAGGGGGAGAATGAAAAAGGGAGCAATAAAGGAGGGAGGGAGGAAGTATGAGAACAAACGACGTGTAATCACAGAGGTCAGAAGGAAAGAAAAAGCAGATACAGAATGTAGTGAGAACTAGCAGGGACCACCCCCTCCCCCAATAATAACAGATGTGATGGTAGCACAGACAACCTGGAATTAAGAACATAAGATGAGCCTGTTGTATCAAACCACTTGCCCATCTAGTTTAGCATCCTGTTCTCAAAGTGATTGACCAGATGTCCATGGGAAGCTTTCAAGCTGGACTTGAGCACAGCAGCACTCTGCCCACCTGTGATGAGGCATGATTTCTCTGACAGTGGAGGTAGAACATAGTCATAATGGCTAGTAACCATTGATAGCCTTACCCTCCATGAATTTGTCCAATCCTTTTTTAAAGCCTTCCAAGTTGCATAGCTGTCACTGCTTCCTATTGGTCTGAATGTGGAAAACTGAATTTAAGATTGTAAAAGCACCTTCTTGGTGACTGCTCCCATGCTGTGGAACACCCTTACATAAAAGGCTAAGCTGGCCCCTTCTTTACTTTACTTTTGTCAGCAGGCAAATGCTTTTTTTGTTTTGACAAGCCTTTGGCTACTTAGCTGGATGGTCCAGCAGGGCCTTCTAACCATGTTTTTTTTTAAAAAAAATATTGTTTTGTTTTTTGCTTTTGCTTTGAAATGGTTTTAAACGTGTTCAACACTGTTTTTAATATTGTTGCTTATTCAATTAAAAATATATATTTATATTTATTGTGTGTTCTTAGTTGTTATCTGCTTTAATTTATGCTGTGAGCCACCCTGCGTCCTGCGCAGGGAGAAAGGCAGAGCAATCAATCAATCCATCCATCAATCAATTAATAAATGTACATGAGAAACTGAAATTAACAGATTCATCTATCCCTAGGAACAATGGATGTGACTCTTCCCTTTTGCACAGTGTCCCATTTGCACACACCTCCATCTAGATAAGGAAGAGGCAAGATCACAGGTCAAGGACACATTCCAGCTGACTGTGCATTCTCATGCTGTATTTTCCCCGTATACCTTGATTTTTTTGTTAAGGGAGGTAATAATAATAATAATAATTTCATAAAGGTAAAAGGTAAAGGGACCCCTGACCACTAGGTCCAGTTGTGACCGACTCTGGAGTTGCGGCACGCATCTCGCTTTATTGGCCAAGGGAGCCGGCATACAGCTTCTGGGTCATGTGGCCAACATGACTAAGCCACTTCTGGCGAACCAGAGCAGCGCACAGAAACACCGTTTACCTTCCCGCTGGAGCGGTACCTATTTATCTACTTGCATTTTGACATGCTTTCGAACTGCTAGGTTGGCAGGAGCAGGGACCGAGCAACAGGAGCTCACCCCGTCACGGGGATTCGAACCGCCAACCTTCTGATCGGCAAGTCCTAGGCTCTGTCGTTTAATCCACAGCGCCACCCGCGTCCCTAAATAATATCATAGTTTCTTTTAAAAGAATGTTGTTCAAAAGTCAGGGCTTTTTCCCCAGCCAGAGCCTACTGGCACCTCCCAGGTGGGCGCCATTGCCATGCTAAGAGAACAAGGGAGAAGATTATGGTGAGCTCCAACACCTCTTTTTCTAGAAAAATAGCACTGTCAAAAGGGATCATGGCCCTGAGAATAAAAACGGTTTTCCATTCTTGGTCTACACTAACTACAGAGGTCCATCCCAGCCATACCTAAGGATACCAGAGATTGGACCTTCTGTATCCAAACCAGTTGTTCAACCACTGAACTTTCTGATCATCTATGGCAAAAAAAATATAATGGACTCACCTTCTCAATACCCAATCTATCACTGTGCACTTCTGGTGAGGGCCTTCAGCAGCAGCAACAGACAGTTATTTTTTTTTCATAGGGGAACAGTTAGGGACAGAGGCACCAGCTTACAAGAGCAATAGAGGGACAATGTTGCACATGTGAGCATTGCGCCTCCCTCCCTAAGATGGGCAGAAGCTTCCCAAGCTTTGGGAAGGAGACACTAGGGAAATATTTAGGGAACTAGCCTAGTCCCCCTAGTCCACTGGCTGTGTGCCACTGTCCAGTAGCAGATATCTTCTTAACAGGAGGTAGATTCCACACAATATAGTCATTGGACCTTTAGTGTCACGGCACCTATCCTGCCATTAAATAATATTAGGCAGGCACTGCCTCTGTTGGCTTTTCTGTGCTTGTTGAAGACCTTTCTCTTCCAACCAGCCTTTTAATGCAGCAGCTAGACTGGTGACTGGGAGTGACCATATAACAGCAGTCCTGAAAGACCTACATTAGCTCCCAGTACGTTTCTGAGCACAATTCAAAGTGTTGGTGCTGACCTTTAAGGCCCTAAATGGCCTCGGCTCAGTATACTTGAAGGAGCGTCTCCACCCCCGTCATTCTGCCCGGATACTGAGGTCCAGTGCCGAGGGCCTTCTGGTGGTTCCATCACTGCAAGAAGTGAGGTTACAGGGAATCAGGCAGAGGGCCTTCTTGGTAGTGGCGCCTTCCCGTTAGATATCAAGGAAATAAACAACTACCTGACTTTTAGAAAACATCTGAAGGCAGCCCTGTTTAGGGAAGTTTTTGTTTGATGTTTTATCATGTTTTTAATATTATATTCAGAGCTGCCCAGAGTGGCTAGGGTATTAATAATAATAATAATAATAATAATAATAATAATAATAATAATATTTAAGTGGAGCTCGTTCTCCCCATCTGCATCTTGGGATTGTTCTTAGATGGTTTTATCTTTTGCATGTTTGCCACCCTGGGCTCTTTTGAGAGGCAAGGCAGCATTTAAACTCCATAAATGCACAAATGCGTGGATAAACAAAACAATGGAAATGAAACAGACAAAACATGCCCCAAAATGTCCTAGATCAAGCTGGTAATTGGGGCCGACCAACAGGCACTCCTGAGAACGTAAGAGGACCCTGCTGGATCACGCCAATGTCCCATCCAGTCCGGTTTCCTGTCTTCACAGTGGCCATGCAGATGCCTGTGGGAAGCCAGTGAGCTGGACACAAGCATAGCAGCACACTGCCCACCTGCAGTTCCCAGCCACTGGCATCCAGAGGCTTAATGACTGAGCCTGCACACCCCCAACGCCCTAGTACCTTGGCCCCATTTCCTCCAGCGACCCACTTCACCTCCTTCTCTCATGTTGCCTGCGACCCGGCAACCCGATGACACCCCATTAGTTCCCTCGCCTGTGTGACTGGCCTCGTCTGCATTAACTCGGCGCCAGCAGCTTTTCCACCCAGCGGCAGACCTTCCGCGACTCTCGCAAGCACCCTCATTGAAGCAATGACACGTCTCTGCTGTGATGCTATTAGCTTCAGAGCAACCTTCATGGAGGCTGGGGGGAAAGGGGGAGATAAAAAAAGATGAGTTTGTTGCATTTTCCAAGCAGGAATTCTAGTTATTCTCTTCTGCTGCATTACACAAAAGTGGTGTGCCAGCCTTTAATGGTGCTCGCTGATGGGAATCTACGGCCCCATAAATAAGATCCAAAATGGACCACACGGGCAGCTCCCCCCCCCCCCACGCTTCCCCTGCAATCAAATTGTAAAGCAGTGCCCATAACAACAACAACAAAAAGATTAGCATGAGATGGAAGGTGCTGGCGTTGCAGAGCCTGCAAATCCAGGAGTGATTGGCATGTCATAATGACAGCATAGAAGCTGTGTTTAAGAGCTATTTTGTGGGGGAAGTCTGCTTTGCGTAGGAAATTCTCGCATTGAAGGCCTTCGATTTCCTCATTTCCAGCCCTTGTGAGTTTTACATAGTTGTAAAAGGACAAAGCAGGGACCGGGGGCGGTGGTGGGGGGTGATGCTTTCCTTTTTGCTGGGTGTTTTAAGCCTTTTCTATATTCTTGGATTGCATCACTGCACTGAACTACAGATCCCAGTGTGTGGTCCATTATACACTCAAGGCTCTTTCAGATTCACTTATCCCACAATGCAGAGTGTCTGCGAACAAAATCCATCAGACACTTATTATCTGCAAAGGGGGGGAGGGGAAGGGGGGAATCAAATATTCAGGCTTCTAATCTGCACCTTGAAAGCATGAGACTCCAGCAGATGATATTATTTTGGATGCTCAGCCACTGGAAATTCCTGTGAAATCTAACAATTGGGAATGTCTTGATGCCACCAGCAGCAAGGGAAAAAACAGAAGAGGGGGAAGAGGAGGAGGAGGAGGAGGGGAAGAAGAAGAAGAAGAAGAAGAAGAAGAAGAAGAAGAAGAAGAAGAAGAAGAAGAAGAAGAAGAGGAGTTTATTGAGATAATTAGTCAAGCATTTCTGTTGTGCATCATGATGATACCTTGGCTAATGGTTGATAATGGGGCTTCTAATTGGCTTTGTGAAAAAAGGTTGCATAAGCAGCAAATTCTCTCAAGGTTCACCCATCTCAGTAATACTTGACCATTATTAGCATCTTGTCATTTGGTTTCATCAACATCAGGGGTGGGTGGGTGTGGGTGGGTGTGGGTGTATGCCCCCCAAGCAATTACATTCCTGGTTTCCAAGTTCCATTGTAGTCTCCCCCGCCCTGCCAATTTCTTCCACGCCATCATTTGATAGTGCTTTTCAGAGCAAGACTGACATTAGGGCTTAGCACTGTGAGACACCTGTTGTGAGATCCGTTCCCAGAAGTGGGATCAATGTTGACCTCTGAAGCTTCCTGGTTTCCAGGTTCCATTCTAGTTCCCTCTCCCATTTCTTCAATAGTACTTCTCAGATCAGGGCCAGCATCAGTTCCATGCTGAATTGTGAACTTTTTGGTAGTTTTTATATGGCCTTACTCCATATTGATTGCAAGCTTTAATTCAGGGTGGGGAATATTTTTCAGGCCAAGCATCTCATTACTGTCTGGGCAATGAATGCAAATTTTGCCTTTGTATGGTGTACTAGTTTCTCATACCCTCCAACATTTCTCCAATGAAAATAGGGACGTCCTTTGCATCATCATCAAGGGACATGGGTGGTGCTGCGGTCTAAACCACTGAGACTCAGGCTTGCCGATCAGAAGGTTGGCGGTTCAAATCCCCACAACAGGGTGAGCTCCCGTTGCTCAGTCCCAGCTCCTGCCAACCTAGTAGCTCGAAAGCACGCCAAAAAGTGCAAGTAGATAAACAGGTACCACTCCAGTGGGAAGGTAAACAGTGTTTCCGTGCGCTGCTCTGGGTTCGGTGTTCCGTTGCTCCATAAGCAGCTTAGTCATGCAGGCCACATGACCTGGAAAAACTGAGGACAAACGCCGGCCCCCACGGCCTGTAAAGCAAGATGAGCACTGCAACCCCAGAGTCGTCTGTGACTGGACTTAACTGTCAGGGGTCCTTGACTTTTATTTTTAGGTTCCCAGGGAGACCCACAAGCCATAACTTGGGGTCCAACACAGAGCAATACATGCCTCTGTGTCTCCAGCTTCCCGCATCAGCCAAAGTTCTCTCTCTCTCTCTCTCTCTCTCTCTCACACACACACACAGCCTCACCCGCTTGGCTGATTGTTCTCCATCCTAGGATGATGTGGCATCCAGCCAGGTGTTATGAGAAAAGGTCCACCCATTTGTCTCTGTGGCAACCTCTTAGGGAACGTAAATGGTTGTACTTAACTGGCCAGCCAACGCTATTACCTTAACAAAGCAAGTGGTTTGACCGATTGAGCAAGTTTCCCCACATATTTCTAATGCCACATATGCAGGATTGCAGGTTTGGAAGGTACTGACTTAACTGTCAGGTGTCCTTTACTTTTTTTTAATTCAACAACAACACCACACACCAATAACATATTTTTTTTAGGAAGGGACAAGACTGGTCTCAGAGACACAAAGTATTTTTTAAAAAATCAAGACTCCTTGAGCTTCACTCTGTCACTCTGTTCCCCCTTTCTTCCCTCCTGACCCTGCCCTCTGCCTGCCCCTCAGAGTGGCGTGTCACACAGGGCTAGGCCTCAGCAACAGCATCCTCTCCTCCTCCTGGTCCACTTTCCAGCAGCCACTACGAGTTTCCTAAGGGAGGAGGACAGCAGCAGTGTCCAAGCAGAGGCCATGGAGAGGTAACAGAATACTCCCTCACAGCTGCCACTGCTGCAGCCACTGCCACTCAGGACAAGTGCCGGCTCATTTGCCTGGCGAGGGAAATGGTGACATTCTGGGATCGAATCAGAAGCCAGGATGGGTTTCATAATTCCAGGACTGTCCCTGGAAAATAGGGACACTTCTACAGTGCTGCAAACAACAAAAACAGCCCCTTTTCTTTTGCCGCATCAAGTGTTGGTTATGGCCCCCAATTGGCTTTTATGATACATTGTCAGTCCTTCAAAGTGTGGGGGGGGGTTTCCCCAGCCCTGCCTCAGAAAATCAGGCCTCCAGACCTTTCCATGCAATGATGGCTCCATCACCCCATTCCAGGTTCCATGTCCCAGTCCTCAAAGTGAGCAAAACCAATTTCATTGAACAGGTCAAGTTGGTAATGATACACTGGGCAAAGGATTTGGGACATCATATTCAGATGGCAGATTGGGAAAGGTTATGGAAATCACATCTGAAATTTAGGGCATCTTGTACATTGAAAGAAAATTATATGAAAATGATGTACCAGTGGTATTTGACTCCTACTAAGTTAGCAAAAATGTATAGGACAAGTTTAAATATATCTGCTGAAAAATGTAAAGAAAAAGAAGGTACCTTTTATCATATGTGGTGGACTTGTAAGGTAATAAAAGCTTTCTGGGAGATGATATATAATGAAATGAAAAGAATGCTTAAAATAACTTTAGTTAAGAAACCAGAAGCATTTTTATTAGGAATTACAGGTACCAAAGGAGCAGGAAAGAGTTTTCATCTTTGGAGCAACAACTGCCCGGATGTTATTAGCGCAGAGATGGAAAGAAGACAAAGTCCCTACCAGAGAAGAATGGCAAACCAAGCTGATGGACTATGCCGAGATGGCAACGCTGACTGGAAAACTCAGAAACCAAGAGGATAAAAACTTCATAAAAGAATGAGAAAAAATTATCTGTAAGCAGATGGAAACAAGAGCAGGATTTTGATTCACTTGTACAGTGGAACCTCATGTTACGGATGGGATCTGTTCCGGAGGCCCGTCCGTAACACTGAAGCCAAAGCACCACGTCTGTGCACGCGCACGGTAGCAATTTAGCTCTTCTGCGTATGCGCGAGTGGCAAAACCCAGAAGTAACCCATTCCGGTACTTCTGGGTTGCCGCGGAACGCAACACGAAAACACGTAACCTGAAGCAGACGCAACATGAGGTATGACTGTAGTGTAAAAATCACTATGGACTATATGGTTTGATATAAAAATTAGAGTATGGATGAATATGCAGTTGTAGATGTTTAAAATGGGACCCCATGGAGGGGGTGGGGGGAAGTCTTGCGATTTGGAGAATCTCTTTATACAGATATATTTTTACTAGTTTGTGTGTATTTGTAAAAGCAATAAAAATGATTTCACAAAAGGAATTTCATATCTGCATTTCACTGAGCATTTAAATATTTCACTCAGCAGTAGCGGAGGACATGCCTTACATGCAGACGGTCCCAGGTCTAATGACTCCTGTCTGAAACCCTGCCATGCTGCTGCCACTCTGTGCGGAGAATACTAAGCTCGACAGACCAATGGGCTTCCTCGGTATTAAGCAGCTTCCCGGGTTCACTCATGCACTGACCTCGCCGAGTTCCTTGCTCTAATCCTGACCGGATGGGTGTATTATCTTAATCACGACTCCATGGCTGCCTCTTTCCTGGTTTAATGGGGTGTTATAGTTTAAATGGTCACCAATTGAATAGATCTTGTTGGTTTATGAAATAGCTGTTAATATTAGATGGCACAGCTGGGAATATTACCGTGCGCTCTTGCACATCAAATATTAATGGTGAAAGCTGAGACTATTTGAAGTGTAAGAATCGGAATCTGGGCAGGGTCTCTGCTGATCTTGTGCCAGGGCATTCATGCTCCATGCGCTTCTCCATGAGCCGGACAAGTCTTCAGGGTATCGTGAACTCTGCATAACAGCTCTGGCCTGGAATTTCTTTTGGCTTTCTGTTGTTATTGCTCCTAATGCATATTTCAGGAAACACTTTCCCATTTTTCCTTCCACCTCTCCTAAGGCTCCGAGATTAAATGATCTTAACTTGGGAGCAGGTTTGATTTGAGGGAAGTGAACAATGGAACTTAATTCCCAGGTAAATGTGCTCCTGACTTTATCTGAGCAATGCAAGAGAGTTCCACATGTTCACAGGGCACAGGCAATCTTCAAATATCTCCAAATATCCGAAGGACTCTCACATGAAAGATGGAGCAATCTTGCTTTCTCCTGCTCTGGAGCGTAGGACACAAACCAATGGATTCAAATTACAAGAAAGGAGATTCCAACCAAACATTAGAAGAACTTTCTGGTGGTCAGAGCTGTTCAACAGAGTGGCTCAAAAGATGGTTGCAGTGCTTTTTTTCATAGGGTTACTTATTTGTTATATGCAGTGCTATTTTTCTAGAAAAAAGAGATGCTGGAACTCTCCATGAACACCTCCCTTGTTCTCTTACATGTTGGGAGTCATTCTGCAAAGAAACAGTAAAGATGTTTGTACCTTTAAGAACTGTTTCTGTGAGCTCTGGGCAGATTGGGTAAGCTGGTCATGACTACAAAAGGAGGAAAAGTAGCAGCTTGAACTTTGCCTGCAGGGAAAAAACACCCACAAGCTTTGTTGTTTGTGGTTTTTGTAATAAAACCTTTATTTGATTTGTTTTTACACCAGTCTTGTGGTGTTGTAGTTTCTGTCATCTGCCACCAGAGGAAAAAACCCCTCTAACATTATAATGGCAATTGCACCCACCTGAGAGATGCCGGAACTGAGTTGTGATAAGTTCCAAATAAAAAAAGCCATGGGGATGATGATGTTTGATAGATAGATAGACAGACGATAGATAGATAGATAGATAGATAGATAGATAGATAGATGATAGATAGATAGATAGATAGGTATAGATAGATAGATAGATAGATAGATAGATAGATAGATAGATAGATAGATATAGATGATAGATAGATAGATAGATAGATAGATAGATAGATAGATGATTGATAGATAGATAGATAGATAGATAGATAGATAGATAGATAGATAGAGATAGATAGAACAATGCTTCAGGTTACATACGCTTCAGGTTATAGACTCTGCTAACCCAGAAATAATGCTTCAGGTTAAGAACTTTGCTTCAGGATAAGAACAGAAATCGTGCTCTGGTGGCGCGGCAGCAGCAGGAGGCCCCATTAGCTAAAGTGGTGCTTCAGGTTAAGAACAGTTTCAGGTTAAGTACGGACCTCCGGAACGAATTAAGTACTTAACCCGAGGTACCACTGTATTTTAATATTCTGCTGGAAGCCGCCCAGAGTGGCTGGGGAAACCCAGCCAGATGGGAGGGGTATAAATAATAGATAGATAGATAGATAGATAGATAGATAGATAGATAGATAGATAGATAGATAGATGATAGATATAGATAGATAGATAGATAGATAGATAGATAGATAGATAGATAGATAGATAGATAGATAGATGATAGATATAGATAGATAGATAGATAGATAGATAGATAGATAGATAGATGATAGATAGATAGATAGATAGATAGATAGATAGATAGATAGATGATAGATAGTTCTCATTCCCTTTCCTTTCCTTTCCCTCTTTGCAATATTTTCCATAGTGAAGGGAATGCCACTTCATCATATCAGTGCTTGGATGCCTTTTCTCAGGCTCCTGAGAATGCCATTTTGGGCCTAACAGTATCACAAATGGCCTGCTATACAGTGGTACCTTGGTTCTCGAACTCAATCCATTCTGGAAGTCAGTTGGACTTCCAAAACGTTCAAAAACCAAGGTGTGGCTTCTGATTGGCTGATTGGCCCTGGGAACAATGCTGACAGCCGAAACAGACATTCGGCTTCCAAAAAATGTTCGCAAAACACTTACCTCTGGGTTTACGGCATTCACAAGCTGATGTCAACTAAGACGTTTGGAAAGGCAGTCCCGTTTAGGGAAGCTTTTAATACTGGATGAATCATTATACAGTGGTACCTCAGGTTACATACGCTTCAGGTTACATACGCTTCAGGTTATAGACTCTGCTAACCCAGAAATAATGCTTCAGGTTAAGAACTTTGCTTCAGGATAAGAACAGAAATCGTGCTCTGGTGGCGCGGCAGCAGCAGGAGGCCCCATTAGCTAAAGTGGTGCTTCAGGTTAAGAACAGTTTCAGGTTAAGTACGGACCTCCAGAACGAATTAAGTACTTAACCCGAGGTACCACTGTATTTTAATATTCTGCTGGAAGCCGCCCAGAGTGGCTGGGGAAACCCAGCCAGATGGGAGGGGTATAAATAATACATTTTATTATTATTAATATTATTACCACTAAGGTATCACCATATAAATGAAGCCCAGCTGCAATTTGAAGAAATGGCCCGTGGCGAAAAGGTTTCCTCCTGTTGTAGTAGGTCTCCCCCCCCCCCCATCTGTACAGACGCATTCAAGATCTAGCTTGTGCTGGGGATAAAGTTGGAGTGGGGGGAAGAAGAGCCCCTCAAACGCCTTCAGCCCTCGCCAAGCACGGCACCACCAAACCAGGCAACCCTTATTCCTAAGCTCATATTCATTTGAACCGCAGTGACAGCCTCATTTAGAAACAAATTAGGGGTTAACGAAGAAGTCCACCGCGGAGGCGGAAGCTGGCTTCCCTTTCCCCCTCACTGTCTGTTAGAATTAGGAAGTGTCGGTGAGCCACGGGTGTCAAGACTATGAATGCACAGTGTCATTTCTACAGCCTCTAATTGAAGCCAAGATAAATGAAGTGGAAAGGCAGCGTCCGATCCAATCAAAACATGAAAAAGGTATTTTGACATGTAAATTACAAACTTCCTGTGTATTTTGTCTCCCCAATTACACCCTCCCCTGTCATGTTTTTTTAAATTATATCTTAATCTCCCAGCCTCCTAATAATTATGTCATCATTCTTGGGCCTTGAACGCTGCGTAATGGTATTTTATAGGATGTGCCATTCATTATTAACCAAACTCACTCTCCATCCCCAATGATGCTATTTCTCATGGTGTTCAAATATGCATTGTGTCAGTTCTGCCTTTGTAAATGTTAGACCGGTTCCTCTCGCTGCTCTTTGATTAAACGGTGGGGAGTCAGCGAGGCTCTCACAGACAGTTTATTCTGCCCATCATTATTTTACAGGGACCTGAATTCCTGTAGTATACTCCTTTTTTTTTTTTAATGGAATGGGTGAATGGCTTCACATATAAATCCCCTATCAGTTCAGATCAGCACAAGACCCTTTGGGGGTTGTACACACTGTAACTGGGCACATTTCTACTCTCACATAGGGTGCCAACTAACCAGTTTTGTCCTACTTTTAAATGGCTTTCCTGGCTTTTCAATGCAATACCTGGGGCCACTGCCAAATTTGAATTAGTCCAGGTTACCTGCTCTGCCCTACAACAGTCATACCTCGGCTCCTGAACGCCTTGGGAGTCAAACGTTCTGGCTACCAAACGATCAAAAACTGGAAGTGAGTGTTCCGGTTTTTGAACGTTATTTTAGAAGCTAAAGATCCAACGGTGCTTCCACAGCTTCTGATTGGCTGCAGGAGCTGTGCTTTGGTTTCTGAACATTTCAGAATTCGAACAGACTTCCGGAACGGATTCCATTTGACTTCTAAGGTACGAGTGCATTGTGAGTTCAGCTAGGACCATCCCCAAGGCATTTTGCTGTCTGAAGTGATGGACAAAACGGCGCCCTCCCTCCATTCCAACAACAGAGGCCAACCCAACTGGCAGCTGAATTTGCAGCACTGACAATGGAAGAATGTCCTTCACTGCACCTGAGGGCAGCAGGCTTACCTAGGCAGTGCAGGCCGTGCCACGTGGTAGGAATTTTTAATGTGAACCTGACACATTTTAAGATATGATGATATAGAGGTGAACTTTTATCAAGTCCCATCTATCAGCCCACAATGTTCCCAGTTGCTCTGCTAGCCAGGGTGTCGTGGCTGAACTGGGGTAGATTTGCACCCCATTCTGCGGGCTCAATAAGAATGCTGTTGCATGTAGCGCAACAGGCCACTGCCAGCACACCAATGGGGGGATTTGACACTGAAGAACCAACACCAGTGCCGAAGGCCTTCTGGCGGTTCCCTCGCTGTGAGAAGCCAAGTTACAGGGAACCAGGCAGAGAGCCTTCTCAGTAGTGGCACCCGCCCTGTGGAACACCCTCCCATCAGATGTCAAAGAGAAAAACAACTACAGTGGTACCTCAGGTTACTTATGCTTCAGGTTATAGACTCCGCTAACCCCGAAATAATGCTTCAGGTTAAGAACAGAAATTGTGCTCCAGCGGCGCGACGGCAGCAGGAGGCCCCATTAGCTGAAGTGGTGCTTCAGGTTAAGAACAGTTTCAGGTTAAGAACGGACCTCCGGAACAAATTAAGTACTTAACCCGAGGTACCACGGTACCAGACTTTTAGAAGACATCTGAAGGCAGCCCTGTTTAGGGAAGCTTTTAATGTTTAACAGACCATTGTATTTTAATATTTTGTTGGAAGCCATCCACAGTGGCTAGGGAAACGCAGCCAGATGGGCAGGGTATAAATTATTATTATTATTATTATTATTATTACTACTACTAAACATTCCTTGGGTCGTTCCTTTGGGGTCACCCTAAGGATACCACATACACAAACGCATTGCTTCAGGGAAATTTCTTCAAAAAACTGTACTAGGCAAAACTGCATCAAAAATGTGTGTGTTAGGAGAAATGTGCATTCAAATGCTTTCTGCATATAGTATCCGTGTGCAAATATACCTGCTAACCACCATTTCCTGCATCTGATGAAGTGGACTTACGCGACAATAAATCCTTAAGATGCCCTATATAAGCATCACAAGTGGAGATTGGGCTGCTACACTCAGGTCTTGTTGGTAAGCTTCCCCTGGGCATCTGGATGGTGAAATGGGATGTTGCCCTTTCATCTGATCCAGCAGGACTCTTATGTTCTTAAGCATCGGCTCCTCTAGTCCTAGTACCAAAGATGTGGGGGAGCAATGAATTTAGTTGTTTATGACACTCATGTACTTTGCATGAACTCAGAAATGCTCTCTGCTTGATTTCCAAAAAGCATCTGTGTAGCCACTGTTGGGGGGGGGGGGACAAACCAGGTTGGATGGGTTTCTGGCCTGATCTAGCAAGGCAGGATGTTAACAGGAATGATAGGAGCCTGGTTATTAAAAGTAGAGATGTTACAAATGCCAAAGAAGGAGCTTCCCAGGCTCCCTGAATGTAACATATTCTGAACACAAAAAAGCAGAACTTTTCCCTCTCAAACTTGTCTTTTTAGCAACTAACAACAAGATCCAAATCTGCTGCTTTTTGGATACCCCCCTTATGGATGATGATGATGAATATATTTATTAACCACCTTTCACCCTAAGGTCCTGGGCTGGTTACAGTATTAAAACAATGGACAGATTTTTTTGATAGAGTTACAAGCTTGGTGGATCAGGGGACTGCTGTGAATGTAACATATCTTGATTTCAGTAAGACTTTTGACAATGTCCCCCATTATATTCTTGGGGACAAGCTGGTAAAATGTGGGTGAGATGATGTTACTGTTAGGTGGATTTCTATCTGGTTGTCTGGCTGAACCCAAAAAGAGTCACAAATGGTTCCTCATCATCCTAGAGAAAAGTGACAAGGGGGCACTGCAGGGTTCTGTCCTGGCCCTGGTGTTGTTCAACATCTTTACAAATGACATGGATGAAGGAATTGAGGGGATGCTTATCAAGTTTGCAGACCAAACTAGGAGGGGTAGCTAATACCTTAGAAGATAGCTTCAGGATTCAAGATGACCGTAACAGATTGGAAAATTGGAACAAGCAAACAAAATTAATTTCACTAGGGGCAAATTCCAGGGTCTACACTTAGACAGGAATAATCAAATGCACAAATATAGGAAGGGGGACACCTGGATTGACAGCAATCCATGTGAAAAGGTTCGAGGGGGGTCTTAGCAAACCATAAGCTTAACATGAGTCAACAATGTGAGGCAGCACCACAAAATGCTAATGCAATTCTAGGCTGCATCAAGAGAAGTATAGTGTCCAGATAAAGGGAAATAACACTTCCACCCTATTTCACCTTGGTTAGACTGTACCTGGAATACTGTGTCCCATTCTGGGCACAGCAGTTTAATAAGGATATTAACAAGCTGGAACTTATGCAGATATGATCAAGGGTTTGGAAACCAAGCCATATAAGGAACGGTTGAGGGAGTTGGGTATATTTAGCATGGAGAAGAGAAGACTGAGAGGTGCTATGACAAGCATCTTTAAATATTTCAAGGACTCTCACATGGAAGGTGGAGCAAGCTTGTTTTCTGCTGACCTAGCAGAAATTGATTCAATGTAAATTGATTCAAGTTAAAAGAAAGGAGATTCCGACTAAATGTTAGGAAAAACTTTCTGACAGTCAGAGCGGTTTGAGAGCGAAACAGACTGCCTTAGAAGGTGATGGACTATCCTTCAGTGGACATTTTTAAACAGATGATGGACAGCCATGGAGTCTTCTACCGTGGTTCCTGCACTGCAGGTTGTTGGACTTAGGGCTACCATATGTCCTGATTTCCCCACACCACGAATCACAGCAGGTCCAAGAAACTAAAATAAGCCAGGGCCAAAGCTGTGAGAAACCCCCCAATGGCCAGCCCCCCCCAATGGCGGAGAAAGTTCCTTTCCCCTTTGTCTAAAAAAAAAGCTCCTGGTTTTTACTTTTTGAGATATAGCAACTGTAGTTGGACTAGATGGCCCTTTGGAGCCTTCCAACTTTACAGTTATATGATTCCATGATCACTCTATTCCTAGTGTTTAATCCACACATTTTAAACTGTGATTGATTAAATCCTCACAAAAATATCTGTCTAAAGTGCATAGGGTTGTATCCAATGCTAGTGGGTCGGGGTAGACCCACTGAAATTAATGAGCCTAAAAGAGTCTGTTAACTTCAGTGCAAGCAGACTATTCGGGTCCTTCTTCTGATTGTTTTAAACTGCTTTTAGATTTTCCTTTGGGAGGAAAGGCAGCATAAAAATTGTAGATGCTGATGATGTTAATAATAATAATAATAATAATAATAATAATAATAATAATAATAATTTGTTATATTGTTTAATGATTATTTTGTAACCCATCCTTGGGAGGACTTTGTCCGAAGAAACAGGATAGAAATATTTGTCATAATTGTATTGATCCATATTTATTTATTTCTAAATATTCATAATCCACCCTTCACCCAAAGGTCCCAGGGCAGAGACACCTAGGCCTCAAGATCAAATTTAACCATAAAACTATATAAATACAAAGGACATGTGAAAAATCAAAGCTGCAGTGACAGAGAAACATCCTGACTCCTCCTAATAACCCATGGAAGGAGGTGCAACTTCACCTGCCGCCAGAACAAAAGCAGTGTGATAGCAATTTAGATCTTTGAGACAAGGTCATTCATAGAATTGTACAGTTGGAAGGGGTACCAAGGGTCATCTAGTCCACCCCCTGCAATGCAGGAATAAAGGCAAGAAAGCCTTTGCATGTAACCACACACCACAAACTTCATTAGGTGCAGGAATCCACAACAGGGCTTACCTTGCAGATCTCAGGGCTTGGGAATATTTTAATAGCCTCATATAGTACAGGTGTGCCATAGCTGTGCATGCGGAAGGTCCCAGATTCAATTTACAGCATTTTTGGGTAGGGCTGTGAAACTCTCCTGCCTGAAAACTTGGACAGCTACGGTCAGTCAGCATAGACAATACTGAGCTAAATAGACAACAGTCTGACTCATTGTACATCAACTTATATAGATGGTCCTCTGCATGGGGGGTTATCAGTATGGAGCTATGCAGCCAATTTAAAGAGCCAGTCCATTTCAACAAGAAAGCATTATTCTGTAAGCAGATACCAAGTTTGTCCTCTATCAGTTGATGGAAGAACGTGATGGAAGAACCTTTGCGTATACACCGCCTTCTGATTTATGTTTTCCATTCTCATTCCAAGAAGGATCAGAACTTAACATTTCAGAACAACCTTTAAGAACACAGCTGCAGCCTTTTCATGTTGCTCTACCACCATCTACTGATAAAACAAGGCTACTTCTCTGAAGATTCCTATCTCAGGCTACAATCCTACATACACTTTCCTGGGAGTAAGTCCCACTGAAATCAATAGGAGTTATTTTGAAGTAGGCTGGCACCATGAGCAATATCTCAAATCAATGAGAGGTTCGAAATTTTACAGCTTTAAGCACCCTTGTCTTCCCAACGGTTCAGGTCAATGTGACTGTCTCCATTCATAGAGTCATCAAGAGCCTTCCAGGTCACCCAGCTGATAGAAAATAATTGTATTTCTTTCCTTCAGGCCAACAGAACAGAGTAAAAGGCAGCAATGACCTTAAGAGTACTGGAAGTGGGATTTTTGTTCGATGGCATTATAAAAATAACAGCACAGCAACTTTCTATTCAACACTCTACATAAGAACATAAAAAGAGCCCTGCTGGATCAGGCCAAAGGTCTATCTAGTCTAGCATCCTGCAGAGTAACTGAGCAAATGCCGCTGGAAAACCCACAGGGAGGATACAAGCACAACAGCTCTCTCGCCACTCATGGTTCCCAGCCATTGATATTTGGACCCAATAGCAGTTTCCTATGTCTTAATTCGGGACGCAGGTGGCACTGTGGGTTAAACCACAGAGCCTAGGACTTGCCAATCAGAAGGTTGGCGGTTCAAATCCCCACGACGGGGTGAGCTCCCGTTGTTCGGTCCCTGCTCCTGCCAACCTAGCAGTTCGAAAGCACGTCAAAGTGCAAGTAGATAAATAGGTACCGCTCTGGCAGGAAGGTAAATGGTGTTTCCGTGCACTGCTCTGGTTCGCCAGAAGTGGCTTAGTCATGCTGGCCACATGACCCGGAAGCTGTATACTGGCTCCCTCGGCCAATAAAGCGAGATGGGCGCTGCAACCCCAGAGTCGGTCACGACTGGACCTAATGGTCAGGGGGGCCCTTTACCTATGTCTTAATTCAGCCTTCCCTATGGGAGTTGTTATAGCCCATAACAACTGTCCAGGACTGGCTGCATGAGGAAGAGTGGTACATGCCAAGTGCCCGAAAGCCCCGCTAGGGAGGACATAGAAGAAGACATCTTAGACCCTGGGTTGTGGTGGTGTGACACTAGAGAGCAGTCTGGAGAAAGGATGAGCTGGGAGTTGCTAAAAGCAGGAGGTTTGAGCAATCAAGGCAGGTCAGAATAAGGAGGTTCTTCCAGGACAGGGCTAGAGGCTGAGAGTCTCAGTGTGGGCGCAGACCCAGACAGAGAGGAGTCAGAAGCTGCCCCTGCCACACACCAGCAGGACAATCCTAGTCCTGCTGGCTCTTCTCCCCACACCACACCCCACTCAAAGAGAGTCCTGCATATTGCTGAGCAACAGACCAGACAGGCCCAGAGGAGAAGCTCACTTCCTCAACACCCTCTCTGTTTGCTTGGGAGGGATCCAGAGTGAGAGACTAGAGGAGAATGGCAGGACCCACGTCTCCTGTTAGATAAGACAAGCTAGAAGAACTCTGCTGTGTTCTTACTTTCTGTGAATAAAAGCTAATTGCATTTATAATAATAATTTATAATGATTTATTATTTATACCCTGCCCATCTGGCTGGGTTTCCCCAGCCACTCTGGGTGGCTTCCAACAAAGTATTAAAATACAGTAGACTGTTAAACATTAAAAGCTTCCCCAAACAGGGCTGCCTTCAGATGTTCTTCTCTTTGACATCTGGTAGGAGGGCATTCCACAGGGCGGGTGCCACTACCGAGAAGGCCCTCTGCCTGGTTCCCTGTAACTTGGCTTCTCGCAGTGAGGGAACTGCCAGAAGGCGCTCGGCGCTAGTCCTCAGTGTCCAGGCAGAACGATGGAGGTGGAGACTTGTGTTACAAGTTCTTTCCTGCCCCATGTGCTCACCTGACAGTTGCTGACAAACATAAGAAAAGCCCTGGTGACATGATTAGTAGAATGAAAGAAAACACACCCATAAAATCAGCTACCTCAAAAGTACCAGTAAGTATGGTACGCTGATCAGGCCTTCAGTGTGGTGGGACCTATCTTTGGGAATTTCCTCTAATTACATACAGTTGAGCTGCAACTTATGCTGATTTTACCAATGTGATCACAGTTTTACATGCATCACCAAAGAATAAATAAATAAATGGAATAGGCGCAGAAGACCCTTGCTTATTGGCTCGGGAGGCTTTCACAAGATCTCATGGGGATGTCCAAGATCTCACAAGATCTCATGAAGGTCTTCAGAGCCTGTGCAAGACCTTCCCAGAGCCCAGTAAGTAAGGCAGGGGGCCTAAAAGCACTTTCTGCACCAGGTTTACCCACCACACAAACAGTAATCCTATTTCGCTTGGCATGGCTTGCCTGTTGTTAAAAGAGACTGTTCCACTACACCAACTTTTGTAAATATCTGCAGAAACTACCTTCCTCCCTCCTCCAAAACAAAACACACTATGCTGGCTAGTAAACAGGAAGTCAAGAGTTCATTATATTCAAATCCCTAATAAATATACATTTGCAAGGAGAGAAGGTTGGGTTTAAAACAAAAACAAAAACTCATGAGCTGCAGGTCAGATAAATTGCCAAGCTATAGATTTGGCTGTTAGGAAGAGGGGAAGACAGCAGTCTCCAAAGTTAAGACACAAATTTCCTATTATGACTGACCTGAACTTGTCCAGTTAAATGGCAACAGCATTGAAGGGGGGAGGGTTCCATAATTACCTAATTGTTAGTGTTGTGCTTTATTTTTCCCTCACCATCCCTTTTAAATTTTTTAAAAAATGTGATTTATACTGTAGCATTGAAGCCTGACCTCTGGTTTGGGATGAAGTTTGAAGCTGCTGACATTCCAGCTCAAATTAGTAGGTAAGTAAGCACCCAATTAACGATTATGCTAGCAAGCTTTCATTCCACTCTGACCGTGCTGCTAGGCTAAGCAGTTTCCTGAGCCTTCCCCATAACTAATCAGCGTTTCCCTCCCTTTTTATGCCTCCAACCACCTTGTTATCCTCATAAAGGACTGCAGCCTCCAATGATTCTTGCAGGAAGATGGGATTTCTCTGCCAGATTTTTTTCCTCTCTCCCTCTTCTTGTTAGCCCACTCAGCAGAAAAAGAAACCCACCTTAATGACTGGGAAGATGGACTTGCCCATATTCCAAGCAGACCCTCCTCTCGTCCATCGCTTGTCACTGCAGTTCATTTCTAAGATTGCGAACTGAGTTTTGATCCAGCAATCACTCTGATGTGGCATTAGGCACAACCCAGCTTCCTGTGAATCCCAGTTTGCTTGCCATATATATATATATATATATATATATATATATATATTTCTAGTTCTTGTGATAGCTTCAGATGTGTGTGGATGACACATCAAAGCCAGGGAGTCGGCCAGAAGATTGCTTATGGAATACAGGAAACTCTCAGGCCCTGGGCTATCTGAACTATTTAAACTGACTAGCAACAACACTCCAAGGTTTACCAAATTCAACAGGAGATCCTCGGGATTGAACCACATCATTCAGCTCAGACGCTGAGGTCCAGCTCCAAGGACCTTCCGGCAGTTCCCTCACTGTGAGAATTGATATTACAGGAAACCAGGCAGAGGGCCTTCTCGGTTGTGGCACCCACCATGTGGAATGCCCTCCCGTCACATGTCAAGGAGATAAACAACTATATGACTTTTAGAAGACATCTGAAGGCAGGGAAGTTTTTAATGTTTGATGTCTCACTGTGTTTTTATATTTTGTTGGAAGTTGCCCAGTCAGATGGGCAGGGTACTACTACTATTACTACTACTACTACTACTACTACTACTACTACTACTACTACTACTTCAGGGAGACTGAATAACGTACCATCTGAATGCAACCTGAATCCAGTCTTTATTGAGCATTCATTCTGAGTTGCTTGCAAGGTGTTTATAAGTCTTCTTGTTAGTGGATTTCCTCATGACTTTCCTAACTGTAATAAGTCTGTTTTGGTGTCTTAAAAGTGGATTTGTTGTGCTAGAACAACAGGGTGCTTTAATCAATTTTAATTATGCATAACTAAATTTCTGGTATGCACTTGTACCCCTCTCACGAAGTGTAGAATGTCTGGAGGTGTCCCCAGCTATGACCTGGGATGACCTGAGCCATTATTTTAATTTTATTTATTTCATAAAATGTACACACTGCTTCACTGCACAAATAAAAGAATAACCCTCAAAGCGGTTTTCCAAAAGAATGAAACAATAACATTATCAGTTTAAAGCATTCAAAAATTAATTAAAATCAGTGATAAGCTAAAAACCAGGTCACAACACAAGTCAACATTCTACATGTCTGGACAGACTTGTGTAAACAAAACCATGTTTTTAGCAGGTGCCAAAAAGAGCACAGGTGCTTGCCTGGAGTCAGTAGGCAAGGAGTTTCAAAGTCTGGGTGTAAGATTGATTTCTTACAAATGCAAAATGAGTATTATGTGGACAGTAGCAGTTGCACAGATTGAAGTGGCTGAGTGGGCATCTATGGGGTAAAGCAATCTCTCAAGTAAACTTGTCCCAAGCTGTTAAGGGCTTCATATACTAATAGTAACACCTTGAACTTAGCCCAGTAGCAAATCGGCAACCAGTGCAGGTCTCTGAGCAGAGGTGTTGTATCCTGACAGGGTCTTGCTCCTGTCAGCAATCACGCCACAGAATTCTGCACCAGCTGCAACTCCTGGATCCAGTGCTAGGAGAGCCCTGCATTATACACATCCAAGAATCTTAAAAACTGTACATAAGGTGACAGGCCACTGATGAAGACATCTGCGTTTCACCCTTACCTGCTTGATCCAGAGTTGCCACTCTCCGGCGCTAACGAAAGTTGTGTGTGTGTCTGACTCTATGTCTCTCTAGTTCGCTTCATTATTTTTTTTCAGATAGAGAGAGATGAGAGGACCGAATGCCTGTGTTTCCATAATCAACCTTGCTCTTGAGTGAATCAACAGGGAAGCCAAGTCCCTGACTAATTGGGAATCATTGTGCCTTCAGCTTTGACTCTGAGCTCACCAGGGGAGACTTGGGTAGGTTTTAAATAATTGATGAAGAAAGGAAACCCATCTCCGAGAGTGCCTTTGGCAAGTTTTTAATATGCCGGAGCTCAGCTCTGCAAAAGGAAAAAGAAAATCTCTCCCGTGCACACATGAACTCTGACTTCCTTGACCGGGTTGGCGTAAAGACCGAGTTTATACATGTATGCATGAAGAAGATACATAGATATGGGCATAGGTGTTTTTTGTTTTAAGTTTACCTAGCTGCTATAATTACTGCAGTGCCAGCAAGCCTATACTTGGACTGTTTTGCATTCTGAGCAAACTCATACCCTCCAACATTTCTCCAATGAAAATAGGGATGTCCTATTCCACAATAAGTATATAATTTGCTTTTGTATGTTGTTTTCACTATAATGTATGCATTTTCTTTCACATTTTCCTCTAAGGTACAAATTGTTTGCCTGGAGAATTGCATAGCAAAAATTGAGAAAGTGTGAATTTCAAAAAATGATTTTCCGTTTGCATAGGCAAAACCAACCAACCAACCAACCAAACCAAAACTCTCCTGCTTGAAGGACAAATAAGCCATCTCCCCCGCCCTCAACAGATTTTTCTAGAGCTAACTGACAAGCGCACACACACACACACACACACACCCGAGCCCAAGACATGTATGGAACATGGAGTATTCATGATTCCATGATCCCCCATTAGTGAACATTAAAATGAAAAGGTGGATTTGGAGGATAACAATCTATTCTTCATGTTTCCACTATTTTCCCCAAGCTTAAATTCCATGGCCTGAAGGAGATAAAGTTGCTGCAACAAGTTAATGTGTACACAGACAGATCTAATACTGATAGGTTGAATGTGTTTGTGTGTGTGTGCATATTTAATAATATTCCTTTTTTTCCTGGTTGGGTTAATATTAGTTCCAGCAGAATGAGTCAGAATGAATAATTTGACACCTGTCTTTCTCCTCACATATCATAAAAGAAATGATAACAATTTCCTCTCAAATTTATCCATTCTGTATTTTCTGTCAGCACTTCCACCCTGCTATGTGACTTCTTTGAGTCTAACATACATTTGAATTGAATGTGGAGGTTCTTCCAATTCAGTTAAAATATTTCTCTTATTGCATTTTTATTCTGCCTTTCTTCACATAACTGAGGTGTCATTCATGGAATCCCTAAGTGGTCTTCCAGGGCCAACCCAAGGTATTTGCTTCATGAGGAAAAGCAACAAAGAAGACCCCTTTTCCCAGTTAGCAAAGTCACTTAACGTAGGCAGAATCCAGACAGAAAAGTCCTGATAACACTTTACAGAGGAAAGCTGAACAAGAACCATGTATAATTTGAGGAGAAATGAACAGAGAGGTTTTGTCTTTCTTACTTCAGGTACATAGTACCGGTACACAGCAGGAGGGAGAAAGTTTCCTCAGAACTATGTAGCTAATCAGAGCACATGGTACCTCAGTGATTATCTGACGTGTTGCTAAGCAACGCTTCCACCATGATCACCCTGTTGGTTAGCTGCCTTACAGATAACAGAATTAAGTTACTATCTGAATGATCTCTGCTGTTGTTCTTCCAACATCCCCTACCCCAGTCAAATTTCATAGCAGCCAAGGTTTGCCAAGTTATTCTGGCACCTGGGGCAGCAAATTCCACACATACCTCTCCGCTTCCCATGGGCAATTAAAATGCAACAATAAAATATTAAATAGCCAACAATTTGCTGCCCTTTCCTGACACTCAAAGTCAGCTGCCTGAAGAGAGAGTCTTACTCTACCTACTGGGACAGCTGGTCCATGCTGGCTTAGCATTGGCACAATGTACCATCAGACTTTGAATTAGGACCACCTGAGGAATATTTGAGGAAGCCAAAAGAGTTTTGACATATCTCAGAGGGGATTCCATACATTCCCACCTGGAGCACACAGAAAACACTGGTGAAAGACTGTCTGTCAACTTGCACTGAAGATGTCACTTCTACATGGCACTGGATGTTAGGGGTATGCAGTCGTGTCGGCAGACATCCAAAGCAAGGTGCTTAGGAGGGTTTCTGGGCTTGTCTGAGGTGAAGTAGGATCTGTATGAATTGCCCCAAGTCAGAGTCAAACAATCTGAAGCACTTTGGCACCACAGACACTAGAAAAAACACTGCAGACAAGTGTCAGTGAAGTGCAAAACTAATGTCTGTAAGGTTAACATACAACAAAAATGCCATGGTGAGTTGAAGAAAGGTAGAAAAAGCACCAGAATGGGGAGAAGGGAGGACAGAGACCTCCACTATGACTAACAAGTTTATAATCAGAGGAAGTTATTTGCCCAAATTCCCCAATCCTGGTGCTTTAGGGGACAGATATTGACAGAAAAAGAACTAGTCTCTTAGGCAAAACAAAAAAATTCCTTCCAGTAGCACCTTAAAGACCAACTAAGTTAGTTCTTGGTATGAGCTTTCGTGTGCATGCACACTTCTTCAGATACTTCTTCTTTGGTATCTGAAGAAGTGTGCATGCACACGAAAGCTCATACCAAGAACTAACTTAGTTGGTCTTTAAGGTGCTACTGGAAGGAATTTTTTTGTTTTGACTATGGCAGACCAACACAGCTACCTATCTGTAACTAGTCTCTTAGGCTCCTCCTTCTTGCCCTTTGCACTTCTACTTACCACTCATCATTCCAACTCAGTCCCTTATTTATATCCCGCCCTCCTTCTTCCAATTTACTGCAGTCCTTTTACATTTATTCATTTGTATTCAATCTTGCTGTGGAAGGTGTGGCTTGCTTGGTGTGGCTTTCCCTGCCCTTTCCTTTTGAACTAGTTCTGGAAATGTTTCATGTGTAGGCTTCTTTAGTCTGTCTCAACTGATTTGGCTGTTTTATTAATTTATCTGCCATTGAGTGCTCTATTATTAGGGATGCCATATTTTTGAAGAGCAAAAAAGAGGACACATTTGCTAACTTCTAACTACAGATCGCTATGACGACTCTCATTTTAAACACCCCCACTATATATAGAACTGTGATATATATAGGATTGTGATACAAACAGGTACCTCGTAACCCAATAAGAGGGCAAGAAAGAGAAGAGTAGAGGAGGCACTACTAGGTGGAGAAGGAGGCAGGAAGGGAGAAACAAAAAAATACCCCAGGATATTTTTGCAAACTTTGAAAATTTGCCCAAACAGGACTTCCGGGTTAGCGCGATCGGGTAATGGCGGATTCCCTCCGAGCTCCGGAGGGAATCGGCTCTACTGAAGACGGGTCTTGCCGCGGCGGCAACGTGGGGACCCTTAGAAACCACAGGCGCTGAAGCCTGCGGACTTGGTGACTCGGCGGGCACCTTAAGCGCCCCCCGACCCACGAAGAGCCTTTTTAAAGGCTTTGGAGAGGGCACGGAGAGTGGCGTGGTGCTGTGAGTAGACCGCTACTTCAGTGGAGTGAAGCCGCGAGCCATGGCCGAAGAGCGCTGACTTTTTTCCTTGAACATTTGGACTCAAAAAGAAATAACCCGTGAGTAGTACGGAATTTGGATTTGAAAATTTCTTTCTCCTTGAATTTGGTACGATCGGGGGAGTGTTAAAAAGGAAGTCTGCACCACCACCCCTTTTGCAGACACTTAAAGCAAGAACCGGATAACTAAGGTGGAGAGACTACCTTTCTCTGTGTGAGATAAAAGTTATTAATTCCACAATTGACATCAGAAGTTTTGAGCTGGAGGTTAAGAACTGAATTTCAGAAGTTGATGTGTAACACACACACCCCCCAGACCCGGGAGCGATCCGCGAGTGAGCCTGTTGAGGAGACAGAAGGAATTTGACAGCTGTCAAACGAGCTGTCAAACAAACTGTTTAAGCTAGAAAAATCTGTTACATATTTTGCAGACCAGATGGGTTACATTTGATTCAAAGTTGTTGGAAACAATGAAGAAATAAGTAATAGTAATTGATTGCTGGAGAAGGATTACTAAGTAACAAGAATCCCTCTAGGGGGGATTCTGAGGCACTACAATGGCTGCAGATGGAAAATTACAGGCCGAGTTGGAAAAAATGTTTTTTCTTGTGGGAAAACTTCAAGACCAGAGCACAGCTATGACTACAATGATTGTGACCTTGAATTCTAAAGTAAGCAATTCTGTTGCCTGTGTTAAGGACTTGATAAAAGAAAACTCTGCAGCTGAACTAGAAGACGTGACAAAAGAAAACTCTGCAGCTGAACCAGAAGAGATATTTTCAGAGTCAGAGGAGAAGGAAGGAGGAGCGGAGATATTTCAGGAGGAAAAGGCCAACCAAAAACCTACAAATGGGGAATATAAAGAAAATAAGATATGGACAATGAGAATCTGGCTGAAAAGCAAGGATGAAGAAGAGAGAGATCCCCTTATGGGGGGACTGAAAGAACTATGGACTACAAATTTGTGCAAGATGAAAGAGGGAGCCCTTGGGACATTCGGATTATTTGGACTTAAAAGAAGTAAGAAACAGGATCGGGACTCCGCTTTCGAATATGGAGGGCTGGTTGGAAGAAACACTGATCTTATTGGGATAGAGCTCCTTCGAGACTTGGTGGCCAACATAAAAGATTACCAACAAAACCGACGAAGAGGGACTGATAGAGATTTGAAGGCCTCGGACGTGAGAAATCCAGGCTAAGAACTGATATTATGGACACCTCTTTGGGGGATCGAAACCTGGAAAGAGGGGGGGTGAGAATTTTCTTATAAGGTTATGATTTTTATGTCTAGTTATTATGTTTAGTAACTAATATGATAATTGAGAAATTGTTGGAAGGGAATTTAGGTCGACCTTTGGAAAGGATGTAATGATTATAATGGATCTGTGTAAGTTAAAATTGGATAATTAAGAAGAACTAAGTTTTTTTTTTAAAATGATAATAATATTGTAAAGAAGGGAGATAAGAACTTGCTGAACTAACTATTGGAACTAGGATGCATGAAGGGGGGATGCGGGGAAGTCAGAGAATGGGGTTATGAAAGTAAGAATTTGAAATTGTACATGTTTGTCTGTGTCTTTGTGTGTTTGTTATGTCTATATAAAATGTGAAAACTCAATAAAAAAATTTATTAAAAAAGAAAAAAGAAAATTTGCCCAAACAGACATTATACCCCTGAAAAAGAGGACATGTCTGGGGAAAAGAGGACATATGGCAATCCTAAATCAAATTATATTCTCTGTGTGCATGTTTCACACAAACACACTTGTATGATTTATACTAGCAGCACACAAACACACCTGTACTAGCACACATTACTCTGTATGTGTGTATGTCTTTCACTCATGTAATCTTGCCTGTTTGTGAATGTTACTACGTGCACACTGCTAATACACAGTTGCCCCTTCCCCATCATTAACTATCCATTATTGTGCCTGGCCAGGATGCCAAGGGGCAGAGTTGGAAGCTAAGGGAAAGCGTGTGGTGACAGGACTGGCTATTAGATTCTCCCTTCACCAACTTCAAGCATACTTTTGCTCTTGCTTGCAGGAGAAATGACGATATATAGCAGCAGCAGCAGCAGCAGGTTCCTCCCTAGTTTAGAAAGTACTAAACTAGATCGATCAATGGTCTGACTCAGTATATGGCAACATCCTCTATCCCTATGCTTACAAGTGCTTGACCACCCCTTTTGGGGAGAGCTAGACTTCTGTACATCTTCTCTTACATGGGAAGCTGGCCAAGCTGTGCCTCAAGGCACTGAGCTTGTTCATCATCAACTCCATGTAATCCTTTAATTCTGATGGAAACAACTACCAGGGAGAGGCCCTTTTCAATGATGGTGCCCCACCTATGAATGGCCTCTCCAGAAAGGCTCACCTGTTACGTACACCACTGTCTCTTAGGTCAACATAAGAATAACTGGATCAGGTCAGTGGCCCATCCAATCCAGCATCTGATTTTCACAGTGGTCAACCAGATGCCAATGGGGCACCCACAAGGAGGACCTGAGTGCAACAGCACTCTCCCACTTGCAATTCCCAGGAACTGGTATTCAGAGGCATATTGCATCCAACAGTGAAGGCAGAGCATAGCCGTCATGGCTAGTAGGCACTGAAAATCTTATTCCCCCGTGAAGACCTGTTCTGTTCTCCTGAGTCATTTAATAGTCTTCTGAGTGCATTTCTATATTGCATTACTGCTTCATACTGAAATGTCACAAAGTGTTGTTGCTGTTGTTGTTGTTGTTGTTAATTGGTTTCAAACTGCTGTGTGAACCACTTCAAGAACACAGTTGATTAGATGGCACAGCAAAAGCAAATGCAGAAATAAAATATGCCGATCAAACACATTGTTAGTTTACTAATTTGTTATTTGTTTAAATGCCACTTGGTGTTTCAAAGCAGTCACTAAGCAGTATAAAGTCTTTTAAAAACCCAGGCAATATGAATAGATTAATTGGAACTGTCAGAGCAGGCAATACCTGGACTTAGATGGACCAAACATCTGGCAAGGGGTGCATCCAGACAGAAGCTTCATGCTTTAAATGGGTGTTTAGATCTCATAAAAGCATCATTACTGGGAACAAGATTTCTTTTAACATTTGATTTCCCCCTGCAAATAGATATCATAACTTAAATGAGCAGAGGAAACACAGGCTGACATTTCTATGACATTGTGTGAATTCTACAAAAACAAACAAACCACAAAACACTTTCATGCATGAGAAACACCAGTCCCACAACAAATCCTGTCCTCTGCCCAACACCATCAATGTAATTCAGGGGGGTGGCCAAATACCCACAGGCCTTTCTAACAAGTCCTCAGGCCCATTTCCCAGACCAGTCCTGCTCCATGCCCTCCTTGAGAGCTTTTCCGTGGTTGGAATGTGCCCTTGGTGGTGTCTTTTCCTTGCATGGAAGGAGAAAGGTACGTGTGTGTTAACTAGTGCAGAAAGGTAAGAGTTGCAACCATTGCTCCACCTACTATTTCCACTGGCCACACCCACTTCTGGCATGTGGCCCCCAGAAGGTTCCCTGCAAGGGAATGTGGCCCTTCGGCTGGAAAACCTTCCTCACCCCGGCAAAAGGCAAAGGACATTCTCTACTGTCTTGGAAGGTTCGTTGAACCTGTCCCTGTGCAACAATGGGGCTCTGTGTATTCACAGCCCATAAGTACAGCTGTACCTGGGACACCCATACACAAAAGGCTTTCACACAAACACATGAGTCCCATCACCTCCACCAATCCCTCCATCACCTCCACCAATCCCTCCATCACCTCCACCAATCCCTTCACCTCTTCTCCCAGCAAAAGAGAGAAGGAGGAAAATCTTCTGTACAGATGAGCCCTCAAATTAGTGGGAAGAAAGAGAGGCTACTTCACTGATACAAAGACAGGCTCGCATATACCTTGCCCGCCAGTCGTCCCTGCCAGGGCATTCATCAAATTAAGTACCAAGAGGAACAACACCTCTGATATCTCTTCATTTGGGGCCGCAGTGAATGAGGCACTAGATTAGGCTTGACAGTGGTCTAATGCAGGCTGAGCCTTCCTAGGCATAATTAATTGGAACCTCGCCAGCTTGACAAATTGGAATGATGAATCTATCTTGTATGAATAGTGGGAGGGAGGAGGAAGGGGGGGGAGAGGGGAAGAAAATGCATAATCAGTCAAAGATTTAGTTAAGACAGCTTGTGCCTGATTCCTGGCCACAGCCAAATCCATTAACGGGAGGAAACATCACTTTAAGAAAAGACACTGCTCTCCATATGTTCAATTTATAACTCACCCCCCCACCACCTCGAATTTAATGGAGTCTGTGGACACTTGACTTTGGAAGGGTGAATGGGAAAGGGGGGGGAGGTTGTAGTGTTTGATGTTTTTTAAAATAAATAAAATAAACAACAACAAACTCGCTCCTCCTCGTGCCCCCGCACCGCACTGCCCACTCAAAACGCAGACCCTCGTCTACTGCCAAACATTACAATTGGTTTTGATAGGTTTTCTTTTGTTATGTTGAATTGGGAGGGATGGTCTAATAGGCTTGACCCACATACTTTGCGGCTGGCGAGACGAGGCTGTGATGAAACTCGCTTGTCAACTTTCCCCCCCACTAACTTGTTTAATTGCTGGTAACATTTAGGCCTTGCAAGGTGTGATGGATTGACTGTATGGCAAAGCGATGCTTTTTCATTCCTTTTTTTTCCTTTCTCCTTTTTTTTTTTTGCTTCCTGCATGCCCATTCCCATCTAATTACCAACCTGTTTCTAAAAGGCCTTTGCCTGACACATTTAATGGAGTGGCAGAATGACACAGCTTTGCTTACTTTTAAAAAGGTATTTTGGTCATTCATTAGTTATTTTTTCAGTTAGGAGGTTTGCTTGTTTTGCACATGTATGTTTGCAGAGAAGGGTTGCAGGGTTCATTCAACAAATTGGTTAGACTAATTGATTAAAGAGTCTCTTGGCTACGTTCACAACCTACATTTAAAGCACTGCAATACCCCTTTAACAGCCAGGGCTTCCTCTAAAGAATCCCAAGAACTGTAAGTTTGTTAAGGGTGATGTCAGTTGTTAGGAGACCCCTATTCCCCTCCGTGAACTACAGTTCCCAAAATGGTTTAACTTTCAATTCCTCTTCCCAGGGAATTCTGGGAATTGTAGCTCTCTGAGGGGAGTGGGTTCACTTAATAACTCTCAGCACCTGTGACAAATTACAGTTCCCAGGATCCTTTGAGGGAAGCCATGACTGTTTAAAGCAGTATAGTAGTGCTCTAAATACATGGTGTGAATAATATCATCATAGACATAACAATAGAATCATAGAATTGTAAGGTTGGAAGGGAACGTGAGGGTCCTCTTGTCCAACCCCCTGCAATGCAGGACTCTTTTGCCCAACGTGGGGCTCCAACCCATAACCCTGAGATTCAGAGCAGTCCTGCTGAGTGAGACTAACAGTTTGTCTAGTCCAGTGTGTGGCCTTTGTTAGGGAGACAGGAAGTTTCTGTATTTCCTTTTATATATATATATATATATATATATATATATATATATATATGTGTGTGTGTGTGTGTGTGTGTATATATATATATATATATATATATATTTGCTTTCGTAGATTTTCACGGGTACAGGAATGCAGGTTTTGGTGTCCTCGGGTGTCTTCCCGTGTAAAAGTTGGGGTGTCTAGGCGACGTTTCGACGAGGTCTCACTCGTCATCTTCAGGCTGGTGCTTTATCTATATATATATATATTAAGATTTTTGTAAAAGAAAAACGTAAGTAACAAACAACATTGCTTATATCATAACAGAATTTCATAACTTGTTTAGACTTCCTCACGTCTCCTGCTCCCACTTACAGTGTTAAAAAGTTTTTTCAAGCAAATTATCATCTTGTTTGCAATCTTATATATTTTAAACTCGTTTAAATATAATCTAATAGTTCTCCCAAAGGGTTTGTCTTTTCCTTAATCTCACTTATCATCAAATTCCAATCTAGTTTAGTGGTGGCCACTTATTTATGATCAAGCATCCTTCTTAACATTCAATCAAATTACAATATTTACAAATTACAATATTTTTGTAAATAAATTTTAAATTTCTTCCAGTCTTCTTCAATCCTTTCTTCTCCCAGGTAGGAAGTTTCTGTATTTCCAAGCCAGAGCATTGGCCCATTTAGATCAGTACTGAGTGCTGGGGCTCTCTGGGGTTTCATGGGAGCCTTTTGATCCCTACCAAACATTGCACAATGGTACCAGAGTTCAAAGAGCAGGTTTTTGTCTATGTTTGGATACAGTTGGATGCCATTTTGAATCAAGATGGCAGACAACCATTCAAAACTGCACTGATTTTAACCACTGGTGTCAAAACTGCACTTATGTCTTTATTTTCTTATAATTCCCAAACAAAATTGTGTATGAGGGTGCTGGTACAGTGGTACCTCAGGTTAAGGACTTAATTCATTCTGGAGGTCCAGAAATTGTTCTTAACCTGATGTACCACTTTAGCTAATGGGGCTTCCCGCTGCCGCTGCACTGCTACCATGCAATTTCTGTTCTCATCCTGAAGCAAAGTTCTTAATCTGAGGTACTATTTCTGGGTTAGCAGAAACCTGAAGCATCTGTAACCTGAGGTACCACTGTATATATAAAAAAGGAGAGATCCAACCCACCCAACTAAAAGGATAAGCACAAAGAACGGACATATTCACCCTGTAAATGAAGGGCTAAAATACTTGGTTGCCTGACCCTAAATCTGGCTCCTTGGGGATAGAATTCCACAAGCAGGGAGCCACAACTAAAAAGGCCCGTTTTTGTGTTGCCATCCTATGCACTTTCCTCATAGGGGTCACATGGGGAAGAGCCTCAGATAAGGAACACAGGGTCTGGGTTGTTTCATAAGGAGAGGTGTCACCTAAGGTATTGGGTCAAAACTCCCAAGGGTTACATGTGGTGGTAAATGGGCATGAGAGAATGCAACTTCACATGCAGCTAACTTTCCAACATAATTGCACGTGCACACACAGCAATTCTGCTCCATCGCAGGGTAGATTTGGCATCCATAGCAGGCTGCACTGAAGGTATCAGAGGATCAAATGTAAACATAGGAGCTGCCTTACATACTGCCTTACAACTCCTAACATAGGAGTTAGACCTATTGGGCAATCTAGCTCAGTATTGTCTACTCTGACTGGCAGCAGCTCCCCAGGGTTACAGACAGGTGTCTCTCCCAGCCTTACCTGAAGATGTCAGGGATTGAAAATGGGACAGTCTGCATGCAACAGAGATGCACTTCCACTAAGTGACATCCCTTTCCCCATCGTCATCAGTTTGCAGGTTTCCCACATGTGCATTAGCTAGGCAAACATCCTGACCTAGTAAAAAGCAGCTTGCAGTGTTCCTAATATCTATTTATTGCATTTATATTCTACCTTTTCTTCAAAGAGCTCACGGCGGTGTACATGGTTTCCCCCTTCCTCATTTAATCAACCTGTGAGGTAGGTTATGCTGAGAGGCAGCAACTGACCCAAGGCCACCCAGCAAGCTTCAACCATGGTCTTACACTCTAACCACTACATCACACTGGGGCAACCCAGTCAGATGGGTGGGGTACAAATAATAAAATTATTATTATACTCATCATCATCATCACACTGGCTCTCTCTAATAGGCCATCATAGGGATTACACTTGAGAACCTCCTTTTCATTTCAAAGGCAATGCATTTTAACCAAGTCACAAATTCAGCAAGGAGTCGCCAAGTGTGCAGAGATCAAGAGATACCCGTATACACACACACCCTTGATCAACCCATTAAACAGTCAAATAGCAAAACCTTCAAGGCCATGGGATTCCCTTTTTCATGCAGATGTTTAGATTCAGATTTAATTCCAAATGTAGAATGCCCAAGGGGATGTGATTCCTACTTTGTGCCAAAGAGAGGGCGCCACATTTTATCATGCAAAGCCAGACTCGCCATCACCCTCAGCCTCCACCAACAAATTTCAAAGTTGGGGACATAGATCTATAACCTAAGCTATCTGCCTCTGAATCAACATACACAACGCCTGTCCCTCTGGAACAGATGAGGGATTTGGTTTTTAATCACCCTTTCTAATGCAAAAAATGATCAATTACATATGTCTTTCCACAGTCATGTTCCTATTAGAGAAGACCTTACCTTTGCAAAAGATTAGTATGTGGAGAATGCATTAAAATGAATTATACTGGCAATCCGATCTTCAGTCCCTTGGCAGAACCTTTCCATCATCGGAGACAGGTTGACTCCCCTGGGCTTAGAGGAGAAAGAGAGAGAAAGGGAGAGTGATCAAAACCCATTCCAATAACTTAGCCAGAGCCTGATAGAATATTCAGAGTGTTCAACCCTCAAATTGGCCCTGATGTAAAAGAAATATACATGAGCAGCAGTTTAACTTGCATTTGCCTGTGTATCTTTTTGGCCACATCTACTTAAGGAGACAAAAAAAAGTGTAATTTCCCCCTTACTCTGTGGAAGAAGACTTATGAGACAAATAGTGCGGGGGGAGGAGGGAGGTTACATGTATTCAAACTACGTATAACAATAAAGAGGATCTGCAAAACTTGCAAATAAAAATATAGTACCTGCAAGGAAGTTCCCTAATGCAGGAAGAATAAACTCCCTCCTCACTCCTGGGCATGGTTACAAGTGCCATCGGCAACACCATAGCAAAGGATTGGAAGGAATTATTCCTCGCTCTGAGAGCCTTGAGTATGTGAACCTGACATGGCCTCACCGGCTCTGATTACCTCCATCACACATGCCAAACCTAAAGGGCACCCCAGAGTCCCATCACTCGTTCAGGAGGCAGTGATAGTCAACAGCTTGGATAGCTTTAAAAGAGAATTGAAAAAATTCGTGGGAATGGCCTAAAATCTAACCCTTCTGGACAACAGCCCTACAAGGTAAAGGTAAAGGGACCCCTGACCATTAGGTCCAGTTGTGACTGACTCTGGGGTTGCGGCGCTCATCTCGCTTTATTGGCCAAGGGAGCCGGTGTACAGCTTCCGGGTCATGTGGCCAGCATGAGTAAGCCGCTTCTGGCGAACCAGAGCAGCGCACGGAAACGCCATTTACCTTCCCACCGGAGCGGTTCCTATTTATCTACTTGCACTTTGACGTGCTTTTGAACTGCTAGGTGGGCAGGAGCAGGGACCCAGCAACGGGAGCTCACCCCGTCGTGGGGATTCGAACCGCTGACCTTCTGATTGACAAGTCCTAGGCTCTGTGGTTTAACCCACAGCGCCATCCGCGTCCCAAACAGGTATTGGAACTCACCCCAGAACTGGCCCTACTGAACATCTTCCAAGATCATAATGAACATTCACATTACACAGAGCTTATATAACCCACCTACTCTCAACAGCCAGAAGCCTCATAGCCAGACACTGGAGAGACATGTCAGGGGTAAACATGGACCAGTGATACCAGACCGCATGGGATAGGGCCTTACTAGAAAAGCTAACCAATAAACAGAAATTGACACAGGGACAAATAGAAGAGGGTGCCTTCACTCCAGTATGGTTCACCTTTATCACATACACAGCCCAACAAGACAAGAAGAATCCACCGAAAGCATACGAATCTATCTGGCTTACCTGACCCAACAAGCGCTCCCCCTCTCACAAATGCAAACAAACCCCACTGCAATCAACCACAGACAGCCAACCAACCAACCAACCAACCACACACCACCCCCTACATACCTCTCACTACCAAGGAAATGTAATAAATGAATAGAAAGAGAAACTACCCAGTTGACACTGACACAAAAACCCCACATGTACACTACCAAAGAATATAAGCCTCCCCACCTCACCCCACCCCTCCTCTCCCTCCTCTTCTTCCCCAACCTTATACAGTCATACCTCGAGTTACAGGCGCTTCAGGTTGCACGTTTTCGGGTTATGGACGCACCGAAACCCAGAAGTACCAGAACGGGTTACTTCCAGGTTTCGGTGCTCGCGCATGCACAGAAACACTAAATTGTGCTTTGCGCATGCGCAGAAGTGCCGAATCGCAACCCACATGTGCGCAGACATGGTGCTGCGGGTTGCAGACGCTGCAGGTTGCAAACGTGCCTCCCATACGGATCACGTTCGCAACCCGAGCGTCCACTGTACTGTACTCAACGCTGATTTCTCGTAACAAACGTAACCGATTTGTAAGAAAGACTGTACAACCTGAAAAAAGATACAAGGCATGTCTTTTTGTAAACCAAGAAACTCAAGTAGTAGTAGTAGTAGCAGTAATAGTAATAGTAATAGTAGTGATATAAAAAGGAAGAGAAAGAAACACTGTCAATGGCTCCTAACAGTAGTTATGTTCTGCCTCCATGATTGGGGGCAGTAATGCTTCTGAATATTAGTTACCTGGCAGCCACAGGAGGGGAGAATCCTCTTGTGGTCAGGTCCTGCTTGCATACTTCCCAAAGGGTGGCCACTGTTGGAACAGGATGCTGAACTAGATAGGTCATTGGTCTGATCCAGCAGGACACTTCTTATGATATGGAAGGTTGAACATGATAGAATGTGGCCCTCAGGCTGAACAGAGTTAGCCACCCCTGATTTAGCCAGCTAAAGCAGGCTAATTTTGCTTCATAAATTCACACACCAATTGTTTTAGACAAAAGGCAGATCTTCCAAAATCTGAAAATGAATTCGGTTTCACACACACACACACACACACACACACTCACACATATATAGCAATAAAAATTCATTTCAGTACCCCTTAAAGCTTCTATACAGCCATATCCATGTAGCCATATATCTGCTGGCTTGGCCACTGGAAATAATTAGTGGCTAACCTCAAAAGCTGATACATCAAATCCTTTTTAGCCATCAAGATGGCTTTCAATTATGCCATGTAAACTTATTAACCTCCTTACTGCTGAGATTTGATTTATGTAACTTCCATTATATTAAGTTTGCCAGAGTCAGGAGGATGAAAGAAAAGGCAACTGTTAATAGAGGTTTAAACAGGGGTGATAGCCCACTGCAGTTGGGGCAGCACATTTTCCCACTGGATCTATTCAAGAAGGGATGGACAACCTCAGGACCAGGATTCAAATATGGCCCCAGGATTCTTTATCTGGCCTTAAGAACTCCCCCAAAGACACATCTCCTCTCTAGGCCACATCCCCTGCCACAGGCCACACACACCATTGGCCCAGTTACATACCCCACCGGGATATGTCATTGAACTGTGATAATGCATCTTGCTTGTCTTGATGGAGATGTGGATGTATATAAATTATCTGACTTTTGTAAGGCTAGAATGTTGCCTACTGTACAATGGTGAGACCACAATTGTGAGACTCATATCCATCGCTCCACCCACTTTTGCCTCTGATGTGTATCTGTTGCTCTACTGAAGTACTGTGATAGCCTGAATATTGATTATATTTTTTCGTATTCTTATAACCTGCCTTGGAATCATGAATGTTATGGTCTTCTTCTTTGGCGATCACTCGTAGCCGAGTAAGATTGTCTTCCATAAACACGGTTTTAACAATGAGTCCGTAAGTGACTGTGGAGGCCAATTCTGGAGCCACACGTCTTTCCGCAGTGGGGACATTGGTTTCCGGGTGGGAGTTGATCATGGTGTGGATTTGCCAAGCATGCCTTCCTCTCAGCATGTTTCTCCCTTGTGTCCTGAGTTTGAGAGGCTTCTGGTGGGTGGGATATGAATGCAACTAATTAACAGATTGGTTTGTTCAGATACACCCAATAGCATGCTACTACCCATGATGTCTATGTTCTCCATCCACAGTTGAAGGAAGTATGCCTCTGAATGCCATATGCTCGGAATCACAACCAGGGAGAGTGATGTTGCACTCAGGTCCTTCTTCCAGGCTACCCATGGGCATCTGGTTGACCACTAGTTGAGCCATTGGCCTGACCCAACAGGCTGTTCTTATATTCTTGTATCCACCAACGTCCATCAGCTCCAATCAGCAAGGTCAATAGTGAGGGATGACGAGAGCTGAAGCCCAACTACATCTGGAGGGCCACATGTCCCATCCCCCCATATCTTGGATGGGCTGGCACTAGACTTTCCCTACCTAGAGGGGCACCACAATCTGGACCTTGACCTGCAGACAGAGAAGGCAGATAATTTGATTCCTTATCTAATGCTGTTAGAGAGATGCTATAATTTAAATAGAACCAAGGCCTTCCACTGGCCCTCAGCAGCTTCCACTGGCTCTCACCACGCAGCCTTTACAACACCTCTGGATCTGAGTCACACCACCAGAAACATGATTTCCATCTTTTCCCTTTGTGCCTCACTTTCACAACCCATCGAAGTGCAAGAACATTATCCACCTCTTCAAAGGCACAGGATGTCAAAGGAGCAGAGGTGCTAAGTAAGTACCAAGTATATTAATATCAGGTCAGACATTTCAGCATCACTCTTTGAGAGGTATCTCATAAAAAAAAATGGATGCGGCTTGATAGCAAGCAGCATCCTAATTGGATACAGTGAAAATATAAGAGTGAAGCCAAAAATCTCTCTCTATATCCATCTTGTTGAAATAAACCAGGATTTTGGTGGGGAGGGAGTTGGGGAGGGGATTCATTATCTGAAGGACACATTATCCTTTCCTCTACCTATGATTCAGCATGGTAAGTAGTCATTCCTAATTGGCTTAAAGCTTAGTATGATATATTAGAATGCTGAAGGAAGTGATGACACAGCCAAATTCCTGTGGGAGAAGGCCCAAGACTGATCTGAGTGCAAAGGAAACACAAGACTGTAGAGGAATCATCAAATTTCAGAACTAATGAGCAGTTTTGTAGCAGCAGCACCTCCCCATTCAGATTGGAGAGACTTGCCGTTCCACCATCTTTGTGTTGAAAACGGAATAGTTCTTTTGAGTTGGCTACACAATTTGCTTAAATGTGACACTTGAGAAGAGCTAGAACAACTCAGGTTTCCTCAACATGGTATATAACCATGGCAATGCGATTAATGCCACTGAAGAAGAGCGACTGCAACATAAATGAACAACCAAACTCTTTTCCCCCCCCCCCCGCAAGGAGTGCTGAAACATTTGTGGCAATCAAAGGTATTTTTTTTGCTCTGGTGAAATGTTTGCTTTGCAAAAACCTGACTTGTTTCGGCTCCACTCTAGTGTAATATTTAAGCAAATTAGAAGCCAACTTGAGAAAACTATTCGGTTTTCATCACAAAGATAGCGGAACTGCAAGTTATTGCTTCATTCAACAATGAGCTGTGTACTGCTTAAGTAGGTGGAATAATAATCTACATATTTATCCCTATCTGTGCCAGCAGTGGCTTTTATGTATTAAATGACATTAATAGTTTTCACAGTATGTGTTGATTTGTTTGTAATCATTTTTACACATGGGAATGTTTTTCATTGTTTTTATTGCTGATGTCTTTCCTGTGAAATCATTTGAATGTATTTAATGGGAAGCAAATCATAAATGGTATCAAGTCAAAAAAATCAATAAATATCACATCCAGGAAAGAGCAGCAGTCCAAGAAGACAATGGTGACAAGTAGCATTTTTTTATTTTTGAGGAAATACTCTCAAGATCTAAGGCAGCCTTTCCCAAGCTGGTGCCCTGCAGATATTTTGGATTGGCAATTTTGGCTTTCTCAGTTTCACATTTTTCCAGTCATAAATTCAGTTCTCTACATTTTACAATGAAGCAAATTTTTAAAGATTAAAAATCCTCATGAAAATTCACAGCATTGTAGTTCGAATTCCTCCCAACAACACAATTTTGTATGCAGTTTAGACTAACGGGCACAATTTTGCAAGCAATTTTCCCCAAGATAATGCATTTTTGTGTGCTGTTTTCAATATTACAGTCATTTTCATGCACACTTCCCCCTGATGCAGGCATTTGTTCAGCTCTGTGATTGTATTTGGAGGTACACAAACTTGTTGGGTGTTGCCTGTGAATAACTGGGAGTGTACTGCTTAACTCTCTTGTGTACACAGATTGGATATTCATTGAATGTAACATGCAAACACCTCTCTAGTGCACTGCACACATCCCTTTTTGTTTGCTTGTTTTTAAGATGGGGAAGCATGTAATCATGTGCATTTGAAATGGGGTAGCCCAGGAACATTTCGATTCCCATGATCTGCTGTTGTTGTATATTTGCTCTAAGGCCATAACAGCAGCCTGGTACCTTAAATATTCCAGATGATTCTCCTTTTTCAATTCAGGACTAATACCTTGTATGCAGTGCGGGCGTCTCAAAAAGGTAGGAGGAAGCATTATATCTGCTGGTGCTCCAAGCATGATTGATCCAAAGATTGCAGCTTGATACAAGCTCATTATCTTTGCTGGGGGATGGGGGTTTTTTGTTAAAAAATAAAACCAAACAAAGACAAAAACAGATAGGTCTGTGCCTCTGGTTCTATTTTATTTTAAAATGCCTTTGTATCCCAAAGACACCTGAAAATCAGAGAGTCTGCTTTTAGTCTTCCAGCTGTGATACATGTCCTCTGCAGCCACTTCTGCATCCTTTAGCTACCGAAAGGGAAGTGTGTCCTGTTCAAAGATTTTGAAATACCAAAAAGAATATTTGATATCTCCATGTCCAGGGGCTACAACTTAATGGCTGGCGTTCAATGCTTCTTAACCCCTTCTGTCACAGGATCCTAAGGTTCTCCTATTGGGGAGTCATAGAGAGAAATGCTTTGCATGGCTCTGTGGTACAGGACGGATACCGGGGCTTTCAAGGGGACTTCTGCGAGTTCACCTTTGAGGGGTTGTGGCAGGTAAAGTTTCATCTGCACCAACAAAGACAGCAAGGAGTTTATAGCTGCAGAGAACAGGGTGCAATTAATTTTGATTAAAAGGACTTCACGAGCTAGATAAAATATCCCTCTGGTGCCTGTTATCGTCATTTAAAATGAAAAGAATCTTAAATGCCACAGTGTTGGCACTACTAGTAGAACCTCAAATTGAAGCATGTTTATCACAACCGCGTTTTATCATTATGTGAAATGTGCAGCCAGTAGGGATGGGTGATGAATCCACAAAGGTCAGGTTCCAAAGCGGGTTCACCTGATTGGATACAGGTGGATCATGACCCGGATCAATCACTTAAGAATCTGAAGTCATATGAACATTAGAACATAAGAAGAGCCTGCTGGAATCAGTCCAAAGGGAGTCCATCTAGTTTAGCATCCTTTTCTCACAATGGCCACCCAGATGCCTATGGGTGACTTCAGACAGGACCAAAGCACAAGAGCACTCTTCCCTCCTGCTGTTTCCAGCGACTGGTACTCAGAAGCATTATTGCCTGTGGCCATGGGGCAGAGCATTGCCATCATGGCTAGTGGCCATTGATAGCCTTAGTCTTCCATGAATCTGCCCAATCCTCTTTTAAAGCTCTCCAAGTTGGTGGCCACGACTGCCTCCTGCAGGAGCAAGTTCCATAGCCCAGCTATACGCTGGAAAAAGGAAGTACTTTAATTTATTTCTTTTGAATCATCCAATTTCCAGCTTCATTGGGTGTCCATAAAGTTTTTGTGTTATGAAAGAGAGAGAGAGAGAATGAATTTTTTTATGTTCACTTTCTCCGTGTCATGCATGATTTTGTAAAGTTCTCTCGTGCTTTTCCTCCAAACTAAAAAGTCCGAAACTCTACAACTTTCCTTCATGGAGGAGTCACTTCATCCCCTTCATCATTTTGGTTGACCATTTCTGGATCCCTTTGTGTAGTGGTCCAAAGGCTGTAAAGCTGCTGCCATCCTTTTTCCATTTTTCTTTCAATAACAAACTGTTATGTACTGAGTTGAATAGGATCCAAAATGCAGCAGTCTGATTGGTCCGAGAACAATAGGATCCAAAATGCAGCAGTCTGATTGGTCCGAGAACAATAGGATTCAGAATGCAGCAGTCTGATTGGTCCGAGAACAATGCAGCAGTATGATTGGTCTGCAGGAGCCACCCAGTCCAGCTCCAGATGGAAGTGAATCCACAACCTGATTGGCCTACAGGAGAATTCCGGAATTACAGGAGAATTCCGGAATTAGCCAATCACGTTCATCCCATTGTGTAAATAATGTATATAAAGCAGATACTTTGGGGCGACTTTCATTCCTCCTCAGCACTATGAGCTGAATGAAGAGCATGAAATCCACTCTCGACTCCAAGTATATTTCACAAACTAATAAAGTTCCTTACTTTGACTGCCGAAGTATGTAGCTTTGCCAACCTCGGGGTTTTAGAATCCCCTTGTGCCTAGACGTTTGGCATTCAGGCTCCTGGGGGTGTAGAATTGGAGCTGTAATTGACAGACACACTTTTTTGAGGTCTGGGACAGACTGAGAGAGAATGTGGACTGCCTTTACTCTACAAATAAAACACAAAGGTTTAGGTTGAAGTGAGGAGAGCTGGGGCTCTAGTAATTGCTCTAGTGCATCCCAGGTTCCCTCCCATCTGCAGCTGCAGGAGTAAGTGGGAGGGTGGTGGCAGCAACTCCTGGAAAGGAAGACACCCCCCCAAAAAAAAATCAGAATCTGGATATAGCTGCTTTTGTCTCTATGGCAACCTCTGTGGGCCTGTAAATGATAGTCCTCACCTGGCCAGCCAATGCTGTTATCTTATGAAGAAACTTATCTGACTGGTTCAATGGCCTTTCCCACTAGATTCTAAACTTTACATGCACAGGATCACAGCTTTGAACAGGATCATCCAGGCTGGCTCCGCAGACCCTCAGCACTCGTTTAAAAACAAGAACAACATTTTTTTAAAAAAAAACTCACTATGAAGAAAGGAAGAGAATCGCTGGCCATTTTTTGCTCATCTGCAAACTCCACAAACATTACAGCTTTGCGAGCTCTCCATTATACCACCTTGAATGATATTCTCAGTAGCCGCTGACCCCCCACATTCTGATCAAAGACAGCCTCCCATGAATGAAAATAAGGTTAACCTTCCAATCAGTGTAGCAAATGCACATTAGCCACCTTGACCATGATAGTCCTCTAATTGGAATTTCACACTGTGCTCAAAATTTAGAATTTAATTTTGATTGTCTGAATGTCACGCAGAATCAGATCAATGTGGCTAGGAATTGGGCGGGGGAGATGTTTGAACTATTTTTTCTCTTCTTCTTGACTAGCACCTTAAACTCCTGGTAGCAGGGGGTAGAGGCTAGAGCTCTCTGACGCTCACGCTCACTCTCTCCCCACCTCCCACCGCCTTCTCTCTCTGTATATAGATATTTTTTTTAAAAAAAAAATAAAGCCCCAAAGGTTGGAGGAGAGTAAAGGGGGGGGGGAGAGATGTAGGTAGATAGGATAGCTCAAAGACTGTGTGTTTCATGAATTAATCAGCATCACCAACTACACTGCTTGACCCTTTAGACGTTGTGAAATTAATATAAGTAGACAAGGCAAGCGCAGCCGCCCCCTCCCAAAGAGCCTTGGAAGTTCACTTAAGCAATCCAACTTTCCTTAAAGTTTTATAAGCTTGCTTTTAGAGGAAGTCCTTTGTACTTATTACTGGTGACAGTGAGCATTATAACAGCCACTGAACCTTGCCTGACTTCCGACCCCAATAAGGTAGAGCGCAGTTATCAAGGGAAATATCAGAATCAGAGCTTGTATATTACATTGAGGTCCTGACTCCTGAAACAGCCCCCTGTAGACTCTTCAAATGGATGTCAGTGAAATAAACAGCTAATATCGTAAGATGTCTACTTACAAGTGCGGCAGGATTATTGTTTGCTTAACTGCTTTCGGCATAGGAACCCTCACTTAATTTTTTTTTAGAGAGGTGGAAAATCAAGCTGTTTAAGGAGGAAAAGTCAGGTGTCTTTGGATCTTCTGCATCTGGCTGAAGACCCTTCATGGAGGCGGTGTTGGAGAAGCACACAAGCACTCATCCCTCCATTCGGCTGTAGCAAGTCAAGCAGCACTAAGTCTTTCTCTTAAAACGATTAATGGGTTTAAATTATTCAATGGCAGCCAAGGGTACATGCGGTGGAATGGAAAGGGCTTCTCCAAGTTTGCAGTCCTCAAGGCACACGCGCCGGGACAGTGTCACGTTTGCAATCCTGAAAAATAGGGCCACGTCAGGAGAGGCGGTTGGAGGACCAACGGGCAAGTAATCTACTGCAGGGCGGCTGAGATTGCATCTTGCAACAAAGACCCTTCCACACCTCTCTTCATTCGCCATTAATCATGCAACACTTGTAACACTTGAGCTGAAGTCCTACGGCAGGCGGGGGGTGGCGGAGAGAAAGAAATCAGATCTCTCACCCTTTGCCAGTTGATTATAATTTCCATAATGTAAAAGGTTCCTGCTGAATTATTAAAGTGTTTTTTTCACCCACTGCTTTAAAGAAAGGAGGGGAAGGCTTTTCGCAGATAGCCCAGGAAGAGGAAAGCTAACATTTGATAAAGCCCGGCATTATTAATTAACTAGAGCCGCTTCTTTGCAACATAATTCATGTTGCAAACGCAGAAGGCGGCACACGCTAAGACTACCATCCTATGCACATATGTTGTGGCTTGTTAGACCCACTGAACACAGTGGGACTTGCTTAAAAATGCAAGAAGAGCCCTGCTGGATCAGACCAAAGGCCCATGGAGTCCAGCATCCTGTTCTCACAGGGATCAACCAGGAAACCTACAAGTAGGATCTGAGCACATCAGTACGCTCCCCTCCTGCAGTGTCCAGCGACTGGTATTCAGAAGCATCACTGCCTCCGACAGTGGAGGTAGAACATAGGCATTCTGGCTGTAGGCTTTGTCTTCCACAAATGTGTCCAACTGTCTTTTTAAGCCATCCAAGTGTCTGTGATAAAGGTTTCCCTGGTCATCTAGTAAATAATAACCCCACGGTCTTTATTTCCTTTATAGCAGCTACTTCCTTCCCCCCACATATCAGTTTCCTCTCTTGATTAACATAATTTTCTCCTCTCTTCCTCAAGTGTGAAGATGGTGTCCTGTTCTCCAATACGTTTCTCCTTTACCCTCCATGTACTTTTGTCTCTTCTGTAGCAATCCCTGAAATGCTTGTCTGTGCACGGCTGCAAATCCTCTCCATTCAGTTACCTTTGCCAGTTTACTTCTTGCCGCTCCCTTGAGACGTCTCAATTAGCGCACCTTTTTCTTTGGCACCTGTCACCTTCAGAACCGCAAGGTGGATCTAGCCCCCACCTCACGCCACCCAGAAAACAAATGAGGATCCCATTCTTGGCTTTGGTGGAGCGCAAAGGTGCTGTTCCTTTGCAAAACTGGCACACCTTTAATAGATGATAAATCGATGGGAAGAGTGGCCTTGCTTGTGTTTCAGCCCTTGAGTCAGCCGGCATGCTGCGTCCTTTCATTACTCAAAGATAACAGCAGAGGCCAGTTATCCTAAATCCAGGGTGATATATTTCCATACAAAAAGAGCAATTGGTGGCTGATTAACATAACGTCGGACAATGATGGAAATTAACCCTTGTCTCGGAAGATCAGAGCAAAAACTGCCATTTGTCTTTCCTGTAATCACATTTATAGGCAACTGGGGAAGAGTTGCAGCATGTGGAATGAATCTTGAGAGTTTTCTGAACTCTTCTGGCTCTATGGAATGATTGAGGTAAGCAGGGGAGATTAAATAGACAGAAGCAGCACATTTAATTTGATTAAAATGAATGGCGCCATCCTGTGCATGTTTACTACTGTTAAGGGGTTTTTACTCCCAGGTAAGTCTTCATCAGATTCGCAGCCTGAATTGCATATTATTTATTCATTCATTCATTTCGGGGATTCACCAACTGCCCACCATTTGAAAATATCGTGACAGTGGACCAAAACAAGGAAATAAACACAACATGGCAAAGTTGAGCAATAAGTTTACATTCAATACATCTGAAAAGCCAGCATGAACAATAGCCCAAAATGCTTCCCTGAAAAAGGGCCTGGCTGATTTTTTTTTTATTTAATAAAATCTTAAGGGAGCTATTAAAAGAACAAATTTTGGGCACCAGGCTACTTTTCCATTGGGAGGGTAGGAGGACTGTGTTCCAAAGTGGGTATTCTCATGGAAATTCTTTTGGTGCAGATTTTTCCTGGTATACACATCTGTGTGTACAACGTTTCCTGGTATAACCATTTCTGCAAGTGATTCCCCTGATAGGTTGCATTTTTGCATGCTATTTTTACTAATCTATGCACGTCTAGGTAGACTTTTCCCCAGTAGCTGGAGAAGTGCATTGCAAAATTCAGAGTAGTGTGAATTTCAAAGGCTAGCTGTATTTTGGGGCCCATGCAGTTTCAGGAAGTGTGAAATGGGGAGTTTCATATTAAAATGTGAGCCCCCGGGGTCTTTTATGCCTCAACCCAAAAGGGCAAGATGTCCCATCAGAGTTCTAGTGGAAGCCATCCCATACCCTCCAACATGTTGAGTCCCCAAATCAGGACACAAATCTTCCTGCCCATGCTCCTCCTGCACGAGTCATGTGGTCCACATGAGATCACAGAGCCCAAAGGATGCACTTTTTCAGTGCTCTGCTCTCACAGTGTCCCAAAATGTACTTTGGGGTGCTATGCAAGATCATGGTTTGGGAGCGAGATCATGGCGCCCAAAATGGCCGCTGTGCTCTCATGGGGGGGAAAGTGGATGTCTCAGTTTTCCCCAGACATTGGCAGGATATGTCATCCCCGATCTGTATGGTGGCTCAAGTCAGATAGGAAAAGCCACCCCCTAGTGGCAAACACAAAGGGCGTATTCACATTACCAACAAGAGTGCAAGGAAGTTGTTCCCCACTTTGTTTCACAATTCCTCCCTCCACCAGCTGTTCACATCCCCATGGCTTCATTCACTTCTGTTTGTGTACACACCAAGCAGGCTCTGACAGGAAGGGGGTGTCTTTCCCCCATGCAAAGGTGTTCACACCTTGGAAGAGTTGAACTGGGACAGGCTTAGGGACTCTAGAGGTGTGAAGCTGGTTTGAGAAAACAGCACAGCACACACTGGTTATCTTAAACAAAGTATAGGATACATCTGCATTTTGGATAACATGTGTGAACATGGATTCAACCCCTGCAGTGGAAACAGTACACAGTGAATGCGTGAACACAGTGAGAGTTTCTCTCCGCTCCCAGTGATAAGGGTGAATGACAAGGATCCTGCAGACAGATGGCTAATATCCCTATGCACACATGAAGGAGGAGGAGCTATAAGCCTTCCAAAATGCTAATCGATTTGATTGATCCCCTTTTTATTAAATTAAAAACCTGCTTTCTAAACAGAGCTTTTCCAAAATGCCATCCCTTACCCTATGCCTTATGTGTGGGCTTGTGTACACACAGAGAGAAAGACAGACAGAGAAACAGAGATTGCTTTCCTCCTATTCAGTTGGGGGAGTTAATGGCTGGCAAGGGGCTGTGGAAAACAGGAGACCCTTTGAGTTTTTAATTTCAACCCAAAGGAAGGGAGATGCACTCAATATCCAAGAGGAGACTGCAGAAAACATTTAACTCCAGAGTACCACGGGTGGATTTAAGCCCATCCCAGGCCAGGCAGCAAGAAATCTGATTGGATCCTATTTAAAAACCTTTCAGCCCATGTTAGCTACAGTCAGATCATTTCTCTGAGCACAGAGAAGTCATGACTAGGTCAGCTCAGGCTATCAGGAAATGAACCGCTGATCATTCAAATTACAGGGCACACTTGATTCAAATTCAGCACTGCTAAATTGATCTGTCTCAGATCAACGTATCTTTAAGTGGGGAACTGGAAATCAGTGGCTTGGGGGTTGTGGGAAATAAGTGACTGCAGAGCTATTCCCCCCCCCCACCCTCCCTGGCCCTGATTTTTGTCGTGTTATCTCCCTTACAAGAAACATAAAGGTTTCTGATCTGTTACATGTACCTATATGTTTGCATGTATGCACGTGAATGCATGAGAAAATTCTTTTGGAAAATTATTCTTATTATTTATTCTTATATCCTAGCCTTCCTCCAAAGGCAGCTGAGGGTGGCAAACAATGATCAAATAAAACCAACATAAAACAGTAATTCAATATACAATAACAACAAAGCAGCAATAAAGTTTAATGCAGTGCCTAGCCAACGACTAGACTACCAAATTCCCTTCCAGTTATGAGACAAAGGCAGAGAGGCAGCTAGATCGCCATGGGGAGTAAATTCCATAACTGGGGTGCTGCCACCATTGTGGCCCTGCCTATATTTTATATTACATTCTGCAACTATCGTACAGCTTTCTAGCTGAACTTTGATCATACAGAAAACAACAAAGAGAGAGGAGATGTCACGTTTACCAAGGATGTGCAGTGCAAACGTATGCATGTTTACTCAGAAGCAAGCCCCACCCTGTTCAATGAAGCTTACTCCCGGGCAGTGCTTTTTTCCTTAAAAAAATGTTTAGGGGTACTCTCATTTTCCTACTCATATTGAAATACTGCCCCTCAATAAGGCTAAACTTAGATTACCAAAATGTTTAAAGGTAAAGGTAAAGGGACCCCTGACCATTAGGTCCAGTCGTGGCCGACTCTGTGGTTGCGGCACTCATCTTGCTTTACTGGCCGAGGGAGCCAGCGTACAGTTTCCAGGTCATGTGGCCAGCATGACTAAGCTGCTTCTGGCAAACCAGAGCAGCGCACGGAAACACCATTTACCTTCCTGCCGGAGTGGTACCTATTTATCTACTTGCACTTTGATGTGCTTTTGAACTGCTAGGTTGGCAGGAGCAGGGAGCTCACCCTGTCACGGGGATTCGAACCGCCGACCTTCTGATCAGCAAGTCCTAGGTTCTGTGGTTTAACCCACAGGGCCACCCGCGTCCCCAGAAGAATGTATCAGAGTCTAAAATGTGTACAGGGCCATCACTTCTATTGCCATTCATACCTGCCCCCAGAAGGTTCCACATAAGAGGATGCAGCCCTTGGGTTGGAAAAAGTTTTCCACGCTTGCAGTATAATGTGGGGGGGCACATCTGGGGAAGGGCTCAGGGCTTTTCCTTGCAGGGAGTCCCAGATTCCATCCCCAGCATTTCCAAGTGGGATGTTGCCTGTCAGGAACCTTGTAGAGATGCTGCAAGTCAGTGCAGGCAATACTGAACTAGATGGGCTAGTGCTCTGACTCAGTAGAAGTCATCTTCCTATGGTGCGGAAGAAGTGGGGGGAGAGGGAGAGACAGGCAGACAGAAACTCACAGAGAGAGATCTGCTCCCTCAAAACAGTTCACGAGCTTTTTCTGCATCAGAAAATGGCCATAGAAAAAAGATTTCAGGATTCTTTCGACTGCAGCATTTGAGAGGAAAGGGGATTAAGGAACAAGGGGAGGGGGAGAGAATCCTCTCTCTTCAGTGCAAGCGATTACAGGCCGTTGCCATCAACTGGCTGCTCTAAATCCGCTTTTACCTTGGACTTGTCAGATATGTTTGGGGCAGATGAGTGACAGGTGTCAGACTGTGAGACAGAAGGACTGAGCGCTTTCTGTGAAAACTAGGTTGCAGTTGGTGCCATGAGAAAGAGCTCGTATGCCACGGATATTTCTGTCTTCTGTCGAATACTGCAGGAATGAGTGCCGAGGTGAAGGAGTGAGAGCCATTCTAAATATTATTATTTAGCAAAGCAGCATCAATGTACAGAACCAGTGGCCCTTCAGTTGTTGCTAGACTACAACTCCTTCCATCTCTGATCTTTGACCATGCTGGCTGGGGCTGATGGGAGTTGTAGTCCAACAACAGCTGGAAGGCTGCGACTTCCCCATCCTTGTTGTGCATGCCATTATATGCAGTATAAACAAAGCAAAATATAAAAAATAAAAATCCCTGGAACTTCCAGTCTGAATACTTGGGAGAGGGAGGGATATCATACTCTCCAACTTTTCTCCAGTGAAGGGACATACTGAAGAAGAAGAAGAAGAAGAAGAAGAAGAAGAAGAAGAAGAAGAAGAAGAAGAAGAAGAAGAAGATTGTTTTTTATACCCTGCCCATCTGACTCTGTTGCCCCAGCTACTCTGGGCAGCTTCCAACATATATAAAACATAATAAAACATTAAACATTTTAAAAACTTCCATATACAGGGCTGCCTTCAGATATATTCTAAACAAGGTTGTGTAGTTACTTATCTCCTTGGCTCAAGAGTTGCATAACTCCATACCCTCCAACATTTCTCCGATGAAAATAGGGATGTTCCTAAGGAAAATAGGGACATTCTGGGATCAAATCAGAAACTGGGACAGCTTCTGTAAATCCAGGACTGTCACTGGAAAATAGGGACACTTGGAGGGTCTGGGATATGAGAAGCAAGGAGAGTTAAGCAAGGACTTCAAAGAGAAGGGAAGAGATTTGAAGGAAAAGAGAATGGATTTTGCTCAGGTGCCCTTCAAGGAGATTCCAGCCATGCACACAGGGCAGTATCACTCTACACTGAGTGGCAGTGTAAGGTCTTTTCTACTCTACCTGGAAAGGCCAGAAAGTGAACCAGGGACCTTCTGCATGCCAAGCAAATGCTCTACCACTGAGCTATGGCCCTTCCCACTTCTGTTAGGAGTAGAGAGCTTTGTATTTTTCACTGCAATAATCTGCTCTTCACAGCTGCTCTTCTGAAATTTGTCGTTATGTGTGATATTCCTTTCACACACCGGAAGGTAGGGAGGGAAAGGGAAATCATCTGAAAGCAAAGTTTTGACTGGCATGAAGCAGTATCAAAGACAGAAATCGCGAAGTACACGTTTTGCTGCTTGTTTGGGCCCTTAATATGGATTAAGCATCTCTGACCTCCCAGGAACCCTGTGGCAACCTCAAATGTGCGATCATACAGTGACCTCTGGTGTTATAAAAAGGATGGAATCTGTGTGCTTTGCAATCCATTACTGTCTCCCAGAAAAAAAGGAGGTGGGGTGGAATAGAATGAAAGAAAAGAACTGAATCCACTCTGATTCCTTTGTAATCCTTCTGGCCCAGGATTTTATGCCAACGTGACTACTATTGTCAGCTCTTATTTGACGCGAAAATCTTCCCAGCGTAAAGATCTTGATCTGAGTTCACAAGCTGATGAAATGTACCAGGAGCTGCTGCAGAGAGTGAGGTGGGGAGAGTTCTTTGGAGATTAGAGCTTGCAGGAAGGCATTTTCACACAGGCAACAGGGAAAATACACTTGGGGGACTTCTGGCCCCAAACCAAGATAAGAAACACGTCTTCAGCAGGATACTGGGGGCAGTACAGGCTGAGAGCCAGGTACGTTTTGTATTCTAGTCAAAACCAACAATCATTGTGGGCAACCATAGATCAAAGGCTAAAATGTGGACCTCTAGGATCTTGATAGCCTTGCCAGGCTATACCTTTCACCAGCCCCACTCTGTGCCCTTTGGCCTGGCTGGGATAACCCCTTGCACTCTGATAACGTTTCTTGTTTACCTGGTTGGAGGACACAAGAGATGTTTGTGTAGAAAACTCAGATTTTTGTATGTCTGATATGTAACCTATTTATGCATACAATTACGATAGAGAAAATGGACAGTTGAGTTTTTCTCTCTTATAATACTAGAACTCAGGGACATCCAATGAAGCTGAAGATTCAGGACAGACAAAAAAAGGAAGAACTTCACACAGTGCATGTGTGCACAGGAGGCAGTGATGGCCACCATTTTAGATGGCTTAAAAAGAAGACTGGACAAATTCATGGAGGATAAAGCTATCAATGGCTACCAGCCATGACAGCTAGGCTCTGCCCCTATGGTCAAAGGCAGCAATGGTTCTGAATACCAGCTGCTAGAAACTGCAGGAGGAGGAAACTGCTCTTTGAAGTGGCATCGTAGTGCTTTCAGTGTATGGTGTGACCATGGCCAGATCCAATCCCTGAAGTGGCAAAACCATTCTGCGCTGCCTCGTATCAGTGGCTCAACACAACAGGCTTTGTGGCTGGCGAGTGAACCGATAGGAGACCTGCAACAGGATGTTGCAGTGCTTCTTCTCTCCAAAAGGGGATGTTCCTTTTCTAGCTTCCAGCCTGCCATTCCCTCCAACCAGAGTGTTCCACTCCCTCTTCTCCACGTTCCACCGCTCTCCATTCTGTGCCTACTGAGTATGGTCAGTAACCAACGGGCTATTTTTGTGAGTGGAAGGGGGTTCCTGTTTGGGGTTGTTTTTCAAAGCTTTTTTGTACTTCTGAGAACTTCAAGGCTCCTCCCCAAGCATGCTGATGTCTTCCATTTGTTCCTCTGTACCACTTACCACTTGAGTTAGCTGCTAGAAGGTGTGATATTGTTGCTTGACAAATGCTGGCTAATGCAAAGTACAGTGGTACCTCGGGTTACATTCGCTTCAGGTTACAGATGCTTCAGGTTACAGGCTCCACTAACCCAGAAATAGTACCTCGGGTTAAGAACTTTGCTTCAGGATGAGAACAGAAATCGCACAACTGCGGCGCAGCAGCAGCAGGAGGCCCCATTAGCTAAAGTGGCGCTTCAGGTTAAGAACAGTTTCAGGTTAAGAATGGACCTCCGGAATGAATTAAGTTCTTAACCCAAGGTATCACTGTAATCCAAATGACCCACATAGCCTGTCTCAGGGATGAGAATCCTATGGCCCATGGGTGTAGACAGGATTTTGTTAAGAGGGGACCTTGGGGGGCAGGCTTTGGTTGGGGAGCAGACTTCTCATGGGGGTGGGACTTGAGTTGCTTGAGTACTTGCAATAGTTTTGTTGTTGCTTTTTTAACATGTAACAAGCTTTATTAATAGTTTTCCAAATGCTGTGACCCCGCTGACCCAAGATGCTGCTGGAATACAACTCCCACCATTGGCCATGGTGACTAGGAGCTGCAGTCCAACCAAAGTGGGAGGGGCCACAGGTTTCCCACCCCTGGTCCGGTTATCCAGCTCAGGACCATTCCCATTTCAGGATGTTCCTACAACTGGTGACATAAACAGGAATTCTGAGTTGGCAATTCTGCATTCAACCACTCAGACACGGCCCCAGACTTCTGCCTGGGGGGTCTTTGTACCCCATCCCAAATACACGCTTGCTGACACAGCCAGCTGCTGGTTTAATTAACATTGACAAGTACTCTGGAATGCAGAATTTGGGGGAACGGAGGCCAACGGACCACATCCAGGCACCAGTTGACAACGTAGCTGCCAATCGCCTCTTTAAAAACCATCCCGCAATTGAGCCAACTAAGAGAGTTGCAAAAGGGCAGTCAAAAAACTCACCCAGATGGTAATGTTTTGCAAAATACATACCACAGATTGCATCGTGCTTCACTTATTCATGATTACATGAGCCAAAGAAAGGCAGTATAATTAAAATGTACACGGTGGGCCATACTCATCCCTCTCTCTCTCTTACTGTCTGTCTGTCTGTCTGTCTGTCTGTCTCTCTCTCTCTCCCCCCCCCCACACAGAGATAGGTAGGCATCTCAATTTGGAGTCAATCAACTTAAACCATCTTACAGAACTGCCCCATTTGGCATTCTCTCTGCTATCATCTCCTCATTAGTCTCAGCGTGGCCCCTTGTAGAACTCAGGAGGGAAGAGGATAGGGACAAAACTAGAATTAGCTGGCTCTGTCTGTCATTAACTCAGGTTCTGCCTACCATTGGCCTCCCTGCTTTCTGCCCCACCAGTCTCAATGGGCACCAGTCACCACTGCCAGGCACCCTCCAAACTACAACCCCCGGTGGGGATATATGTACAGTATTGTATTTTTTTCTTCTTCTGCTTGTAAGACATCTAGAGACTATTTAAAAGTGATGAAGCTAATGGCTGCTCCTCCTGCTTGTTCCATTCACCAACCCTGCTTCCCCTTTGCCAACGTCCCTTTACACCTCACCCACACTTGCACCTATCCCCACAGCTTCCTTCACCTCTCCCCCATGCTTCTCCTCCCTCCCTCCCCCAGCTCACCCCAAGCCATTTTAAAGGAGGGGAGAAGGCACTTCCCACAACAGTTTAGCAAGATGCTATGTGAAATGCCTCCCCGCACAGCCATTAAACATAGCTGCAGCTGCATTTTGCAGAGGGGGGAGTTGCTTCACACTGCGGCTTGCTAAATTACTGTGAAATGCATCCCCCCATCCCCATTAAACCTCACTGGAGATAAGTTTACTAGAAGGGGGTCCTCTGTTAAACAGCTTGCCTGGGCCACCTGTTACCCATGTTGCTTGCTTACTCCCCTGCCCACCTGCAATTCATTGTACTGTAATTGGCATAGCCACCAACCTGCAGCGTGATGACAGTCTTACATTTTATGTATATAGGAAGATAAGATATATCCTTACATTTATAGTCATACCTCGGGATAAATGTGCTTCAAGTAAAGTATTTTTGGGTTGCGCTCTGCAGCGACCCGGAAGTAACGGAGCACGTTACTTCCGAGTTCCACCACGCGCACATGCGCAGACGGTCAAAATGTCGTCACGCGCAGAAGCGGCAAAATGCGACCCGTGCACGTGCAGACGCGTAGACACGGGTTGCGTTCACTTCAGGATGCAAACGGGGCTCCGGAATGGATCCCGTTCACATCCCGAGGTACCACTGTACAAGGTAAATGATGTGGTTGCCACACACCCCTACCAATACTAACATGGAAAGTCCTATTCATGGATGTTCTGTACCACATCTAGGTTGTCTCAGTGTCAGGTCTTAGTGCTGGGTTTTTGGGGAGGATTAGTTGACTATATTCAGGCCACAACAGCTGCCAAGATGATTCCCTTGATCAAAAGAACCTGCTTTCTGAGGGACCAGAGTGCCTGTGGTGCAGGAAGTAATGCACCATGGCCCGGCAGTAGAGACCTTGGTTCAAGACCACTCTGGGTACCTTACACCCAGGTGCTGACCAAATTCACTTCACCTTTGAATAATGTGCTAGAGCTTTTCCAAGCCCTGTGGTGCTTTTCCTCAATTGAATTTATAGAGAATACCTGTCCTCACTTCAGACTAGATCCATTACTGACCCTTTGCTTCTAAGCCTGCTAAGCCTAACAGCCTTTTCCCTTTTCCTTATTGTGAGATTGACATTGTTGCTAAACCTGCAGATATATGTGAGAGGTGGTTTGGAACTGATATAATGATTGCTGGTGTCACAAGGTTGAAAACCTACAAGTATCACAAAGGGAGACTGGCCACATTTACACCATGCATTTAAAGCACTGTGAGGCCCCTTTAGCAGCCATGGCTTCCACCAAAGAATCTTGGGAAGTGTAGTTAAAGCTGCTAAAAGTTCTCAGGAGACCCTTATTCTTCTCACAGAGCTACAGCTCCCAGAGTTTCCCAGGAAGAGGGACTGGTTGTTAAACCATTCTGAGGATTGTAGCTCTGGCATGGGAGTAGTGGTGTCCTAAGAACTCCCAGCAGCCTTAACAAACTACACTTCCCATGAGTCTTTGGGAGAAGCCATGACTGGTTTAAAGTAGTAGCACTGTGTTTTAAGTATACGTGCAGATGTGGCCTCTGTTACCTTCCCTTCTGTGCCAACAGACAGTGGAGGAAGTGAAGTCAGACAGACAGGTTCTTACAGATGTAGGACATGTGGGGCTCCCAGAAGCATCTGGCTGGCTGGTTTCAAGGACAGGATGCTGGGTTTTAGATGGGCTGATCCAGCTGGGAATGTTCTGTTTTCATGACATCATCTATGATAATGTTCCAAATGCCTGTGGACGAGCAGCCAACTCTTGTCAACCACATCCTGAAACACGTAACCAGGGCGGGCAAGAGAAACTTGAGAGACTGTCAGGAAATGTGAGTTTGGGTATCCTGTCACCTGGGAGGGAGAGAAACATGAGCATGATGCCCCCTCCGCTTTAGGAACAGCAGGAAGAGATTTGCTCAAGGCAGAATTAAAGGAGTGTTGTGACATCAGCAGCATCACAGCAATCAGCTCCCTCAGGAAGGGCTGTATCCCCCCCCAAATTAGGGGTGGTTAGAGCTGCCATTCTCAGTTTCTCTCCACTGCTCATTTTTCCAATCCTTAGTTCCATTTGAGTTGGAGGGGGACATTAAATCCTCACCGCCCCCCAAAAAAGAAAGCACATGTACATATTTTTGCAAATAATCTTCTTTACTTCTCTAGATGCTTATACAGTCATACCTTGGGTTGTGATAGCTGCGGGTTGCGTGTTTTCAGGTTATGGACGCACCGAAACCCGGAAGTACCGGAACGGGTTACTTCCGGGTTTCAGCGCTTTGTACATGCGCAGAAGCACCGAATCGTGTCCTGTGCATGCACAGCACTGCGGGTTGCGAACGTGCCTCTCGCACGGATCACGTTCGCAACCAGAGGTTCCACTGTATGCTATTTTCATGAATATGTGCTTCTTTATATGCATTTTCCCCTAATATATGCATTTTTGTTGGAAAACTCCATTGCAAAATAAGGGGCAGTATGAATTTCAGAGGATAGCTGCCATTCAGTTCACACATTGTTTCAGGAAGTGCAACATAAGGCAGGTTCACACAGTGTGTTTAAAGCGCATTCAACCCACATTGAAAGCATATGACTTCCTCCCCCCTCAAAAACCCCCGAGAACCATAGTTTTCGCATCACACAACTACAACTACAGCACCCTAAGCAAATGACAGTAATCCCAGGAGTCCTTGGGGGAAGTCAAGTGATTTAAACATGCATATGAATCAAACCGAATTCCCCCAGCCCAAAATGCAGTGGTGAGCCAACTCCCATCATCCATGGCCATCTGATGGGAGTTGCAGTCCAATAACATCTGGAAGGCCACAGGTTCACCATCCCTTCTATACAAAGGGGCAGGGAGTGTCATTGTACAGGAGGTGATATTTCCCAGCTCTAACCTTTCAAGGAAAGCAAAATCACCTGGGCAAGGTGACAAACTATATTCCTAAAGCCCAGGTAGGGACTAACCTGAGATCACTGAGATGCAGCTGTCTCTGTGCAGGAGTCATAAGGCAATCTCCTTCCCTGTGACATGCCATCTACCTGTGGAAGGGCAATAAAAGCATTACAAATAAAGAGACGCAGGTAACCTGCGTTAATGTATATTCATGCACAGGATTTGGGAGGAGTAGATGGAAGAAAAACACTGAAATGGGGGAACAGGCTACTTTCTCACACACAAAAGTTAGAAGACTCGTGCCTGTACATTTTGCCTTATATCTCAGCATCTACAGTTGCTAGAAACTTAAGTCTTTGAAAAAGAAAGCTGAGAATCAGCAGGGGACTATGGTCATCAGGGAGTTTCAACTGACCCCCTTGCTGATACCTATGTTTGACCATTGCAAAAGAAAAACCCTGAGATGTGTTTAATACCAATTTGGGTAGCACCGCCAGCATATATCTAGTTGTACAATGCACTGTATGTGAAGAGGTGTGATTCTCCACCACACTAGCAATATTTTAAAAAGAAAGGGAATTCAACCTAAGTGTGTGTTGGCTCCACAATTTCCTGGGCCCTCTTTGCAACAGAACGTGGCACAATTCTTTAACCCTAGCATGAACAAACTCTCCAATTCCAAAGAAGGGAGAGATGTAGAGATATTAAAACAGTACAGTACTAAATAAATGATAGTCATGATGATGATGATGAACCCACCACCAAAACACCTGTATCTGAGCAAAATCAGATTTTGTTTCGTCCTCAGCCACTCGCAAATAAAAGTTTGTGCCCCTGGTATGACCTTACCCATAGCTGCAATTTCCCTCCTCCCCTCATCTAGCAGGGTGACAAAACTAAGTTGAAACATACATCTGAATTCCCTGACAGCAGTTTGACCCTTGCTTTAGCTAAACTGATTGTGATATCCAAAGACAACAATCGTCTCTTATGTCGGTGGCGGTAATGCAGGGGGACAACTGCGAGAGGAATGTCACAACACGGGGTGCTGTGGACCGGAAAGAGAGTCTCCTTGATTGGGTGCTCTGCTCCCTGGTGTGCCCCTGGTAAAATGATCTAAGTGGTTCTGGCCCTGTGCCACAATCGCCCCCCTCTTCTTTTACAACCGTAATGCACAAGGAAATGTATAACAGCATTATGAACATGTCACTGGCATCGTTAACAGGCGTGAGCTGAAACCTCACTCAATTGCTATTCGCTGGAGAGGAGGGAAGGGAAGAGAATCCCTTTAATTATTGAGGATTAGTGAATCTCTCTTGGTTCCCCAAAAGCTAGCAGGAACTGGATCATGACCCTTCAGGTTCCTTGTGCATCATCTCACCATTTTGTACGCTTGCGTTTCTTCTCTCTCATTTATTTTTATTTGCTGTACCGAGGCCAGATTAATCTACCTTGTGAACCCAACAATGGTCAACAGCTAAGGTGATGTTGCTATGGAACTGACAGCCGCCCAAACTGTTTGCTCTTCTGTCAAAATTGAGAAGTGGCTGTAATGAAACGGAATGTCTCCCCCATGACAATAGAAAGCCCCCACGGACATCTTGCTGGCCACTGTGAGAACAGAATGCTGGACTTAGATGGGCCATTGGTCTGATCCAGCAGGCTCTTTTTGTGTTCTTAAATCTAAGAGTTCAGCACTTTCAGTCCCCATGGGTTAGACATGCAGGCTACTTCAGTCATCAGTTCTCCATCACATTGAACAGTGTAAGTAAAGGAGCCTTGAAAGAGCACAACTGATGGCACAGGCCCAGTGACTGACTGTGGCTCACCGTTCTCCCTCCTCCTTGGTGGCTGGAACCACCATCACCACTTCCTATTTAGCAGTAAGATGGCACAGAAAAACAACCGTTCAGTGCAGCTAAAATGGGGCGCTGCCCCACCAACCTCAGCCAGCCTCCAGAGGATAGCTCAGTTGGCAGAGCATGAGACTCTTAAGCTCAGGATCATTTGTTCAAGTCCCATGTTGGGCGAGATCCCTGCATTGCAGGGAGTTGATGATCCTTTTGGTCCCTTCTAATTCTATGAGATGGTGGCTCTTCCTGTCATTGGCTCTGCCTACAGTTGCTCTTGCTCCCTTCTGCCCTGCGAGTCCCAATGGGCACCAGCCTATCCACATTTCGAATGCCTCCACTAAAGCTGGAAAGAGATTCACGATTTGGCAACAGAGAATAGCAAGCTTAGGTTTCTGTGGGCAAGAAGAGGACCTTGTGCTTACCAAAGAAAGAACTTTTCCTAATTCTACCTCAGCTTTGTCAGGGAAAGCCTCGCTTGCCTGTTGCAAATGTTGGCCTTTTCTTCATTCTCTGCTTGGGAGCATTCGCTGAGGTAACAAGCTGAGCCTGGAGGGAAAGGCCTCAAACCACTCCACAGTAGCTGGAACTTCATTTTATCTTCACAGGTTGACAGTTGTGCACAAATGCACGAAGGAGGTCAGCTAACCTGTTTGTTTGTTTGTTTTTCTCCCTGAGAAATATTTAGGTTCTGTCACAACGCATTAGACGAAAGGAGAGGATGAGGACAGGAGCTTTTCTGCCCCTACACAACTCATAGCCACCCTAATTAGCGTCAGCTTTCCCCAAGCTAAATGGCCACCTCAGGATTCACCCTGCACATCGCCGTTGTTGTTTTTAATCAGGGCCATTTTAGAACATCTCCGACTTGCCGCTGAACTACAGAGAGACCTGTGTCCTCCGAAAGCGGCACGTCAGGTGTGAAAGGCGCCTTTGGTGTTTTTCAGGGCCTACATTCCAGCTGAGAGGGACTCTGGCGGTTCAAAGGTTGAGTTTGCATGAGCTCCAAATGTGACATCCTCGGCTGCGGCCTGCCCATGGAAAGCGTCACACCGTCAAACACCTATTCTTGTCAATTTCAGAGAAGTTGCTGTGTGAGTCTGTCGCAACAAAAGCACCTTAAAAATGAACAAATGTATTGTGGCATGGCTTCTTCTTATAAGTGACTGAATAACCCTAAACACTCACATGTCCCTCAGGTTGTTGTTGTTTTTTAAATGAAGAAATACTTAAGGGCTTCAGAATTATGGAAAGTTTTTGAGGCCTTCCTCTCTGGATACAGTGGTATGAGATGATGATATTTAAGGCTGCCTACACACCATGTATTTAAAGTACATTCCTCCCCCTTAGTTCCCAGGATTCCTAGGGGAGGTGTTAGGTGAGTCAGGTTAAAAATCTAGAGAAGACCTAACAATTAGGATTTCTTGGTTTAACACCTCATCTGGAAAGATGTAGCCCCTCATTATAGTGAACCTGACTGGGAAAAAGTAGACTTAGGGCTTTCCACACTTGCGCTTGTCCCATGTATAGAAGGCATGGGCCCAAGCAGTTTTTCCTTTACCCCTCCACTTCCCCCTAGAAAATCCACTCTTCAGTGCTAAACTGGAGCAAACATCAATCAGGAGAAAACCCATTTGACATTTGCTGTGATTCAATGGTAAACAGTAGGCTTTCCCTGGGGAAAGCAGAGGCGAAAGGAAAAGTGTAGATGAATCCTTAGACTGGAAACACACCACAGCTGTAGACAAGGCAAATTCCAAACTAGGAATGGGATGGGAAAGGAAGGGAAGGGAAGGGAAGGGAAGGATAATGGCTGATATTATAATGCCATTACACAAATTTAAGATGTGATGGCATTTGGAATGCTGTGTATAGTTCTGGTCACCTCACCTCAAAAAGGATATTAAAGAGCTGGGGAAGCTCAGAAAGTGACAAATGAAACTAAGAAGATGGAGCAACATCCCTGTGAAGAAAGGCTGCAGGATTTGGGACCTTTTATTTCAGAAAAAAGGCAAATAAGAGGCAAAAAAATAGAAGTATATAAAATTATGCATGGCGTGGATAGGGTTGTCTTACATCCGGATTTTCCTGGATATATACGGAAGACTGGAGTTGGCAGCAGTGTCTGGGCAGAAATCAGTTCAACAACTTTTCTGTCCAGATTTTCACTGTTTGAAATATGACAGCCCTAGGCATGGAGAAAGTGGAAAGAGATTTTTTTTTTTTGTCCCAGCAGTCATTCCTCCTCTGGTCACTGCTGTGGATACATGACCTGATTGAATATCTCCAGGTGCTGTGGTCATCTGCAAGGGATTCCTACATGGCAGGGGTAATGTTGCAAGCCTTCGTGTCACATTTGCAGACATTAATATGCTGCTTAATTAGTGTCTAAGCTGCTTATAACCAATTACCAAAAAAAATCACACACAATTAAAGTACATATTAAAATAATTCCCTCAAAACAGTAAAATAAAATAAAATAAGCCCATAAAGACTTCAGACACACATGCACAAAACACAGACAACGGTGCAGAGTACAAAGAAAAAGGATGGCTGTGTATCAGGTTTGCAGGACCATGGACAGATCTCTGGGAATGAGCAACATACTTCAATTTGCTCCCAGGTCCAGCCCTTGTAACTCTCCTGGTCCTGATCACCCATAAGAGCCTATTGAATCAGACCAATGGCCCATCTAGTATCCTCTTTTCAGTCAGCTATATGTCTGTGCAAAACCCTCAAGCAAGATTCGAGCATGACAGCACTCTCCCCTCCAGCAGTTTCCAACAACTGGGATTCAGAGACATATTGCCTCTGACAATGGAGGTAGAAGACAACCATTGTGGCCAATAGTCACTGATAGTCTTATCCTCCATGAATTTGTCCAATCCCCAGGTCAAGCCATCCCAAGTGGTGGCCATTACTGCCACCTGTGTAAGCGAGTTCCATAAGTTCAACGATGCACTATGTGAAGAAGGACTTTTATTTATCTGTCCTGTGTTACAGCGTTATGAGAGAGGGAGAATAACTTACCTCTATCCACTGTCTCAGTGTCATGCATAAGTTTATAATTTTTTATCACGTCACCACTTACTTGCCTTTTTTCTAAACTAAAAGGTCCAAAATTTCCTCATAGAAGAGTCACCTCCACCTCTTTTGGTTGCCCTTTTCTGAAATTTTCCCAACTCTACAATACAAAGCTAAAACTGTACACAGTATTACAAATGGAGTCAAGGCTCCACCTCTTATGGAAAGTGGAGGTCCTTAAAGGGGCAGCCTCTGAGACAGGAACTGAGCCATCCCTTTCCTCTCCATTACATCTCGCCTAGGATGCTCTGTGTGCTGGTAAACAGGCACTGGAGAGTGGGAGGGACCAGGCAATGGTAGAGGGCTCATGCCTTGGAGGCATTGGGCTCAGGAAGAATGAAACTCCGTATGAAGACCTGAGTCTTGCTGTTACTGAAGACTTGGATCCAACCAGCAATTCTCCCGACATATCTAGTAGGTAGAGTCATCTGAAATATGTCTAGCATTTTCTCACAGCAGGGAGATCAGCAGGTCTTTTGTGATGTGCACGTACCCTAAATGGACATATTCTGCATATTCTCGTGGCAAAGAGAGTGAGTATTTTGTTCATGATTAAAATAGCAAAGCACGGTACATTACTAGGGGAATCATGTTCAGTTATCCGAGACTTACTGTGATTCACTAAATAATAGAGACTGCTGAGCCTGGGGGTGAAAGAAACTTGAGGTCATGGAAGGATAACTTATATGGGATCACGATAGTTTAGAGAACATGGAGGGGAAATCACGCTAGACACAGAGATGTGCTAAGTAATTCCAACATCAGCTCTTGAACATGATTTCTAATATTCCAATTATTTACATTTTGGTAGGCAGTTAAGAAGAAATGTTTGGAGGAAGGGGGCTGAGAGAAAGGGGTGCATAGCAAGGCTAATGAGTTTACAGTTCACACGGCTCTTGCCAATTGCAGGCACATGAAGAAATGTGTGCCTATGTCCTCTTTTATGAATGCTCCCTTCTGAGCTGAGCACACTCCACCGCACAATCTATCCTAGGGACCACAGACAGGTGTTCTCTCTCACTGCCCAGTTGGCAGAAGAGTAATTTGAGGGGATCTAAAAACTGTATCTCTTAAGGTGGCCAGCACACTGGGTGCTATAAAGTGAGGAAGTGGGAGCCAGAGCACGAAATTGACCATTCTGCTTCTGTGCTCATGGGGGTGGGGGGAATACAATTTTTGGATGTTGACTCTGGCATGCAACAATGCCTGATGTTTCAGAACAATGCCAAAAAGAGGGGGGAAATTAAAATCTGTAATGGACTGAGCCAACTGTTCAGTGCTGCTGTTTGAAGAGGGGGAAGTTTTCCTGATGCCTGTGGCCATCATGTTTAGAAACAGACCTTGGAAACAAGGTCTCTATGGAGCCAATTTCTTCACAGTTCAGGGGTCTTTGAATGTGATGTGTGGCATACAGAAGGGGAAGAGACCAGCTGAGGGTCTGTACTTCTCCAGAAGCTGGAAGACTAATTTGGGTCACAGGGCAAATTCCTGGAGTACTGGCTCTTGAGATGTCAACATTTGAATGCTTTCAAACTGCAGGAAAAGGACAAGTGTATGACGATAACACTAGCAGAACAGTCCCAATTATTGGCTCTTAGTTGCTGTAGGACTGCAATATTCCCATGGAATCAGCAAAATTGTTAAAATATACTAAGTTAAGATACAAAGTGTGATGCACCATGAGGAATTCAAGATGCACGGTGCTTGGCTAGCCTTGGAAATTAAGAGTCAGTCCAGGCAAAAATAGGAAAGAGTGCATTATGAGCTTTGATAGGGGAAAAAAACCTTTCTCACCCACCAGAAATGGGGGAGAAGGAAACCACATGCCCTGTGATGCAGTCTCACCTCAAGCAAAATAAGCTTAGGAGAAAATGATGTTTATGCAGCTCTGAGACTACAAAAGCTACAGCTGTGCAGAGATCCGGGCCTCTCTCAAGTTGGGGGAAAATAGCTCTAGATCACCTCTGATTGGGCTGCCTGGAACCATCCAGAGCTGTCAGGGGGTGGGGGAGGGAGTCACAGATTGGAAGAGAGAGAGGCAGACAACTCTAGCACTCCCCACAGGGAATGCACTGGTGGAGCAACCCCCAGCAGGATTGAATCCTGCAGGCTGCTGTATACTTCTTCACAAATGTTTTCCGCTGCCCTGCACGCTCCCAAACATATGTTTAATTAGGATTTTTTTAAAAAAAAATAACCCCAATTAAACATTAGCCCCACCCTATTTGATTAAGGGCCAAATCCAAGTCAGGTGTATCCCGGGCCAGGACGGTGTTTATTCTGGATCCTGAGTTGGGTAGTGGGGACCGTACCTACCAAAAGCTACAGTATAATATAACAATGAGTAAAAATTTTAGAAGTCTACATCATCCTCCAAGGCCAAAATTTACCCGAACAAATGATAAAGCAGTAGAACAGTGAAAGCATAAATGGAACCAGACAAATTTTAAACAGGTCTGTGGATTTTTCCAAAAGAAGCTTGTCCCTTATGGCCAGGAAAAGCAAAACTGATGATGACACATTTGTCATCTTACGTGGGTTTCACACATCCCTAAACTCAAGAAGCGCAGATGACAACACTTTGACACTAGCAACCCTTGATTCAAAACATGCCAGGCACTTTATGGTGACAGATGTTACAAAAGTGTAAGGGTGCGATTTTGTGTTTTCTCATTGTTATCAGGATAACCTGCCAGGCTGGAAAAAGAACACTGTGTACAGTGATCAAATTGTTCCAACAGGCAACTCTAAGGAAGTGTGTTTTCCTGATTTACACATCTAAGCAATGGCGTGCACTGATGGGCATCACGGAAGAATCCTGCTGGCACATGGAACAATTGCTTCTGGAACCACCTATTTGGAACGATGGCTTTTCATCCCATGTTCTATTTCGTAGACCTAGATCAAGATTTGGCAACTGCCTTCAGGGAATAGGAAGAACAGGCACAGCATACAAAGGTTATCCCTAGCATATTGTCTCCTGCTGGTATGCTAATGCAGGAAGGCTACTTTTACAGCCAACACTGAGCATGCATTGCAGTTTGTACAATGTTTGGCACAACATTATGGATAGGGCTGCCATACGTCCAGATTTTCCCAGGATTTCAAAGGCCGGGGGGGGGGGGGATTTCCAAAAGGCAGCACTTTTTCCTGGATCTTAGGCAAGTCAATCTAAAAATTTCATTTATCGAAAAAAGCTCAACAATTTTCACAGCAAACCTAAGAAACTAAAATAAGTCAGGGCCAAAGCTTTGAGAAAGGGGTTCCCCGCCCAACCCCCAAATGGCTGAGCAAGCTCCTTCCATACATAGGAAGCTGCCCACTGGTCCATACTTTCCAACATTTCTCCGATTAAAATAGGGACATCCCATTCCATAATGATAATTTTACTATTGATTCCCCACACATCTTACTGGGTTGCGCCAGCCACTCTGGGCAGCTTCCAACATACATACCGTGGTACCTCAAGTTACAAACACCTCAGGTTACAAACGCTTCAGGTTACAAACTCCACTAACCTAGAAGAGTTACCTCGAGTTGAGAACTTTGCCCCAGGATGAGAACGGAAATCGTGTACCAGTGGTGCAGTGGCAGCAAGAGGCCCCAATCGTAAAAGCATGCCTCTAGTTACGAACAGTTTCAGGTTACTGGAACTTGTCTTTGAACTGTGATTGTGCCATTTGTATGCCTTGCCAATGGATGGAGAGAGGAGGACTAGAAACCTCTGGCTTTGGTCAGGCTGGAATGTAGCCTACTGCACAAAATAGGATGTCCTGACCTCCATAGCTGACCTGAAAGTTCTAGGTTTCCAAGACTAGATTAAATGTTTCCTCCCATGGCTCCCTTCAATTCAACCTGGGAACACTCCCTTTAGCTAAGGTTTCTACCTTAATTTCCACCCAGTGACATATTTGCTCATTTGTTAGACTTTGTGTTATTTGGATGACATGCTCTCAGTGACTGTGGTTAATGCTTCATGTGTCATGCTCAATCTCATCACCCTTGTGACATCCCCAGGGGTTGCCTTCCATGATATCACTGGGGGCCACCCATAGCTCTTAGGTTTGGGCCCTGAAATCTCAAGGTCTGGGACCCTATTAGCAAAGGGAAAGAGTTGTATCCATTGCTCCTCCCACTTCTGCCTCTGGCCACACCCACCACTGGCATATGGCCTCTGAAAGGTTGCCCCTGAGGGAATGCAGCCCTTGAGCTAATAGGGGTCCCTTTTATATATATATCGGTCAATAAACATCAAACACACAAAAAGCAGCAACAGTTTTTTAAAAAAATAAAATAAAATTGCAGAGTTGGAGGGAAGGGATTCCGCTATCACTTCTCTTCTCTTTCTCATGCCTATTTAAGAGAAGTGACTCCAACCTCACCTCTCTTCCCTTGCAATCAAAGATGAGTTTAGAGACTCCTGAAAGAGGAAGTGAGTGCAAGGTGTTATTTTTGCCCTGCAGGTGCTGCACAGCAATCTGTTCTTGTACATCTGCTCACTGCTCTCACTATACATGACAGCAAAGGTCGGAAGATTAAGAATCGCTTTATCCTTTTCTTGGTAGATAATTGGGATGGGAGGGAGAGCTGATGCCAAGCAAAAGGGGATCTGGGCATTAGGAACCAATGCAGCACATATGGTACACCAAGTGAGGAAAGTAGGGGGGGTGGAAAGAGACACGGCTACACAGCAAAATGAATTTGGTAGATTCCACTCCAGCCAGATAATTCTGAAGCAAGGTGGACTGAAGGTTCAAGAAGATGGGACCCTGCTGTATACCAAGTTAGATTATTGGATACATCCAGCTCAGTAATGCCCACACAGTCTGGCAGAGTTGTCGGAAAAATCCGATGGAAATCAAAGTTCCTGATGTTCACTTATTTGTTCCACATTTGGGATGGGACTCAAAGCAGCGAGTATGGTTGGCATTCGCTGTTGCTGCTGCTTTCAGTGTTTGCATTGTGTTTCCTCTGCGTTGAAATGAATGGGGTAGAATAGCATAACAACATAAGCATAAAAACATAAGCAGCAGTATTGCAGTATAGTAAGCTTTGGCATAAGATGAACTGCAGCAGAATGGAAACAAAGCTGCATATGACAAATACAGGGAAGAATGGAAAATGATGCCTTCTTACATCCCCACTGAGGCTTCCCAGGATTTCAGACGGGGTCTCTTCCAGACCTATTAGGAGATGCCATTGATTGCATTTGAGTCCCTCTGTACACAAGCAGATGTTTCAGCAATGAGATATGACCCTTTATTGCTAGATTTGGAGAAATGTCTCCACTGTGAAAGACTCCTCATGAAGAAAGATTGCAGCATTTGGGACTTTTTAGTCTGGAGGAAAGGCAAATAAGTGACATGACAGAAATGTATAAAATTACGCATAGACTGAATAAAGTGGGTAGGAAAAAAATTCTCTCTCTCAAAACATTGGAGATGTGGACAGCCAACAAATCTGAATGTTGAAAGATTCGGGGCAGATAAAAGGAGGTTCTTTTTCACACAGTGCCTAGTTAATCTATGGAACTCACTCACACAGGAGGCAGTCGTGGCCAAAGAACAGGGAAGGAGGCCAAGGAGCGCAACCCCACTCTCGCTGCCCTACTCACCACCAGATGGGGAATGTCCTGGTAGAGCACAAGAGCTGCCAAATAGGTAGAAGCAAAGTTGTCTTTGCATTTTGCATTCAGCAGGGCATCTGAGGTCTTGAATGTTTTCCACAGCAGGATGAAGAGACCAAGGCCATCTGGAGTCTTCAGCCAAACGGTGTGCCTCAGAGCTTCAGTATGATGCTTCATGTCACTGAAGGCTACATAATACTTTCAGTTGGCGTTGCATTGTGTCTCGGGAGAGAGGCAAATTTGACAAATCATGACACAGGCCGATGCTTTCGCCCAGACAAAGAAATCGTGTTTCAGTGTGCTGGACATAACAACAAAGGGGAGGGGGTGTAGGGGTGGTGAAGTGGATGGAATTGGAGGCAAGGGCAAAGACCGATGGTGAGAGCCAAGAGTTTTTGCTTCTGGATTTAACTTGAGTAAAGATTAGGGAGGAGGCGGACCTAGGTCTTTCACCTTTAAGTCTGAGCTTGCCGTTGCAGGTTACTTGACAGCGAACCAAACACTGGTTTGACCACCACACTTGCTACATTCCTCATGCTTCAGGCAGCTGCATTTATTTCAAAACACACACACACACACACACACACACACACACACCATGTTTTCAGGTATAAACGTTCATCTTGTACATTATTTTTAAAAGCAGCAAAGAGTTTTGCAGCGGTGAGGAACCTCAAGGCCAGGGGCCAAATGTGAACCTCCAGGTCTCTCTGTCTGGCCCTCAGGATTCTCTCAAGGCCACACCCACACTCTCCTCCAGCCCTATCTTTGGCTCTGCTCTCCCTGCTCCTCCAGTTCCTTTGCCTGACTAGAATGTGTCCTTGAACATAATGCAGCTTGCCATCTCGCCTGTGGTGGCTGTGCCTTCTGGCTTTGGCCACCCAGCTCATGCACATGCTGGCAGTCCTTGGAGAATTTGGCCGGTATCTAGGGATATAAGGTGCGAAGGAGCAAGAAGTCTGAACTCCCTTTGGGAGCCAGATTTCACAATCTGGAGGTGTGTGGGTGGAGGGAGGAGAAAAAGGGCAACACACAGCAACACACCCATCCCGCTGGTGGCATTCTGGTTTATGCTGGGGGTGGAGAGAGAGAGAGAGAGAATCTCAAGCAATGCGTATGTATACACACACACACACACACACACACACACACACCGCATTACAAAAAGTAGGTTCTGTGCCAGCCTCATCAGTGTGGCAGGGTAATAAGGTCAATGTGAAAACAACTGGAAGGCACATTCCCCAGTAAACATGTGCTGAGTGAAAACAGCCCGACCTTATGTTGTAGAATCCAAACCCATTGAGTCAATTGCCAGAAAACATGACATGACCTTTCAGATTCAGTGAGCATCAGCTCCGGGAGCAGGGGCTGCCGTGCTCTTTTCCATTTCACTGCTGCCCCCGAGGGCCTCAAGTCACCGGAAATAATAGCTGAGGCCTCTAAATCTGCACTCCTTTAATGAAAAAAATATATATATACACATGGCATCCAGTTTGACCCTGGTGGCAGATACTTTTTCCTGTATGCTTAGCTCAATTTCTTTAAACTTAACAGCCTTCTTGCCTGCTTTTATTTATTTATTTATAACACACACACACACACACACGCGCGCGCACACACACACACACACACACACACACACACACACACACACACACTGTTTCTTCTACAGTTCCTTCTATTTCTGATGCTCAGGTGGTGAGTGTCATTCCTTATTTATTTGTTTTTTCCTTGGATTATAGAATCACAGAATTGTAGTGTTAGAAGAAGAGACCACCAGGGCCATCAAGTCCAACCCTCTGCAATGCAGGACTTTTGCCCAACGTGGGGCTCGAACCCACGGCCCCAAGTTTAAGAGCCTTCATCAGATTTAAGAGTGTGAGTCTTCATCATATTTATCCAAGGCGGATTGCAGCCACATGTGACCCTGAAACAAACAGGCCCAGTGTGGTCTAAAGTATTGCAGAAACAATTAATTATCCAGCAGGTGATACAGCGACGGTCACAGAGTCTGATGCCTAACCTCCTCCCAAAGCATGAACAAAGAAGTGCATCTTTAACCAGTGCTGAAAATTTAATAAGGTCTGCAGCAGGCTCACCTCAGAAGGGAGGGCAGGGAAATGCAAAAGCAGGGCACCACCACAGCACGCACACACACACACACACACACACACACGAGGCAGGTATCAGCAAGCAGGGGAGCATCCCAACATTTGTGGAAGCACAAAAAATATTTGTGGGGGAACCTAAGGAGAGAACCCCTCCAGAATAAAAACCCTCAGTGAGGACTGAATGCAATTGGTAACCACAAAAGATTTAACGGACAGTTAAATCTTAATTCAGCAATGGGGACTACACTGCATCCTCCACTGGACCTTACGAGGACATCTTAGAAGGTGCAAGACAAGGCATGTGGTAGACACAGCCCTTTCCATCAGCACCTCAATGCTATGTCTCTGAACCACCCCCACCCCTTGGTAAAGAACAGCAACACTCAGTGTGCACAGCCCCATCCTACTCACACTGCCCCACCAATCACTTCTGGGAAATAGTAGTGTTATGTACTGAGTTGAATAGGATTCAAAATGCAGCAGTATGATTGGTCCTAGAACAATAGGGTCCAGAATGCAGCAGTCTGATTGGTCCACAGGAGCCACCCAATCCAGCTCCAGGTGTAAGGGAATCCGCAACCTGATTGGCCTACAGGAGAATCCCAGAATTAGCCAATCACATGGGGCCCATTGTGTAAATAATGTATATAAAGCAGAGATTTCGGGGGAACTTCCATTCCTCACTACTATGAGCTAAATAAAGAACATGAAATCCACACTCGACTCCAAGTATATTTCAAGTAGGCATAAGAAGAAACTAAAGATTTTATCTATTCCAGCATCCTGTTATCCACAGTGGCCAACCATATGCCCACAGGATACCCACAGGCATAATATTAATAATAATAATAATAATAATAATAATAATAATAATAATTTATTATTTCTACCATCTGACTGGGTTTCCTCAGCCACTCTGGGCAGCTTCCAACAAAAGATTAAAAATACATTAAAACATCAAACATTAAAAACTTCCCTAAACAGATGTCTTCTAACATCAGATAGTTGTTTATTTCTTTGACATCTGATGGGAGGGCATTCCAGAGGGCAGGTGCCACTACCAAGAAGGCCCTCTGCCTGGTTCCCTGTAACTTCGCTTCTTGTAGTGAGGGAACCGCCAGAAGGCCCTTGGTGCTGGACCTCAGTGGGGATGAAGACACTCCTTCAGGTATACTGGGCCAAGGCCGTTTAGGGCTTTAAAGGTCAGCACCACCACCAACAATGAGGAGCCCTTCTGGATGAGGCTAAGGGCAGATCTAGCATTCTCACAATGGCCAACCAAGTGCCCATGTGAAGCCTACTACAAGAATCTGAGCACAGCAGCTCTCTCCCCTCATCTGTAATTGTCAGCAACTGGTAATAGTCACTGAAAGCCTTGTCCTCCATTAATTTGTTTAATCCTCTTTTAAAGCTATCCAGCCAATGCTGGCCATCACTCCCATTCTTATGGAAGTGAGTTCCATATGCTGTGTGAAGAAGTGCTTTCTTCTTCTTCGAGAGCCAGTGTGGTGTAGTGGTTAAGAGCGGTAGATTCGTAATCTGAGGAACCGGGTTCGCATCTCCGCTCCTCCACATGCAGCTGCTGGGTGACCTTGGGCCACTCACATTTCTCTGAAGTCTCTCAGCCCCACTCACCTCACAGAGTGTTTGTTGTGGGGGAGGAAGGGAAAGGAGAATGTTAGCTGCTTTGAGACTCCTCCGTGTAGTGATAAAGCGGGATATCAAATCCAAACAACTTCTTCTTCTTCTACTTCTACTTCTACTTCTCCTTCTCCTTCTTCTCCTTCTTCTTCTTCTACTACTTCTTCTTCTACTTCTACTTCTTCTTCTTCTGTTGGTGCTGAATCTTCCAGCATTCAGCTTCATTAGACAAACTCATGGTTCTTGAACATTGCGAGGGTAGGGGAAATTCTCCTTATTCACTTTCTCCATACAACAATTGGCTTGAGGGAAGCCTACAATCGTAGTAGCCCTAGGAACAGAATCTTGCATGCAGAAGTCAACTTCAAGGAAGAAGGCAATGTATGTTAGCCACAAGATGGAGAATTTGCATACAGTTGCCTATGCCCACGTCTGTCTTTGACTGCCAAAGAGAAGTGGTAGCTTAAGAGCCTAAGAGAGGGTGCCCCAGATGAGCACAGGGAACCTGTGTCATAAAACCCACCAGTGAACCAGTTGTGACAGCCGGTAATGTGCAACACCAGTCCATGATTGGTGAAGGAGCTGTAGCTCAGTATTAGAGAAGGTCCTGGTTCAGTCCCCAGCATCTCTAGGTTGGTCTGGGAGGGACTCCAGGTTTGGAATCATAGACACTGCTGAGCTAGCTGCTAGGTGGACCAATGGTTGTTCTTAGAAAAACACAGCTTTCTATGCTCCTATAAGAAGAGGCTTGGAAGATTTTGTTCCATGTGGAAACTCCATTTGCTTTGCTTTTGAGCTTCCCCAGTGTGCTGGATACAAAACAGCCTGCCATCTGTGCATACTGTAGGGAGCTTCTGTGACCCTTGGCCAGTTAAGCACAGGTTAATTGCAGGCATGTATCACATTCCCCACAGAGCTAAATGCACTCCAGGGAGATGCCTTGGCGGAATTTCTTCTCTTTGGTTATGGGGCAAAGTACCCAGTTTAAGGAAGAAAAGAAAAACAAAACACACAGACGCAGCCTGGCCACTCTTTTCCCCAGCACTGGGTGCTTATAAGTCCAGCAAGGAAGTGTCCAGAGAAATTAGCGGGATTTAATAAACAGTTTTCAGAAGCGGAAGAGAAGGGCAACTAATTAATCAGGCATGAAAGAGAGATCAGGCAACACTCATTTCTTTCCCAAAGCTGATCAGGACAACTGATTGTATTAGAGATGGGTGGAATGTTGCAGCCTTAAAATAGCCTCTGTAAGAGGGCAGCAACATTTAAAATCAATTAATTGGTTAAATCAAGGTGGATATTCAAGGTTAAATCTGGATATTTTGCCATCAGAGGCAGATGTTGGCGAGAGAGTGAAAGAGAGATCTGGTGTCAGATTTTCCCTCCTCACTCCTGCTGAAGACTGACACCCTGGCTCAACCAAAGGGGCTGTGCTGGGAAGAACCAGGAAATGGCCTAGGATGTAAAGATGAACAAGTCCCATTGTATGTTCTCAAACTGGGGAGCAATTTAGATACACTCCAATTGGGCAGATTTATTTTTTAAGAACCAAGAAATGGATGGAAAAACACAATTATCATTCCTCCACCCTCATTCCAAACCTTAAAGAGGTCACATGGCAGTAGTAAGTGGTGCCGAGGCAGAAGTGGGTGGGGTAGCAAACATAAATTCATCTTTTGTACTGTAGGCTATTTTCTGCATGTGCACACACCTCTGTCCTCCATCCAGGCAGGGAAGCAGCACAGAGTACAAGGACATATTCCAGCCAGGCAAAAACACTCAAGAAAGGTGGGGATGTGGGCTGGTTAGGGGTGTGGCCTGAAGAGAGTCTTGAGGACAAAACAGAGGGATGTGAGGTGTATAAGATTGCTTAAATCAATTAGTGTATGGATTGTCAAAACAAGGCATACATTGGAGATTCTCCATTTTCACCCTCGTTTCGTAAGAAGTAACAAAACAGTAAGCTGAATAGCAAAGAGTTTAATGCAACAGAATTTCCCAACTCATGGGATTTTTCTAGACCCAAAGATACCTGAGTTGGAAACTCTGAATAAGAAACACAGTTTCCTCCTGATATTTCAGCCCCCCAAACAAAGGCTTGTTGGAAGTACCACACTTTGCCACAGTTGGAATCACTGTACCAGTGAGCTGAAGGTTTTACCCCAAGGCTGACACCAGCTGGAGAGATGTATGGTAGGTCAGTTAACTAGGGTATAAAAAGGAAACCTTAGTATTGTGTTTCCTCTCAGAAGCTCCTCTTGCATCAAATCCATGGGGGAGTTTGCCTCCTCATTAGGGCCTTGTCCAGATCATCGAAGTTCCGCAAATGTACAACACCGGGAAGAAGGGAAAAAACTGACCTCCCGCTGTGGAGTCAATTGCATTATGCAAAAGACGTTAAAGCAAAAGTTACCTAGAATGAGCTAAGTAGGACTGTGGAAGGGTTGCTCAGCACGAGCAGACTAAATTCCATCACAGTAGATGTGGGCCTTGCATATTTTGCTACCGCCAACTGACTTTGTTGTTCTGCAGCCAGAAGTCAGCAGAAAGAGAACTTATCCAAATGAACTCCAGCAGGCTGCCACAGGACCCTTTAATAAGGGACAGGCTTGTTAACAACGCCATGCTGTTTAGCAGTGCTGTGCCAAAATGCATGGTATAGTTCAGGCTTCCTCAACCTCGGCCCTGCAGATATTTTTGGCCTACAACTCCCATGATCCCTAGCTAGCAGGACCAGTGGTCAGGGATGCTGGGAATTGTAGTCTCAAAACATCTGGAGGGCCGAGGTTGAGGAAGCCTGGTATAGCAGTTCCTGGAGTGTACCACTTTGGAATGCATGAGAGGGAATCACATATTTGAATGCGCTCTCTTACTTACACACACACACACACACACACACACACACACACACACCATGTGGAAATTGAGCATATCAGGGAAAAGTTTGCACCTGATCCTTACTCCAAGTCTTCTATATACAGAGGGGGCTATTCATGTGTGAAATTGATCTGTCTGGATAAGTCCAGGTAAGGCTGTATGCTGCAGTTTTCCTGATCACATAGTCCAACTCCGAATCCATCCATAGGAGGCGGCAGGGGAACAAGATGACAAGGGGAAGCCCAAGTGACTCATGTGCATTTACCTTGTCAGATCATTGTGCTTTAAATTCAACTTTTCAGCCCTAAATTGGTTTCCAAACCTCCAAGTACTTCATGTTCTTCTCTTAATTGCCCAAGCAGCTCTTTCCCAGCACAGAACTGTAGGTCTCGTTCACCCTGACAGTGTGCAAGGGCTTTTATGAGGTGGGTGTGTTCTCTCCCCCCGCACTTTAAGACACAAACAACACCTTCCCTTCCACATCAGGCAGCTCTGCTTCATGTTCTGGATCCAATTTTATAGCAGCGCTTCTCTGGGTTTCAGGCACTGGACATTCCCAATGCTGAGACATTCAGAGATGCTGAGAAAATTGACCCTGGGATCTTCTGCATGAAGAGTAGATGCTGTGCCACAGACGATTAATTGCAAGTCTTCTGCAAAAGAGGCCTCCTTCCTCTGATACAGTTCTTACTAATATTTCATCAACATGCACTTCCCAATATTATGTAAAAATAGGATAGGCTGTTAGTAAACTCTGAAAACTGATTTTTCCAAACTGTGTGAACAGGCAAGAAAATGGCAAATGTTGCTCAATGTGGAAGGGGTAAGGTAACGGGACCCCTGACCATTAGGTCCAGTCGTGACCGACTCTGGGGTTGCGGCGTTCATCTCTCTTTACTGGCCGAGGGAGCCAGCGTACAGTTTCCGGGTCATGTGGCCAGCAGGACTAAGCCGAACCAGAGCAGCACACGGAAACGCCGTTTACCTTCCCGCCGGAACAGTACCTATTTATCTACTTGCACTTTGACGTGCTTTCGAATTGCTAGGTTGGCAGGAGCAGGGACCAAGCAATGGGAGCTCACCCCATTGCGGGGATTCGAACTGGCGACCTTCTGACTGGCAAGCCCTAGGCTCTGTGGTTTAACCCACAGCGCCACCCACGTCCCTAACCCTTGACGGTCCTCGCCCCGGTGCCGCCGCTTGTTTCCTCCCTCTCGGCCTGACTGCGCCAAGAGAGCCGCCAAGGGAAAGCAGCCGGTTCAATGTGTAAGAAACTGTAAAGTGATAGATATTGGGGCAAACAACCCTAACTTTGTGTATACCTGGGTAGGGTCTGATGATTACTCACCAGGAAGAGAACTTGCAGTCACTGCAGGCAGGTCAAGGTGTGAAACAGACAAATTCCATGCTATGGATTATCAGGACTGTGGAGAACTGGCCCTATTTAAATGCCCAAGAGGTGGACCTAAGTGAAGCCTGTAGGCTCAGTCCAGTCTGCCCCAGGGGCAAAGCCAGCCAAGCAGCCTGCCATGATTGGCCAGTTTGGGGCAGGCTGCAATCCACTTCCCTGGCTGGTACGAGGACCCAATTATTGTTGTGGTGGTCAGGAAACAAGCCTCGTCCCCCTTGAGACACAGTCCCTCGCTGGACCATGCAGAGTGGAGGGCACCGTTTCACAATAAGCAGACCAGCAGGACTTTATACAGCATTCCGTGTGTGGCTATACAATGGATTTATAGAACAACATTATGAAGCATTGGGAGCTGTCTTGTACCAAGCCAAGATGCGGGTGGCGCTGTGGTCTAAACCACTGAGCTTCTTGGGCTTGCCAATCAGAAGGTTGGCGATTCAAATCCCGACAACGGGGTGAGTTCCCGTTGCTTTGTCCCAGCTCCTGCCAACCTAGCAGTTCAAAAGCATGCCAGTGCAAGTAGATAAATAGGTACCACTCTGGTGGGAAGATAAACGGCATTTCTGTGCACTGCTCTGGTTTCACCAGAAGCAGCTTTGTCATGCTGGCCACATGACCCAGAAAGTTGTCTGTGGACAAACGCCGGCTCTCTCGGCCTGAAAGCGAGATTAGTGCTGCAACCCCATAGTTGCCTTTGACTGGACTTAACCGTCCAGGGGTCCTTTAAAGTCCTAAACAGCCTCGGTCCTGTATACCTGAAGGAGTGTCTCCACCTCCATCGTTCTGCCCGGACACTGAGGTCCAGCGCCGAAGGCCTTTTGGCGGTTCCCTCGCTGCGAGAAGCCAAGTTACTGGGAACCAGGCAGAGGGCCTTCTTGGTAGCGGCACCCGCCCTGTGGAACTCCCTCCCACCAGATGTCAAAGAGAAAAATAACTACCAAACTTTTAGAAGACATCTGAACGCAGCCCTGTTTAGGGAAGCTTTAAATGTTTAATATGTTATTGTATTTTAGTGTTTTGTTGGAAGCTGCCCAGAGTGGCTGGGGAAACCCAGCCAGATGGGCGGGGTATAAATAATAAATAATAAATTTATAATAATAAATTATTATTATTATTATTATTATTATTATTATTATTATTATTACTATTATTTTACCCAGCCAGACCTTTTGGTTCCTCTAGCTCAGTACTGCCAACACTGACTAACAGCAACTCTCCAGGATGTCAGACATGGGACATTCCCAGACCTACCTGGAGATGCTGGGGATTGAACCTGGGACCTTCTGCATGCAAAGCAGGTGCTCTTGCTATTCCTCATAAAATATTTAAGAACTTGAGAAGATGTCTTACATCGAGTCAGACCACCTAGCATGATTCACACCTGCTCTCTGGGGCTTCAGGTCTTTCTTAGTCCTGCATGGAGATACTGAACCTGGGACCTTCTGCACACAAAGATTATAGCTCAGTATTGTCTACACCATCAGGTAGCACCACTCCAGGGTTTCAGGCAAGGAACATTTCCAACCCTACTTGGAGATGCTGGCAGTTGAACCTGGAGTCTTCTGCATGCAGAGTAGATGCTCTACCACTGAGTCACAGGCCTTCTGCAAGCATCTCAAGACTTGATTTTTATCCTTCTGGACCCTCTGAGCATCACCACATATTCAGCCCCTTCACCAACTCCACCCTATGGCTCACCTTTGGCACTTTGCCACCATGTGGCTGTTACCGTCTCTCTCTTTCCAAGATCTCTTTCTCATATAGTTCAAGTGAGGCAAGCTAAGCTTTTTTGGTCATAATACATCACACATAAAGTTCTGGGCTGCACTGTATCTGCTTTTCTGCCTTGTTCTGCCTGAATTTTAAGAGGAAGCAGTAGATGAACTTGATATCTGCTTCTCTCAATATTTTTTTTTAAAGCAAAACCCTCCTCTCTGAGGCTAAGAGTTCGAGTGAGGATAGCATGCCTTCATCTTAGTAAATAATACAGTAGGTGTACTCACTCCAACATGAACTTTGCTTGCATTCCTTCCAGATCTCAAGAGCAGATGAGCACCGCAAGTATTTTCATACTCCAATGAGAGCATGAAAGCATTGAAGGGGGCCTAAGCTTATGCATCTAAAGATAAATAGGGTATATCAACGGTGCCATGTCAACATCAATGTGTGAATAAAATAATATTTATGCAATCTAGAAACTGGGAGAGTCAAATGCAGTACAATCATATATATATATATATATATATATATATATATATATATATATGTTTATGCAGAAATAAAAGATAAAAAGGTAAAGGACCCCCTGGACAGTTAAGTCCCATCAAAGGTGACTATGGGGTGCAGCACTCATTTCACTTCAGACCAAGGGAGCCGGCGTTTGTCCACAGACAGCTTTCTGGGACATGTGGCCAGCATGACTAAACCACTTCTGGCGCAATGTGACACAGTAATGAGTGCCAGAGTGCATGGAAATGCTGTTTACCTGGAAAACATCTTCATGTATGCGACAACGGCCGCGAGAGTTCTGGTAGCACAAGGATGGAAGACTGAAGAAACCCCAACTAAAGAATCATGGCAAGAAAAATTGACGGACTATGCAGAACTGGCAAAACTGACATATAAGCTACGGGACAAGGATAACTGAGACTTTAAGGATGAATGTGAACCCTTTACAAAGTATCTGAAGACGCAACAAAGTGAACTGGACTCCTTAGCAGGTTTTGAATAAACATTCACAAACTTTTTATTGATAACAATCAGCTAAATAGTTTGAGGATCTATACAACTTTGTAACATGCAGAAAACAGCAGTCTCAGAGAAACCAAAAACTGGAACTGAGGGAAGTCAGGGGGGTGGGGACGGGTGGGGGGGGAAATGGGGGAAAAACAAGGATGATATGTTTTTGGATAATATGTCTTGTTTTAATTTTGAATAAAAAAACTTTTTAAAAAAGAAAAAAAGAAATGCTGACGCAGCGGTACCTATTTATCTCCTTGCACTGGTATGCTTCTAAACTACTAGGTTGTCAGAAATAAGAATCAGCTGGTTCACTGGGTTTTCTCACAGATAAATGTGCAGGGCAAGTATGGGGAATCTCAGGCCTGGGGGCCAAATGTGGCCCTCTAGTCATTTCTACCTGGCCCTCAGAACTCTCCCCAGGCCACACCTGTCCCTTCCTGTTTTGAAACTGAAGTGTTTTTACTTGAATGCTGATCATGCCTTTTGCTTACCTGGATAGAGGATAAAGGGATGGTCACTTTTGCCTCTGATCCTGCCAACCACTGGCATGTGGCCCCTAGGCTGAAAAAAGTCCCCCACTGCTGGTGTTTAGGAAATAAGCAGGACTGTCCCTGAACAAGGGTGCAGAGCTCTTCTGGGCTCCCTCTTCAGGCATTTCCGTTCAACTTTAGCCAGAGCTTGTGCAGCCAGGCTTCCCCTACAATTCTGGTTCTAGAGCAAAAATGAGCAACTTGTGGCCTGCAGGCCACATGCAGGCCCCTGCATCATTCTTTTAATATATAATATCATCATTCTTTTTTCCATATAGAAAATTACATTTGTTACTCAACAATTCTAATTCAACAAAACCAGTGACTTCCCACTTACCCAACATTGATGTTCATAATCCAAATTTCGATTGTGTTTTAAGGTTCTGTTTTATATCATTTCTTCCTCTCTAATGTATTTCTTAATATATTCTGCTGCTTCCTTACACTTCAAACTCTGCTGTGGTCTTCGCATAGGGGAGATAACTTTTTATATAGACTAGAAATGGTTTCCAGTCTTTTTAAAAAATTCTAAATTTGTATCTTTTATCAGTGCTGTCAGCTTTGCCATATTTTGCATATTCCAAATTGCGGCCCCCTGCATCATTGTAGGCACATCTGGCGCAAGTACACATGGCCTGGTGTCTCTAGTTCCTTCCTTTACCTCAGGAATGAGGCACCTCAGGTCCAAATGTGGCCCTCTAGGACTCTATCTGGCCCTCAGGACTTTCCTGAAAAGCTGACCATGGAGCACAACAGCTAGAACTGTGGTAAAGGGTTGGTAAATCCTGAGGAATGACAATAAGGTGCCGAGTCCTGGGTGGCCAGGAATGGCAAAGATCATCCATAGGCAACTCTAGAAACTAATTCTGTGAGGGGAATGGGGCATCAGATCAACTCTCAGCACCCTTAAACTACACTTCAGCCTTCTGGGGAAGCCATGACTGTTCAAAGTGACATGAAACTGCTTTGTATGTAAAGTGCTAATGGGTTAACACTCTGTCCTCCATCTCACCCCTTTTGTCACAAGGCTGGTGAGGAGAGTTCAAACCAGCACTCCTCGGAGGGCTGATTTTCATCCTAGGGCCTGCAGTTGCTGATCCCCGAAGAGTCAGGAATCTAAGAAAGTCTCGGATCCTAATTCAAAAGTAAGTTTTCTGAAGCATTCACTTAACAACGAAAAGAATTTCTGTAAATCCGATTTCTATGGACCGCAGTTAAAGGTGGGAGGAGGTTAAGGCTGACAGATAAGCATTAACTCAACTTCACTTCATAAACAGCTTAACGTTTGTAAATTTTGACATAATTGCTGATTTCCTCGGCAGATTCCAAACCTAACACTGCCTTTACAGCTAATCCAATTTCACGCCCAAGAACGGAATGGAGCACAACGCAACATCTTTCTTAACCTTGCGATATCATTAATTATTGCCTCACATTGGGATGTTCAGCGTAGAACAAACAGGTTTTTAAATAGAAATCATTTGTCTCACAGCAGGGGAACTCCAGAGTTTTATTCCCTACAAACTCTCCACATACTCCACCCCCCCCCCCAAAAAAGCTGTTGTCGAGTAATCTGTTTACATGGTCATCTTCCCCCATGACCCCTCAAGTCAATGCAAAGATCTTATCAACGTCTTCTGTCTCCTCACTGGTCCTCCTGCCTACCACTGGTCCTACTGCCAGGGGTGGGGGGTGGGTTGCAACTGTTCCCTCCCTTAATTGCCAAGGAAAAGTCCCCCCACACTTCCAGGCCATTCATTTCATCCCCAAGCTGTGGGCCTTTGGTCAGGTTTCCTAGTGCTTTTCTGCAAAAGGAAATCCCACAACTCATTAAAAAAAATAGATTAATTGACCAGTTCGGTAACAAGGTGCCCCAGGACCCAATAAACTTTACAAAGGGTACATTCCAATTACAACTGGGCTCAGCGGGAACCTAATAAGTAAGGCAGCATAATCTTTTCCCAGCATTAGGAAACTTTTTTGCAATTTAAAAGAAATATTCCAGAGAGGGAGAACAAACAGGTCCCAGTACCCGTTATTTAACTCTTTCTCAACACATTTCAATTTTACATCTAACTTGGCACTTCCAGAAAAGTGTTGTGATTATAGCAGGGCCAGGGAACCAGTGGGCCTCGAGACATTGTTGGACTCCCAACTCCCATCAGTCTCAGCCAGTATGACCAACGGGGATAAGAATATATAAAGAGCCTGTTGAACCAGGCCAATGGCCCATCTAGTCCAGCATGCCTGCTCTCACAGTGACCTACCAGGTGCCTGTGGGAAGCCCACAAACAGGACCCAACACAAGAGCACTCTCCCCTCCACTGGTATTGTTGTAGCCCTCTGCTGTTGGCCATGGCAGAGCTCAGTGGAGGGAGAAGCCAGCCCACTAGCCAAGTCTCAGGAAGGTACTTGCCTGGAGGCAGAGTCTGTATACAAGGTCCAGTTCAGTCCTAAGGTCAGGACTATCTCAGTTCACATAGTCAGACGATTCAGGGGTCGAGAAAGCCAAGGGTCTAAGGTCACAAGAAGCAAGAAGAAGCAAGGTCTGGTCAGGAATGACCAATGTTGTTTCCAGCAGGAGGAAAGCCTGCTTCAAAAAGCTGAAGCCAGCTGGTTCTCATCAGGAGCAAGAAGGCTGATCAGAAGCAGGTGGAATCACTTCGCTTTCTGCTCCTTCAGGCTGCTGCTCAACAGGTGAAGCTGACTCCTGAAGCATTTCTGCCTTTAACTGTGAAGGTACAGCAAAGCCATCTCAGCATCTTAGCTAGTAGCCCTTGATAGACTTCTCCTCCATGAATTTGTCCAATTCTCTTTTAAAGCCATCCAGGCTGGTAGCCATTAGTGTCTCCTGTGGCAGTAAGTACCACAGTTTAATTATTCACTGCATTATTCACACACTTTATTTTATCTTTCTTGACTCTTCCAATGGTCGGCTCACTTTCCAAAACAATCTGCAAACAGAAATGCAGCCATCCTTCGAAATTCACACTTCTACAAATTTTGCAATGCAGTTCTTGAACAATGTGTAAAAAAAAGGCATATAGTGGGGCAGAACGTCAATAAAAACTCATATATTGGTGAGAGCTTCCTACAAAAACGCATTATTCTAGGGGAAATTGGTTTGCAAAATATAATCAGGATCACACACAAAAATGGGCATTACTGAGAGCAATGCTTTTATTCCAGACAAAAAGGTGAAGGTACTCACCCTGAAGTTGTTACAGTAAGTACCACATTTTTAACATATCCATTTAAAAGGTGCTGGCTCTGCATACCCCCAGGGGAAAAAACAACACTGACTGGAAGGAATTTGCACTAAAATTCTGGTGGATTTTCATTTGAATTTTTTTTTTAAAAAAAAAAAATCACAAACTGATATTGAAATACGAAGAAGTGAACTTAAGACTGGAGAAATGAGAAAGTGAGGGAAACTGAAATTGGCAGATTTTCCCATTCACTATTCTTTTCTTTCTGTGACATTAGCAAAAGAATCACAAGGCAGAATTTTGGGAAGCAAATTCATTTCAGCTCATATTTTCAGCACTTACTTTATATATATATATTTACAGAATACTTGGAACAATAGCTGCTCTAACGTACAGAAATCTAACTGAGGAAGACAGCCCTCAAATTAAGGAGAAAGTCACACTCCCTCATATCTAGGATTAGAATGCCCGGGCAACATCTCAAATTTGGAAAACTAAGCATATTTACATTTCTCCTATTTTCACTATCCCAAATGTTCTTGTTGTAATGGTGTCATGTAAAAAATGACTGTAAAGCTCTCTTCCCCCAATGTGCCGCAATCATTTGCTTTGTTTACCTCTAGAAGTCTGTTTAAAAGTTTAGTGTGACATTTAGGTTACCAGCTTCACAAAAAGTCCAAGGCACATTATATTAGAGTCCCATTACAGCAATAAAACAAAAGGCATATTTTAATTTTATCCCTCATGTTCTCCTGAATTCAGCTCCAGAACACAACACAGTCTCCCCAGAGCTCCTCTAATGCATGCCCTTCTGAAAACCTGTGGAAGTGCACCATGTTGGAGAAAAACAAATACATTATTCTCTCTCGAGTTTGTACTTAATGCATGTGTTACTTTAAGCAAACAAGAGCATTGTTTGTGTAGCAATCTGGCCAGAACTTGCTTGTAGCCTCTTTGTCTAAGTTAACTCTCTCCCTAAAAGCTGAGATATTTTGTTTGTTCTCTCCAGACGAGATGTCTGTCTGTCTGTCTGTCTGTCTGTCTGTCTTCCTCCTCCCTCTCATCTCCACTTATCCTGTAAACAGTTTATGCATGAATAAAGCCTTGAATAAGTGATTATTACAATCTAATTCATCCAAGCTGCAAGGTCTGCTAACAGAGCAGAACACAGTTGATTGTTCACTTCAACTAGGAGGGCTGATGTTGTCAACCTTGGGCAGTTGCCCCAGCACCTTGGCAGGGCACACAGTTTCTGACTCTCATGATCTGGGATAAGACTCCTCATCTTCTGAGGATGAGGCCATGGATTCAACAAGGGAGGTAGAATTGCATTCAGGATCAGCCTGAATAGCATCTACCCTACTGGATGTTCAGGCAGGGGTACTATGTTTCTATATATGCTGGAAGCTGCCCAGAGTGGCTGGGGCAACCCAGTCAGATGGGTGGGGTACAAATAAATTATTATTATTTGCAAGCCCTAACTGGAAATAACAGGGATTAAACATGAGACCTTCTGCATGCAAATAATGTGTTCTACCACTGAGCTACAAGTTTATCCATTGCTGTTTAGTTGAGAAAGAGGGGGTGGGAAAGTTCTTCACTTTGAATTGCATGGTGAAAAGTGCTTTAGTGCATCGTAAGGGAGGTGGCTATATAACATTTGAGTTTGTACTGGTGGCCAGGTACAAAAATTAATCCCTCGAGCAGCCAGCTACCTATTCCAACCCTAACACAAATACATTAGCGTTGGGGACTGGAAGCCCCACCCCACCACACCCCAGATATTGTTGGACTCCAGCTACCATCAGTCCCAGCCGGTATGGCCTATGGTCAGAGTTGATGGGAACTGTAAGAGTCCAGCAGCATCTGAAAAGCCAGAGGTTCCCCACCCTTGAACGAACATTTGGTGTGCATCTTCTTCACACCTTGGAGACAAGACGAGCTTTCCTCCTCAAAACAAGCACGATCCTCTGTTAGTAAATGAATCAGATTTATGGATACCCGACAGTTTCCCCATTGCTTTCTTAATCAGATGACACCCAAAGGCGCGAGTGTAATTAGGGATGAGATATGGAGTAGAGGAGAGGGAAAGGGAAATGTCACAACCCCTCACTCATCATCATAATGCTTTGCTCCATAGTCACCAGTTAAGCACACTTCTTCCAGTGGCATGACATTTCCCAAAAACAAAACCTTCTCAATAACTCTCTGCAGTTCTATATAGAGTGCCGCCATGATAGCTCAACAAAAGGCCATATTTATCCCCGGGGATGCTGAGCTCTATTAATATGACATTTTGTCACAAATTAATCTCAGGCAGGGGAAACATCTTTGACTCGGGAGAAGAAGCAGGTCCCGAACGGCAGCTCAGGTGGCTGAGATGCCAATATGGCCAATGTGCATGGCTGCTCGCTCCCCTCCACCCCTTGTGATAGGTGGGCACTGTTTTCATGCACCAATGGGAATTCGCCACTTGATAGCTCCTTCCCTACTGGCTTTGTCACTCAACTTCTCCAGGGGCTCACTCAAAGTGGGGTAAAGAGGGGAAGGAATGTGTAAAAGGGTGACTATGTGTCTTTTTACAGAGAACAGTCCTCTCTCTGAAGGGTCATTATTATTAGAATTAGTATTATTAGTTGAGGGACGTGGGTGGTGCTGTGGGTTAAACCACAAAGCCTAGGACTTGCCGATCAGAAGGTCGGCGGTTCGAATCCCACAACAGGGTGAGCTCCCATTGCTCGGTCCCTGCTCCTGCCAACCTAGCAGTTCAAAAGCACGTCAAAGTGCAAGTAGATAAATAGGTACCGCTCCAGCGGGAAGGTAAATGGCATTTCCGTGCACTGCTCTGGTTTGCCAGAAGCAGCTGAGTCATGCTGGCCACATGACCCGGAAGCTGTTAGCCGGCTCCCTCGGCCGATAAAGTGAGATGAGCGCCGCAACCCCAGAGTCGGCCACGACTGGACCTAATGGGTCCCTAGTGGGTCCCTGGTCAGGGGTCCCTTTACCTTTACTATTATTAGTTAGTTAGTTAGTTAGTTAGTTAGTTAGTTAGTTAGTTAGTTAATACCCTGTATTTTTCTCTGCTGGGAACTGTAGTTTGTTAAGGATGCTGAGAGTTGTTAGGACACCTCTGTAAGCCTCACAGCTACAATTCCCAGAGTGGTTTAACAATCAATTCCTCTTCCTAGAGAATTCTGGGAATTGGAGGTCTGTGAGATGAGCAGGAACCTCCTAACAACTCTCAGCACCCTTAACAAACTACAATTCCCAGAATTCTTAGTGGGAAGGCATGACTGCTAAAGTGCAATCATAGTGCTTTAAATGTGAAGTGCAGGTGTGGCCCAAGATTCAACAGCCATTCCAATCAATTTTTGTCCCCAGGACAGGATGCAGCTGCATCTTGAAGACTGTTAAGGAGATTTATGCCATTGCACTTAATTTGGTTAGATGCTTCTTTCTCACTCTGTGGTTCCAAATAGCAGAATTTAAGGAGACTAAAATAGTATGATGTGCTCTGAGTTGTCTTGCTACTTTTGGGAAAGATGTCAAACACAGATCCTGGCTGCCATTACATTTCTCATGGCATCACTTCTTTTTGCTAGAGGAGTGGGTATTATGAAGTTCGGGATACTGGCTCTATTCCAGGTGGGGTAATTGCTTTCTGCCTCACTAAAAATTCCCCCTGCAGTTTCAACCAGAGAACTTGCTTTCTTCACTTCCTCTCCTAACAACCAAAGTGTGTCCCTGAGGTCAAACTGTGAACAAGTTCCACCTGAGAGGGCCGCTGTGTTTCAGGGGCAAGTCAACTGACCCCCAAAATGCACATTTATTCCTTAATCTGTGCTTTGAGATCCATTAAACAAGGGTGTGCAACATGTCATAAAACCACTGAGGCTCCAGCGATATTGTAACACATAGCACACCGCAAAATTACTGGCATGCTCTTGTGCATTGAGGGTGCAATTTAAAATAAATGTCTGCTAATCTGTGAAAATGGAATGATTGCAATCTGAGAGTACATTTTGCCACCTGTTCGCCAGTGAATCTGAATGCCACTGAGCACAGCGGAATGCAAATTGAAAAATCGCTTGTTGGCATTTCAGGATGAGATGGCTGGTTTCAAGTTCCTAGTCCATGCGGTGTGTGCACCAGACTCCTACAGCTGCAAGATAGCCCACTGCTATCCTCTGGTTGGCATCCAGTGCCTTTCTGAGCACCAGAAGATATGCCCAGCTATAATTTATGGTCTGTTACCTCCTATTCAGGGACGCGGGTGGCGCTGTGTGTTAAACCACAGAGCCTAGGACTTGCCGATCAGAAGATCAGCGGTTCGAATCCCCACGACGGGGTGAGCTCCAGTTGCTCGGTCCCTGCTCCTGCCAACCTAGCAGTTTGAAAGCACATCAAAGTGCAAGTAGATAAATAGGTACTGCTCTGGTGGGAAGGTAAACAGCGTTTCCATGCGCTGCTCAAGTTCGCCAGAAGAGGCTTAGTCATGCTGGCCACATGACCCAGAAGCTTTACACCGGCTCCCTCGGCCAATAAAGCGAGATGAGTGCCGCAACCCCAGAGTCGGTCACGACTGGACCTAATGGTCAGGGTTCCCTTTACCTTTACCTCATCTCCTATTCATCTGATTAGGTCACCATCAAAGAAACAAGGAGGCATGATGTGTCAGTGACTTCTGGCAAGTTCTCACTGGAAACCACCACAGTCTGCTTCTCCTCACTTTTCCTGTGGCAGGGAGCACAACACACACCATGCTCCCATTGCTGCTGGAGAAGCAAGCAGGAGCAGCTGTGGTGGCAGCTTCCGGGTTCTGACATCTCTTGAGCCCAGCGGCATAGAGTGGCATGTGTGTGCCCTGGGGTGCTGCATGCGCCCATGTCTATGGCCCTTGGTGGATGCAACAGGCATGCACCCGAAGGACACACTCATGCTGCCCTGCCAGCTCTGTGCTACTTGCAATACTGAAGGCTGCGTGAGGAGGACGCAACAGGAAAGCACCCTGAACAGGAAGGTCACATGACTGTTGCGTCCTTCTCGCACAGCCCTGCAGCATCGCAAAGCAGAGCAGGGCTGACAGGGCAGCATGAGTTGTTTCGCCCGCCAAGGGCCATGGGCGGGCATTAGTCATGTAGCTCAACCACTAAGTGCAGGGTTGTTTTTTTTCATAAAGAGCCAGTCAGAGTGGGGATGGATAATCCAGATTAGGTTGCTCATGGGGGGTAGTGGCTTTTACCCAATGTATGCATTTATCAAGTTGAATTCTATCTACAGATATTAACTAAATCTACATCTCTAAGCGGATTGTGTTATCACCTATCACTGCTATCGTGACGGGTATTTATTTTCCAGCATGCAAGCTCTAATTGAACTGTCACCATCCTTTTTGAGTCTATTTTCCCTTTGACCTCACAGTTTTCAATCCCCATCCCACCCCCCCCACACACACTTTGAGGAAGGGAGGTAGCTCAGGGATAGAGCTTCTGCTTTGCATGCAGATGTTACCAGGTTTAAGCCCTGGCAACTCCAGTAGTTACGGCTGGGAACACTCCCTGTCTGGAAACCTAGAGATCTGCTGCCAGTCAATGTAGGCAATATTGAGCTAGGTGGACCAGCTGGTCTGACTCACGATCAAGCAGCTTCATGCATGCAATGAAGTAGGCTCTAGTCCGAAAAAAGCTTATGCCATAATACATTTACAGTGACACAAAATTCCTTGTTGTTCCTAGTAGGATGTGGTCAAGAACATAAGAAACTGCCTGATACTGAGCCAGACCTTGGTACATCTACGCCAGTATAGTCGACAATGACTGGCAGCACCTCTTGTAAGATTTCGGACATGGTGTCTTCCCATTCCTACCCGGATATGGCAGGGATTGAGCTTGGGGCCTTCTCCACGCAAATCAGCTGCTCTTTCTGTTAAGTTGTGGTTAAACATACCAGACGACACAGCAATTCTTCCAACAGCTCTTGTTTATTCACAGGCCAGAACAGAACTGAACTGAAGGGTTCAGCCAGCCTGCTTATATAGAGCTCCAGTACAAAGCAACTGTAACAACTTTCTGTAACTATCCAATCACTTTCAATCCCTTATTTGCATATGTGGACCTGAGTGAAAACCATCTACAGTATCTCCCTGCTGGCCCAGGGTGAGAACTTCAGTACATAACACTTTCAATGTCTTTGATTGAAACAACACAATTACCAGCCCAACATGATGGTCATAAATCCAGTTCCATTCGTTGTGCCTCGAGCCACTGATTCAAATGCTGACACTGAGTAGCAGGGGACTTGCAACACGTGGTGCCCTCAAGATGTTCTATAAGTACCTCTGTTCCCAGTGCTATTTTTCTAGAAAAAGAAGTACTGGACTCACCTCCCTCATTCTCTTGGAATGGCAATGGTACCCATTTGAGAGGTGCCAGAACTGAGCTCTGGCAAGTTCTGGCTGGGGAAAAAAACAAGTCCTGGCTGTTCCCCACCACCTCAAAATGTCTATGCTTAATGCTTTTTAAATTGAATTCCCTTGTGTGACCTACAATCACCGCATCCTATCTGTGGTATCACATCCTGCAAATACCACATCCTGTCTGTGGTATTTATTACGGCTGGGCGATGTCTGGTTTTCAGCATTGTGATCTATCCAGCAGATAACATCACAATTTACTGAAATACAACAACGTCTGAAATAAGGATGGAGCTATGTAGAGGCATTAGCTGGCTTCACGGTTTCCCCCCCATTGTGATTTTTGCTTAGCGCTCTCTCTCTCTCTCTCTCTCTCTCTCTCTCTCTCACACACACACACACACAGGTCACAGTTTGTGATATATCGCCAAGCCTAAAATTATGAAACCAATATCACGATATAGATTTCAAACTGGTTTCGGTCAATATATTGATATATTGCCCAGCCCTAGTAACTTTAAAGAACATGCAAAGTGTATAAATAGGTTAAAGACACACACACATTTTTCCCATGTCTGCTTTAAAACATTTTAAAGGCTTTTATCATTTGTTTTAATTATTTCTGGGTATTTTAAATAATTATTTTCAACTGCTTTTATTGGTAATTTCATTGTTTCTTTCTTTTTGTACACTTTTTAAAATATAACCAAGCAGTATATAAATGTTATGGGGAAAAGTTCTATCCCATTTCTACACCGCTTTATTATTCACATGTCTAAGCAGCGTGCATAAAAACAATCCTCAGAAAACGGGGCAATGAAACAATATACAGTGGATGTATCATGAAACCGAGCACTACATTAACATGCCTGATGTAACAAGAAAGTCTTAGTCCAGCTGTGCCTGAAGTTCATCAAGGAGGGTGCCTGTCTAATCTCATTTGGGAAGGAGTTTGAGCAAACTGAATGCATAAGCTTCTGGTAGTTACAAGCTATGCATCTGAGCCACAGGGGACCACAAACAGAGACTCCCTCCCCTCCAAAAGATCTCAGTAATCAGGCCAGGGTATGTGGGATCAGGCAGTCCTTAAGATATCCTGGACCCATGTTTTATATACACACACAGAGAGAGAGAGAAAGCACAAAGTATCATCACAATGAGAAATTAATTGCCAAGGATGGTTAATATGACAGGAGAGTACATAAAATCCTATTATATTTCTTCCCGATTCTATTCTGTAGTGTATACTACTGCTATACTCAAAGGCCAGGACGATCTCCCAGGGTAAATTGCTACATTAGTTTGACATTTCTGGCTCCAATTAACCTTACATTTGAGCTATTTTCTGAGCTTCCCCCTCACCCCCTCCTGCCTGAATTTGTGAGAAGGTTATGTTCTCCCACCTCTTCTGCAGTTTCGATTGCTGATATATACAAGTGCTCATTTGGGCTCTATAGGTATCCCTCCAGGTAGAAGGGTTGCATCTTGTATAAATGGAGGCTGGATCTATAATAACGATAAATAGGCAGCTGTGGCTGACATGGAGGACTGTCTGTTTTGTCTCACCAACTTCTCTCAGAAACGTCGCAAGCAATTTAGTGCTGCGGAACCTATGTTTTGGGACCCCTCTCAGACACACATAGGAGGGGGAGAGGGATTTGTGCCTGTTTGCTTTTCAAGGCAAGCCCACCTAATTCACTTCCCAAAACAATATGCAAACTCAAACAGCCATATGTTGAAATTTGCATTTCTGTGAATATTGCGACACAGATCTGCAGCCAAGTAATATGTACAAAATGTATACACTAGGGTAAAGTGCACGTATTAGTGGAAATAATATTCAAAATTGCATTACACTGCAGGAAACTACTTTGCAAAAATGCATTTATTTGGAGAAAATGTTGATGAAATTCCATGAGGGCTTTCAAAAAGGAAAATCTAAAATTGAAGGTGGAGGACTGAACATAAGATTGGAACAATTAGAAACAGAGAGAAACCAAAACTGACAGATTCTCTGTAGTTTGTCAAGGCTGCTGGGAGTTGTAGCTCTGTTAGAGTCTCCTAATAACTCTCAGCACCCTTAGCAAACTACAGTTCCCAAGACACTTTGGGGGAAGCTGTGACTGTTAAAGCAGCATATGCGTGCTTTAATTATATGGTGTAGAATTGTGTTTATTGAGCATTTAAATGGCATGTTGCTCTCTTTAACGTTTTGGAAGGTGCTCTGTGATTCTGACGTGATGAAGAACAGTCCAATATGGAAGTGGTCAGAATGTAAATTGGGATCTACTGGTAGATGCATTTCTGGGTGAGTGTTGGTGCAGTGTGGCTGGAGTGTTGGACTAAAACCTGGGAGACCACGGTTCAAATCTGCACTCAACCATGGGTGACTTTGAGCCAATAACTCACTCTCAGCACAACCCACTTCACAGGGTTGTTCTGAGGATCAAATGCAGCCCCTCCAAGTGTCCCTATTTTCCAGGAACAGTCCTAGATTTACAGAAGCCGTCCCAGTTTCTGATTTGATCCCAGAGTGTCCCACTTTTCCTTAGGACGTCCCTATTTTCATCGGAGAAATGTTGGAGGGTATGGAGTTATGTGACCCCCAAGCCATCTGAAGGCAGCTCTGTATAGGGAAGGTTTTTAATGTTTAATAATGTACTATGTTTTTATATATGTTGGAAGCTGCCCAGAGTGGCTGGGGCAACCTAGTCAGATGGGTGGGGTATAATTATAATTATTAGTATTATTATTGAATAGGACGTTTCTATTTTTATCAGAGAAATGTTGTAGGGTATGAAAATGGGAACGATGTACACTACCTTGAACCCCTTGGAGGAAAGGAGGGGTATAAATGTAAAAATAGCATAAACCACCTGTTACACCAGCTGCAGCCTGGACGCTTACCCCCTTCTGATCGCATCTGATCATAAGCCAAATCTTCCTCACACTAACTATTCAGTCAGGACCCTCTTTGTGACACCATCTAGGTCACTTCATTTGGGGCATTTCAGTTTGGAGAAAAGGTGAGTGAGAGTTGAAACAATACAAATTCGTAAGACTATGCTTGAAAGTGGATAGATAAAAGTTCTTCTCCCTCTCTCATATCACTAGAACTCATGTTGTTGTTTAGTCGTTTAGTCGTGTCCGACTCTTCGTGACCCCACGGACCAGAGCACGCCAGGCACTCCTGTCTTCCACTGCCTCCCACAGTTTGGTCAGACTCATGTCAGTAGCTTCGAGAACACTGTCCAACCATCTCGTCCTCTGTCATCCCCTTCTCCTTGTGCCCTCCATCTTTCCCAACATCAGGGTCTTTTCCAGGGAGTCTTCTCTTCTCATGAGGTGGCCAAAGTATTGGAGCCTCAGCTTCAGGATCTGTCCTTCCAGTGAGCACTCAGGGCTGATTTCCTTCAGAATGGAGAGGTTTGATCTTCTTGCAGTCCATGGGATTCCCAAGAGTCTCCTCCAGCACCATAATTCAAAAGCATCTACAACTCATAGGCATTTGGTAATGCTGAATGTTGGAAGTTTCAGGGCAAATTAAAGGAAGTACGTCCTCACACAGCACGTAGTTAAACTATGGAACTCATTCCCAGAGGAGACAGTGATGGCCTCCAATCCAGATGGCTTTAAAAGAGGATTGGACAAATTCATGAAGGGTAATGCTATCAATGATGGCTATGCCCTGCCTACACAGTGAGAGGCACTAGTGCTTCTGAATAGCAGTTGCTAGGAAATGCAGGAGGGGAGGGTGTTCTTGTGCTTGAATCCTGCTTGTGGGTTTCTCACATGTATTTGGTTGGCCCCTGCGAGAACAGGGATCTGGACTAGATGGGCCATGGGCCTGATCCAGCAGGCTCTTCTTACATTCTTAAAAATATCTTTAAACCCCCTTTACACACTAACTCAGCACACAGTATCACACCTATTGAGACATGGATGAGTTTGTAAAGATTAAGGTCCCAGAGTAAATCCATCCTCAATGTTTTTCTTCGCCTATCCAAAGCACCCAGAAGCAGGCGCTTGCAATCTTTTATGTAATCTTGCAGCACCATATAGTTTCCACGAGTTTCTTTTTCCTCTAGAACAGAGGTTACCACCTGGTGATTTATTTATTGTGCTTTCTAAAAATTACCTTTAAACTAAAAATGCTAATCTGACTGTATTTTGAAAAGAAAGAAAGATGCAAAGGTTTGCAGGAACAATCTTGGAGGAAGAGAATTCTATATTCATTAATACGAAATAATGTCTTCTATTTTGCTGCAGTGAAAGATCAAGGATGGCCTTTTACATCATTAAATCTCTGAAATTTTAATCACATCTTCCCTGTGCAAGACGGTTGGAAGCTAAAGCAACAACAACGAGAAAGAGGAGAAAACACACATCCACAAGCATTAATTGCCTGCAAAAATGTGGCGCTTGGTACCTACAAGCTATTAAAACTTTGAGGTGTAAAACTGATTGCCGTGATGTTCTTCAGAGACGTTTTGCAGAACTGATATTTATTCCTTGCCTCTCCTTTTCTGCTTAGGTTCATTCAAAGGGCAAAATATCTAAGCATCCAAGCTCTTGACCCCACTAGCAAATATTTAATGTACGAATTAAACTGGACAGGACTTTGCCAGAAGCTCTCTTCATGTTTTATTTCTGAAGCTATTTTTACCAACGTTTAATCGCTTAAATGTAAGGGGATAAAGACATCTCTGACAAACTATGTTTATGGAGCTAAATGCCAGGAAGGGGAAAAGCCCTTATGTATGTATGTATGTATGTATGTATGTATGTATGTGCTTTAGAATGGGTTCAGGTCACTTTTAAGTCTCTGGCTTTATGTTGAAGAGACACTATTTTAAAGCAGAAAGAGGACAAGTCGAGAGGATGGTGAGGGGCCTAAATGTTAGCACCAAGTAGCAACATACAGTAATAGACACAGAAGGCAAATTGACCCAAGGGAAGGTAAATGATTGTACGAATGTTAAGCAGCTAAGTTCTTGTACAGGGATGGAAAACCTCAGATTTATAGGGCAAATGCAGCTCTCCAAGCATCTCTATTTGGAATTCTCCCAAGGCCACACCCCTCACTAGTCTTGTTTTGCAGCCTCCTTGGGTGTTTTTGCATCGTGTCAGGAGAGAGCCGGCAGTAAATCACACTGTGCAAGGTGGAGTTAACTCTTTATTAGCAAGAACACAATCTGCACAGATTTGGTGGAGTGTCAATTTGTAATGAGCACTGCAGCTCATCCCTGGTAGGTCTTGCTCCATGAATCAGCTGCTGAGATGGAAAGTACCTGCCTCCCCACAGCCATTTAAGTCCCCTCCTCTCCAGGGTTTTTCTCCAAGCAATCGGAGACTGTGCCTGCATTAAGCCAATCTCACTTCAGCCCTTTTCATGCCTCTTCTGGTACTGGGAGACAAGCGGGGAGAGGAGATAGTGGCAGCAGGAGGGGGAGACGCCCATGACTCTTCACCAGCCTGCCTCTGCCCACTCTCCTGTTTCAGCTTCTGTCGCTGATTCTGGACTGCTCTCTGCCACAGACTCTCCCTGCTCACTAAATCCTGTTACATCTTCAGCTTCCGACACCTTCTCCCAGTCTCCCCCCTCTTCTCCCTCTGACCTCTCACTGTTGACCCACCACCACTCCAAGGGCTCTGAACCTTCTTCCCTTTGTAGTTCCCCAAATGGTTCCTCCCACCATTCCTCTGCACCCAACCAGTCCATGACACATGGCTGGAATGTGTCCCTGAACTCTGAACAAACTTCTTGCTTGTCTGGGCAGAGGATAGAGAAGGGTGTGCAAGTGTGTAGAAATGAACTTACTGAGCAAGGTACAAAACTGACATCCAGTGCTCTACCACTTTTGCTTCTAGTCTCAACAGCAACTGCCATGTGGCCCCTGGAAGGCTGCCCAAAGGGGAATGTGGCCCTTGGACTTTAAAAGGTTACCCATCCCTGTACTCATAGGAACATTAGAACAGGATGATACACATTGGTGTAGCTTCTGAGTCATTTCCGTTTGCCTAGATACAGAAAACTACCACTGCATGAAAAGCCTCTCCTGCATTCCTTCCCACACCCAACCAATTCTCTTATCAATTAACAAGAAAATAACTTGCATTCAAAAGTGTAAAAATGGAGAGAAAATTTCAATGAAATTCTCATAGGTGGGGAGAAGAATTTTCCGTATACTTACTTTTGATGTGCCTAAGGGTTATTTGTTACTGTCCATTTGTCAGGAATGAGCCAGCTCCAAGGGGAACTTTACAGCCAGCTGCAGAATATGGGCAGGAACAAAGAGGTTTAGATTTGACGCAGGCTGAGCAGAGGCCAGAGCTGCCACCGTCGACTCCCCCGACCTTGGATGGCTGGTTGCCAAGGGAACAACTGAGAGTGGGCTGGAACACAGCCAAAGCTCTCAAGAAGCTCAAACCGGTGTGAACAGACACAGAGACAGTCTTTCGGAACAGTAAGAGGTTGGAGCTGATCCAATAAGTCCAAAGAGTGGAAAAATGGGAGGGCTGCTGGACAGGAAGCAAAACAAGAGATGTAAGGGGCGAAGGGTCAATATCTTCTGTAGGAACCGGAAGCAGTCTTCAGTAGGGTCATCTTGAGTGATAATGTTGGCGGCTTTGTTAGAGCCGTACGGAGGTATCTGTTAGTTTTTGCAATAAATCCTCCTTTTTAATTACCTACACTTACTGTGTTATCAAGCTGGGGACTTGGACTCCTGACACCATTCTTACATTCTAGAAATCATCTCGCTCTGCAGCCTCATTTCATGAGATGTCCCGTCCTGTCCCCATCCCCCCACTAGGCTTTTTCATTTCAGGAAGTATGGACAGTCAGGGAGGCTATATCAAGTGCTTGTGAAATGTTTACTGGAAAGGAAATTATACCGCCATGAAAACTAAATTGTGACTGACTACACCGTTGGCATTGCGACGTAACATAAAGGCTGGCGTTATTAACCCCGCCCTATGGGAATCCTTTGCAGATGATAGCAGTGCCTGGTCAGATCATGCATTTGTAGCAATGACAAGAGGAGGAATGACTGCTGGGAGGAGCACAGAGAGAAGAAATGCCACAGTGTACCTGAAGCAGCAAAACCAAATTCCTTCATCTGCCCCACCTAAAATAAACCCCCCAAAATGCCCACTCTTGCTTTGTCTTTTGAGACAGATGGGTGCCAACACACAATACTTTTTGTATTTGTCTCTGACGTCAGTGTTTACCATCCCCAATGCTTTAAGGAAGAGTTATAGCTAGGTGGTAGAGCCTCTGCTATGCATGCAGAGGGCCTCAGGTTCAATCTCTGGCATCTCCAGGTAAAGCTGGAAATATCCCATCTGAAACCCCAGAAAGCTGCCACCAGTATAGATAATACTGAGCTAGATAGAGCAATGGTCTGATTCAATATAAGGCAGCTTCCTCTGTTCCTAAGGCAAGCAATATTATTAAATCAGTTAAAGAAGGGCCAAAGGCTGGCATTAAGGGGAAAAAATTCAAGGGTTAGTTGGAGTTAATTGAGTTTAATTGTATGATGGCTCTACAAATTAGTCATTTTGAAGACTGGGAGTCCAAGATGGAATCATGCTTTTGAAAGGGGGGGGGGGAGTGCATTCATCATCCTGCTCAGATTGAGCAAGAGCAGGTTGCATTTGCAGGCTAGGGGAAAGAGAGGGGAAGGAGGAGGAGAGTCTGGAAAGCATGTGTGCAGCACTGAATAAATGCACTAACTGTTTTAGTGCAGTGACCTCTCTCTGCTTGCAGGAGTGTAATGAGCAAGGAGAGCTCTATCTGGGGAACTTTGCCCAGAGAGTCAAGGCATCAGTACGTTCTTTAACTTGCAGTCCTATGGATGCAGTAGCATTTCTCGTGGCCATGCAATGGATGGATGGGTGGTACCCTGAAGGAAAAGAAAACCGCTGAGCTTCTTCCACATCAGCAAAGCAAGCTTGCTAGGCTGGGATCTGAAATGGACAAAGATCAAGCTAAATATCTGTGGAGTGGGGAGGAGGGAAAGAGGGACAACTGCCTTGCAGCAATGTATTTGTGCAAGACAAGGGCATTCTGTCTACCTGATAAGGCATTCAGCACATTTTCCCCAAGGGGCAGAGAATATGGAGTTTGCTTCCATTTTAGCTTCACAAGAACTTTGTGAGGCAGGTTAGGTGGAAGAGACTATGACCTGGCCCAAGGCCACGCAGCAAGCTAAAAGGCCAAGCAAGGTGTTTCAACCCAGATAGCTCAGTCCATATCAGGCCCTGGGCCAAGACTTCTCAGAGACAACTATGACTCTGAAGAGGAGATGGATCCCTCCCCAGTCAACCCCATGTGGGTCTGTGGATAATGGAACTTCTCTTGAGCCCCAGACTGCTTCCAGAGTGGCTAGTCTAAAGACTCCTTGGCAGATCAAGAGAGTCCCGAGGAGGGACCCTCAGAGCTGGGAATCCTATTACTCCAGAACTAACCAATGGCTGCAGAAGGCAGCACCAACCTTTTAACCAGCCAGGAGGTAGCACTTAGTTGGCAGAGTCCCTAGTTAGCATCTACCTAGTCCTGCCATAAAACTCAGCCAGTTGCTCCAGGATCTCACTGAGAAAACTTGGATGTTTGAATTGACTACTATTCCAGCCTCCCACCCTCACGTACGTTTGCACCCTTGAACACGGAACAGTGGTCCTCAGGAGTACATAGCTATTCCTGTACCAAGTGACTGATAAATATCTGCTATCTACTACAACCAATAAAGGAGCAACCATAAAACCCAAACTTGAGGGACAACATAATGACCTTGCTGAATTAGAGGATCCCATAGAGTGTCTCCTTAACTGGCAAGAAAAGGGCAAGGCAAATGGAGAATTCTCATGCAATGCCCACTTCCAATCTTATTGGTTGCCTCTTCAGGGCTGTACACCACATTGATATTATGTCTGCACACAGTTGGACACTATTTGGATCAAGATGGAAGAGTGAACCTTTCAAAAATGGTGCTGATTTTAATCACTTATGTCAAAACAGCACTGATTTTAACCACAGATTTCAAAATGCCAGTAGTTTTTCAATTTCTTAAAATTCACAAGCAATGGAGGAGACTTCCGGTCGGCGCCAGCGTTAATGGCGGTTCTTGCTTCGAGCTCCGAAGCAGGACTGCTCCACGAGTTCGGGTCTGACCCGCTACGGCGAGCGGGGGACCCCTAAAATCACAGGCGCAGAAGCCTGTGAGCAAGGAGATTCGGCGGGCACCTTTGCGCCCCCCGGTACTGTGAAAGAGCCTTTTTAAAGGCTCCGGAGCGGCACCGGGTGTGAGCGCGGTGCTGAGAATCGCTACCCAGCCCGTGGAGTGAAGCCGCGTCGCCATCAACGGAGAGCGCCGATTCCTTCCTGAAACTAAAGATTGACAACATCACCCGTGAGTAAGAACGAGAGAATAAGATTAACGGGACACTAAAAATTTTGACATTCGGCTGAAAACGGGAAAGGTATAAATTAAGGAAGTCTGCCTTCCCGAACTGCATGACTAACAAAGCAACGAAAAAGCAAGCTGTATTTAAAAGGGAAACTTTTCTTTAATCCAGCAAACCTGACATCGAACGTAGACCTCCCCCCATCCGGCAGGAGAAGGGGGGAAGATAATTGGGACATTGTTTAACCTGCATTAAATAATTTGGATGGGAAATCTTTCACTGTCAAATCCTCTGATTCGGGCTGCCTGAATAAGGCACCGGGAAAGCGATCTGTCAGACGGATCTTGGATACAAAGTGGGACTTTATCTGTAACAAAATTATGGGACTTTAGTGGATTTATACTGTTGAATTTTGAACTGAAACAAAGTAAGGACTTACAATTGGACTTTTGAACTTTTTCATCGCTCTACGCTTTCTTGTTTCTTTGTGGCTTATTCCTATTTGGATACAATTTGCTCCCTCTAGAGGGTTTCAAGGGAAACAGTTCCATTGAGGAAGAAGCAGTGGGATTTTCCACTTGTAAATCTTTCCTGTGAGAACGACCTTGGATATGAGCACCCCAGTGGAGGAGATATCAACTAGATCAAAAACAAAGCAAGCACAAGCACAAAAGAAAAGGGGCTCTATGTCAGGAGCAGTACCAGCTGCACAGGAAAAAGTAACAACTGCATCAATGGATTCTATGACACAGGCACTGCTTAAGATAAATCAATCGCTGGAAGCATTGACAAAGCAGTCTACTGAAAATTCTAAAAAATTGACAGAACTGACAGCGAGATTGGACTTGAACACGGCAACTGTGACAACTAACACAGAATCCATAAATCGATTAATACAAGAAAGTTCAGAAACAAGAAAAATCGCTGAAAGTGCTAAAAGTACTGCAGAGGAGACAAGGGAAAAGTTTGTGCCAATTGCAAAAAAAGTGAATGAGCATGATGCAACTTTGGCCTTAATGGAACTGGAGAGGAAAGGGAAAAATCTGAAACTAAGATTGGTCCCTGAAAGTGAGGGGGACAACCTTGCGGAATTCCTTACAGAGAACTTTGAGGAATTTTGGCAAGACGAATTGGAGAAAGAGGAGGAGTTTGTGATAACTACAGCCTTCCGGTTGGGCAGGAGACAGGGCAAGAAACCAAGGGATTGCCTAATCACGTTGAGATCCAAGGAAGAAAGAGATAAAATACTGAATCTACACTACCAAAAGGCACTGGTGATCCAGAATTGTCAAATACAGATCTTCAAGGACATCCCTAAATACATTTTGGAGGTGAGAACCTTCTATAAAGATCTAGTTGACCTGCTGAAGGAAAATACCATCCCATTTAGGTGGGAGTTCCCACAAGGACTGTCCTTTAACTTCAAAGGTAAGAAGATAAAAATAAAAACAATTCAAGACAAAGAACAGTTTTTGGAGAGATATTTAGAAGACCTGCGGAAAGGAACGGTAGGAGAGAGAGAAACAACTGATATCGCAAACTTATCATTTGGACTTAACCCAATACCAACCGAGGAGGAACAAAAGCTTGGAGCAGTCAGTGGAAAAGGTACCCAGTAACAAGATGTCTCTGCAACTTCTGAGTTAGAATTGTAATGGTCTAAACCTTCCCCGAAAAAGAAATCAAGTTTTTCACATTTTAAAGAAAGAACAGTTAGATATAATATGCTTACAAGAAACCCATATTGCCAGGATACACAGGAAACTTTTGACAAATAAGAGATTGGGACAAGAATTCATATCATCAGACAAAGTCAAGAAAAGAGGTGTGGTGATCTACGTAAAAGAAAAATTGGTTCCAAAAATGATATTTAAAGATGAACAAGGAAGATACCTGGCAGTTGAAATTCAAATTCAAGGAGAAAAAGTTTTGATAGTAGGAGTATATGCACCAAACGAAGGGAAGGCCGAATTCTTTAAGAAGCTGCATGAGACATTAATGGACTTCCTGGACTATAAAATCTTAATGATGGGAGATATGAACGGAGTTGTCTCCACAAACATGGATAAAGCACAGAGACAAGTGATTTCTAAGGAAGGGAGACTACCAAAGACTTTTTTGAAATGACTGAAACTATGGATTTGATTGACATCTGGAGAACAAGGAACCCTCTGGAGAGGGAGGGAACCTTCTTCTCTGAAGCAAAAATGACATGGACAAGAATTGACCAAATATGGGTTACTAGTAGCCTGGCGCCAAGAATAAAAAAAGTAGGAATCTGCCCAAAAACCTGCTCCGACCATAATGCTGTAAAGATGGAGATGAAACTAACAACAACTGGATCCTTTAGATGGAGAATGAACGACACCCTATTTAAAGATGAAGAGATTTACAAGAAGGCCCAAAAAGCAGTGAAAGACTATTTTGAGGTAAATTTGAGAACAGATGTGGAGAAAAGAATAATTTGGGACGCTAGTAAAGCCGTGATGCGAGGTTTTCTAATTCAACAGAATTCTATAAAGAGGGAAAAACAAAATGAGAGGAAAGAAAAAAATCTTAGAAAAAATAAAAGAAGCAGAAAAGAAATTGAGGTCCAGACCAAAGTCTCAGGAGATTTTGAGAGAAATAAAGTATTATCAGACGCAATACATGGAACTGATGAACCAAGAAATAGAATGGAAAATAAAGCAGATGAGACAAAAGACATTTGAATCAGCAGACAAATGTGGGAAACTTCTGTCATGGCAATTGAAAAAAAGGCAGAAACTGAACACTGTGACAAGTCTAGAAATGGATGGAAAGACTATCCACAAACCTAATGAGATAAGTAATTGCTTTCAAAGCTTTTTCAGGAAACTGTATGCACAAGGGCCAGTTAATGAACAAGAAATAGAAGAATTTATTAGAAAATATGGTTTACCAAAAATTTCAGAACAAAGCAAAATGATTCTGAATGAAAAGATAACAGATCAGGAAATAGAGGGTGCCATTCAGAACATGCAATTGGGAAAATCTCCAGGACCAGACGGTTTGACTGCTAGATATTACAAAGCGTTGAAGGAATGGTTAATACAACCATTGAAGGAAGTTTGTAATGAAATTATGGAGGGGGAAAAGGCACCTGAATCGTGGAAAGAGGCTTTCATCTCACTTATACCGAAAACAGAGACTGAAAAGAACCAGGTTAAAAACTACTGCCCTATATCCTTACTTAATGTGGATTATAAAATTTTTGCAGACATTTTGGCAAAATGACTAAAAAAAGTGCTGATAGGGAAGATTCATAAAGATCAAGCTGGCTTTCTCCCAGGGAGACATATGTCAGACAATGTGAGGAACATTATAGACATTTTGGAGTTATTAGAAGTTGACATTAACCGAAAGGCGGTTTTGATTTTTGTGGATGCGGAGAAAGCCTTTGACAACATTTGTTGGAGTTTTATGATGAAGAATCTCCAAGGGATGGGGGTAGGCCAAGGTTTCGAAAACGGTATAGGTGCAATATATTCTAAACAAAAAGCAAAGCTAATAGTGAACAATGTGGTAACGGAAGAAATACCTATAGAAAAAGGTACACGACAGGGGTGCCCAATATCGCCTTGGCTTTTTATATCTGTCCTGGAGGTTTTGTTAAACATGATTAGAAAGGATCAGTTGGTTAAAGGAATACAGGTCGGAGCTAAACATTATAAATTAAGAGCATTTGCAGATGACTTAGTGTTAACGCTGCAACAGCCAGATACTAGTACCAAAAGAGCATTAGAACTAATTGAGATATTTGGTCAAGTAGCAGGATTTAAACCGAATAAACAGAAAACGAAAGTGTTGGGGAAAAATTTAACAATGGAAGAAAAAGAGAGATTTCAGAGTGAAACTGGTTTGGAAATAATGAAAAAAGTGAAATACCTAGGGGTGAATTTAACATCTAAGAATGTGAACTTATTTAAAGACAATTATGAAAAATGTTGGACAGAAGTTAAGAAAGATCTAGAAATATGGTCTAGGCTGAGACTTTCCTTGTTAGGCCGAATTGCTGTTATCAAGATGAACGTATTGCCTAGAATGTTATTCTTATTTCAGACCTTACAGATTCTAGACAAGATGGATTGCTTCAAGAGGTGGCAGAAAGATATATCTAAATTTGTCTGGCAGGGCAAAAAGCCCAGAATAAAATTTAAGATCTTAACTGATGCAAAAGATAGAGGGGGTTTTGCCCTGCCGGACTTAAGACTCTATTATGAATCAGCGGCTTTTTGCTGGTTGAAACACTGGCTACTCCTTGAAGACACAGACATTTTGGACTTAGAAGGGTATGATAATAACGTTGGTTGGCATGCATATCTATGGTATGACAAGGTAAAGGTGCATAAAGGCTTTAAAAACCATATTATTAGGAAAGCTTTGTATAATGTTTGGATTCGATATAAAGATTTGTTGGAAAGTAAAACCCCTAGGTGGCTGTCACCAATGGAAGCCAAGGCGGTGAAAAAATTAAACATGGAACCTAACTGGCCAAAATATTGTGAAATCCTAGAACAAGATGGTGAAAAGTTTAAACTCCAGAGTCATGAGAAGCTAAAGTTTAAAGTTCGAGATTGGTTACATTACTATCAGATAAATGAGACATTTAAGCAGGACAGGAAATTAGGATTTCAGAAGGAGAGGTCAAAGTTAGAAACAGAACTGCTAGAACCCAATACTAAGAATCTATCTAGAATGTATAACTTGCTGTTGAAATGGAATACACAGGAGGAAACGGTTAAATCAGCTATGATTAAATGGGCACAGGATATCGGTCATGACATTATGTTTGCTGACTGGGAACAGTTATGGACCACCGGCATTAAGTTTACGGCATGTAGTGCCTTAAAAGAGAACATAATGAAAATGATCTATAGGTGGTACATGACCCCAGTCAAGCTTGCAAAAATCTACCATTTGCCCAATAATAAATGTTGGAAATGTAATGAGTCTGAAGGTACCTTCTATCATCTTTGGTGGACCTGCCCAAAGATCAAAGCCTTTTGGGAAATGATCTATAACGAAATTTAAAAAGTCCTTAAGTGGACATTTATAAAGAAACCGGAGGCTTTTCTCTTGGGCATGGTCGGCCAGTTGGTGCCAAGGAAGGATAGGACTTTTTTTATGTATGCGACCACAGCAGCAAGGATCCTGTTGGCAAAGTATTGGAAGATGCAAGAACTACCTACTCTGGAAGAATGGCAGACAAAGGTGATTGACTTTATGGGACTGGCAGAGATGACCGGCAGAATCCGTGACCAGGGGAAAGAGACAGTGGAAGAGGACTGGAAGAAATTTAAAATATATCTTAAAAATTGTTGTAAAATTGAGGACTGACAAGATGTCTAGGGGTAAGAAATAGAGAATTACAGCTGTAAACATTAACATTAAGGAAATTTAAAGAAAACTACTAGAGAAATTGACTGAAAGGTTGCTAAAGAGTTGTAAAACAAGGATGCAGCGAAAGGGAGGTATGGGGAAGTCATGTTTTAAATGTTTTTATATGTTTTTGTTTTGTGTTTTGTTTGTCTTTTTGTTAAAAAACCAATAAAAATTATTATAAAAAAAAAAATCACAAGCAATGCAGTTGTACCTTGGTTTTCGACTGTGACTCAAATGTTTTGGCTCCTGAACGCCACAAACCCAGAAGTGAGTGTTTCGGTTTGCAATGTTTTCCGAACATTTTCAGGAGTCAAATGGACTTCCAGACAGTGGCGTAGTGTGGGGGGTGCAGGGGGGGCCAGCCGCACCGGGCGCAACATCTGGGGGGGCGCGCTCGCACTCACAGCTCTCTGCCCCAGTGGCGTAGTGTGGGTTATCAGCACCCGGGGCAAGGCAAGTAATTTGCACCCCCTAACCCGTGGATTTGCGCACCCTAACCCTAACCCCCAGATATTGCGCCCGGTGCGGCCGCCCCCCCCCCTGCACACCCCACGCTATGCCACTGCTCTGCCCCCTGCTAAAATCCACGGGTTAGGGGGCGCAAATTACTTGCTGACAACCCACGCTACGCCACTGCTTCCGGAATGAATTCTGTTTGAGAACCAAGTTACGACTGTACCGGGTATGAGGCAGCTTTAGCGCAAGTGGGCAGCTTATAAATATTTTTATAAATATAAATTTAAAAAAATACCACAGAGTGAATACGTTGCTGGAGCAGAGAACTCTGTGCCAGCTGTGCCATCCTCAATGCCCTCTGGAGCCAGTGATGACTAGCACCTACCCTTTCCTTATAATTTGGCTCCCCTTAGGGTTGCCCTTTACACAGCAGGATGCTGAAGAAGCAAAAGGTATTGTGGCATCAGGGCCAAGCTGTAAGCGATCAGATCTCCTGACTATATATATATATATATACACAACACAAAATGTTAAAGCAGCCTCGGAAGGCTACTTGTCTTTCTACCAGCAGGACTAAAACAGCTGAAGGGCTGATTTTGATCAGAAAAGCAGCATTGGGGGGTGGGGGAGGAATTAAACCCTCCTCTCTCACAACGCTGCTGTCCTGATCCAGTTTATGGCTGCATTAAAGGAAAACAAACAAAAAATTTGGAGATCGGATCATACATCTCACATGGGCCATATACGCACAGGGGGAATACTGCATTGGTTTTCTTGGTCAGAATGCTTCTGTCCCATTTTTTATTGTTCCTTTCACACTGCAGTCCCTATTTGTCTTACGGAACTGTGGCTTTTGTCCAATATGTCCTGGCATGTCAGCTAAATATCATTCACACCAATGAGCGTCAAACATCACTGCTCCAACCCTTTCCGCACATGTGTGCTTCTACCCCTCCAGGATCTCCCCCATGAAAACAACAGGGGGAAGCTGTATGCCAGTATATGGCCCCTATTTCAATCTACTCCTGATATTTTCTGGGTTAAGGGGGCTGCAAATAGGGTGTTTTTTTCTGAGATCAAATAAATGAGAGTTAAACAAGTGCTATCTGCCCCTTAGTTTTCCAGAATAAACTGCCAAGTGAATGCAGCCACTGAGTCAGACTATTGGACCATATATATAGGACTAGTGATGGGGAACCTGTGGATCTCTAGATGTTGTAGGCTACTAACTCCCACCACCCCTGACCTCTGGCCATGCTAGCTTGAACTGATGGCATCCTACAACATCTGGAGGACCACAGATTCCCCATCCCTGGTCTACACTAGCTGGCAGTGGCTCTTGGGGATTCCAGACAAGAGTCCTTCCCAGCCCTACCTGGGTGATGCATGTAAAGTTTGTGTTCGGCTTCGCAGACCTACCTGGAGAGGCTGGGGGACATACCTGGGATCTTCTGCATACCAGTATGGTGTGGTGGTTAAGAGCGGTAGTCTCGTAATCTGGGGAACCGGGTTCGCGTCTCCGCTCCTCCACATGCAGCTGCTGGGTGACCTTGGGCCAGTCACACTTCTTTGAAGTCTCTCAGCCCCACTCACCTCACAGAGTGTTTGTTGTGGGGGAGGAAGGGAAAGGAGAATGTTAGCCGTTTTGAGACTCCTTAAAGGGAGTGAAAGGCGGGATATCAAATCCAAACTCCTCCTCCTCCTCCTCCTCTTCTTCTTCTTCTTCTTCTTCATAGCCTGTGTTGTAACACTGAGCTGTGGCCCCTTCTCCAATCTGCCAGTCAAGTCGCATCTAGAGTGTCCCAAAGCAGTTGGCATGAATGTAAGACTTCCACTGACTGCAGCATGCAATGAGATTTCCACATGGACAGTGCGGTGCAACCCTCACAGGCTCAGAAGGTGCACCCAAGTCTCATGCATGAGAATAATGATGCTGTTATTAAGGTAGGCATTTATTTCCTCAGCCTTAAAACTCAACGGCCATTTATAGCATTATTTGTCCCATCTGCACACTTGGGAGAAGAACAAGAAGAAAACCAACTCGTTAGTTAACGGTATGATTTATTTATTATTTATTCAATGATATATGTAGAGCCTATAGCTTTAACAGCTCTAATGACAACTCTTCCAAAAACAGAAACTACATGAAAAGGATGCACATGAATAATTAAAATCTCGCCTCGTTCCCTGAAAAGAGAGCTAAAAGTCATGGGCTCCTCTCTCTTTTGCTTTCGTTCCCCTACCAAGAAGAAAGGATAAACTGCCACCAGCTAAATGCTAGCCTAGTGAGAACAGGCATATAAATCACCACCATCATCACCAGAGATGCAGCAACTTTTGCATAAATTTCAGAGAGCATTGCAGCAGAAAGGCGGGGAGGAGGAATGAACCACTCATAGTTTTGCAAAAGGGAGGCAAACTCAGAAGCAACCATGAATGGATTAGGATCCCAGGCTATTGGATTTCTCAGATCACATGCAACCAGCAGAAGCTGGTGCAACTGGGACTGGTAGGGTGGGAGGGAGGGAGGGAGACCAACAGTAGGTGGAGCCAGAGCCAATGACAGGCAGAGAGCCACATACCGTATTTTTTGCTCCATAAGACGTACTTTTTCCCTCCTAAAAAGTAAGGGGAAATGTGTGTGCATCTTATGGAGTGAATGCAGGGGGGAGGCAGGCAGGAAAAGCCCCCAAGAGCTGCACACAAGCTCCGCGCGGCTTTTGCAGGCTTTTCCCCAGCAGGGAGAAGGGACTGACGCAGCCAGTCAGTCCCTTCTCCCTCGTCATAGAAAAGCCCACAGGATCTGCGCGCTCCTTAAAGGGTGCACGGCTCCTGTGGGCTTTTGCGGGAGGTGGGGGTATTGCCCTCCAGCCGGAAGAGGCTGCGCGTGGCTATGGCTTCTTTAGCCGCACGCAACCTCTCCACCCGGGAAAGGCTGTGCATGGCTATGGGAGAAGCTAAGACAGCGAGCGGGATGGATCCCGCTCGCTGTCTTGGCTTCTTTGCTCTTTAGGGCTGTGGGGGGGGGGACCTGGGCTTCCCCCGGCAGCCCCAGAAGCTCTGGGATAAGCGGACAGATTTTTTTTCTTGATTTCCCCATCTAAAAACTAGGTGGCGCCTTATGGAGCGGAAAATACGGTAATTCTAGTTGCGTCTCCATTCTCCTCCGTACTGAGTTGCACAAGGGGCAACACTGAGAATAAGGAGGAAGAAGCAGACAGGCAGCGCTGCCACCCTGGTTGCAAGAGGGTAGCTGGCTGAGGTTGGTGGGGCACTGCCCCATTTGCCCCAAAAGACCAACTTCCACTGCAAATTCAAATGTCCAGGTGACACAAAGCCATCAAGGAACTGTGTGCACTTTGAAGGACTGGATTTAGAGAACAATTCAAAGCTATCTTTGATGATTTGGAAAAGAAGTAAAAACAAGGAATACTGTAATCAGTGTAACTGAAATCCAATAATACGTATTCCACGTGTTGTTTTTGTTTTTAATCTTATGTTCATGGTGTTAACAGTTGAAAACCAATAAAATACATATTTAGTGGGGGGAATGAGGAATACCTGATTTAAGTTTTAGCTTGCTTGCTTGAGGGTAAAGTGGGAGTTGCACTGATCCAAATCTTCGCTGGATTCCTGGAGTATCCAAAGTCCTGAATAAGAATATGTCTCCCATCCTTTACTTTTTAAATTTGGATTTCTTTCCTCCAGGTTTCCTTCTATTTTGACTGTTGTGTTGTATTTTGAAGGTGTTAATCCAACAGCCTGGGGCTACAAATGACAAATCTCCTTTAAAAATTAAAAGAAATCTTGGGTCATGCATGCGTTCATCGTGCCTTGCTTCACAATGCTCAAGAGGGGAGAGAAGGGGAGGAGTAAATTCCAAAAGCAGACAGTGAAAGATGTTGTTCTTAAGGTGTTTTAGCAAATCCTGCCCATTTTTCTACAGGTTAGTGTTATTGATCACTGACACCGAAGGGTCTGACACATAATCAATAGGCCTTGTGACCCACACCATTTGTGCCATGGTCTGTAGGAGCTCTAGAAACAAGGATGGGGGTGGAAGGGGGGAATAGAGCTCCTCTTATAGCTTTCCATTTCCTCCGGGAAACTACGTCTACTCAAAAAATAGTTTTAAAGGCAGGTTTATGATGACATTAGCCAGAGGCAGGGGACCCTTTTCAGCCCAAGACCATGTGCCAGAAGTGGGTAGGGCCAGAAGCCAAAGTAGGTGGAGCAAAGAATGTAAATTTGCACAGTAAGCTTGTTTCTACACACTGACATGCCCTTCTCTGTCCTCCATCCAGGGAAGTATCAGAGTTCAAATATATATACATTTTGGCCAGGCAAAAGCACTCAAGGAGGGTGCAAAGCAAGTCCAGAGAGGGGTATGGGTTGGGCAGAGACCCAAGGGCCAGATTCAGGTCCCAGGTCTGAGGTTCCCCCATCCCTGTCCTACATCTGCTGAAGTGATCTTGAATCCACAAAAGCTTATGCCAGCATAAATTCGTTAGGCCTTAAGATGCCACACGAAACTCTTGGGTTGTGTTTGCTGCAAGGCTACATTCACACCATGCATTTCAAGAACTATGATACCATTTTAAACAGTCACGGCTTCCCCCAAAGGATTCTGGGAGCTGTAGTTTGTTAAGGGTGCTGGGAGCTGTTTGGAGACCCCTCATGGAGCAACAGTTTCCAGAGTGGTTTAACAATCAATCCAACTTCACAGGGACCTCTGGGAAGTGTAGTTATGTGAGGGGGGAAATGGGTCAGGCACCTTAACAAACCACAGCTCCCGGAATTTGTGAGGGGAAAATGGATCTCCTAACAACTCTCTGTCCGCTTAACAAACTACAGCTCCAGGATTGCATGGGCCCTGTGGAAGGTGACCCCTGTCCCCCTCCCCCAGGAGATGGGGGAGCAGATTTGAATGGCTGGCAGTATTGAGTGTTGTGAAAAGAAGCATTGTGGGAAGCAGCTCTGGCCAGCCAACATCTCCATCACCCCAGGGTACCTCTCAGAGGCATTCTGGAAAAATGAAGATGGGGATTATTGTTGCAGTTGCTTTTCTCAAGCTGTTTCTTCACAGTACCTGGCTGAGATCTGCCATTCTTATTCTTATTTAGGGGCACAAGCAACTGGAGTTGGCCACAATGTACCCATGGCCATCACATCAGGGAGCAAAAGATCTTGGGCGACTGAAAACTGGCAAGATCTCTGTGACCTCACTTCCGGAAACATTCTGCAATGCAGCTGTGGTAGTTCCCAGCACCCAAACAGCACCCATCTCCAGCACCTTGAATACAGAACTCTGTATCTTCTGGGTTGTTATGCTCCCGTCTGAACACCAGGCACATTGTGGCAGTTGTGAAAAAGCAGCTTTGTGTGGAGACCACAATTTCTATTGATTACACCAAAGAAATTTTGAGCATGCAGCATGTGAGTGAAAAAACACTCTGGGAAGCAAAGGGGAAAAGTTCATGGCCTCTGTTTAAGGTGAATTTTTGAGGGGAGCCAAATGATGGATTGAATGTTCAAGGGAAGAGCAACACTGCCACCTTGTGTTCAAACTAAGAATGGCTTCCTTCTTGTCCAACACGTTTAGGGGCATCCAAGATCAATGTTTCAGGACAAGGAATCTTTTTGAGATAATGAATGTGTGATCTTGGCTGATCCAAGGTCACATTAAATTAATGCAGTTTTCAAAGCTTTTTGCGGTGATACAATTAATGATTTGCCGCCATACCATTCAAAGAACTAATGACCAAAAAACCTTAAGGGCTTTGACCTACTTAGTTATGGTTTTCAAAAATAACCTCAAAGCAAAACTATCCTTTTTCCTCCCTGACCCAACCCCCTTGCTTTTTTGCCACCCCGGCTCAGGGTTCTTAGATAGGTTTGTCCACCTCTGGCTTCTTCTGTTTTAATCAATATTGGGATGTACGTATTGAGTGTATTGCTCATTTGCTGATTAGCAGGCCCTGGTAAGACAGGGCAAGCCCAACCTGTACTTCAGTATAGAGAAAATAACATCATTAATTAGGAAGAGTCCCACTCCATTGAACTACAGACATACTTGCATTCATTTTATTTATTTTTTCAGATTCACAAAAGGTTATGGGAGTGTAAAACTTACTAATCCACTACCCCAATTCCCCCATATCCGAGGCGTTTATCCTTCCCTTCGCCTACAAGGTATTTAAAGGTCGCCTGGATCTTTGCTAACAATCAGGAAGGCTTAAAAGACTAATAAAGTCCAAGACTTGCTTCTGTCTACCATTATCTAATTCTTTCAGCGCAAGTGACCCATCCATTGATCCTAAATTACATTCCTTAATTGGGGAGAGTGGGGCCGGGGGGAGGGAGAGGAGGAGAAAGTTGATGCTACACATTGGTTACAACAGCTTTTCAAAGCCCGCTGACTACAGACAATCACTCCTGTTTTTTAAAAAGTTGAGATCAGATATTTGGTGGCTCTAGCTTGGAGGCCTGCTGTCTACCTACGATCAAGGCCACACAGACTTGGGGAAACTGAGCGGTTGAGGAACCACCCAAATATAAACAGGTGTGCTGCGAGAAAAATGCACTACAAGACAAATCACAAAGAGCTGCGGCAACTATGTGCCTTGATGCAACAATGCTTTGAGGGCGGGAGGGTGAATGCTGCAAATTGTAAGGATGTGCCTTGGCAAGAGGGAAGTGGGAAGAGGAAAGGGATCATGCTCATGGCGCATGAGATGCTTTGGATGCTACATCAGAAGCAAGAAATCCAACATATGAGTTGATTGTGCTCTGCTGGCTCCCCAGAGATCTGGGAAGGGGGGTTCAGATATGGCACGCTCATGCACTCACTTCTCTTGGGAGAGACAAAATATGTGCAACTGTGAAGCTTCCTACAGTGCATCTTGGATGTTGCATGTATGCCGGAACGGTGCCTCTACCGAGGCAGGAAATTTGAAACGTGAGTCCTTTGCACTGTGCCGGCTCCCAGAATCTTGGGGTGGTAGTGGTGCAGAAATACAGTAAGCACCTTCAGAAGAGGTTGAAAATGCAACTGTGAATTTTCTCATGGTGCCATCTTGGATGTTCTGTGCACGCGTGAACAGTGGTGCTACTGAGGTGGCAGGCCAATTGCTAGCACCCCTTCCCTCCACGGCCAGTGCCTAACTTCAGCTCTCCTCAGAGGCAGGCCTGCCACTGCACGTTTGCAACTCTGTACCAGAGCAAAACCACAGCTCCACTGGTAGAGCGCGTGCCTCACCAGCCTGAGTTCCCAGGCTCAATCCCTGGCATTTCAGGTAGGACTTGGCCAAACTCTGGAGAGTGGCAGTTCATCATTGCAGATAATACCAAGCTAGATGGAACAGTAGTCTGACTTAGTGTAAGGCTGAGCATCTGAATCATCTCTATGACCCCAGAGGGAAAATAATAACAGTGCAATTTTATACTGGCCATGCATCAGGCAGAACACATTGCTTCTTTGTTTTTGCTTTTTTGTTTTGCTGAGAGCTTGCAAACTTCACAGCCTAACCTTCTCGCCCTTCCACATAGGGCCTCTTTGCCAATCTTCAAAATGTTGCATTTGACTGTCCAGGAAAATCTTCCCTTCCTGAGCAGGTGCTGCTAATGCCTTTGATGTTTGAACCATGAAGGGCAGGCCACGCTAAATACCATCTTAAAGACCCTTCTGATGTCTACAGGGAGAGGGATTCCTTCCTGACCTTTTCTCTTGGAGCCGCCTGGGCGTATTTTGTTCTGCATTTCCCGATAGCCCCTCCTCACCATTTCGTGGGCACCCAGGAGGTCGCGGTAACAGAGCTATCTTGTGGCAAAGGGCTCTGGAGCCCTCTGAGCAAAGCATTCAAATAAAGATATTTGTGCTCGTGACATAGGTCAGGCCAGGACAATACGCAGCTCTCAGTTCCACTGATTTCCCCCCGCCGCCACTGACCTCAGCAAAGCTAGAAGAAAAGAGGCATTTCAAGCAGCCTTGCAGCAGATGGGCTAGGAAGGCAGTAAGAGAAAATAAAGAGCTTGGATAGAAGGAGGAGACTGAAGCAGCCCCAGAATTTGGAGACACTTTGAGATTCCAGAGAATCCTCTCTCTCCTCATATTGTGAAAATCTGGGCAGGGGGGTGGACAGTTGCTTCAGATTCAATCTCGGTTAAGCAATTCAATCGAAAAGTTTCAAAAGCAAAAGGATACAGCATGAAGAATTTCTAAACGGTAAATTAGCCAGTCTAAATAATCCTGTTAGGCGGCTTTATATTTCGGGGGATATGCAGTTCCCCCATCTCTTTGGAGAGGTAGCTTAAAGCTTGGGAGGGGATTATTGTCTCCATACAGGGAGGTTTATGGGCATGTCATGCATCTGTATTTTCCAAAGGCAGCGTGGAACTAATGCTGTTAACAGCAGGTCAGTCTGCCCAAACAGAGGGCAGGAATACCGGCCAGCTTCTGGTTTCTCGCAGGTCAGAAACCTTTAACACTGGCTGCTCCGACAAGATGGAGCCATTGATCTACCAAATGCACAGGTGTATGTTTTACTGCAGTCGAGCATGGGGTAATTATATAAATATATATAACACAGAGCTACACATATCAAGGAAACATTTTCCCCACAGCTATTTTGCTATGCTGCTATCTTAATGTCACAATCAAGGAAATAACATTTTGTGCCATGATTACTGACGATAAAAACTCATTTCACGGGGGGTAAGGCTATCATTGATTACCAACCACAATGGCTGCATTCTACTACCACTGTCAGCCGCAGTACGCCTCTGAATACAAATTTCTGTGAGTTGCAAGTGGGGAAGTGTGCTGTTGCACTCATGCCCTGCTTGAAGGCTTCATACAAACATCTGGTTGGCCACTGTGGATGAGATGGGGCTGTGGGATCTTCTCAATCCATGTTTACATATTCAGTAACCACACAGCTTGGAGAGCTGGCATTTAAGCAAAGCTAGTGTCAGCAGGCAAGAAGTTGTTTGGCTTAAATGCCCTGGCACAGCCCACTGCTGATGGACCCTCCTGTGAAATACTGCCTTTTCTTGTGGGATAATTCTTCAGGCATCAGTCTTCTCCGCACTTAATCAAGAGGAACTCCTGATTTCTTTTTAACGAAGCCAGGAATCCCAGCTCATGCCAAGAACCTGCCCCCATCTCTTAATTGCCTAAGGGGTCAGAAACATGGCACTCACAGGCATCAGTGTGCTTGCCAGTACTTCCTATGGCATCTATGGAAGGTCTTGGCCAATATCCCTCCAAATGGCCACTATGCACAAGAGACTGTTTGCTCAGACTGCTCAGTTCCTGTTTGCATGGGCTCAACCTCTCCAGTGTTGGGTGCTCCTCCTTGAACGTTTCATTGGATGCCAGGATTGGATGCCCACCTTTCCAGCGCTTCTGAACAGAGGAGTGGTGCAAAGGGCTTGTCTGTGTGAGCAAGGGAGGCGGCGGTGGCTTATGTAGGCACCAAAGCAACAATATCATACGTGTGAACCATATATCTAAGGGGAGGGCATTCCAAAGCCTGAGTGCAACTGCAGAGAACGCCCTATCTAGCATTCTTGCATAACATACCATTCCTGCTGGAATGATGAGAAGGGCTTCCCCGACCACTCCTAACACTCAGATGGGTCAAGAGGTGCTCCTTGAAGTAAATGGGCCCCATTTAAATAAAAGTTAGTTCCTGAATTGGGCTCAGTGGAGTACAAGAAACCAGTGCAGGTCCTGTAGAAATTGGGAGTGATCCTGGTAACATGACATTCCAGATCCAGATCACCACATTTCGCACAAGCTGTAGATGTCTTCAAGGGCAGCCCCACATATAGCACATTGCAACAATCCAAATGGGGGGTTACTAGATTATGAGTCAATGTCGCTATTTTGGTCCAAGAACAACCATAACTGGTGAACTAGGTGGAAGTAGAAACAAGCATTCCATACTAATTGAAGCAGGAGATTCTAGCAACGTACCTGGATCCAACAGTACCCCCAGCTATGAATGTGCTCATTTAGTGGGAGTGGCCCACACCCAGGGTTAGCCTAACCAATTCCCAGACATGAGCCCCTTTCAGCCACAGTGTCTCCCTCTTCCCTAGATTCAGTCTATTGGAGCATATCCAGCAATTTCTTCTTTCTTTCCATTGTTGAAAATGATCCTCACACAAAAACATACCTGGAACACACCTTATGTTTCCATGTTAGGAATATCCCAGTAATGTGTGATCAGAAACAGCAGGAAAGGCAATTTGTCCTTGTTTAGCAAGAGATTCCCATTCTGAGAGTTTTTAGGAAAGTGTCGGTGTGGAAGGGGGGAGGCATCTCATGTTATCCCCCACCCTGCCAAAAAATCCAAATTGACCTGTGTTGTTGCACTATATTAGATTGGTGCTCCCCACCACGGCTCCTGGACCCTAAAATGACAGCTCAAACAAGAGCTAAAGATGCCCGCAGTTGAGGGGAGCACTATTTCCAAACCAGGACATGCAGAACTCTGTGACATCTCCATTGCTAATATATATATGTCCCCACTTGCAGCTCCTGGCCCAGAAAGCAGGTTCCAAAGCAGCCATGGGGGGAAGCTATGGCTTGGTTGCCAAATATCTCCTGCCCCCGCACATCTCTAGCTGATCTTTGGGGCTAATACTCCTCAGTGGTCCTACATCATGTCCTCCTCAAGTGCTTTCACATGGCTGGAATGTGTTCTTGAACTGTGATAATGCCTCTTTCTTGTCTGGATGGTGGTGGTGGGGAGAGAATGCATGTGTTTATATAAATCTGTTTTTTGCACGGCTAGAATGCAGTCAACTATATGCAGAAAGAGTGACATCTATTAATACTCCACAAGCAGACTTGATATAAATAATCAAAGGGGTATTTCGAAGCTGGCTGCCTGCTGTTGAGAGACCTCAGAAATCGGTGTCAATAGCTCTCATGGCAACCTCCTTGATTTCCGTATAATATCATTTGTGCACATTTTGTATGCAGAACGTATCTGTGATTTCACCTTAAGTTCCCAAAGTACAAACACTTTGGCAGCTGGAGCCTTAAACTGAATCTGATCAGCAAATATCAGAGACAAGCTTTCTTTGCCTTCTTGCTTGCATCCCTGCTAAAAAGTTAAGAAAATTACAACAGTGCATGCTTGAACCTTTGGCTCAGAGCTCTCCAGGGCAGTGCTGTACTCATGATTAAGCTGTGTAGTGGCACCATCTTGTGGTGACAGCAAGACATAACATTAGCACATAACACAGTTTTATCTTTTCTTTTAGCCTGCCTCAGATAAATTATGAGTCGTGCTCTGTATTATTGTTTCTTATTGTGTTTCTGTATATATGGGTGTTTCACACAGACAACTGGGATGTACAGTGGCTTCCTGCTGTGTATGCAACAATCACAATTGTAAGCAGCAAGATGGATAGATAGCTAGATAGATAGACAGATGATAGATATAATGCACAGTCATACAGTGTGTTTGGCAATGAGGCACTTACATGAGGCTGGCAGCAAACCACATAAAGGCTCCAGGGCAGAGGTTGTGGCAATGGAAAAAAAGACAGCAGCAGCTGACATCAAACTCAAAGGACAACTGCGTATTTTGGGTGTATGGGATTCAAAAGCACGTCAAAGTGCAAGTAGATAAATAGGTACTGCTCCAGCAGGAAGGTAAACAGCGTTTCTGTGTGCTGTTCTGGTTCGCCAGAAGCGGCTTAGTCATGCTGGACCCGGAAGCTGTCTGCAGACAAACGCCGGATCCCTCGGTCTATAGAGCGAGATGAGTGCGCAACCTCAGAGTCGTCCGGAACTGAACCTAACGGTCAGGGGTACCTTTACCTTTTTAGTACCTCTGGTGGGGGGTATGTCATGTTACTTTTGGGGTAGTTCGGCTCCTAGAAACTGTCAGCATGCAACAGTGGTCACATCCTGGGAAACAGCTTCAATTAGCCAGCTAAAACAAGTGAAAGTAGCTGGTGGGTCTCAAATCCTCAGTGAGTTAGGGACTTCCCCTGTATGTGAAGACAGGCTCCAACGGATTGAGCGGATGAGACCAATAGTGGGTCCACGCATGTGCTGTAGAAGAAACTGAGGGGGCTCATCAACCTGGGAAGACAGTCCATCTAGAAAACTCTAATCCAAAACCTCCACTGCCTTGTGGCTATACTCATTCATGAGAAAGGCTTCAGGAGTAAACCTTGAGGGAAAATCTGTACCCACTGCTTTGTGAGACATCTTCAGCTAAGGAGTAAACCCTACACAAATCGGGAGTCCCTAGGACGGTTGGATGGTGTCATGTATGCCTCCTTCTGGCAACTCCTGCAGCCCAGCTGGTGCCAAATGTATTGCTCTGCTTTCCTTTAGATCACATCAGTGAGAACAAGAGAGAAGTCTTGTCGTCTGGACAGCCCAGGACCTCCATGCACGCCGCTTAGGCTTGTGCCCTGGAGAGGGCACTTTGGTGCAGCTAGCACAGCAAAAACGTGGGAGGCAGCAGTTACGAGTTGCTGGTCTCTGCAGCCACAACACTGGAGGTGGATGCCGAAGATGTGCAGGTAGAGTCATGGGCGCCAAGGGACTTCCCCTCTGGTACAACAACCCTGCACAGTACGCTACTTTTACAATCCTCACACTGCAGATGCATAACTTAGAGAAGGGTAGGGCTGCCTAAACAAGTCCATGGCTATGGGAAGATATGAACCAGGGGCCTTCTGACTCACTGTTTAGTCTTCTACTCTGCCTCATTCATTCACACCTTCTCCTTGTACTGCTTACACTATGTGCATACTTTAGGATGTTGCTCTGAACTGCTTAGAGATTCTGTCTTCAGAAGGTTCTCCTTGGCTTGCTCTTTTCTTTGAGCCTTTCTGCTGCTGTTTATGAGCTTGATGTTCTTCAGCATATTCTTCACTGTAAGGCTCGGGGTTGAATACCTCTTCTGGGTCATCTTTAAATTCCTCTGCCTCATATGGCAAAGCCTTGTTAGGACTGTGAGAAACTTTCTAAAATAAGACAGACATAAATCCCTACATTACAGATGAAATGTACTCCTCCATATGAAAAATTTCCTTCCATTTGTGGTCAGTTTACACACACTTTGAACAACAGCTAACTGATATATAACAGAGGCCAAGCTTTTGCCACTATGTGTCTGAACTCTGAAGCCTGAATATACATACTCAAACGGATATCAACCATCTCAAGCATTAGGATCAGCAGCAGAGACCTTATTGCTGGTGCCACCCTCTGGCTGCTGTATGGCTGGCACTGACCCATCGCAGGGCCTTCTCAGTGGTGGCTTCCAGGCTGTAGAATGCCCCCATGCCCTCCTGGATGAGGTGCATCTGTCTGCCTTATCACTGATTTTAAAATTTCTATACCCATACTCTATACCCAAGTTTTTGATGGCTGAAAGATATTGAGCATGGCAATCATGATCAATAATTGTGAGGGTATATGAATGCTTTTAAATATTTTTAAATGCTCTAAAAAAATTAATTTAGATAGAGACAAACTTGAGAAAGATGGGCAAAAAAAAAGATACTAACCATTTGTAATGGTTCTAGGGGTTGCTCGTGCGTAAGCAGGTTCCTATCTCCCCGGCTGGGTGCAAACACCTGGCTGGGCTGCCAAAGTGAACCTCTTCTGTCCGGACAGCCACTCACCCGTGGCTGACTCAATCGCTGGCAGAATCCGTGAGTGGGCGTTTCTTAAACTTCTTCCAGCAAAGAAGTTCTTTGATGCCTAGTCTCCGCCTACCCTCTCTGCGCGAAAGCCTTCTGCGGAGGGAGGGCGTGGGGAACGGAGGACCCCTACTCTCCCCACTGGTCCCAGGCAAGGAGTCATGGGACCGCCTTGCCACTTCCCCCACCTGCCCCCCTTCTTCCACTGGTGCTATGCTGATTCTCTTCCCCAGAAGATGGGCTGCTCCTCCCGATCCCTGGACGCTCTCTGGAATCCCTCTGGCTTTTGAGCTCCCCCTTCAGTACTGATGGCAGTTCCCTGACACCATTGAATAAAAGTAATACATAAATCAATAACATAAAATGCAAAGCAGAGAAAAAACCTGTACAGCCCCATATCATAAGCATTTCCAAATAAGATCATATTTTAAAGGGATCTGCTGCCTCACTGTCGCTGATGACAAATAGGAGGGAGGTGGACTTAAATGTTTTTAACTATCTTTAAGCCTTTAATTTGTTTTAATTTGATTTTAAACCATACTGTTTCAACATTGTGGTGCTTGCTGCTCTGGGCTCCTTTGGGAAGAAGGGTGGTGTCAGGGGTTCAGGAGCAGAGGCACAGGAGTGGGCGGAGATGGAGAGCGAGGAGGAGGAATCCGAGGGGGGTGGGGGCAGTGACAGCAGTCAGAGGGATTCCACGAGCCTCTCCAGCGAATCGGAAGATTCACAGAAGGGAGCGCCGATGGCCAGGGCAAGGGGGGTGCCAAGGGGGAAACCCCAGAAGGAAGGGGCCAGCGGGGACTCCCAGAGCAGCAGTTGGAAATCAGGACCAGCTTCCCCACCAGAGCGCAGTGGGGGGGAGGAGTCCCAGGAATCGGGACCAGTGTTCTCACTACCAGCGAGAGGAGATGAGTCAGGATTGACCACGCCTCCATCGGAGAGCGGGGAAACGGTCAGGAGGAAGGTTACCGGCTGGGCGCGCGCGCCAAGTTCAAATGTACAGGCGAGCGGCACAGCAGGTAGCCCGGATAGGGAGCCAGGTCCTAAAGCCCGCCGGAAGGAGGGGCAAGACTCAGGGGGGTCAGCGTCAGCAGAGTCCAGAAAGGAGGAAACCCCAGGGGGCAGGAGGACCCAGAGGAGGAAAGAACAACGGAAGAGGTGGAGTAGGGCTAGGATCTTAAACTGGTGCGGAAGGGGTGATGAGTCAGATGGGACTTCGCCGATCTAAGGTTAAGACGTAGGGCTGCACGCTCTGGCGTTGGAATGGCAACCAAACTTCAATAAAGACTTTTGTACATTACATCAACCTGGCGTTGGTCCTCTGTGAGCTGGGACCTAGAGGCAGCCCTGACAGGTGGGATATGAATTTAATAAATAAAAAAATAGTCTGAAATAGCTCAGTTTTCCTGGCCACAGGCCACAAGGTTTTTGAGTCAAAATACAGAGACCCCAAGACTCAGATAACAAGGCTATCAACCTGTAGCAAGGCTTCCTTAGTCTGATACATGTGGACTGGCTACTTATCACACACAGACACAGTCATAATAATGATGATGATGATGATGATGATGATGTGGGGGCTAGTGGGAAAGAAACAACACACTTTGTACTAATCACTCATATATGCACTTAGTGAGTGAAATGGTAAAAGAGATGCAAACATGTTTGTAAAAACACAGAAGGTTTGGAAAAAATGAACACACAGACACACGCAAAACAACTCATCACGCCATCCCCTTCTTGACTGGTTGACTTTAACACTAATACAGTTAACTCTTAAGTTACAAATTGAATGATCCCTGCTGTTGCACTTCCAACTCAGAGAACCATGAATAATATTGGCCAATTGTTCATGTGTCTCAATTAAAGAAAAGACAAATTTCTTTATATGACTAATTACAATAGTCATATAAATCAGTGGCCTAGCACTAAAAGCCCAGCCTTGACTGTGGGCAACAAGTTCCCCTGTTCAGGCCTCCTGCTAAAATAATCAGGATTTCAGCAGTTATGAAAAACCAGATTATAAAGTAACTAATTCATCAGCGCACCTGATTCATCTGCCCTTCATCTGATTGCCCAGGTTCATCATTTTGAAGCCTCTTCATGTAGCAGCTCACATCCGACTCTAGAGTGGCACAATCCATTTCCCAGGGCCAAATCATAATAGAAGGAGGTTAGTAGCTCTTCCATGGCAACGGGTATTGCATTTTATTTTATAAAAAGACACACATGCAATTGCAACCACAACCCATATCCAGCTGTGATGACCTGGCCATCTTGTTACATGGTGGACTCGCAGAAAGTAAAAGTAGCCTTCTTCAACTTGGCTGGGCCGTCTGGGCCTGATAGGAGTTGTAGTCCAAAACATTTGGAGTGAATCAGGTTGGGGAAGGCTGAGTTCGAGACTATCTGTTGCTTAACTTGCAAGCAATCTGCTTGAGCTTCTAAGCAACATATTGACAAATACACACTGTTCATGGTATTAGTTTTGACCTTTAAACCTAAATGTGTTAGGGTCAGGTTACTAAGATAAACCTGCCTGATCTTTAAAATCTGCTTCAGATATTTTTCTCTCTGCTCCTTCACTTTCATAGGCTTACATGAACGTTTGGGGGAGGGATTCTGAAAGCAGAAAGAATTTTAAAACTGAATTAATTAATTAATTAATTAATTTAATTAACTAGACATTATTATATATGTGATGGTTCACAACCTAGGCAAACCCATTTGTATGCATAATTAAGGCTGAAATCCTAAGCACTCTTACTTGGGAACAAGCCTCACTGCATACAGTGGGACTTCATTTTGAATAAACATATCAAGGATTGATTGCACAGTAAAAACTCTCCGCATTCTGTCTAGGGTGCAATTGTACAAGTTCGCCACTAGATGCAGCTAGTGCTGCAACACGTAAAACTAGATTTCAGTTTGTGGGGTGGAGGTGAGGGCTTTTCGGGAACATATTAGAATTCCTACAACATTACATAAAGAATATCACTTCATGCAATGCCATCAAGGCATGGATTTCTGTTCACAGTAGTAGAAGCTTTCCTCTCATCAGAGTTTAAACTCAGCTGTATCTAAGATTTTGCAGCCACTTAAGAGGTATTAAGGGACGCGGGTGGCGCTGTGGGTTAAACCACAGAGCCTAGGACTTGCCAATCAGAAGGTCGGCGGTTCAAATCCCCGCAACGGGGTGAGCTCCTGTTGCTCGGTCCCTGCTCCTGCCAACCTAGCAGTTCGAAAGCACATAAAGTGCAAGTAGATAAATAGGTACTACTCTGGTGGGAAGGTAAACAGCGTTCCCATCCGCTGCTCTGGTTCGCCAGAAGTGGCTTAGTCATGCTGGCCACATGACCCCGAAGCTGTATGCCGGCTCCCTCGGCCAATAAAGCAAGATGAGCGCCGCAACCCCAGAGTCGGCCACGCCAGGACCTAATGGTCAGGGGTCCCTTTACCCTTTACCTTTAAGAGGTATTAAGTGAAACAGAAATATATACATCCCTAAATAAACCAACAACATATTACACACGAGGTATCTCATGCTTGCCTTTGGGACACTGAGCTGTTGTTGTTGGCATCTGTTTGTCTCGAGAGATAATGGAGTGTGCCTCTGGGGGTGAAGGCAAACTGCTATGTAAGCAGCATCGACGTGGCTTCCCTGGGGCACAAGCATGGAGGTCCTAGGCTGCCCAGATTATAAGATCCATCTCGGATGTTTATAGCAAACAACAGCCAAGGGAGGCCCAATTTGGACTGGGTTCCCAATGCCTGCTACTTGTTTAAAACACAGTCATGCAGTTGCTGATTGCATGAATGAACGGTGTCCTGTCTAGTTTGGTCCTTATTCATACACTTATAGGTCCTACAGAATTAGTGAATTGACTCTAGCACGCCTAACACAGAGAAAAATCCCACAAGAACAAGGAAGGGGTTAAACTGGAGGTGAAGGATCCCATGTTAGACAAGGCAGGGATCCATGTAGCGATTCCAGCTCTGGATGAATTTATGATCAATGCTCTAGATGAGACTACCGGCTGACCAGGAGAGCAGCAGAATGTTCAGTTCTGATTCAGTGTAGGCTAGTTTTTTTGTCCCCAACCCTACAGACTAACCATCACAGGTTCTGTATCATCTTTCTGTACCAGTTACAGAAAGCAGCTCCGAATTCCCACTTAACACACCACTTAAACATCGCCCAGAAAATCCTCCTCAGTTTTACCTTCGTCCATTAAGCTTAACATTAACAGATGTGATGCAGCGCAGCCCTCACTGCTCTTTAACTCACTTTTCTGAAGCTTTTGTTCCATCTGAATCTTCAGCCAGATACTAACACGCTGGCTCCAGTCTCCCGGGGCTTCTACTTCCCACAGTCGAGACTGTTCCTCTGGATGGGTCTCCAAGAATCTCTGACAAACTAAGCAGGAAAGTTGACTTGTTCAAGGTGAAACAAGTAGAAACTAAGAATTACTAAGAATGCCTACTATCTTAACCTGCCCTCCCGTAACTATTAATATTATTACATATTATTTATAAAGTGCCAAACACTGTACTAGACACTGTACTCATTCAAAGCAAATACAGTGGTACCTCGGGTTATGTACTTAATTCGTTCCAGAGGTCCGTTCTTAACCTGAAACTGTTCTTAACCTGAAGCACCACTTTAGCTAATGGCGCCTTCTGCTGCCACCACGCCACCAGAGCACGATTTCTGTTCTCATCTTGAAGCAAAGTTCTTCACCCAAGGTACTATTTCTGGGTTGGCGGAATCTGTAACCTGAAGCGTATGTAACCCGAGATACCACTGTATATACAAATACATTTTGAAAAATGAGCAAGGTTCATTGCAGGACTTGAAACACCATCATAATCATAATCATAATCATAATTTATTATTTATACCCCGCCCATCTGGCTGGGTTTCCCCAGCCACTCTGGGCGGCTTCCAACTGAATATTAAAAACAGTACAGCATCAGACATTAAAAACTTCCCTAAAGAGGGCTGCCTTCAGTTGTCTTTTAAAAGTAAAATAGTTGTTTATTGCCTTGACATCTGCTGGGAGGGCATTCCACAGGGCAGGTGCCACTACCGAGAAGGCCCTCTGTCTGGTTCCCTGTAACCTTACTTCTCACACTGAGGGAACCGCCAGAAGGCCCTCGGCGCTCAGTTAAATAAGGACTGAATACACCACCCATTATATACAGGCCTCTTAACTGCTACTGCATCCTAGCCAGCAGTGCAGTTCGGTAAGTTTCAATTCTGGACTTAAGAGTCTTAGTGGGGGTTCCTTAGATGGCAAACTACATGACTTCATTGACTTCAAAATATAGTAAGCTACAGTTGCTGTGTTTGAACGGCCTCCTGTTTATTCAGAACAGAAGAAGAACCTTGCTGGATCAGACCAGAGGTCTGTTTAGTTCAGTATCCTGTTTGTACAGTGGCCAACCAGATGCTTATAGGAAGTCTGTCCCCAAGTTCTATTTTTATAAGACAGTGAGATAAACTTTTCTCTGTCTACTTTATGACCTCTATCATGTCTCCTCTTGTCTCAAAATAACACCTCAAAATTGCATTTAGAATTTTGTATCAAGCAAGTTAAGGAAATTTTATCTTGGGATGGACTTGCACTGCTCTACAGATTGCATGAGACAAAGTGGGGAAATCTATCATTTTACATATGTAATGGACCATTACAGAACAACAATTTGAGTATTTTTATTTATATCTGAGCATTTGGAGCAGTCTGAAAGAATGTAAAGATCAGTCTGGGAATTCTGAAGTTTCTTGTGCAACAATTAGTTCTATAACAATGTTTGGAAACCAGTGAGCAGCCTTGTCAAAAAGAGCTTATTTATGTCTTCCGCTCAAACTGAGTTTTTCTTTACAGCAGTGTCTGGGGCCTTTTTTTTTTTAATAAAAAAAAATCAAGGGCTTGCCTCAGTAGATGCTGCACAGCTGTTTATAATGAGAAGTAACTCAATAGACTTGGCCTCACATCATACCATTTTCAATAAGGACAAGTTAAAATAGATTGTATTGGTTTGATGAAAGAATGCACTATTGAGATTAAAGCCTAGGAACCACCAATACCATCTCATTTATGTATTTATTTCACACCTAAATGTATACCACAGACTTCTTGTCTTCCAACTTTTGCAGCCACACCCTGAAATGAACTGCTGATCTAAACCAAAATAATCCCTGGGGCATAGCCCTCCCATAAAGTGACGTATCGTTTATGACATTAGATAACACAAAACATGCTAGTTGTTTGTTGAAATTCTGACCGTACATTAATGTTTTCATAGCAGAGTGAATGCACATTCATGTGAGAGATTTTTGCCTGCAAAATAAAATCACTTAAAATATACAAAATATTATAGATACACAGGCAGAAAGCCTCTTTGTGCTTCCTACAAACCATCATGACCTTTTAAGCCAAATGTTTCTAAACCAAGTCATTTACCTTGGTACATGACAGCAGAAACAGGACAGCTGAGTCCCAGGGCAACTTCAGCTGCAAATGTCTGACAAAAATCATGCAGCATTTTCATACCAACTCCACCTCTTCTAAACTTTTTTCGGACAAACATTGTGTCCAAAACTGGGAGCATGTAGCATTGGCTGGAGTACCCATCACACAGGCTTCCTGGAAGCAGAAAACAACATTGCCTGTAATTAAACTGAATTCCAAACACAGCTCATGAATGAGTTTATTAAAATCACTATGAAGCTGTAGACAGAAAGCTGGATTTAAAACCATACAGCTCGCTGGGTGGACTAGTATAAACACCAAGAAACTGCCCTTTAGACTCCAGCTCAAAACACACCTCTGGTTCCAGGCTGCAGCTCCTGTAATAGATGGGAAGGATCCTGAGTTGGAAAAGCCCCATCCCAGGTCTGGATTCTGTGACCTTGACCTGGCTCTGACATATGGCAAAAGAGCAGTATTTCCATATGAAATATATCACAGCAGCGTTCTCTCTCTCTCTCTGTGGTTTTTGAAAATCAATGTGTACATTATACACAGTATATTTCTTTCTATTATACAACAGGCTGATTCTTCTTACTCCTACTACTTTTTGAAAAACGCTGCTCACACACAACACTGACTGCCAATCAGCTACTGGGCCATGTTCAAGATCTTGTTAACATATAAAACCCTGAAGAACTTGGGACCAGGTTACTTGAAAGACTGTCTGACTGCCCCCATGTAGACCTGTAAGATCACTTAGTTCACCTGGGGAAAATCTTTATGTGGCACAGCACCCTACAGAGTATCATAGGGTGGTGACCCAGAAGCAGGAATTATCAGTTGTTGCCCCTGTGCTGTGGAATACCTTCCCCTCTGTCATATGTGAAGTAGCAACTGTCAGTGGTTTCAGGTATCTCGTAAAAAACATATCTTTTTGCCCAGGCTTTTGCTGACATTGCATCCTGTTCTGCATGTCTGAACCTTCTGAATTCCTGTTTTATTTGCTTTATGTTTGCTGTTTCACTGGTTTTAGGCTGTGTTTCTGTTTTAGTGTTTAGTTTTTTCAAACACTTAAGATATTTCTGAAATATTAAGCAGTATAAAAATGCTTTTAAAAAAGGAATGAACATAGACCCTTTCAGGCCTATTAACAGCTAAAATCAGACAAACAACATGTGACCCCTTCATGCCCATCAGAGCCACAACTCCCCTCCTATTTTGCTGCAATCACACACACAGCTGATCACAAAACAAGTATTGTGAACAATGTTGAGCTTGGTGGATGACATGTTCTGCAGGCCCAGCTAAATTGGGAGCTCATGGTTTCAGAGAAGCAAGCTCCCATTTCTTCCCTTGATCTCACAGGCAGGTTAACTGGCAACCATGTTATCCTTCAAGACCAGCCACGAATAGCATCATCTTCTCTTTTCTGTTCCAGTTATGAGGACAGCCCAGTTATTTGAATGTCCAAGAATCCTGCTGCATAAGGCACCCTCTTAGGGTGGGACTCATTGCCCTCCAATTACTCATAAGATCAAGCATATGGGCACAGCTAATAAAAGCATTAGGCCCCTGCGTGAGCCAAGAAACCCAGCACATCCTGGACTGGCCGGCAGCCCGGCAGAGATGTCAGATTCTGGCAACATGAGCCCATTCATTTTGGGATGCTGACAAAGGTTTTGCTTCAAGATCTGCAATAGCCTTAAAAGGGGACTGTAGAATTGCTAGCAGGCTCACCAATCCTGTTGTCATCCTATAGAGTTTCTTACTATTTCACTTCTTAATTTGATAGAATCTTGCAAACACCTGGAATAAGGTTGGGGAGCTAAAGGATCAGCTCAATTAAACAGTTGATCGTCCTGCTTTAGGAACCTCAGGCCAAGGATGAAATGTGGCCCCTCTGGGCCTCTCTGTTCAGCCCTTGGGACTCTTTCCCTAGGCCACACTCCTCACTGGCCTTGCTTCACATCCTGTTGAGTGTTTTCTTTTGGCTAAAATGCACCCTTGAGTTCTGATAATCATCTTGCTTTTCTGGAGGGAGATTACATTCCTTCGATGGAGTTACATTCCTTCTAAACAGTTACATTCCTTCTAAAGGAGTAGGAATGTAGCTTGAGGTGCTTCTGGATACAACTTTGTCATTGGAGACCCGAGTGACCTCAGTGGCTGGGAGCACCTTTTATCATCTGTCATATTCACTAGCTACAACTGTATTTGGAAAATGATAACTTAGACACCATCATCCATGCACTGGTACCCTTAAGACTTGATTACTGCAATGCACTCTGCGTGGGGCTGCCTTTGGCCCTGGTCCAGACGCTCCAGCTGGTGCAGGATGCAGCAGCTAGACTGCTGACTAGGCAGACAGCCAAGAGCATGTGACACTTCTGTTAAAACATCTGCATTGGCTGCCCATATCCTACCAGTCCATGTTAAAGGTTCTTGGGTTGATACAAACACTGAACAACTGGGGCACAAGATGCCCTAAGGCCTGCCTCAGCCCTTACATCCCAACGCAATCACTTTGTACACATTTTAAAGACACCCCCCTCACTAATGCTGAATGTGCAGCTGACAAGGGCACAACACACCGTTGGGCATATCAGAATCAGAAGGCATGGCAACTGAGCACATTCCTGCTCCCCAACACATGAAAGGAAGGGGAGAGGTGGTATGACGACTTCTCTTACTCTCTGGGTGCACACACTGAGTGTTATGGGCAAGGGAAATGACAAGCGGAGTCAACGGATGCCATCACAGAAGGCAGTCTTTGTGAAGTCTGCTTCTTCAGGGCCTTTAATCTGTTTGGTTAGGTCACGCATGCTAAATGACTAACCTGTGAGCCAGCAGAATGGTAAACAGCAATTACAAGGGCAGAGAAAAGAGACAGCCATTAACGCTCTCAAACATCCAAAAGCTCAGGAAAAGCCCAACCCCATCCTGCCCCACATCTGAAAGACTCAAACCAAACAAAATTGCACATTCCAGTTAGTTCCCTGATTAACAAGCTGGCTTGGCAGACACTTGTCCAGAGAGACCTTCTGCAGACAGAGCCCTTGTGTAACAGGAGAGAATGTTTCTGCTGAATGGTACCCAAAGTCAACCCATTGTGTGATTTGTGTACAGACACACACACACACGCCTACACAAAACCCAAAAGAGAGAGCAAAATCTCCAGCTTCAAATAAAACTAAGAAGGCATGGCTTGGTGTGTGTGTGTGTGTGTAGATACACACACACAAACAAAAACACATTGTATATTTGTTTAATTCTTAGTATATTTGAAGCTTTGTATCTAATGCAAAAATAAAAATGCATGCATTAGTAGAAAGAGACAGAAAGAAAAGATGACGCTGAAAATACCCTGAAAAGGGTATGGATGACTGACCAGCTGAAACCCTGCATAGCTGCCCATCAACTAATATTCCCAGGGAGGTGTAAGAATAAAACAATTAAAAATACATCATATACCATGTTCTATAACAAGACTGCTGTTTCTTTATACACACTTTGCATCAGCTCCTCTTGCTAGTTAGTTGAGGAAGCAGAAGTCAACATCCTCCTCAAGCTCCTTTTGCTATCCCAACCAAAGCACTCAAGAGAGATCTCTGTATCAAGAAACAATCTTTTAACAATTAGCTCACACAGTTAGCTAAGGAATGAATGGCTAGCCAGTAGCTGCACTATGAATTATAAAGAAAAGCCAAAGAACCACAACACATGTTCTTAAAACAAATTGTAATATATCCAAGCCTTTAACAATTTTCAAAGACCGGCTACATTAAGATCAGCGGCAGGGATTGTGTGACTATAGCGATGTTGTTGGACTGCAACTCCCATCAGCTCCAGCTAATGGTAAGGTTGATGGGTGTTGGAGTCCTGCAAGGGCCACACATTCCCTATCTAAATAGGGTTTAGATAACCCTGTTTTGGGATTATTAAGTCAATATATGTTTTGCCCAAGCAAACAGCCCACTTGCAATCTAACCCAGAAGTCTCCAATTAACAACTTACCAGGTTCAGAAAAACCCAGCATTTTCAAACATAGTTTAAAGTTGGTTTAAGATCCTGGCTTGTTACAACGCTGGTGGGCCACAGTTTCTCAGTTTGCATGAAGGGGAAAACCAGGAGTAATTGGAGACTTCTGGCTCTGGTTGTTGTGAATATTAAGCTGAGATAGGATTCTCCAAACCAAGCCAACCATCTAAAATGGTGTCCTTCATTTTCCTCAGTATGCCTGCATGAATAAAACAAGTGTACCTTTCACTTTTACGGTGTAAAAGGCAGCTGCATCTCCACTCCTCCAAAATATTTTGGCACACTCTTTCTCAGAATGAGGCACAAAGAGCACATCGTGAGTCAAACTCCTCTCTAGCATTCCAAAAATAATGACGTTAAGCACAAAGAGGACAATTCTTTCTTCAAATGTCTGGACCTTACAAAACAAATAGGGGCAGGGGAGGGAAGAAAATAAGAGAAATCAAAACATTCTGGTTCCCAGTAAAAGTGCTTTACATTGGTTGGTGTTGGTGATTTGTGTGATGTTAAAATATCTAAGGAGGTAAGGTCAGCAGGATGACAAATTTGCCCAAATGTATAAGATTTGCACAGGAAATATTCCCAGATTACACATTGTGTAATAAATATGGTTGGAAAACAAGTAAGATTATGACAGAGGGAATCAGGAAAAAAAACCTGCTGGAAAAGGTGGTTTCTGAATTCTGAATTCTTCTTTTTATCTTTTTTATAATGCTTTTTTACTGGCTTCTATGTTATACCACTGTTTTATGAAACCATTTTATTGCCTTTTGGTTGTACTTTTGTATGCCACTTAGAGATTTTTAAATATTAAGCAATTTAAGTACTTTTAAATAAATAAAACACAAAACAAACTAATTTGCTCTAAAGTTATCAGACATTTGCACATAATAGACTTACTGTATCAAATCAGTTGGGGAATATGTAAAATAAAGAGTTAGTCAGAGAGGTATGTCAAATGGCATTAAAATTAAGAGGAAAGCACAGGAAGAATTTTAAATGAGAGAAATCCCTTTAAACAGAACTCCATAAAAAATGCAATTTATGTTTAAATGGTCCAAGACAGAAGGCATTTGTAAATGGGTGTGTAAGTAACACACTGTGCCAAAGGTTAATAAGGCTGGCTCTTCGCAACAGATGGCCAATCAAGCAGCGCTAATGGTGAAGGGCTATTATTGAAAATGAAATAACTCCGTTATCTGATTGTCTTGCCTAGTACCTGGCCAAAGGAGGCAAAGTGGACAGAAATGGAAAAGGACAAACCAGCAGATAAATGGAAATGGGGCTGAGGAAGATTACTGGTTTTTATAGTGTGTGGAACGTGGGGGCATGGATGGCAATGGGGAAAGTTGAACTATCCATGGAAAAGCATTTAGAAAGATGCACCCTGAAAGGGCAGAAATGCTTACAGAGTGGTGTGTTTGCATGTATATATGTATATACCATATTTTTAGCTCTATAAGACACACTTTTTCCCTTCTAAAAAGTAAGGGAAAATGTGTGTGTGTGTGTGTGTGTTATGGAGCGAATGCAGGCTGCACAGCTAAGCCCAAAGCCAGAACAGGGAGACAGAGCGCTGTGCAGTGCTCCGTCTTGCTGTTCTAGCTTGGGGTTACCTGCGCAAAGCCTCCGCAAGGCAGCGGGGTGAAGGCACACACCCTAATCTTCCTCTAAGGTCATAGCTGCTTCAGGCCAAAATACACATGATATGTAGTTTGGATCCATTGCTCTGTGTCCGCTTCTCTGGAGCAGCAGAAAACAACCTTTCTCCCTCCTCTATGTGACATCCTTTTATATATTTGAACATGGCTATCATATCACCCCTTAACCTCCTCTTCTCCAGCCTAAACATGCTCAGCTCCCTTAGCCGTTCCTCATAAGGCATCATTTCCAGGCCTTTGAACATTTTGGTTGCCCTCCTCTGGACACGTTCCAGTTTGTCAGTGTCCTTCTTGAAATGTGGTGCCCAGAACTGGACACAGTACTCCAGGTGAGGTCTGACCAGAGCAGAATACAGTGGCACTATTATTATACAGTGGTGCCCCGCAAGACGAATGCCTCGCTAAACGAAAAACCCGCAAGACGAAAGGGTTTTCCGATTTTTTAGCGGCTTCGCAAGACGAATTTCCCTATGGGCTTGCTTTGCAAGACGAAAGCCCATAGGGAAATCTCTGGGGACAGCGGGGAAGCGCAGCGCGCCTTCTCCTCTGTTCCCGGACCTGTCCTAAGGCTTGCGGTGGGAGGTCCGGGAACAGAGGGGAAGGTGCGCAGCGCTTCTCCTCTGTTCCCGGGGCTTGCGGTGGGAGGAGGGTTTTTCCTCCCCACCGCCAACATTCAGAACAGCATTCTGCATGTTGGCGGTGGGGAGGAAAGCCCTCCTCCCACCGCAAGCCTTCAGGACAGGTCCGGGAACAGAGGGGAAGGTGCGCAGCGCTTCTCCTCTGTTCCCGGGGCTTGCGGTGGGAGGAGGGTTTTTCCTCCACACCGCCAACATTCAGAACAGCCTTCTGAATGTTGGCGGTGGGGAGGAAAGCCCTCCTCCCACCGCAAGCCTTCAGGACAGGTCCGGGAACAGAGGGGAAGGTGCGCAGCGCTTCTCCTCTGTTCCCGGACCTGTCTTGAAGACTTGCGGTGGGAGGAAGGTTTTCCTCCCCACCGCCAACATTCAGAAGGCTGTTCTGAAGGCTGGTGGTGGGGAGGAAAGCCCTTCTCCCCCGCCAGCCTTCAGAAGAGTTCCCGCCTAGGCTGCGGATAGCAGCCTGCTGCCCCGCGCGAGGGGCGCTCGTAAGCAGAGCGCCCCTCGCGCGGGGCAGCAGGCTGCTATCCGCAGCTTGGAGAGCCCTCTGGACCTCTTCTGAAGGCGGGCGGGGGGCAAAAGTCTTTGCTCCCCCCCCTTCAAAAGCCGTCCGGGTCCAGGACCTCTTCTGAAGGCTGGAGGGGGGCAAAAGTCTTTGTCCCCCATGCCTGCCTTCCCGGGGGCTTTTAAATCGCCCGGGACAGCGGAGAATTCATCCGCTGTCCCGGGGCGATTTTAAAATGCTGGTGGGCGGCAGCGCTGCCGCCCGCCAGCATTTTAAGATCGCCCCGGACAGTGGAGAAGTCCTCCGCTGTCCCGGGGTTTTTAAAATGCTGGGGGACGGCAGCGAAGGCTTCGCTGGCGCCCGCCAGCATTTTAAAATCGCCCCGGGACAGCGGAGAAGTCTCCGCTGTCCCGGGGGCTTTTAAAATGCTGGGGGACGGCAGCGAAGCGTTCGCTGCCGCCTGCCAGCATTTTAAGATCCCCCAGGACAGCGGAGAAGTCTCCGCTGTCCCGGGAAGGCAGGCGGGGGGAAACAAATACTTCCCCCCCCCCCGCCGGCCTTCAGAAGAGGTCGGGGGACAGACTGTCCCCGGACCTGGTCTGAAGGCGGTTTCCATAGGAACGCATTGATTGATTTTCAATGCATTCCTATGGGAAACCGTGCTTCACAAGACGAAAAATTCGCAAGACGAAAAGACTTGCGGAACGAATTAATTTCGTCTTGCGAGGCACCACTGTAGTTAAACAGCATCATGAGCCTTCAGAGACCATTCTCTAAGCTCTGGAAGAGGATTGGCTTATTCTTTCCTCCATCTGCACTGCTGACCAACCTCCTGAAGCTGGCATTAGCTCTGCTAGGTACAAAAATACAGGCACAGCACTGTTACCCGAGGAAGACTACTCCCCCAGCACAAGTAATGGGATTAAACTGCTCATGGGAATGGGGTCGAAATTTAACAGAAACAAAACGAGATTCCCACATGGCCATGATTTCCAGTCTCAGAACCAGTAGGATGTATCACTGGTTTCAAAGCATCTCTGACACTCGGTGCACTGTGCACACTGACACTCGGGGAGTTCCTGCCCCAAGCATGGAGCTGGAAAGACGGTCAGGTGCTCACTTTCATAGTCACACTGTGCCTTGAGCTTGGTGTATTGTCAGGCAATAGTCCATCCTGCCTCCCCTGGAATAGGGCGGTCAAAGCCAACGGCAACTGCAAATTATAGCTAAATACCAAGTCTAGTCAAAACTTGTAGATGCCTGGCCCCAGCATTGAAGTTTTGGTGAGATATATATGCATATACTTTGAATTTGAATAAACCAAAGTCCTGTAACCAGTAAAGCGAGATGAGCACCGCAACCCCAGAGTCATCCATGACTGGACCTAACGGTGCCCCTTTACCTTTTATAACCACCTTCAAAGAATGTATGTGAACTAAAAGTATGGGGTGGCATGTGTGCCAGTTCTGCCCCCATGTCTGTCCCCTCCACCCCTAACCTTCCCACACTTAGTAGGAAGGTTGAGGGTGGAGTTGGCAGGAATGGCCACACTAGGGATGGGACTAGCATGCTAAGTCCCGCTATATTTTACTCCCTCCTGTGTTCTCGGAATGCTTTAATAGGGTTTAATTAATCAGAAATGTACTTATCAACAAACAATTCCATAAATGGTTGACAGTTCTAGCATCAAGATACCACCAGCATGTGATGAAAACTCAAAAATGCTATGCCTTCAGGAGAGTTTTCAGAGGCAAGAGTTTTGGTCTGTTCCTGCTACTACTCCACACCATTCCAAAATATTCCAATTTCTCTGAAAAGCTAGATATTAAGGAAATCAAGTCATGTATAGACTAATGTTTCATATAATCCATTCCATACTGTATCAAGTGGGGGCACTAAGCATCACTACCCTATTTAAAAAAGCCAGCACACAATCAACTGAGACCATCTTGCTGACCGATATAAAGGTTTTTAAGTAAATACCTACCTGTTTCAGCCCCTCCCGGGAATGATCAGCTGTTTTCATTACATCTTCAATAAGCCACCAGGAACTATGCAAATAAATTGCTAATACTAAAAAAGAATGAAATGAAGATGTTTCATTGAAATGGTTGCCACCATGATACCAAGAGCTCATACAGGGTTTCAGCTGTGCTGTCTTCCTCTTGCTGTTGTCAGTTATTTCCATTATCAACTATTCATCAAACCACCCTTTGTATTGTAGGATCCCAGGGCAGTATACAGATGAAAGAATTCAAATCAATATAAATAAGAACAGGAAATCACAGCGGCAACTATAGAACCAATTCAGCAGCAGACATAGAATTAACCATACCTAGGTTGGCATTCCTCCCCCCAAATGCCACTGGAAATAGATGTGTTCCTGTTGACAATGGAAAATAATCACCAAGGAAGGCAAAAGAACCTCCCAAAGTATTTATCACCACAGGGAAGACCCTCTTTCAAGTCACTTTACAATGGGTCACACCAGTCATGCAGTATAGACATGGGCTTTTTTCTATTTATTTAAAACATTTTGTAACACTCTTCCATCAATAATCCAAGGGCAGCTCACAACAATAAAACACAATTCCAAGAAAATCAATGCATTGCAATACATCATAAGCCAATCGCCACGCAGACTGGGTATTTACAACCTACAATGGCAGGGTGACCAGGCAGGCCTTTTGCAAGCACCAGGCAAATGTCAATATTCTGTGTTTTTCCAAATTTTGAGATGAAGCTCTCATCCCAAAGCACATACATTTTTTTAAAAAATAATATTTTAGGATAAAAGACACTTAGAAATGCCTAAAATAGATTACACATTTAAATACAATACATGTTTCAATGTAAAGTTTTGTTCAGATTTTTTTAAAACACCCACCTTAACTCAGAAAGAGGCCAAATAAACTTATAGCTGAACACATGCAAAATTGTCATAGACCATCCATTGCTACTTAAAAGTCATCTCCAACACCTTGAAATGAGTACAGAAGACAACAGGGAAACAACGCAAGCAATTTTTTTTGTTCTTAACTGTCATTTCAATCAAAGAATACTTCCAGAAAGAAAAATACAGTTATGTGCATCAATGGAAGATCTACATTACTGAGTGAGATAAAACACACCAGGGAACAGAAGCTATACAACATTTAATGGTGGAGGGCAGAATTTATGTACCAGTAAGTGAAATGGAAGAAGTGGTGTATTTCAAACCGCAAAAAGCTTTAACAGGAATGTCATCAATTGCCTATGTTAGCCCTGAGACTGTACAAATGTTCTAATGCACATATATAAGGCTGGTTTCTCTGCACTAGCTCCCAAGTGAGCTTGAAGGGTAAGTGCAATCAGTTAGTTAACCTATAATTTGAATAAATTATTAAAGTATGCACCAAAATGTGTTTACATGCAAGCTGTGAAAGAAAGGGAAAAGGGGAAGCTGCAGATGCATAATTACAACTAGACCCATTTCATTACATATTTCACACTCCCTTGCAGAGGGTTTTCATGTGTTTTCTTTATGAAGCATGAGCAGCCCACAAAAGGTATTATCCAATTGTAGCTCTACATAACTCGTTCTGATAGCGCAAGGATATATGCTTGCTCAACAGAACTTTATCTTCTCCACTCCCTGTGCATTGCCTAAATCTGTTCTAGGTTCTCCCCCAAGCCTCTGGAGCAGATTCAGAGAGGGCATGGGGTTTGCACAGAGGGTGGGCATGAAAATACCATTGCCCAAGCATTAATACTTGTACTAATAGAATGAGTGCACTGGGTACTGCTCCAGAACTCCATCTTCCCACACTAGCCAAGAAATAGGCAATTAGCAATGGTGAACAAGCACCAGACAAATGGGACAAAAGGAGTCCAACGTCAATGAGAGCTGTGTCGATTTAATAGCAAGCAGAGTTTGGCTCTGCCTAAAGAAACTCTATGCAAAATACATGGAAACGACTTGACTTTTTTATGGCACATTTCCTGTGCTATTCAATAATTTAAAGGAACAGAGGGGAAGTAGTCCAGTAAAGCTGACATAGCAACTGTCACATCATATTGCTTGGATTACTTTGCCTGTACAGATCTCTTTGCGGAAGGAGAGGGAAAGGCTTCTCCATATCCCATATGAAGGTATATTCACCATTAATTTAAAGTGGTGGCTGGTACCCATTGGGACTGCTGTGGCAGAAGGCAAGGAGGCCAATGACAGGCGGAGTCAACTAAGTCTGCCTTTGTCTCCACCCTCCTCCTCCTGCTGCCTGTTGAGGTCCGCAAAGGAAACACTGAGAATGCAGAGGAGGAGGAGGAGAAGGAAGAGGATAGCCAATGTCATCCACTGGACTGGCTGTAAGAAGGCAGGCAGGTGGAAGTTGACTAAGGACACAGTGTGGTTGGTGGGGCAGTGCCCCGTTCACCCTAATGGACGAGCCTCCACTATTAATATAGTATAATAATATAGTAAACAGATTTTCCCTTAGTGCACTCATGTTCCCATCTAGCCAACTTAAGTCCCCACTTAAGTCCCCACTTAGCCAACCCCACTGAGCCCACTTAAGTCCCCATTTAAGTCCCCTTAGCCCACTTCGGCCCCCTTAAGTTCCATTTAGCCCATTTTGAATACAAAGAAGTCTTACAACACCTTTGTGACCCTCATTATGGAGAAGGGCATATCAACACCGACACAAAAAACACTGAGAAGAGAGAAGGAAGGGCCTCAAATGCTTTGGACCTGCATGTGCATTGACAATAGGCAGGACCTTCACCCCATTGTTTTAGAAGACTGGTGACAACTTTTTTAATTTCAGCAAGCCTACCCAGACATATAATTTAGTTACTTATATTTGTTTTCAAAAAAATTATATGTGTTTTATATAATAATAATAATAATAATAATAATAATAATAATAATAATAATAATAATTTATTATTTATACCTCACCCATCTGGCTGGGTTTCCCCAGCCACTCTGGACGGCTTCCAACAAAACACTAAAATACAATAACCTATTAAACATTAAAAGCTTCCCTAAACAGGGCTGCCTTCAGATGTCTTCTAAAAGTTTGGTAGTTGTTTTTCTCTTTGACATCTGGTGGGAGGGCGTTCCACAGGGCAGGTGCCACTACCAAGAAGGCCCTCTGCCTAGTTCCCTGTAACTTGGCTTCTCGCAGCAAGGGAACCGCCAGAAGGCCCTTGGCGCTGGACCTCAGTGTCTGGGCAGAACAATGGAGGTGGAGGTGGAGACGCTCCTTCAGGTATACGGGACCTTGATAATTATTTTAAGCCTATTTGTTTTTTAATAGGTTTTTTTTTATTATTCCAGGGCTTTTTTTCCAGCTGGAACTGACAGGAACTCAGTTCTGGCGCCTTTGCCTTTACAAGAGAGGCATTCATGGTGAGTTCCAGCACTTCTTTTTCGAGAAAAAATAGCACTGATCTTACCTGCCATTTTATTATGTACACTGCTTAGTGAGCTTTGGGGTTAAATGGTTTATAAATCTTTCTAAAGAAAGAAATAATAAAATTAATAAATGCGCATTCAGAATCTTAGAAAGATCCAAAGTTGGGTATATTGTGGCAAGATGTGGTGGGATGGTCTGGTTTAGGGCAGGGGGAGCAGTTGTAAAGGACATGCATGACGCATAGGTCATAAGACATCTGAGGGTCTAGAACACAGCTCAGGACATGGTTGACATGTCCTAGTCTAGTCACCATCCATGTCCAACAGGTGGAGCATGGGGAGAAGACAGCATAGTGGGAGGCTCCCCAACAGAACTTTAGTTTTTCACAGACCCTAGGAAAGGCAGGAGGCCATAGTTTCCACTGGTGGAAGTCTTCCTACCTTTATTTTCCTATTGCAAACTTAACTGCAGTGCCTTCAAAAACTGAAGTGGAAAAGATAAACTTCTTACCTACTGCATGGACTGCAAACTTTTACACCTAGTTATGTAATTCAGTGTGAAGGTATTATGGCACACAGTGTACCACAGAAGTACAAGGAGAACATTTTGAGTCCAAAACTCATTTATAAGTTTACTCTTCTCCATTACTACAGACTGATGTCAGGAAACAATTTGTTCTTTTGTTCCCATTTATACCTTATCACAAACCATTACCATCCTGCAATCCTATTAAAGCAGGCTTAAGGGAGATCTCAATCACAAGGTGTCTAGAAACAGTGATAATAAAATATTTGGCGGAAGGCTGTAACTTTGGTTCTCAGTGTGGCTCAGTTAGCAAATCTCAAATAATGGCAAATCAGTAGACAATTGAGAGAAACTGTGGAAGAGTTTAGTAATGAAGTAAGATCATGTTTTTAAATTGGGTCGTGGATTAAAATTCAAATATAGGCAAAAATAGGAAGATAAAACATAGAGAGGGAAATGTTCTCCTGTGTTGGTTTGTGTGTATTTCTGCAGAACACAAATATTTGCAGACAAAAAGTTCTTAAGAGCATTTGTTATGGGAGGGAAGTTAAAAATGGTATACTGGTAATATTTAAGTAAAGATTTGTACAGCAATTCCACAAAGCTCATGAATATTTATGAGAGTGGATATGTTATAGACCCACTGCCAACACCCAAGTTTCAGTTTAAATAGGAAACACATTGTTAAAATGCATTTGCCACGTTTCAAATATCTGAAAAGTATTGAGAGATATTTGTTTCAGTGTTCATTTAAACAGTAGCATAAAGTAATGTTGCTTACCTGCCCACTGACATTGGATCTGCAGTACCAGCAAGAACCTGGGAAAGACACTACTACCTTTTCTCCCAATTTCTCCATACTTTTGCATGAAGGTTCCAAATTCCTGGCAGCTCCAGGTAGGGCTGAGAGACTCCTGCCTGAAACCACGGAGAGCCACTGCCAGTCATTGTAGACAATACTGAACTAGATGGTTCAATGGCCTGATTTCAGGATAAGGCATAAGAATAACTGTGTATCTTATTGTTGAAACCTGCCCCAGGACATTATGATAAAGGGTTGGTAAGAAATCAAATAAATGAATAAGGTTTTTCATGTATTTGTTAGCAATAGTAGTAGTTACATTTATATTCCACTCTTCGTCCAAGAAGCTCAGAGCAGTTTACATATACAACTTTCACATGGCCTCCCATCCAGACCCTTTTCATGGCTAGACTGCCTTAGCTTCAGCAGCTGAATCATATCGTATGCCTTCAGATCATTCTGTGAGCCATGCTGCAAACTGGAGGAATAGGGTAAGCCACTCACCTGTGTTCTTATCTTGTGGATCAATTAAAACCAGAAGCTTATGTTTGCTGTCTTCTTTATACAGAGGAAGGAAGTGCATCAATGGAGCCTCAAGTTTAACCTGTAATCAAAGCTGTTATTTGCATTCATAATCTGCAACAAAAAGTAGGACTGCAGTTGCTGTTTTTAATTAATAGCAAAAGTCCAACTGTATAAACTTGGGATCTGTCTATGGGAAATGGCATTGAGGTTCCAAAACTACACAAGCGCATAATTGTTATAACAAACCAGGATCAATCCAGTTTCAAATTTTGGTTTGTTAACTGTGGTTTAGACATACCAGTTTCCTGCATTTTTACATAAAAGAGCCTGCAGTTTTCTTTCAAACCACAAACAGAACTTTAAACTTCCTTCCCTCATTCTGGAAAGATGGAGAAGCACATGAACACAAGCATTGTCAAAGTAAATAACTGCTGGCCAGAAAACATTTGTTATTGGTAAACAAATATAGAAAGGTAAATAAATACTGTAGTAAAATAAACAAATAGAAAACAATGGTTTCCTGTCAGTTCTGAATCAAGCCTAAGTGTCATATCGGCTTAGAACACTATAAAATTATGACCACTGCATAATAATGGTATCTATAAATGGATCATAGCATTTATAAAGTAATCAGTAAGATTAGGCTGCCCCACTCTGTAACACACTGTGTCACTTTCTGTGGGGCAGGGAGTGGGGGAGGTAGAAATTCCTAATCGTGTATGAAAGAAGTATCCTGTGATTTTAAGGTGGTTGGCGATCCAAATACAAGTTGGCATTCTGGGTGTTGGAACTGACCCCCCCCCCAAAAAAAAACACCACACACACCTCAATGATCAATTCAGTTCCACTCACTGAACAATCCAGAATAGACGTACCTACTCTCCTTTAGATAAAAGCCATTACCAATTTGTTTATTTCACACTTTTTTTCAAATAATAATAATAATAATAATAATAATGTATTATTTATACCCCGCCCATCTGGCTGGGCCTCCCCAGCCACTCTGGGCGGATTCCATAGACACCTAAAATACATACAAAGAATGTATGATAGTTTAAAACTGGCCTAAGCAAAGATACTTGCGTTTAATTAAAAATGAGCAACAAATTCAAAACAGTGAGGGCAATACCCAGGCCCAAAATGATGAGGTGGTAGAAATGAAGGGAAAGGGGATGTTTAATTACAAGCATCTCATCTCATGCTTGGAGTGAACATCATCTCAGTGTAATCCTCTTCCACCATAACATTAAGCCAAATACCCAGTTTTCTTTGCCACAGAAATTGGGAACATTTTGATTTTTCATCTCAGAACTTGATTAGCAAACTGCCAAATCCAAGTGTTTGTTATAACTGGGATGGGGGACAGGGCTGAAAGAAACAAAGAGAAGATGTTCCTTAGAGGTCTGTTTTCACTCCACCCCCCAAATGCAACAGAAAATTAAAATAACATTTAGGTTCTGATTATAAACCACAGAAACCAGCATACTTATAAATCACAGCCAAGATTGCATCCTTAGCTCACCCTATTGTGTCTCGCTTTTGTAAGGATGCAGCATCACTTAGCGTGCTAAGCTCCTCAGTCCCCCTTCCCCCTCTCCCCAACTGAGCACCAGATGGGATGCTAACTCTGCATCCAGGCACGACAGGTTGAGCTAAGGACAGAACAACAGCCTGAACCCTTTTGTGTGTGTGTGTCTTTCTCTCCCTCCCTCCCCCCCACCATGCCTTGTGTTTTATTTAGCTTTGGAAGCAGTTCCATTCTTGAGACGCCAGAGGGCATTGAAAGAATGTTTTATTATGCCAGGCATCCTTTCCTCTCAGGCTACATAAAAACTCACCTTAGGTACACAGGTTGCTCCACTCACCTGTGGAAATGACTACAAACCATCTTCCAAAACTGCATGAAGCCATGGTTTCAGTTGGCTTTTTTCGTTGCTCCAGCTCAATAAACTAATGCATTTATGGAAGCCTCCCCCACCCACTTGTCTTGCACTGTGAAGCAGTGACACGGTGAAAGGATGCCAAAAGGATTGAGGGATGGGAGAAAGACTTAAACATCCCATTTCCTTCCAGCTGGGAACAGCCTGCATTGCAGACTTAATCTCTAAGCATTTTATCTCGTCTGCATCAACCCTTTTTGTTCAAACTTTCCATGACAACCCAATGCACATTAGAAAACGCAATTGTTAGAATAAAAACACCCTCTGGCACTGAAAGCAAATCAACTGTATCCAAGCAGTTGCAGATCATGCAATAACAACTTTCAATCTACAGTGTTAATGTCCTCCCAGATCAGGATTATGGGGAAATAAAATCTGCAGCCAGAATCCAATGAGGTACTTCAGTCACACACCCAAGCGTTTCTTCGCACGCAGTGGGATTGTTGACATTTTTAATTGAACAGTAGATACATTCATCCCCATGTCATAACAAATGCCGCACTGGAAAGCCCCCTCAGTTTCATAAGAGGCTTCCTATACAGCATGGACAGGTCCTGCCTGAGTAGCAGAAATCAGAAGTACCTTTGGACACACCAATCAAGTCAGATGTAGCCGGATGAAACAGAAACCCGTGATCTGAGCAATGCTGGCTTCAGGACTGAAAGGCCTGCTCTTTGCAAAGTCCATGGAAGTTGCCATTTCAATTTACCACGATTCCACAAACTGATGCTCTGCCAGGGGCATTTTGGGAAACTGAAATTGTTGTTGTTGTTATTGATCCGCCCTTCACCCTAAGGTCCTAGGGTGGGTTACAATATTAAAACACAATACTGTAAACAGTTTAAGACAACTAACAATCACAAAAATAAGCTGGGCCCTAAAAATATCAAAAACCAGCATAAAGAGGTGTGTTTTCAGCATTCTCTGGAAGCTGTATAATGAAGGTGCCGGACGCACCTATGCGGGGATGGAGTTCCACAGCTAAGGGGTCACCACAGAGAAGGCCCTCTCCTGGGCGACCACCATGCCAGCCTCTGAGGGTGGAGGAACTACCAAGGGGGCTCCTACTTCCTTCTGCCAACCTCAGAACCTAAGGTGGTGAGTAGGGAAGAAGACAGCCTTTGGGGGATTTGGGTCCTGCGTTGTTCAAGGCTTAAAACACTAATGTGAGCACCTTGCATTGGGCCTGGAAACGAACAGTAAAGCAGTGCAACTGTTTCACTGCAGGTAGGTCACTGGAATACCAAGGTGACATACATGCTCCACAGCGATGGTGAGGGGACTCGGGACTGAATGTGTCACCAGCTCGATCTCACCATTCCACAGTGAGAAAAGAGCATCAACAGGAGCACCAGCCATGTCTAGTGGAAAGATTCCATCATTCTCCGAGAGAGGAATGACCCAATGGATCCACCACCCATGCAGAAATGGGTAACTACATCCACCCCAAAGCTCACCAGGGAATTGTCCATGCTGTTGTTGCTCCCTGCTGCTGCCGCTTTGCAAAACCACAGCTGAGGCAGAGCAGCAGGACAGGCTTTATGAGCCATAGTAACATAAGAAGAGCCTTATGGGATCTGGTCAAAGGCTGATCTACTCCAGCATCCTGCTTTCACCAAATAGATCTTTAAAGGAGGCTCTTAAGCAGGACATCAGTGCAATAGCACTGTCCCCAAATGCAATTCTCAGCAACTGGCCTCCAGAGGCATACTGCCTCCCATGCATAGGTAGAGGATAGTCATTGTAGCTAGTAGCCTCTGAGGAAGGTGAATTGTGTGAGAAAAGTTAGCCAAGCATGAGAAAAAGGAATTGTTGCCAAGTCGGAACGCAACCTTGTAAGAAGCTGTGTGTCAAGAAGCTTATATCTCCTGCTCCTTCTTGCCAAATGTATCCTGGGAGCTGTTTCAGCTGAAATTGCTTATTCAGCTGTACTGAATACTGTAAAAATACTCTTGATTTTAATAATGGCAGCAACTATGGGCTTGTCCACACTTGTCCCATGCCTCCAAAGCACAGGTCTGAGCAATTTCTCATTCACCCTGCTGCTTTCCCATTGAAAACCCGCTCCTTACCACTGAATCGGAGCAAACGTCAAGCTGCAGAAAACCCAACAGATGTTTGCTTCATTTCAGCAGTAAAAAGCAATATATCCCTGGAGGAAAGGAGTGGGGAAAGCAGAAATGTGGACGAGCTCTATGTTTCAGCATTTCTCTCCAGCCAGCTGCTGTACTCTGAAGACATCAACTGACTCTTGTTTGGTGTAGTCTATTCCCACTACACCACTGATAAGCTTCATCCTCCATGAATACTCTTTCAAAGCCATCCAAGTTGGTGGCCGTTACTACAATTTGTGGGATAAGACTTGACAAGGTGCTGAAGCCCAAGCAACTTCTTCAGGAAACCAGTTGCTGAGGTGGGATTAAGTCAAGTAAGCTATTGTAGGCAAACCAATGGGCTCATGTTTCAAAGCCCTCTTTAAAAGGCAAGGAAAACAGGCATGGACAACACTAACACCTACAACTGGCAGGCAATTACACAACTCTGGATTGATCTGAACTGATTTACATATTGGAAAACTGGGCTTCTGTCCCTTCCTGATCAACAGGGTAAATAAATTATATTTGCTTCATTTCAAGCTCAAGATTCTGCACTGGAGAAATACTTTACCATAACTCTAAATGGATATGGCCAATAATGGCCTTTGCCTGGCCTAGCAAGTAGTTTTTGCTTGTTTTTAATTTCAGCCCGTATGAATTTAAGTTCTTAAGTTGCATTTTGCCCACTTCTGCTTTACAGACTTTCACTCTCATCAAGAAACTAAAAAGTCATAGTTTGGCTTGAAACATGTAGTGATTTTTAACTCCATGGGACTAGCCAAGTCATCATTACAAAGAATTCTGGGCAAGGGTGATTTCATTTTGCTACTATCTAGAAAGAAGAAGTAAACTACACTTACTTTCCCTCTTCCTGGAATAGATAAAAACTCAACAGCAGATGATGGCTCCTCTAAAATCTTTGTATAATATGAATGAGCTTCTTCTTCCAGAGCCTCGGGTTTTCCACCTTTAATATCCACTGGATAAAGATGATCTAGGTGAAAGGAGAATGTTAAATATTGGCCTGTTTATGTGTACTGGTCAAACACAACATGAGTGTCAAACTGTGTTGTTGGGTAGCATCATTGCCTTATGAAGAAAATACAATGAAGTTCTTCACACTATGCAATAATAAGAATACAGTATTTTTAAGCAGTGCTGTGGTGATTTACTATTAAATATGCTACTTCTCACTAGGATTGCAACACTTAATAAATTAAGTGGTTGGATTAATAGATTAAAAACTAAAGTGAACTTTAACACAAGTAGTTATAAAAATTTCAGATGCCATGTGCAATCCTAAAATATATTATTTCATTTTCTTACTCATGGATGGGGAACTGTGGCCACTGATGGACTCCATCTCCCATCATCCCTGACCATTCGCTATGCATGCTTGGCCTGATGGGAGCTGGAGTCCAACAACACCTGGAGCAGGTGTGGGGAATGTTTGGTTCTCCAATTGTTGCTGAGCTACAACTCCAATCATCCCAGGGCAATGGCCACATTTGCTAAGGCCAACAGGAGTTGCAATTCAGCAACATCTGGAGGGCCACAGAATGACCACCCCTGTTCTAAGAGAATGTCTGCTATATACACACACATGCTTCATAAAATACGCATTTCACTAAGAGAACTATATAGGATGATTAATAATTATATTTAAAGTAACAAAAGAAAGTATATTTTGCTACAGAATTGTTTTTTTTAAAAAAAATACTGAATATTTTTGTTTAATTGAGCGACAGCCCTACTTCTCTCCAAACTCAAACTTTGACCACAATGGTGTACAACTTTTTGTAGGATCACTCATTCTGTCTCACATAGGAGGGCCTAAAATGAGAATGTATACGAGAGTATATATAATGAGAGTATATAAAGCAGCAGCAAAACTACAGGAACAATTTTGCTCCTTCACAGTAGCCAGAACCACAAAGTAACTATAACGTTTTCAAGGAAAGGTAGAAAAATGTATCTACCTAATTTCCTATGTTATAACAAAACCACAGCAATAACAACTAGCTCAAAATGGTCTCTTCTTAGATTTCTGCATAAGCAAAAAATTGAGAATTTCCAAATTGGCAAAACAAACCTGAGAGCTATTTCCTTCAAACGTGGTCCACTGACTAAAATCCCTTTAGTTTTTAAAATTTTCAACCTTGCAACTGAGATACATTGCAGATTAAAGAATTTGTCCACTATCGTACATTCAAAGTCTTTGATTATGGACATTTTCTAAACAAAGTAAATGTTTTTGCAAGAAATGGAATATATATTTTATATCTATTTAACTAATTTAACAGATCTGTTAAAGATTAGTGGAGAAGTCAGGTGGAGGAGAGATTTAGGCAGTGAGAGCAGGGGCAAGTGTTAAAGCCTCCCCCCACCTGCCGCCCCGAAACTGCTCTGTTCCCAACTGTTCTGAGTGAAAACTTTATCTAAGAGGGTTATTGGGTCACCTTTACTGTACACCCATTTTCCTGCCACTACAAAATGCCATTCAGCAGGATAGGCTTCAAAATTACTTCCTGGCCTTCTCAAGCTACCTTCTAAAGGCCTAATATTTCCTAGAAATATTAGCCAGAATGGTGGGTAAAAGGTAAAGTTAAAGGACCCCTGTATAGTTAAAGCTATGGTTTTCCCAGTAGTGATGTATGGAAGTGAGAGCTGGACCATAAAGAAGGCTGATCGCCGAAGAATTGATGCTTTTGAATTATGGCGCTGGAGGAGACTCTTGAGTGTCCCATGGACTGCAAGAAGATCCAACCTATCAATTCTGAAGGAAATCAGCCCTGAATGCTCACTGGAAGGACAGATCCTGAAGCTGAGGCTCCAATACTTTGGCTACCTCATGAGAAGAGAAGACTCCCTGGAAGAGACCCTGATGTTGGGAAAGATTGAGGGCACAAGGAGAAGGGTACGACAGAGGACGAGATGGTTGGACAGTGTTCTCAAAGCTACCAACATGAGTTTGACCAAACTGCGGGAGGCAGTGGAAGACAGGAGTGCCTGACGTGCTCTGGTCCATGGGGTCACGAAGAGTTGGACATGACTAAACGACTAAACAACAACAAAAGGACCCCTGACCATTAAGTCCTGTTGCGAACGACTCTGGGGTTGTGGCGCTCATCTCACTTTACTGGCCTAGGGAGCTGACGTTTGTCTGCAGACAGTTTTTCCGGGTCATGTGGCCAGCATGACTAAGCTGCTTCTGGCAAAACCAGAGCAGCGCACGAAAATGCCATTTACCTTCCTGCTGGAGCAGTACCTATTTATCTACTTGCACTTTGACGTGCTTTTGAATTGCTAGGTTGGCAGGAGCTGGGACCGAACAACGGGAGCTCACCCCGTCGCGGGGATTCAAACCATTGACCTTCTGATTGGCAAGCCCTAGGCTCAGTGATTTAGACCACAGCACCACCTGTGTCCCATAGAATGGTGGGTAGTGAACCTCAAAATAAGGCAGGCCATATTAACAACATCTGTGTTTGAGACTATGAGCGCAAGCATACTGGAGTATAGCATACTAGAGTAATCACAAACTGAGCAATGCAACAGCGGTTAATTTCCACTGCAAAGCATAAGTCAGCACTTTGTACTAAAGAAACCGTGGGGTGGGTGAGGGGATATAAGAGAGGTACACCGGCCCTCCTAGAAGTATGTCAAACAACCATATTAGGCAAAGGGGATCCACTCCACATTAGGAACAAAATGAGACATCATTATTATTTAATGTGCTAATAAGATATTTTTAAATAGAGGAATGCTTTGCAGGATTAATACCAATCTTATTTTTAAAGTCTTTATGCACAGGTTTAAGTTCTGGGTATGTGTTCCATAAACAGCAAAATGTGTGGCATTCCATCTATGAAGCTGAAAAGCACGCTGTATTCTATCCCAGTAATGCCTGAATTATGGATACAGCATTTTGTTTGTCCCTCCTGTAAACATGCTGGCAACATAAATCTCTTAACCTTTCAAAATCTCTTAGCAAGTACAGTATTCTTCATAGTGGTTCATGTGAACTTGTGTGATGATGATCAATATATAGAAATACAAAAAGTACAGAAATATCACAGGGCAAAATCTTTAGCTAAATATTCTTGCACCCAACATACTAGGCAGTATAGAATCATAGTGTAGAATCACAGAATTGTAGAGTTGGTAGCGACCCTGAGGATCATCTAGTTCAACTCCCTGAAATGAAGGAATATGCAGCTGTCCCATACAGGAATCAAACCTGCAACCTTGGCATTATCAGCAATAATGTTATTCATGTTCTGTTTAACCCAGCAGAAAATATAGTGTCATAAGTTTAATTTACTTTCAAATCTGGGTATTTAACTTTTCAGTAGGCGAGATGGCGCTGCATTTGCCGTTCAACTTCTTCAGCATGTCTGTTTCTCAAAATGTAAGATGAGATACAGACACGTGCCACTCTTCTTTCTAAAATATTTTGAACTGCAAAAGCAGATCTCATAAATATTCTGTTTCCATAAGCCCAAAGTGTTTTTATACATGACAAAACAACTCTTGCTGTTGTCTCACAGAGTGATGAGAGAGAAGTAAAAAGTTGGGGGTGGGATAAAATTTGCCAATTTCCTTTTTCTACTTAGATACTGTTTTCTGCAACTGCCTGGGTTATGGAGTGTCTCTTTCAACAGCTCTGTAACTGGAGATTCCAAAATTCCAAGGAGAACTTTGTAGCCAATTTAAATTGCTGGATTACATTTAAAACAGCTATTCATCCACAGCTACGTGTTAAGAGAATATTGAGCCAGAAAAGCTACAATAAACCAGTTTGAATCTATTTAAAACAGAACAAACTTATATGACCGTCACCAACAAAGGGGGAAAATGAGAGTAATAAAATATGAGGGGTTCTCTGCAACCGCAGAAAAGATACAGTGCAACCATCCAGAGAGTATATTTAGAAGAAGAGGCCTCCTGCATTTGAGAGATTCCAGACATTCTAGCCGTTGCATTTCTGCAGAGCTGAGAGGGACTGCCATCTTAAATAACCCAAGCTGGTAAACAAGGTCATGACATCACACAGGCTGATTCTACAGCAACAATGTCAACAAAGGTCTCAAACCAGTAGGTTGCAGCCTCAGGTCTTTTACATGTGGTAATTAGCTACATTCACACCAAAAGTAAAATATTTCTGTTGAATCTAAAGGAAATAACATACATAGTTTATGTCCCTGTCTAGGAGTCTTCTGTTAATCATGAAAAGACCAGTTTCAGAAAGGAAGAGAGAAAGAGCTCCGTATCTAAGGCACCCAAAAAGGTGTCCTTTCTTCAATTAAAATTAGCACTGAGATCTTAAAAGCAATCAGCCAATTTCCTTTTTTGGATGACTTATTTCTGGACTTGTTTAACTGATTTTAACAACTGCAAACTTAGGCTTTTAGGTACAGGAAATCACATCTTCATAACAGAGGTTGGAACAGAGGTTTTTTTTTCATATCCTTTATTCTACAATACTTTACAATAGCTTCCACCTTCCAGTACAGAAGGACATTTTGTACTTACTGTATCTATCCACCTGCAGAGCATCCTAAGCATCTGCCACAGATCTGCCTAAATTTGGACAATAAAATTGGTTATCTAGAAAAAAATTCACTGCCCTAAATTAATTGAGAACTGATATAGCATGCTTGACTTATATTTAGGAAACAAAACTAAGGCTGTAATTTTATACTTGCTTATCTGTAAGTAAGCACCACCAAACTCAATTGAACTTACTTCTGAATAGACATGCATAGGGTTACACTGTTTAAAAGGTATCCCATTTTAATTTGATTGAACTGAATGACTGAATGACAAGTCAATAGCATATATTTCACTTGCATTAGATTTTAGAGGAGGAAATGATGGCTCAGAAAATTGTTGGAGGGGATGCGCAGTCAAAGGTACATATTTCCATATGTGGTGGTGTTGTGACATCATCAAACCCTTCTGGAACGCTCTCTTCAAATAAATAAGCTTGATATACAAGAAAACAATTGAAATGTCTGCTGCAATAGCACCACTTGCGCTTAGGATCCTGTCTACTCGTGATTATCCTAAAGATGACCTCTTGAGCCTTTCTATTGACTGCTGCTTGTATGGATAGCCAGATGTTGGAAAACCAGTGATGGGCTGAACAACGATTCTTGGTAAGACAGACTATGCCAGGTGAAAGCAGCAAAGGGCAAATGCTATCCATATTCCTTTTATAGCATGTGGCAACTGTTTATTGAATACATACATAGTTCAGACTGTGGCAGGAATCCACCCAGCACTCATGGGAAAATGTGGTGTGATCTCTTAGAGTTATCGAATGAAACTTTAACACATAGCATGATAAAAACTCTGTAATTTTATCAGGACAAGTAACTTGTTTACTGTTGTAACAATTGTTTTCTCAATATTTACCTTCTGTACCATGAAAATAAATAAAAACAGTATTTTTTAAAAGAAAGGAAAAAAGAAAATTGCTTAGAATGCCATAAAATTTTTGCAGATAAACACATTTGCTTTCCAAAGATAGTCCCCGGGGGGGGGGGGGGGGAACCAATCACAACTTTTATTTTAGATTCAACTTGTATTCAAACTGCCAATTAAACTGCAAGAAATTTTGTGAAATAGGACACATACTAGAGTTAATTACGGTGGCCTCCAAACTCACTTTGCTTGAGATTTAAGATGGATGGAAATGGCATATGTTGACATGATTGCTTAATCACTGCACCATGTAAATCCCACTATAAAACCACAGTTCTGATTAACTGTAGAATAGTTATTTACTGTCTTGAACTAAAATTATGGTCATTCAAACCCACAGGCCTAGATCACCTCATTACTGATTCAGCACAGCCTGAAGCCAGCAGGAAATATTATTATTCCATAACCAAAAGAATTTTGCCTCTACAGTACAACAGGAAAAACACAATGCTTTTATGTAAAATCCTGCAAGTTCAATAAAAAGGGCATCAAGCTGTCCTATATGTATTTTAACCAATCTTCTGTTCCAAACCTCTGCAAGCCAGATCTCTGTCAAGAACTGACCATAGGTTATTGCACAAACTTAAGTTTATTTGCTTAAAGCTGTTCTTAGTGGAATTTCAAGTTGTAGAAGCTACCAAATCTCCAAATGAAAGGGCCTTTAAGAAAACCTTCAAATTCTCCTAGTGTAGTGGCAGATGTGGGAAACAAAGAGGGCAACTCATCCTTATGATAGGTAAACTGGTAAGACTACAACCCATCAAACTAAATAGTGACAGGTGCCCTGCCCCCTTTTCACTGTTAAATCCTGCCCCCTTTGGGCAATGACCCAAAAGAGAGATTTTGGAAAGAATCCCAAAGCAATCAAAAAAGAGGCAAGATTTGCGGTGAAAAGGGGACACCTGCCACTTTTTAGTATGATGGATGGTACTCCTACTAATCTTCTGCCAGTTACCCACTTATGACTCACACGGCATTTTAAAGGATTTATTTGTAATAAGAATCCCATGTTCCTTGTGTTGTCATTGAGAGATGAGGTTCCAGCCACTCTAAACTCCCTTCTGACCTTCATAACCTTCAGTTACTATATCAACCTACAGCTGACATCAGTGCTGTTAAAGTGATGAATAATCAAATTATTTCCACACTGGGTACATCAATGATATAATTACCCACTTTCAAATAGAGATCATGCCTGTCCCCGAGTAAAGCCTTTACTGGTTCAATCAAGCATGTTTAGGAAGGCTGAAGGAGTTAATGTAGGTTTGCAGAAGTATAAAAATCAGAATGCTAACTATTGAGGAGCGGGCAGCCTGAAGTGGAAGGGGGAATGAAATGCAGTCTTATGTAGTATGCTAAGGCTGACTGGCTGGAATAGTGGATTTTTCAATATTTTGTTTTTGTCACATATTACAAAGTATTATCAAAGAGACTCCTCTAATAAAGAACCAATGAAGGAGACTCCTGAACTTTTTAGCGAATTACTGGCCCATGAGATTTTGTTGTTGATAAGATTTGCTGTTAGGAAATATAGCATTTCATGCAGATTATTATTCATCTTCTGCGAAAAATATGGTGTGTAATAAACAGACAGATGTTTTCTGGAGTTTAAAGTTAACCTGGAATTTATCCAGCATTGTAGATTTTACTAGTATTTGAATATTTAAAATCCCTTACTTCCAATTCAAACCGTTTTTTGTAGCTATATTACGTTTAAAAACTACACACCTATCTCACACAATGAAAAAAATCAAGAAGAAGAAGAAGAAGAAGAAGAAGAAGAAGAAGAAGAAGAAGAAGAAGAAGAAGAAGAATTTATTTATACCCCACCCATCTGGCTGGGTTTCCCCAGCCACTCTATTCTATGTGGTAGGAGATTGTTGTATCACATAGAAGAAAATATCTGGATTGATAAGTTTTATAAATCTGCTTGCTTGCTAAAGAATTACAAATCTGATGTAATACTAATGTGGTAAGTTTTTAAAAATCTGGAATTAAAAACAAAAAATGAGATTATATTATGAAGCACCTTGTCTTTGTTGGTTGAAGGAATGGATGACATTGGAGAATTCACATATTTTAGACTTGGAAGGCAATAATAATATTTTAGGTTGGCACGCTTATTTATGGTATCAAAAGGTGAAAGTACATAAAGGATTTACAAATCATATAATTAGAAAAAAATGGTATAGAGTTTGTGATAAATACAAAAAAATTATTAGAGGCAAAAACACCACTTTGGCTCTCACTGTTGGAAGCTATAGCAGTAAAGAAAAATAATATGATAGAAGGGTGGACAACTTATAGAGATTTATTAAAGCAAGGGAGGAGAGCATCAATTGAAATAATTTAAGGAATTATCAGGAAAATTAACAACATGGATACAATATCATCATTTGAACTAAGTATTTAATAAAAATAGGATACGAGGGTTTGGGGAACAAATATCACAACTGGAGAGAGATCTGCTGCAATGTAATGAAAAAGTGTTATATAAAATTTATAAGATATTATTGGATGGGAGAAAAAGGATGAGCAACTAAAATCCTCAATGATACATTGGGCAATAGATATTGGTCATAATATAGATATGGAAGCATGGGAACGATTGTGGAATATGGATATAAAACTTACAACATGCTATGGTTTAAGAGAAAATTATTTGAAAATGTCACATCGATAGTACCTACTTAACACTGAGGAAATTGGCAAAAATGTATAAAATGTATAAATCAAAATAAAATAAGTACTGGAAATGTAAAGAAAAAGAAGGTTCTTTTTATCATATGTGGTGGTCTTGTAGTAAGGTTAAAGCTTACTGGGAAATGATATATTTAATGAATTGAAAAAGATGTTTAAAATAACATTTTTTTAAAAAAAAACAGAAGCTTTCATTTGGGAAATTATAGGGATGGAACGATCCAAACTGTATAGAAATTTATTTATTTATGTGACTACAGCGGAAAGAATGTTAGTTGCCCAAAAATGGAAAGAAGAAGTCCCAGCAAAAGAAGAATGTACAAAAACTTATGGAATATGCAGAAATGGCAAAACTTACTGGAAAAATAAGAAATCAAGATAACAAACTTTTTATAAAAGAATGGAAATGGTTTATTGAATATTTACAAATAAACTGTAAACATATAAGACCATTGGCAGGATTATTGTAACAACCTGCAGTTTTATAAGGTAGATGAATAGAATAAATGAGTAAAGTTAATTTGGAATATGCAGAAAATATAAAAAAATAAATTTAAGGTACTGCAGAAAGAGGAGGAAGGAAGTCGAGTTTTGAAATGTTAAAATGATTGTAACATTATTGAAATGTATAAAACTGAAAATCATAAATAATATAATAATTTTAAAATAAAAATATAAAACTGCATACAACTAGAGAAGGAATTCAAGCTGCAGCAATATCATAGGAAAAATTACTCAAATCTTTGCTTTCCAAAGCTGAAGTAGGAATATGAAGCAGAGCCATCATTATTTTCATCAAAGAGAGGAAGAAGGTCTGAACAGTCACACCTGATTTGAAATAAATCTGATTTATTTATTACAGATGGGAAAATAAGGCTGAAAGAATGCAGTCCTGAATATCATTTGGCAAAAGGGCGGCTCACAAATGAAAGAAAGAAAAGAAAAATATACTACCAACAATTCTAACAAATAGACCAACTGAGGTTTATGGAGGTATCAGTGGCGTAGCGTGGGGGGGCGGGGGGGGCGGCCGCACCGGGCGCAACATCTGGGGGTTAGGGTTAGGGGGCGCAAATCCACGGGTTAGGGGGCGCAAATCCACAGGTTAGGGGGTGCAAATTACTTGCCTTGCCCCGGGTGCTGACAACCCACGCTACGCCACTGGGTGGTATAGTTTTGTGCAACCAACTTTAATTCTGAGGCATCAATCAGAGACAAGTAAATCAATTTTAATGATAAAGCAGAGACATAAAGGTTTCAGTTGTGGGGGTTTGACATATCTCCAAAATATGACTCTATAGAAAACTGGAGGTGGAGGAAAAAAGAATATGTTACTGGTATGCGTAAAAAAAAAGGAAAGGTGTGGGATTAGCAGCTTAATTTCAAAGCAGAAAATTGACTTAGACTTTGCATAAACAATGCTATATCTTTAAGCGTTCTGACTGACAGTCAGGGTTGAAAAACAACCATTCAGTCTGAAAGCAGAGCCTATTAAAAAGCATGATGTTTCTAAACAGCATCTGTTATGTACTAATAAGCATTATTTAAAGGACACAGACCTTTAATTGCTTCCAAACATGCACTTATTCAAAATTGCCACAAGGCAATCTTTACCAAAAGCATCACATGAGCCCACAGGAATCCCAACAATACAATACAAAATGTTTTTTAGTTTTAATTTGACTTGAAGTCTCAGAGCGCAACAAATGTATAGAGAGGCACTTTTTGCGAATTGTATGAAAATGTTTGTGAAGCTTCACAAGAATGAATTGCAAATAAGAATTACATCAGAGCTATTTGCCATCTGTTGTCAGCAATGCTGTCTTGCTAAAACTGGTCACCAGACTGCAGTTTTGTAAGTTTAAAAGGCAACCTTTTAAATGTGTAACTAAGCAGAAGGCTCTGTGTGTGCTTGACCTAAAACCTGGAAGTCACTTGGCAAATTCATCACAAAGCATGATAAGGATTTTTCGCATGCTTTTTTATTTAGAATACATAATGTTGCTCATGTACTATAAAAGCATAGGGGCAATGTTTTAAAATAGATTGTGTTCATGAAGTTTTTTCACACAAATTCTACAAAACTAGAAGATCAAAGTACCCTCAATAATATCTGAATTACATTTGAAAATGTACGTTGTGGATGCTGAAAATGAGTAGGACTAATCTCAATCCAGGTCTCAATATTTAGGGTGGCATTCAACTAAGTTTCACTCGACATACTGTAATGCATAGACCTAACTTACTCATGTTAATTTATTTTAATGTCTCCTCTGAGTAATACTTAGGTGAATACCACCCTTACAATTCACTTGCGGCACAGTTTTGAGATAAAACCAAATCCCATGGGATGTCAAGGAAGGCAAGGGAAATTTATGTGGATGCAAAGGTCACTTCTCATGTCATATTCCTTAAGCACAAATATTTTGTTGTTGTTGTTGTTTAGTCGTGTCCGACTCTTCGTGACTCCATGGAGCATGGAGCATGGCCATGATCTTAGTTTTTTTGATGTTGAGCTTCAGACCATATTTTGCACTCTCCTCTTTCACCCACATTAAAAGGTTCTTTAATTCCTCCTCACTTTCTGCCATCAAGGTTGTGTCATCTGCATATCTGAGGTTGTTGATATTTCTTCCGGCAATCTTAATTCCGCCTTCGGATTCATCCCGTCCAGCCTTTCACATGATGAATTCTGCATATAAGTTAAATAAGCAGGGAGACACTATACAGCCTTGTCGTACTCCTTTCCCAATTTTAAACCAATCAGTTATTCCATATCCAGTTCTAACTGTAGCTTCTTGTCCCACATAGAGATTTCCCAGGAGACAGATGAGGTGATCAGGCACTCCCATTTCTTTAAGAACTTGCTGTGGTTGACACAGTCAAATGCTTTTGCGTAGTCAATGAAGGAGAAGTAGATTTTTGGGGGAACTCTCTAGCTTTCTCGATAATCCAGCGCATGTTTGCAATTTGGTCTCTGGTTCCTCTGCCCCATCAAAATCCAGCTTGCACTTCTGGTAGTTCTCGGTCCACATACTGCTTAAGCCTGCCTTGTAGAATTTTAAGCATAACCTTGCTAGTGTGTGAGATGAGTGCAACTGTGCGGTAGTTGGAGCATTCTTTGGCACTGCCCTTCTTCGGGATTGGGATGTAGACTGATCTTCTCCAATCCTCTGGCCACTACTGAGTTTTCCAAACTTGCTGACATATTGAGGGTAGCACCTTAACAGCACTATCTTTTAAAATTTTAAATAGTTCAGCTGGAATATCATCACTTCCACTGGCCTTCCACTGGTTATTAGCAGTGTTTTCTAAGGTCCATTTGACTTCATTATCCAGGATGTCTGGCTCAAGGTGAGCAACCACATTACCTGGGGTGTACGAGACCTCCATATATTTCTAGTATAATTCCTCTGTGTATTCTTGCCACCTCTTCTTGATGTCTTCTGCTTCTGTTATGTCCTTACCACTTTTGTCCTTTTTTATGGTAATCTTTGTACGAAATGTTCCTTTCATATCTCCAATTTTCTTGAACAGATCTCCGGTTTTTCCCATTCTGTTGTTTTCCTCTATTTCTTTGCATTGCTTGTTTAAGAAGGCCCTCTTGTCTCTCCTTGCTATTTTTTGGAAATCTGCATTCAATTTCCTGTATCTTTCACTATCTCCCTGGCATTTTGCTTGCCTTCTCTCCCCCGCTATTTGTAAGGCCTCATTGGACAGCCACTTTGCTTTCTTGCATTTCCTTTTCATTGGGATGGTTTTCGTTGCTGCCTCCTGTATAATGTTACGAGCCTCCATCCATAGTTCTTCAGGCACTCTGTCCACCAAATCTAAATCCTTAAACCTGTTCCTCACTTCCACTCTGTATTCATAAGGGATTTGATTTAGATTGTGTCTTACTGGCCCAGTGGTTTTTCCTACTTTCTTCAGTTTTGCTATAAGAAGCTGGTGATCTGAGCCACAGTCAGCTCCAGGTCTTGTTTTTGCTGACTGTATAGAGCTTCTCCATTTTTTGCTGCAGAGAATATAATCAATCTGATTTCGATGCTGCCCATCTGGTGATGTCCATGTGTAGAGTCGTCTCTTGTGTTGCTGGAAAAGAGTATTTGTGATAACCAGCTTGTTCTCTTGACAGAACTCTATTAGCCTTTGCTCAGCTTCGTTTTGAACTCCAAGGCCAAACTTGCCAGTTGTCCTCCACTCTTCCTCAGTAGCATATTGGACGCCTTCCGATCTGAGGGGCTCATCTTCCAGCGTCATAACTTTTATATTCCTGTTGTCTTTGTCCATGGAGCTTTCTTGGCAGGGATACTGGAGTGGCTTGTCGGTTCCTCCTCCAGGTGGATCACGTTTGGTCAAAACTCTCCACTATGACCTGTCCATCTTGGGTGGCCCTGCATGGCATAGCTCATAGCTTCTCTGAGTTATTCAAGCCCCTTCGCCACAACAAGGTAGTGATCCATGAAGGAGACAAATATATTAACATAAATAATAACATGTGTACCCTTATGGGCAGGTTGAAGGGTACATGACTATTCAGTGAACCCACGAGAGATGAGGAAATGAGAAATAAGATGGCAGTACAGGTTAGGGTAGAGAGAAAGGCAATCACACAGAAAGGTCCCAAGAAGACAGAAATAAGCAAAAGAAAAATCAAACAGAAGCCAAGAAATTAAAAGTAGGACCCATGTTAAAGTAATTAACTGGTAGATTCTACTGGCCAGTTGCCAATCTCCCCTTCTTGGGCAGGGTTCTTAAGCTGGTAGTCACAGACCAGATCCAGACACTTTTGGAGGAAACTGATTTTCTAAATCCATTTCAATTGGGCCCAGTTTTGGCACAGAAACTGTTTTGCTCGCCCTGCATGGTTACCTTTCTTGGGAGAAAAACAGCGGAAATGTGTCCCCGTTAATTCTCCTCAACCTCTCAGCAGTTTTACAAACCACCAACCATAGTATCCTTCTGGAGCCCTTCTGGAGCAGCTGTCCAAGTTAGGTGTGGGTAGCACCGCTTTGGAGTGGTTCTGGTCCTACTTGGATGGTCGCTTCCAGAGGGTGATGCTTGGAGAGTGCTCTTTGGCCCCATAGAGCCTTCAGTGTGGGGTTACTCAGCATTCAATTTTATCCCCTACGTCAGTGGTTGTCAACCAGTGTGCTGTGGCACCCTGGGGTGACTAGAGGGACATTCAGGGGAGCCCTGGGTGCCATCATTTCATTAACTTGCAGCCCCCTCCAAAAATCCTCCCCAGCTTCTGTAATTAACAGTTCCTTAGTTTTACAGAGAGGGCTTGAGAAATGCAAGAAAACAGCAAAGTAGCTTGATGGGGTGTCTGCCTGGATGTGTTAGTGTTTTTGAAAATAACCCTGAAAGTGGGGGGTATCTTTCATTTTTCTCTCTCCTTCTACCGTCAACACCCTCCCCCTTCTTCTCTACCTCTCCCCCCAGGCAACCCCCTCCTCCTTAACAGGGAGATTATTATGCTTATTACTAATTACCCACTCTTCACCTTAAGATCTCAGGGCAGGTTATAACAGTTTAAAACAAATTACAGTCACTAAAAATAAGGCAGGATACCTCAGTCAGTAGACCATGAGACGCTTATAAACTTTGGGTTGTAGGTTTAAGCCCCACTTTGGACAAAAGATTCATGCACTGCAGGTGGTTAGATAAATGACCCTCCCCTCATGGTCCCTTACAACTACAATTCTGTGATTCTACGATATACACCTCAAGTGTCAAAAGCCAGGGTAAAGAGGTCATCAGCATTCACTGAAAGTGGTATAGGTGCCAGGCATCTGTGGGGAGAGTTCCAGACCTTAGGGGCTGCCACAGAGAATGTCCTGTTCCAGACAATCACCAACTGAGACTCTGAGGGCAGAGTAACTACCAAGAGGGCACCCCCTGCTGATCTTAGCACCCAAGAGGCTCTGTAGGAGAGTCTTTCAAATATTTGGGGTCTAAGTTGGGTGTTGAGCTGCAATGTGAGCACTTTCAGTTGGGCCAAGAAATGAACTGGCAACCAGATTACACAATGTGGCTGTTTACTGAGCATTCAATCCAATTTGTTTGCAGGGAGGTTATATGAAGCAACTGTTATCTCACTATTTCCAATGCATTTCCCCCCATCACCTTCCTTACCCCACAAAGTCCTGGAAGGGTACCCAATTCACTTTGATTGCAAAATCTGAATTTGTGGTTAGAGAACTGAAAGCCATCCACAAATAGCAGTTTGGAAGTAGCCCCAATGCTAATGGGCCAAAACTTAAAATGGGATCCAGTGGTCTATGAAGGACATTTTGTATCTATGGGGTCAAAAACTGCTGGAAGGAGGATCTAGAAGATTCCTACTATAATAGGAGAACATCCAGAGCATTAATACTTCTGTGGGTCACAAAACCTTAAAGAGAAAAGGACTAAGGCCTAGGAGACCAGGGTTCAAAGACTAACTCTGCTACGGTGCCGAAAAGGTGGCCTTTAGCCAGTCGCTGCCTCTCAGTCTAACCTGCACCACAGAATTGTGAAGATAAAATGAAGAGTAGGTGAACTATGTACATCACACCTAGTTTCCTTGGAGGAAAAAATGTTGTAATAAACTATTGCATATATTGACTAAAAATGAGGGAGGGACCCCATTGCCCCGCCTGCCCTGAGGTAAAGATTCTCACATCATAAAATGCTACACTTTGGTGAAGGGAGGTAAGAAATTAGGGACTTTCAGTATTTACAAGCCGAGAAGCTGGCGGCGGGGTTGGGGAGGAGGCAGGATTTCTGTGCGTGAAACAAAAACATATATCTTCACGCAGAGAACCCTGGGAATTGTAGTTTGTTAAGGGGGCTAGGCACGTAGCTTTCCGGTGTGGGTAAACTACAGTCCCCATGGTTCTTTGCGGAGGAGGGATGGCGTGTTTTCAACCTACGGTTCGGCACGCAGTTGCGGTCTTGATTTCTCAAACGCGAGAGGGGAATGCGCTGTGCTTTTAGTCGCTGCCCTTGTTGCTGTAATCGGATTAAAATATGCACACAACGAAACACACACACACAACTCTCAAAAAATCAAAACACGAAAAGAAAAACACCCCTTTCCCGAAGCTGAAAGCCGTGTGAGAATGAAGCCCCGAGAGAAGCGAGAGCCAGCGCTTCGCAGTCCCTCTTACCCGCACGGCCTGAGGCGGCGCTTCCCGCCCGCTTCTGAGGGGCCACCGCAGCCGCCATCATCACTTCCTCCGGGGCGGCTCTAAAGCCTCCCTGCTGCTCCTCCTCCGTCGGCCCTCAGAGCCGCCCATCGACAGTCTCTCTCCCTCATGGCTTTTCCGTTCACACCCACTTCGGCCGTCGAAATCTCAGTCAGCTCACGGAGTGCGTATAGGTTGCCTTAGCGTTTTCGGCGGGAAGCGGGGGAAATAGCCTACCGTGAGGCAATTGGTATTCTCCACATATCCTCTCAAAAAACAATTGCGACAAATCTACCGGCTCTTGGATGGGAAGCCGTGTTTATTCCCCACAAAATGCCCTCCTGCCAAAGAAATCTATTCGTATTTGACTTTTAATTCAAGGCCTCCTCCCCCCGCCAAAAAAACCCACTTAAAAATAAATACACATGACAAATACATACAGGTGTGCATGTATTCACCACAAAATAGCCTCCAGTGAGACAAAACGATGGGGTTTTTTTGTGGGGTGGTGGTGGTATCCTTATACAGTATTGTGGCAAAGAAACACAAACCACAGAGTAAAAGCTTACAGCTAAAACAGATTTAAAGTCGTGGGGAAATATAATAATGGGAAGATACTTAAAATCAGCCTTGGCCTGAAACGACAGCAAAGTAGGTCCTAGGCAAGACTTTCTGGGGAAGACATCCCACAACTAGGGTGCCACCACTGAAAAGGCTCCTGCAGTTCCCTCAGAGGAGGATATTTGGACGCCAAGATCTCAAGGTTCACATGTAGAATAAGATAGTATTTCTGGTGCCCTGCTCCCAAGGGCTTTAAAAAATCAAAATCAGCGCCTTGAGTGGAGCTTAGAAATGAACTTGGATCTAGTGAAGATGGCAAAAAAAAAAATCACCTGGTCCCATCTAGCAGTCTCGAAGCCATATCCCAAACGAACTGCAGTTTCTGGAACGTTTTCAAAGGTAGTTGCACATGCAACACATTGTAGTGTCCAAGCTCATAAAAATGTATGATTTAATAGCTGCAGTGTCCACAGCAATGTAGGAACTCTACTAGCATGCACTCCAACTGTCCATATTTTAGCCTTCTTGGGGGGGGGGGAATATGGCTTTAAACTTTGGTGGCTTTAAAAACAGATTAGACAAATTCATGGAGAATGAGGCTATCATCCATAGCTACTAACCACATTGTTTATGCTCTACCCCCAATGTCAGAGGCAGTAAGGCTTCTCAGTGAGAGTTGCTAGGTACTGCATTCAGGTATTGATTGTGGGCATCCCATCAACATCTGGTTGGCCACTGTAAGAAAAGGATGCTGAACTGGATGGGCTGATACAGCAGGGCTCTTCTTATGCTCTTTAAAAAAAATTAGCATGCACTTTGTACAATAGCTTCTAGTCCCCTATACACCAAATAGGAGTGATTAGCATAGATACTATGGTTTCAAATTAAGCCAGATGCAACGAGACCCATTTAAAAAGGACGAGGCTGAATTTTAGGTCCATTGAAAAAGCTCTGCTAATGTTTAGCCAAAATCAGCTTCATTGGATTCGCAACCATTGGTTCTAATCCTATAGTAGTTATAGATGCTTCAGTTTAAAATGGAAAATGGTTTTTATACCATATTTTTATGTGTCTTTGTGGTTTTTAACTGTGATTTAAATTAGTGTTATTTTATGATGACAGTATGCCACCCTGATCTCCAAAGAAGAGGGGCATGAAAGAGCCTCAGAGAGGCTGTTTATATTGTAAGCCACTTTGTCAAGACTATTTGCCTGGAAAAGCAAGATATAGAGACATAAATAAACAAAAGATAACTAAAATTGCTTCTACAGAGCACTGGCTTTTATAGTGGACTATAAAAGCCCAAATTTATAAGTAATAGGTAGACTTATTTTATTAATTCAGCATCACTATGCCACAGAGACATACAAAAATATAAGTGATTGGATTATTTCTAATCAGGTTAGATTTGAAATCAATAGCTAAGATTATGTAGTTAAGTCATTCAGCATAGTTGAAAGGGGAGAAAGCATAAGGATCTTTGTAACCATCAATATTCCAGGGCTTGTGTAATTAAAATTATCCCACATCATGTGAAACCAGAACAGTCCCAGTTTGGTGAAGTGTTTTTCCACTGACCAATAGGAAGATGGACATTTTGGAACAGATGGTAAAAGAATATAATAAGGTCAGCTGTGATCAAGCATGATACCAGTGAAGAGTGAGCTGGTTATTGGTGTCCGGAACGTAAAGGATTTAAATTAAATGGACATCAATTCTGACACGGTGGTTGTCACGGGTAAGGCTCAATTTTTTTAGTCCTCTTTTAGCCATGCATGGAATGTGCATACACTGGTCTGCTCTTTGTCATAAACAACTCCAAAGGCACACACAGACACACAAACAACTAGCAACTGGACATACCAACATTTCCAAATGGAAAATAGCTCACTGCTGCAACTTGCTAAAAAAGATCAGATGGTATGTCAGTGGGGTAAAAGAAAATGCATGCTATCCTTTATCCAAGAAAGCTTGCCGTTCGTTATTCCTGTCACTTCCGAAAATATCTGTTGATATCTTTTCCTGTGCGGGCTATTTAGCCTCTAGGGTAAAACTAGAAAAGTGTTGCCTAAAAAGAGCTATAGAGCAAGACTGCTTCCCAGTTCCACATCAAGGTCCAAAATTAGAGCCAACACATGTCAAATTTCAACTTCTCAGTTTCAAAACAAGGAGATAAAAATCAGAGGAAATAACACACACTGTTTTATTACCCCAACACTATAATATATAAACAGTGTGTTGAAATAGCATTCCGGAACATCCAAGTCCCTGGAGCCAATTTTGGATAATTTCTTTTCAGTTATAGTTAATGCTGAATCACCAGTGAAGATGCAATCAGTTAAGAGAGAGAGACTGAGCTTTAAAAGGTTGAAACTCTCCTGGAATGCCACTGCACACTCTTGCTCACTGTTACGCCACTAGCTGCTCTAAAGGCAATCATTACGTATAGGCTTGACATGTGAGTTGCTGGATAGTTTTCCACTGTAGGCCATCTGAGGACACAGGACTGAGAATGAAGTGGCGTCAAAGAGAATCTGAATCTAGCCATTTTCAGTTAGCACACAATTTAAGATTATTTTTGTGTTTCTTAAAATAGCTCCCAGGCAGCCTAGGCAGAAACATTTCAGACGCTCCATAGTTTTAGGTGACTTGGATGAGGAAGTGGGAATGACGAAACTACTTAAGCTTTCTGTAGAATTGTGGAACTGTGGAGTTGGAAGGGATCCCAAGGGTTATCTAGTCCAACCCCCTGTGTTGCCGTAATCTGAACAAAATTATACATATCCATTTTTAATGTCCATATGAGGGAAATAGATTTATTTGGCCACCCGAAATGTCATAAAATCGTATGCAAACATCAGACTAGATGTTTAAAAAACATATAGGGAAGAGAATATAAGAACATAAGAAGAACGCTGCTGGATCAGGCCAAAGGCCCATCGAGTCTAGCATCCTGCTACCACAGTAGCCAGATTTATACCTATGGAAGCATGCAAAGCAGGGCATGAATGCAACAACCCTCTTCCCAGTTGTGATTCCTAGCAACTAGTACAGTGGTACCTTGGTTCTCAAACTTAATCCGTTCCGGCAGTCCGATCAACTCTCGAAACCATTTGGAAACCAAGGCGCAGATTCTGATTGGATGCAGGAGCTTCCTGCACTCAAGTGGAAGCCGCGTCAGACATTCGGCTTCCGAAAAACGTTCGCAAACCGGAACACTTACTTCCGGGTTTGCAGCATTTGGGAGCCGATTTGTTCAACAACTAATGTGTTCGAGAACCAAGGTACCACTGTATTCAGATACACACTCCTTCTGAAGGTAGAGGTAGGACACCATCATGGCTAGCAGTCATCAATAGGCTTAACTTGCATGAAAAGAAAAGGCTGCTGGTGTTTTTTAAGCCATCCATGTTTGATTCTGGTAAGTTTTAAGATGGAAGATTCTGGGGAAACTCAAAAGCTTGCATGCTATTTTATAAACCAGAAAAGTCCAATATGGACTTTGGGGTCTTTCTTATAGGCTAAGACAACTACCTTTGCTCTTTGAGATCACCTTCTTCTCCTTTTCCTTAACTACAATAACCAGCAACAAATTAAAATCCAGAACAGCAGCCATGCAGAAGGGGGTGGTATCAGCAGGTCTGGAGAGCCCCAAGGTCTGCACATGGAAATGGCCCCCCAATGAAACCTAAAAGGGGGGAGGGCAAACAGCCCAATCAGTATGCTCATTGGGCACGGAATGGCACTGCTGGCTGGCTAAAACCCTAAACAGGAGAACATCACACTGCAGCATTATGTTTTATGTCCCATATCTTTCTGTTAAATGTGCAGGTGCAGTTTAGAGGTACTGCAGTGTCATCAATAAATGCCTCAGTCACTTTTTCACCTGCTTGAAACAAAATTGTTGGCACCATTTCTGGTTTTAGTAGCCAATATTATTCAGTCAATATGATCCCTGTGTTGGTTTCGACACTCCAATATTTGAAGAGCTCATAATGAAGTCACTTCTTTTAATACAACAGCTAAACCCTCGGCAGAGGTTTCTTATAGCCACAGTTGCAGGCTGCACATTTCACTCAGCTAGCTCATAACTTGATGTTGTACAACTCTGGTGAGCCCCCCATTTCTTTTACTGAAAAAGCAGTGAAGCAGATACAGAACCATATCTCTGTTTTTCCTCTCAAACGTTTCATCTGTTCCCTGTGTTATACCTGGTAAAATATTGTACTTGATGTTCCAAGTTCAAATTCCTGATCAATCCTAAAACTCACTAGGCATCTTTGGCCCTTTTCTCATTTTTTGCCTAACCCAAATCACAGAGCTGTTGAGAAACCGGAATATGATAACTTCAACCATACTATCCTGCGTTACTGAATATAAGGGGTGGGGCACCAATATGTTTTTCTGTATAGAAAGATATACTGATATTCCCTCTCTGTGGCAAAAACTCTTGGGCAGAAGATAATGTGTGTAATGTAGGAAGGCACGAAAAATTGTCAGCTTGTTAGTTTAAAAAGAATCTCAAAACTGGAACAAAATTTGCATTTGAGTTTTTAAGGAGCCTTATAGTTCTGAAGCAAGCAGCACACTTTGTCTTTAGATGATGGATTTATGTATCATACCCGAAGAGACACCATCTTAGGTTTCTTCCCTGATAGAGCCAGAATGCATTTTAAGATGTTACTTGTGAACTGTAGTTTTTATAAGAACTTGCATTAAAACTAGCATTATTTCAAAAGCTGCTGCATAATTGATAATGGTTCTATGATTCTGTTGCAACTCTAATTTTATTGGGCAAGGGAAGGGGAACCTGTGGCCCTTCAGATACTGCTGGATTTTTAACTCCCATCAGCCTTACTGTGAATGGTCAGCAGCCAGGAATCTGGGAGTTGTTGTCCTTCAACATCTGAAGGAGCACAGGTTCTGCATCCCTGGAGTAGAAGGGGCAAAATCCTTCCACTAGTTCAGTACAAAATTAAGCCCATAGCTAAATGTACTATCCTGCATAAATGTAAAGTGGGGAGGTCTCCTAATGTGGATCAATGAGTGAAATACCTTTTAGATCTTTGCAGTTCATGAACAAAGAGTCTACATTAAAAGGATAAATTTCACATTTCGTACACATCTATGTGGATTGTGGAGTAGAGGATAGATCTCTTCCCCTTATACTACTTACACCTCTGTATCTCTTTATTCATCCATCCGTTCCAGCTCTTCATGAATTCATGCTCGTGGGGAGGCTTACAACATAAAATCTAACAACAAAACACAGCAACTATTAAAATACAGCAACTAAAACATGCTTTCAGATACAAAGTCTTTTTCAGAGCAGAATTATTAACTGTATTTTTTTAATTTGCTATGAAAAATATTACAGGAATATTACCAGAAAAAATAGCAAAAAAAAAAAAAGTTTATTGATTCAGCTATGTGTTAATTGTAAATAGTTAAATTTGTGTGACATAGAACTTGAACACATGCCTGTTTGTCATTGAGAAGCTGAGATAAGGGAACCTTTTACTGTAAAAATCTCAAGAACCATTCAATAAACAACTCACAGCAGAAGTTAGCCAAGGGAACAAATCGTGACAAGATCAGGAATTTATGAATTTTAAGGTTTTAATTATACTTATTTGCTTTCAGGCTTTGGTCCTTTTCAACAGCATCTTGTTAACTCTAGCTGGGAAGCAGCAAAGGTAAGAATGCCCTTTATGTTGAAGTACAAAAAGGAACAATATTCCGGTGTAGCTTTGTGTTTCTCTTGCGTTCAAAGGTAGGGTATTTTTCACTACCTGGAATTATTTATTTGTAATCAAAACATAAGCAAAAACTGATGAAATTTTAAGTGGGGAAATTATAGTATTAATAAAGCATTATGTTCTTTGTGTTCTGGATAGGAAATTTATTGTATACCCAGTGAAATTTTGAACCCAAATCACTGAACCAGAACTTCCTTACTAAATTGTCAATATTTCAAACAATCCAGGAGATCAAGCAATCCAGGAGATCTAAAACTACTTAGGATTTAAATATCTGAAAGATTGCCTACTTCCCTACAGATGCTCTTGGGTGTTAAGATCAGTAGAGAGGACCCTCTTCGTACTTCCAGGTGACAACCAAGAATGGTGCATTCTTTGTAGCAGCCCATAAACTGTGGCATTTCCTCCCCATAGAGAAAGCCTAGCTTCATTACCGTATGTGGTTGTTTCTCATATGTTGAAGACACTTCTATTTAACCTGGCTTTTGACACTTGAGATATTTATTTTAGGATCCACCCTATTCTCTTGATTATAATTTCTTCTAACTGATTTTAATATTGTATTTTAAATTGTTGTAATGCACTCTGGTATGAAGGGTGGGTAAGAAATCTAATAAATTAATAATTATTATTTATCCTAGCCCTAGCTTGCTCTGTGCCTGAAACCACAAGAATAATCACTTAATAGCTCGACACATTGTTTTCTGGTAGTGTTTGGCCCCTATTTTAGAGTACGGTATACTATCTTGGAGGAAAATTAAGTGCCATTTATTTGCAAATTAGTGCAGTCTAAAGCCAAAATAAACTAATGAAATAGAGCATTTCTTTGAAGACTATTTTTGGTTTCTTGCAGTGCTGAAAAATGACATAAGATAAGTGAAAGCTGTATATCATTAAACATGCCAAAGCCCTGCAGTAGAAGACACATTAAAGTCTCTTTCCTCTTTGGTTGCAAAAATTACTTTTGAGTGTAGCTGAAGATGCTGGTTTATTCAGGCTTGAAAAACAATTCGATAGGTTCAGATTCCACAAATAATAGGTTTTTTTTGCACACACACCAGCCCTAACCTCTTCTCTCTTTATATTGATGGCATCCCTATTTGTCCCAAGCAAACCGAGATTTCTATGCCTGCTAAAAGAGCTATGTTCTGCATGTTTTGGAGATGGGAGAACCCTGTAGAACATGGGTAGGCAAACGAAGGCCCCTGGACAGTCCAGGAATCAGCATGTTTTTATATGAGTAAAATTTGTGCTTTTATTTAAAATGCATCTCTGGGTTATTTGTGGGGCATAGGAATTTGTTCATTCCCCCCCAAAAAAACCATAGTCCTGCCCCCCACAAGGTCTGAGGGACAGTGGACTGGCCCCCTGCTGAAAAAGTTTGCTGACCCCTGCTGCAGAAGCATTAAAGTTGTTTATAGTTTACAAATTCCTTTCTGTCCTCAGCTTTTGATCAAATAACCTTTCTTCTTGCTTACCATGGGCAGCAAACAGTAGTAGTAGCTTTCCAATCTATTATTTGGCCTCGGTTTCTTGCATGGAAAAGGGGGGGGGGAGAGGTTACATGCGGCCATCTGACCCTGGCCTAACCAGTCACAGAAGAGTGTCTCATTAAACACAGAGAAATTCAAATGTGTGTGAGAAAATAAAATGCTAATTGTAAGCTGGCATGGATCTACTTTTGGAAAAACAGGCAAACAATGCTGCATTCTTATGCAAGATGATGCAAGAGCCTCTCCAAGACCATTCGTGCCACAGGAAAAACACAGCTGGCTGTGTTCTCCTAATGTGTTTACTTCGCCTGCAAGAATTGTTTGCTTGTTTATGTCAAACAGTTTATTGAGCACAGCTAATCAATGTTTCCGCTGACAAGGAAATTGTAACAGTTTACTCAGGAAGCCAACCTTCAAGAACAAGCTTGCCCCATTCACACTAGTACCAGGGCAATCTTAAGTCTGCGGCTCCTTCTGTGCCACCTTGGATTCTGTACAATAAATGAAACACTGGGACCTTCCAACTTGAAAAGGAAGATAGAGATTCTTCCAAACAAGGACAGGTCCCTAGGGAGTGCGTTATGAGACATACATTTAATCATCAAAACAGCAAGTAGTTGGGGGGCCAGGGCCAACAGAGCATGGAGAAGAGTTTTAGTAGCTAGTACACAGGAAAGGCAGATTGTGGAAACATGGAAGATTACATGGCAGCAGCTTCCCCATAGGGCAAGGTTGAGGAGCCTGTGGCCCTCCATAAGTTTTTGGAATCCAACTCCCATCAGTCCCAGCCAGCGATGACCCTCCAAGACCACCTGGAGGACCATACGTTTGGCCAACAGGGTGGCCAACACCTAGCCACCCCCTTAAATAGGCTCGGGGTGGGCTGCTCACAGCCCCCAAGCCCCTGGCTCTGATTGGCTGAGTGTACACTGTACGTCCTTATCCGAGGGCCCGATACGGCCGGAGGTTGGCAGTGCCAGCTGTTTCCTCCCCTGGCTGTGCCAGAAGATGGCAGCCTCCCTGGAGCCACTGCAGCCATGCCATGCGACAACGGCTGCTCACCCGCAGTCCCAGGTGAGTGGTTATTTTCTCTGTTACGCATTTGGAATTCCTAAACATTGCATTGGTAACTTATACAAACATGGTTATGTCTACCTTCAAAAGTTGAGAACAGCTCTGCTCTATCAGACAAGGCTCTTATATGTTTAAAAAGGAAGGATGATGAGTTCATGGTTGCTTAGGCCATCTCCTTCTTCTGCATGCTGATCAGCCATGACTAAGAAATGGGGTTTAGGAGAAGTTGGGCCACAAAGTTTAGCTGTACAGCTTCCTCTGAAACATCAAATATTTTAACACAACATAAGTTGTTCACTCCAACACAGGAACTGGCCAGAGTTGGTCTTGGAAGTGATGTAGACCTACACATCATGGAACTGCCAGTGGCTTACAAAAAAGCAAGAGAGATTGTCTGTCAAGCATGGGCAACCCTTCAGCCCCAAGTAAGTGAAAATACTACTAGAGGACTCAATTTAAAATTAAGCTTTAGATTCTCAAAATATTTTGTGTAATCTTCAGAAGATTCATTATTATTATTTTTTACAAACTGCTGGGATTAATCTTTAAAGCCCTAAACATATTGGGACCAGGTTATCTTACAGCAGGGACGAGGAATCTGTGACTCTTCAGATGGTATTGGACTCTTAACTCACATCAGTCCCAGCCAGCATGGCCAACAGGAAGAAGTAATGGGAGTTATAGTTCAACAACTGGAGGGCTCTCCATTCCTGCCTTCAGAACCATTTTCACACATATACCTGCACCCCCTTTAGCAGACATGCAGTGTTCTGCCTTCTTGCTGGTAGCCACCCCCCCCCCCCTTTTACTCAACTTCCTTCTGATTAATTTACATCTCATCTTTTCAGCAACAGGGCTTTTCTTCACTGCTGCCCTTCAGGAGTGTTAATTACTTGTTTTTCTCATAGTAATTGTATATCTATCTGATGTCCTTAATGCATCTGATATCATGCATGTTACTTTGTGAGGGCCTGGCCCTAAAAAGTAACATACAAATAGTTTGAATGAATAAATAGACCAAAAAAACCATGACTTTCTCCCCAACACAGTGGAAACATATATTTCCAGGGACAAGGTTCTCTATCGCAAGCCTGTATTTCACACAAGGCCAGGGCACAGATTCATTATATACTGTATATCAGAACTTATTTCCTATCTTCTCTCTTGTGGGGCAACCTACAGGTTATGATTCATATTGGCCTGGTTTCTACTTCTAAAGCAATCATCATTCTGGAGCAGTGTGGGAAGAACAAAGGCTATAAAGAAAAGGATGCTTGTGGATTTTGTCCAGAAAAAGGTTATTGTGTCTTAGAAGGCCCAGAAAGAATAGACTCTACAATTAATTTGAAGTGTGTCTGGAAAAACGTTCAGGTGGAAGGGATGGATGTAATTTTTTCCAGAGATGCAGGAAGGTAAATTACTTGCTGTATTGAGAAACCATGTCAGTTGTGGGAGACATGATTCAACTAGGAAATATTCCCAAAAGTCAAACACATCAAAATTTGGAAAGATCTGAGAAAACAGTATCTTTTGTGTATACTGGCCAATACTTAATGGAACATGATCTAAACTCTTAGGACCCCAAGTTAACCACAAGGTGGATCTGATGCTTTTTCTCAAGTTAGCACCTTGGTCCATGCATGCAGAGAACCTGCTTCTTGAAGCTTCTCCATTAGTCTCAAAGTTGGGATCAAACCTAAATGCACAGGGGCGGGTAACGTGTGGCCCTCCAGATGTTACTGGACTTTCCATTATCCCCAGCCAGAATGGCCAATGGCCAGGATTGACTAGAATCTCAGTCCAGCAACATCTGGAGGGCCAAAGGTTCTCCATCCACGATGTAGGGAATCTTTTACTGAATGAGATTTGGCACTTCTGTGCCTTAACGCATCACTGAATTTGGATTACTGTGATTATAATACTATTTTTATAATGCAAATTTTCTGGTGCTAGATAAAGGACAGCTGTGCAGATATTCTTGAAACTGTTTGCTGTACTGAGATGCTTTTAAGCAGTTCGCAACCTTACCTCTTCTGATGCGTTGTCTGAAAGCTAGTCCTCAATACCAAGTTGGAGTTAACTGTTAAAAGTATATAATTAAGCATACATATTGTGTAGTTTTAGGTATACCTTTCCTCCATGCTGCAGGTACGTTTGTGATTACATCTATTATACCTCTCTTTACTATGGTAATGGAAGAGCAGTGTTTATCCATGTACCTCCACTATCCCAATGGGTGACAGCAGAACTTCTTGGAAGAGCCCTGCAGACTGTTATCTTAGAGATCTTAAAGCAATGTAAACAAGGGATAATGTAAAACCAAAAACCCTACGCACACAAGTTACAAGGTATGTTCATTTTCATCTGACTTTATGAAAAATGTAATACCATCAGTCATACCTATTAAAAAAATAACCAATGCAATCCAATGTTCTCTGTGTGTGCAAACTTGTGCCTTCGTGATTCAATGCACACACTGCTTACACTCAGGGATGAAATGTAAAAATACTTGGGGACAAAGGAGCTGCATGTGTACATTGGAGGGATGGCCCTCCAGATGTTGTTGGGACTACAACTCCCATCATCCCTCACCATTGGCCAAGCTGGCTTGTGCTGATAGGAGCTGGCTTTCCATTCCACCCGTAACTGTATTGAACAATACACCATGCACATATTAAGTGGCTATGGAAAACCATAGAAACATAAAGTAAAGCTGAACCCCCCACCCCTTGCAAATAAATAAATCTTTCTGTAATTCTGGTTCTGTTGAGGAAAATCTTGAATTTTAAAAGATGCGTTACTGCAGATACTTTTGTTAAGAAGAATTATCCAAAGGGTGGACAACGCTCCCCTCCCAAAGAAACGAAGTAGCTTTAATAGAAATTCATCATCATCATTTAGAGCACATCTTGTTAGAAGAGGCTACATTTTTTAAAAAGTATCTTGTATTCTGAATAAAAGGCAATACACAGTACGCAAAAATGCATACAGAATTCTTTTTATTTAACTTAATTATGTAGTACTGTAACTACTAGAAAAAAAGCAGAGTAAGAGAAACTAAAGGAGCCTTAGCTTCAGCCATTCAAAATAGACAAAAGGTTCTTTTTTTCATAATGTAAAGAATCCAGAATATATCGCAACAGGAATAAATTCTTACAACAGAATATACAAAAACATTTTGAATTTTTTTCATCTACTGATTCATTTTAATATAAACACAGGAATTTCTTTAGGAATAATTTATACATAGCAAGTCTTTATGTAATAAATTGGCCATGTTATTACTGTTTTATTTTATTTTTTATTATTTTTTTTAAAAAAACTTTATATTTTAAACAAGGTAACTTGGAAAATGTTGTTTGCAAATGCATTCAGTTCCATAGCACTTTCTAGTTTCTGTGTTTTTTTCCAACTTTTTTGTTCCAGAGGTAGAACAACTCTGGCCAGTCCTTTCTTCTCAAACCTCACTGGTTTAGAAAACAGAAAAAAATATATTAAAAAAGGCAACAGAACTACCCAGAACCCTTCGGGTAAAGAGGAGAAGGAGCTGTTTTAATTTGGGTACAGAAATTGGATCTTCGGTATTCTTGTTTAAATAATTAGAATAATAAATAGGGACCTTTGATGGTCATTTAAAACAAAGATTTAACGTTGCTAAATATCTACATAAATTGTACAGGCTGCATATGAAGCCACCTTTTCTTTGAATAGAAGTGATAAGGAATCTGTAAACGTAAGTTGTCTTTCTTTCAGTGATAAGTATTGAAAGTGGCTTTTCACCACGATATCATACTATGCAGTCAAATCCTTCAATCAACCTAGGCAATAATAAAGCAGTTACTTAAATAATGCAAACAATAATTCCAATCCCAAACACGTTTACTTGGAGATGCATTTACCCTGGATTTCAGTGTAATTTACTTCCAAAGAAGCGTACTGAGGATTGTAGCTAAAGACTGCGTAGCAGCAACAATGGTTCTGTTTCCTTAACCAATGAGGTTTTATCCCAACCTGCACCCATACAGTATAAGTGAAATGACCAGTTGAAGATGATCCCACCCATCCAGAGGGCTCTGGAAGACCAGGTGACTGAAGATACAGAACATATTCTGGGTTTACTGTGTATTTGGGGCAACAAATGAACCATGATTTAAGAGTTGGTACAGGATCCTTTTTTGGCATATTGTAAAGCTAACTAGTAAAACCAGTATTCTAAAAAGGAAAGGAAAGGAAAAGAAAACCTTAGACATACATCCACACACACTGAAAAGTGCCCTTAAATTATTTTAGGCATTTATAAACTACAAACATTTCTATAAAAATCATTCTATGTACTTATAAAATGCAATGAAATATGTAATAAGGGTTTTGTTTTGTAAACCAGAGCTTTGTCAACTGACTACCCGTAATCTACTGGACTTAAGAGCCCTATTGAAAATGCTAATGGATTGCTAGTCAACAGAAAGGATACAAAAGTAAAAGATGACAACCACACACAAGTACACACCCATTCCACATGCACATCTAATGAAAGCCATCTGGAACTTGTGCAACACTTATTTATGATCAGGTGGCCCAGTCCAGCAATCCCTTCCAATTGCTCTAGTACGTGTGTACAGCACATGCGCTACTCCAGCAAGGACTTCCCCATTTACTTCAGCGGAGTAGCCTTCCATTAAGGTGAACAGGGAAGCCAGGTGTGCAGAACTCCATGTGCACACGGAGAGCTGGATCAGGGTAAACTTGTTATCATGAGTAATAAAGTTCTACATAGTGTACTTGACTCCACAGCAAAGACACTGAGACAGGAATTCAATTATGCAAGGTCAAATTAATTAGTTGGATGTTGTCATGCTTTGTAAACTATGCTGAACTTCGGGCAAACTGTGCCTTTGTAGATCAGTATCTTTGCCCCATACCTGTATTTCACAGTGTCTTGCATATTTTCTGCCTTCAGTTTGGATAGACCTCCTTATAGTTCTTTTAAAAAAGCTATTAAAAAGAAATGTTAAGTGCCTTGACTCAGAACCAGTTGGTCTTCCAAACTGAGATGATAGCCAGCAACTTCTAGAATACAACCCCATTGGTTCTGTATCTTCAGCACCCGCAGGGGGAAAAAAGGGTTTAACCTATACATAACCATTGAGTTGGCACATATATATGGACATGCTCTCTTGTTATTTCTGTTTGTGCCAACATTTTTTTTCCTTTTAATTATGCTTAAAAGAGTGGGGTCGCAGTATATAGAGTTCATTGCTGGGCTATGCAACTATGGCAGGAGCCCCAATAGATCCACTCATTGTTATCCAGTGATGGAGTACACCATTGAAAAAACAAAATTAAAAGAGCATAACGAGAATGCATTACTGACTACTGGAATGGATTTTTTTTAAAAAATAGAACTACATAGAACATTATATCAACAGCAGGAGTGTCATTCATACAGCCATGGATTGTAGTAAACAACCCACAGCAGGTTCCCAGAGATCTAAAAAGCAGTTCCATCTCGTGACTAGTCTTGAGGCTGAGCATTTCTTTTATTTTCTGTATCAACAGTAGCATCAGCGTTAAACTGAAAGAATCTTAACATCTCTTCTCTCAAGGAGGAGAAATTAATTGGAAATTAGCCCCACCTCATGCTCTGCTTTTGGTGTCTAGTTCTTTTCATAACAAGGTTTACATCTGATTTAATAGTAACCAAGCATGCAACACTTCTGTGTTGATACAAAATTCCTTCCTCTGAAACCAAACCACCTCCAGCACATCACTAAAAGAACTCAGTGACAGACACATATGAATCACATTTTGGGGGTGGGGGTGGGGGTGGGTACTACATCAAATGGAGGTGTCATGAAATGAAAATCTGGGGCTAATTATAAGATCAGAAGTTAACAAGTCACCATTTCTGGACGGCATACGTGCTGTTCTTTGAAAACTCCAAATGAGAAATTGTTGCTCTTAAAAATTTGCATGTTGCTTCAATACAAACTGGCCTCTATACTGGAGGATTAGAAAGTAGTCAAATCCCAACAATTATATTTTTTTAAGTGAGCCAAGAGGACCTGGAAGAAGACAGGCCCATTCACCAAACATCCATCGCAGTAAAATTGGCATAATGTACAGAAGACAGAATTATTAAACAGAAGCAGCAAATTGGCTTCTGCAAATTGAAATCCTGCCTCATCAACATTTTAGAATTCTTTGAGAGATTCAAAAAACAGGTAGATCAGGATAATCCAATAGATATTATATTTCTCTGACTTCTAAAAAATATTTTGCCAAAATCCTTCATCAGAGACTCCTGGATCAATTTAGCATTTATGGAATAAAAGGGCAACTCCTCCTATGGATTACTAAGATTAAAGAACAGGAGGCAGAAATGAAGAATAATGGGGAAACCTCTCAATGGGGAATATAAACAGTGAAGTCCCAACAGGATCTGTATTGGGACTGATGCTTTTTAATTTATTAAAGATAGTGAACACTCATGCTGACCATGAAAAGCTCCAAAGAAGAACATGGGGAATGAAATTGTGTAATGCACAATGGACCAAAAAATAACCCTAACTTTACACATACATGTTTGATGGGATCTGAACCATCAAGTTGTTTCCAAGAATACATACTGGAGGTTGTGATGGCTATTAATGTGCAGTGGCAATGAAATAAGCCAATTAGGTATTGTTTGGAAATTTATTGAAAATAACATTACAAATAACCTAATCAATTGGTGCAAAGTCACTTGAAATGATGGGTATGATTCTGCTCACTACATCTCAACAAGCTGGAAAAGGTGTGACCATGGGGTTGGAACATTTTCCCAGAAAGGAAAAACTAAGAAGTTCAGCGCCGTTAAAATTTAGCATATAAAACATTAAGGGGGGGGGGGCAGATAGTAGAGTTTTTTTTTCAAAAAAAGAATGCACAAGGGAGAAAAAACGGGTTACAGAAAGTTCTTCTCATTGACACTGGATCTCTGGGTCACCCAATGGTAGAAGGTTCAGGACACATGAAAGAAAACACAGAACTTGCTGCTACAAGATACAAGGATAGCCACTGGTTTATATGGATTTAAAAAGGAGGCTCCATGGAGGACGAGAGGCCATAACAATGGCTGATGGCCATGTAAGTTAAATGGAACATCTGGATCCAGATGCAACAACCCTCTTGCAGGAGGATATAAACTAGAAGGGCTGCAGCCTTCGTACCTGGCTTGTTGACTGCTTAGAAACATCTAGCTGGCCACTGTGGAAAAATGGATGCTAAGACTGGTTGGATCCTTGGTCTGATCCATCAAGGTTATTCTTATGTTCTGATCAAAATACATAACGGACCTGGTAGTTCAGCTTTCTTTTTTTCCTTCAATGAAGACAATCTGTGTTGGTAAGTCACATCTGGTGACTGAAGGAGCCAAGATCTCCTGTGTTTACTATTAAGAACACGAGTAGATTTTTCTTATTTTACAACGTTAATCCAAACATTTTTAATTCAAGCCCATCAAGATCTAAAATCAGTTCTCCATCCCGTGCAAGACAACAGTCTTGCTGAAAACCCCAGCCTCATGCCCAATATGAAGCCAACATTAATTCTGTTTGACATGCATAAACAACCGTATGGGAAAAGCCAGGAATATTATATGATCTGGGACACATACATGTACACACGCACGCAAATCCCAATACAAAGGACTGTGGAAACCAAAATGGAATTATTATAAATGTTGTGAGTGCAGAATGCAATGGTAGAGTCGAGGTGGTTTGGTCCAGATGGGCTGACTTATCACATGGGCCCACTTGCTTAGTCACATGACTGCCTTACCCTTGAATGCTTCTGAAATGTGTTTTTTAGATGGGCACTACATTGTTAGTGTTCTCTCCTAATATTTCAAAACCACCTACATACAATAAAAAATAATAATAACTTGGACAGTTTTAAACAAAACCCTCTTAGCCAGCTGAAAGGACTGAGTGAGGATCCCCACGGTTGTGGAGATTTAATATGTGCAAGAGAACAGAGGCCACCACCACCACCACAAAGGATCACCAAGAAGAAAAGGGCAAAACCAAGAGATTAAGCCAGGGGAAGCCCGGCACATCTGGCATTCCAGATTCCTTCCCACCTCCCACTCATCCCAGGGTCAAGCGCAGGAACTAGATAGTCATGCTCTCTCAAGGCGACAACTGAAGTGTGTAACCATGGGCCATGTATCTAAGAGGCTCCATAATTCCAAAAAATAGTCAACTAACACAATCATGTGCCACAAGCCATACCTGCAGGAACAACTTCCAGAATCAGGTACGCAGAATAAAAAAGGATTAAGCCGTGACAAATCTGACGACGGGATGGTCAGAACCCACACCTAAAGCAGAGTTTTGGAGGTGTGGGGAAAAGGATTTCAAGATGATCAGCACATTCAATCTGCACAGAATGAAACATTCCTCAGTGCTCCTGTTAAACAAAAGCAGCTCCCACTCCTCTCCACCAAAGTTCCTAAAGTGTACATTGAGTGGGTTCTTGGTTTGAGGACAGCACATTTCACTGTTTGTTTTAGCCAAAGAATGGAACCTACCACACTTCATCATTATTATGTAGGTACCACTTTGCTCCAACAGTCTTTTTTGTGAGTGCTTGGGGCATCTGAAAGACATGCATCTGCTTGGACTCTTTATCCGTACAAAGCAGAGCAACCATCCAAATTCAGTACACAATTGGTGCATGATAAATGTATTAACAGTTGTCATTTTCTTAAACCCCAGAGAGCCACTAGTTCTCAGACAGGATGACCTGGGTCTGTTGTGCTTCACTATGCCATTCTTTTCGAGGACATGGGCATATTCCACTGAGGTTTCCCCCCTGCCCATCCATTTCAACAGGTTTTAAGAGCAGCTATTGATTTCAGCTCAAATGACTTCTGGCAATGATTTTCAACTCTCAACACAGCATCAAGTGAAAGCATAAACGGTGTTTTTAAAACAGCAGCTACAAATGTTTTTAGGTGACCTTTTTGATTTGGTAGTGACCTCTCCTCTCCAAAACCTGGAGTATGTGGTTTGTACAATGAATGAGGTTACCGGTATATCAACAGTATACTGTTGGCTGCTGAGAGATGTATATTTATATATTTATATATATATATACACACACAAAAATAAGAGTGAGGTAGATAAATGTTTGAAAAAATAAGAAAAAATAAAAAACTGTCCCCTTGTCATAACTCAAAAACCCTTATCTCAGTATTTAAAATTTATTATGGGGCGTCTCTACAGTGATTTAAACTGATAGCACAAAAATAAATAAAAAAATCCTACATAGAATACCTTTTTTTCCTTTTTTTCTTTTTTATAAAGGGGGGATATAGCTAACTATGGGATAGGTGAAAAAGAAAATAATGGGACTGAAGCTACACAAATGAGGGGAGGGGAAGCACTACAAACATATCATTATCTCCAGTCACATCTAGCAATTATATTTTAATTCTTTGTTCTCAGTCAAACACCCCCTCCCGCCCAAAATGAAATATTTCAACATTTCCATCCCAGAACAACCCTTCTTTTTTTGCTGTCAGACTTTGGTTGGATCAGTGCTAATACAGAACTTCCATGCAGTTAAGTACAGGTGAATTAACGAGTGTTAAGGCACCTTGATTTTGCAAACTGCAGGCTCCCTGTTCCTCTACAGAACATATGCAACTCAGCTAACAAATTACTCCTCGCTTTGTTTGGGGAGTTTGGTCTGAACTTATGCGGATATTCATAGCTGCCGCAAGGGAACCACTGGCTCACATACAAACAGTGGTCCCAAACGCTCAAGACCTCTTGCGGCTTGCCTCCATTTTTAACCACCCACCATTTCCTGCAAGCTGGAACTATCAGCAATCCTTGTTTTTCGCCACCAGAGCCTACTTTGTCAAAAAGAAAAGAAAGAAAAACAAACACAGAGGTTTTGTGACCTTGTACAAAGTTGCCAGCGCTGAGAACTAAAAGAGACGTGCTGTTCGTAGGATGAAAGGGTTAAAAACCAATCAATCCCTTGTTTTCTTAAATGACCCCCAAATCTGGTATTGGCAGCTCAACAGCTGTTGCACCCAACATTTAAAATACATATGCATGTACTTTTTTTTTTATGCGTGTGGTTGTTTGACAGAGACAACCAAAAACAAAACAAAGGCAAAAGGAAAATGGGGGCGAGGCTATCAATACACCAATATGAATATGAACACTGAATAAGAATGTACTAAATAGTTAACTTGTTTTCCTGACCTGAGCTTGCATCATACCTTGCACTGTAACAGACATGGGTGCTGTATTACGGGCAAAGGGCGAGGAAAAGGAGGAGACTGTTAAAAAAAGGGGGAGGAGGATATGTATTCAGGCAGGATGCAGAAGTCACGCTACCAGAAATATATCTCCCCCCACCCAGGCCTGCCCAAACAGCCTATAGATACTGTTAAAATAACTAACAGAAAAGGGGAGGAATAGAGAGATTTGAGAGAGAGGAAGACAGGGGGGAGGAAACAGAAACGTATTTATAAAAGGCATTAACAGTTGATGGCAAATCATGTTTCAGGTATCACGTCTTGGGAAAGCGGGGGGTTGGCGAAAAAGAGAAGTTACACATTATAGTACAAAGCATTTAGAAACTTTTTTGGGAATGGGGAGGGAGGGGTTGGCAAGAGGGGAAAAAAGGGGGTAGACCTGAAGATTTCTCATAATTAAATCCACAAAGATAAAGAACAAAAAAAATAGCAGCTTTTTTTTTCTGTACAGACATATAGATGAGCATCTGAACTGTAAAAAAGTTATAAAAGTGACACAAAAAGACAATGTGTATGCAAATGATCCATGGTCTAACATAGAACTGCAAGACCCTTTGAAGTCTTAATAACAGAGAGAAAAAAGGTCAACAAAGTGTTGGATGCTTGAATCCGTTTAATTGGCTATTCTTCTCCATTTTGTGTGTGTGTGTTTCTCTTAAGTATTTCCCCGCAAGCCTGCCACGGAAGAGCAGGAACAACTCATGGAAATTCCTTCTTTTTTCTGTCTATTTCCTTCTTGTAGTGCTGTTGAATTTTTGCACAAAATTCATCTCCGCCCCATCCCCCCAGATTTGGCTAACCAGTGCCAGTTTTGTCCAGAATTCATATAAGGGGAGGTAATTTATTTCACCTCTACCCTCTCCTTTAGGTTCTCAACTGCATTAAAAAAAAAAAATCAGGCTTTTTGTCCAGTCAAAAAAAAAAATCTAGACAATCTGATCTTTCTTTTTTTTTTTAAATAATGCCAGTGTATGATTGGAGTGTATTGGTCTGCGTTTCATTTTAAGGGACCATGTGATTATTTCGCCCCCTCGATGCCTACCCAAAAACAAACACCCCTAAAAGAAAGTTCGTTTTGTGTGGGGTTTTTGGCAAAATTTGGCAGCGTTGAAAACAGTTTACAAGCTTGGACAAATAATGGCCTTTCTTTTTATCTCTAAGGTGATCCTAAAAAGACTAAGGAATAATATTAAAAATCCAGTCCTTCCCCCGCCCCCCTTTAAATCCTGCTTTGCTTTTGTAACAACCTAAAGTGTTCAGCAGGTGCTTGCGAAGGGAGACAGAGAGAGACAGAGAGAGAGAGAAGGAGGGAGGGGGAGAGAGAGAGAGAGAAAGGGAGAGAGTGTGTGTGTGTGTGTGTGTGCCTCTGCTGGCCTGCCATTTTTCTTTTGATGTGATTCTTTTAAAAAAAAAGAAAAGTGCCGTACAGTTGAACTTCACGCAGATATGTTTCCCATTATGAAGCAGAAAGGAAGGAAAGAAAGGGGGATGCACACATCAGATTCTCAAGTTTTCATTTGCTATTGTTACTGTCAAAAGAGTTTCAGAAGGCTGAGTGTGTGCCCCACATTCAGAGTTTTGTTTTTTGCTTTGAAACAATCTTCTGCTTGCATATTGAAAAAAAGAAAAGAAAAAAGAGAGAGAGAAATGCTATTTCGTCTTTTAAACTGAAGAGAGGATTCTCCTGTGTGCAGCTATGACAGTTCTGAAGATCCACTGAGGTACAGTAGGCTTTTGAATATATTGTTATTTTTCTTGCTTGCTTTGCTTGCTCTCTCTCTCCCCCGCCCCTCTCCCGATGCTTGTGCAGATGCACGATTTCGCGACGACGACAAAAACAACAACACCTGGTTCTGAAAGGTCAGCAGGCCGAAGACTGAGGCAAAGGCAAGGCTCGCTCATTCTTGCGCCCCCCGTTCATGTGCGCGTACGGCTGCCTCTCCTCAAAGCTGGCCCGCAGGACCACCACGCCGGGGCCGTTCTCAGCTTTATGTCCTGAGTGTTTGTCAGAAGGTTGGAGGGTTGAGGAAGGATCCAAAGGAATGCTCTCCATGTTCTCTGTCTCTAAGTCAAGCTCCTCCGTGTCGGGCGGCTTGTTCTCGTCGCTGTAGAAGAAGGAGACCTCTTTGAAGGCTGGGTCCAGTTCGTCCTTTATGCTCCCGATGATCTCCAGGAAGGAGGGTCTCATCTTGGGATTGTACTGCCAGCACATGCGCATCAGTTCAAAACTGGAAAGAGGAGAGGAAAACACACGGGCGTGAAACCACCAATGTAGTTTTGCAGCGCTGAGTATCTATTCATTTATAAATGTGTCTCTATGCCGCCACATTGCAAAGTATTGGGGCAGTTTGCAAGGTAAAACTAGAAAACACCATTTAAAAGAATACAGTCGTACCTTGGTTGTTGAATGCCTTGGTACTCGTACGTTTTGGCTCCCGAACGCCGCAAACCCAGAAGTGAGTGTTCCGGTTTGCGAATGTTCTCTGGAAGCTGAACGTCCGATGCAGCTTCTGATTGAGCACAGGAAGCTCCTGCAGCCAATCGGAAGCTGCGCCCTGCTTTTCGAATGTTTTCGGAAGTTGAACAGACTTCCAGAGCGGATTCTGTTTGAGAACCAAGGTACGTCTGTACAAACAAAAATACAGATTACCAGTAAGGTTAATAAAAAAACTAAACAGCTGCAAAGGTCTGTCTACATAAAAATGTCTTCAACAGAAAAACAAAATGGAATTCTAGCCTGGTAATAGATCATGGGTGTTCCAAATAATTTTTTTGGACGGGGTATATGTGTGTGTGTGTGCGCGCGCGCAATATGACAGGGGAAGCAGGCTAATTTCTCCCAAAAAAGTAAGAATACTGCCTGTGCATTTGGCCACATTCTACAAATGCCACAAACTTACTTTTTTAAGTTACAGATAGGTAGCCGTGTTGGTCTGCCATAGTCAAAACAAAAAAAAATTCCTTCCAGTAGCACCTTAAAGACCAACTAAGTTAGTTCTTGGTATGAGCTTTCGTGTGCATGCACACTTCTTCAGATACACAGTGTATCTGAAGAAGTGTGCATGCACACGAAAGCTCATACCAAGAACTAACTTAGTTGGTCTTTAAGGTGCTACTGGAAGGAATTTTTTTTTGTTTTTACTTTTTTAAAAATATGAAAGCTGAAAATCTGGGATAACGGTTTATTTGAGGAGGGGGGACTGCCCCCTTACCTTCCCCCAGCAGACGCCCAGGACAAGGGGGTGAAATGTTCTCTCCCCATCCCCCTTTAAGTAAGCCCTATGTTTGCCTAGCTTCCCTCCTCTTGAAAAGCAGGCAGCCTGCAGGAACAGCTGCCACCCCCTCCTCACCTTCCCCCACCCCCTCACAACCAAGGAGAAAGAGTGTGACAAAAATATCCGAGATCCATTTCTGTTACTTCATCGCTGTTCCTCCCCAGCTGACGAGGCTCTGTCTCGGGGCGGGGGGGGGGGGGAGACGGACGGACTGGCACACCAGCTGGAGCCAAGAGCATGGGACACTGGGCTGGCTTCCTGCCCTGTGGCCTTTGGGCATTGCTGAGGAGATACCACAACCAGTGGAACGGGAGACACGTGACTAGCAGCGCCAGCAAGCACACATCACACTTCCTTTAAGCCAGTGCCAGTGCTTCCCATAATAGGAAGTTTTTTGCTACTCGCACCGAGTGGTTAAGGAGGCCTTGTTTATACTGTCTTGGAAACAAGATGCACTTCCCAAGATGGAGGAAGAATCTGTAAGTGGATGGAACCGGGAGGGAGAAGAGAAAACCAATATGCTAATAACAGCATCTTCTTTGCTGGATTCCGAACGGAAGTCCATGTCTGAGGCTGGATTAATATGTAGTTGCAGTTGTGTGGCTGGAAATGAAAAGCAACAACCACCCGTCTTGGTCCGTCAGGGTCCCCCTGTTTAAACTGGCAATGATTCATTATAGGTACAGTATTTTTACACTTGAAGAAGGCTCCCAGAGCAGCTTAGATATGAGCAATTGGGGAGAGAGAGAAAGAAGGAAGGAAGGAAGGAAGGAAGGAAGGAAGGAAGGAAGGAAATCTCTGTCTGGAGGCTTGCGGTCTAAAAGGCACCTTACAAAAGGAACAGTTGATGGGGAGAGAAGAGGACAAGAAGAAAATTCAGGAACCCTTAAGTTAATAGTTTTTACACTGAGCAGCTGAAATGAAAACAGTTCAGGGAGAGGAAGAGCCAAATGGAGCTGGTACTTCAGTAGAGCAAAGAGGACAGATCCTGGCGATGGATGGTTTCCTGCCCCCTTTGGACCAACAGCAGGTGTGTATGATGCTGGTTGGAACAACACTCCAAATGATGGGGGCAGAGCAACATGATATACAAGCCAAATGTGGAGTAGTGGTTAGAGTGCCAGAGTAGGGCCTGAGAGACCAGAGTTCAAATCCTAACTCTGCCATAAAGCATCATCATCATCATCATTTATTTATTATGCCACCCATCTGACTGGATTGCCCCAGCCACTATGGGCAGCTCCCAACAAAAAATAGCAAAAGCACAATACAACAGCACACACTACATACAGAAATCTCAAACAGTATGTTCTTATTCACAATATATTTTAAAATAGTTCAAAATACTCCTTGAACTCTGGTATTGCCTCTTGCTTGTCTGGATGGTGCATAGACACAAACACACACACATGCGTGTGTGCGCGCGTGCAGAAACCAACCTACAGTACAAAAGCAAAGTTCCCATTCATTGCTCCATCTTTCACTGATGTGTGGCCCTCAAAAGGATGTTAAGAAGACCTTGAACTTGACTTGGTACTTCAGTGGCAGCCCCTGGATTAAACCTTAGTAACTATATTGAGGGCTGGAATTCAAAGCTCTGCAGTTGTCTGCTGCTTTCCAAAACTGAGTCATTTACCCCATGAAGGATCAGAAAAATGATTATGTAAAGTCTGACCATCAGTTGAAGCCAATTCAAGGGGGGAAGGAAGAGTTATTGATTCCATAAATCATGTCAATTGGTACCTATTAGCAACTCAACATTTAACTCTATACGAAACTTCATTCCAAACCCTCAACTTTAATCAGGGACTAATATAGCTTGGAAATGCCCAAAGGAAACAAAAGTATGTGAAATATTTCTCTCAACATTATTTCAGTCTTAATGCTGGGGGGGGGGGGACACTTCAGAGCTTTGAAAACAAAACAAAACAGCCTATTATTCTCATCTATTTGTCCGTTGTCGTCCCCGCCAAAGGAAATGAAAATGGGAAAACATTTCTTTCCCTCTACAGAACTCAAAAACACACACAAGCACACACACCCTTCCTCTCGCCCGCCTTGCTGAGCTATTCCCACAATGTCAAGCATAATTTCAAAGCCGTTTGAGCCTGCTGGAGATTCCCATCCTGGAAGGGAAAGAATGCAAGGTGGGGGAAATCCACTTCCATGGCAACCTCCAACAGGCTCTTCCTCTTGCCCAACCCGAGCGAGCAAGCAAGCAAGCAAGCAGCAAAACAACACTGGATTGTCACCGGACACCATCCCGAGTTCGCTGGCCAAATAAGCTCTTTCCCCAAGAATCTGAAGCAGCTGGGGCCCCCTAAGCTATTGCATCCCTTGTGTGGGCCTCCGACAAAATCGCAAACAGCAAGGCGCAGCATTTCTTTTCCAGAAAGCCAGTTCACAGAGAAGTGAACCAGGCTTGAAACCAGCTTGTGTAAAAGCTGGGGGTTGAGACGAAACAGCCTAAAGCTGGCTAACCATTGTAGCTGCTTTCGGTGGGAGGAAAACCTTCCGAAAGAAACATTAGTGTTGTGAAGATTCCTGACTTGAAAGAATCAGGAGCTCATAGGAAGCTGAAATGGAGTCAGACCACTTGTCCACCTAGCTCAGTAATGTATACACTGACTGGCAACAGCTCTATGGGGTTTTAGGCCAGTATGTATCCCAACTCTAGCTAGAGATTAAACCCGGGACCTTCTGCATGCTAAGCTCTACTGCTGAGCTATGGCCCTTCCCAACTGGAGTTACGGTCAATGAAATACATGCAATACATTGTGTAGGACAGAGGTTTGGCATTGCCCACATAAGACTTCCTAGCTCTGGCTTCACTGACAGCAATTCTTAATGGGAAACAGCGTAAATGGGAAAGTGATCTTCATGGGCAACTGGGTCTCAGCAAAAGGAATCTGCTCAAATCTGCGGTAGCTCAGTTCCATACCCCCCACCACCCCTTCAGCCTGCCTTGATGACACCGACAGCTTGTTAGCATCAGAGTCAAGGCAGTCAGGTGAGAAGAGAAAGGCAGATAAAGATGGGTTGATACATACAGCATATCAGGACAGTTGTCTGGCTTCTCCAGAAGGCCGCCCTCCATCACGAAGCGAAGAACTTGCTCGTTGGACATGCCTTGGTAAGGCTGCTCTGCTAATGTGGCTATTTCCCACAAGACGACACCAAAAGACCTACAAGAAAAGCCTAAAAGTTAGGTGGCATTCTAGCAAACGGAAGTTTAAACTGAATTGGCTACTTTTGTGCACTGTGCTTATGTGAGCATCAGAGAGGGGATCGGGTATTTTGCTCACATCATCATCAACTAAGTAAGTAACCTCCTTCTCTACCCCAGACTTGCAAATGAAGGACAATATCTCACCTCAACAAAATGAGTCAAGAGCAGAGAAATTCCAGAGGTATGGGAATCGGGCCTAACTGAGGAGGAAATGGAGCAGAGCTTGAAAAAGCCACATACATAATGAAAGGCTGCTCTAAGGTATGGAGACGGAAAGATCAAAGGATTCCAGCTTTATTATGGGGGCAAACAGCAAGCCATGGGTTCACTGATGGCCCAACATCACATTGGCATTCTTTCTGTGGACTACTGGAGGTACAAGGCTACCTTTTATGGCTTGGAATATACACGTGATAAACCAGTATATGTCGTGGCTTCTGGAAGACTGCGCCTACACCAAAGCCACCACTCAGGAAACCATTCACAAGTTATGGGCCACAAGCCTTTTCTGACCTGGTAATAAATCTCTCGTATTGGAAAAAAAAACGAGTGCAACAGCTTTTAGGAAAGTGGCTGTTTGGGTCAGTTGCTTTGAGTGTTTTGCCGGTTTTACACATGCACCTCCCTGAAGTGTAAATTATGTCATGATTTAAAAGGAAAAACCCAGTGTTGATCTGCAGAAAATATCTGCAAAACAGGAGGCTAGGTTTATGACAAAGTCACATAGATTTTGTATTGCAAGTAACACTTTATGCTCCAAATACTACACAGGAATTTTGTCTCTGCACCAGGGGCTCTTCCACACGAATGCAGATGCTGGAATCCATCCTAATAGAAACTTGCCTGGTTCTAACTAAAATCTCAATACCCTGGGATCTGGATTCAAATCGCGCACACCCCTCCCTGCAGCACTATTTCTGGCTTGGATGATAGTGTGCTTATTTTACTCTGTCAGTGGAATCTGAAATAAAAGCTATGTAAGCCCAGCTCTGAAATTAGCTTTTCCAGAAGACAGGGCTACAAAGGGAGCAACGGGTTCTCCCTTCCCAAGAATTCTGCAATGGGAAGCCAAGTGGTTTCCAAAATACACTCGTCTATGTAAGAAGCATGACTGCCAAAGCGTGGAGTTTCAAAATGCTTCTCTGGGGCTGTGGGAAAAACGGCATAGACACAAAATGACACAATTTCTAATTTTACAGCTTTAAGTCTATTATGTCAAAGAATTTAATCCAAAGCTTATATATATATATATATATATATATATATATATATATATATCCTGGTGTTTTCTTTCAATGTCTCTAGTTCTCCTCTCTAATTCTTTTGCAGCAGCTGCTAAGTAGCCCTGCATGGATATTACAGGAGCAAGCCAGCCTTAAAGCCATATAGGTATTTGTTTAAACATGTTTAAAACTGGGGGTTTGGCATGACAGAAGTTCCAAAACAGAGGAAGTAGCACCCTTGAGACTATATTACACGGGGGCCGCAGCAAGGAGTCTACAAATAGGATAGATAACAGGAAAAACCAGAGTTGTCCAAAAGCTTGATGTGGTGTTTTCTCCATGCCATAATCAAGTTGCAGGGGTTCTGGGAATGCTGCAAAAACAACCCCAGACACATTCATTATTACCAGACGTCCGAGTTTGTCGTGAACACGCCGTCCTTCAGTGATTCTGGGGACATCCAGCGGACGGGCAGCAGTCCCTTCCCACCTTTGCGATAGTAATCGGTCTCGTAGATATCTCTCGTCATGCCAAAATCTACATGGTACACAACAGGACACGTGTTAAAATAACAACAACAACAACAACAACAATAATAATAATAGTAAAAACAAAACAAAAGTACCACATTGCCATGAAAGCTGCTGAAGAACCTTATGAACTACCTCTAAACAATTCAAGCTGCCAACAACTACACCTGAGGGAGAGTCACAACATTGGGTCTTTCTAACTTAATACTGGCTACACTGACTGGCAGCAGCTCTCCAGGGTTTCAGGAAGCGGGGGTTCCCAGCCCTACCTGGCGATGCAGGCAATGTAACTCACAGAGTAAAGAATAAAATGAGAGTAGAGAAATCCATGTTGCACACTGCCTTGACCAGCTTAGAGGAAAGGCAGTATGTACAAATATTATTTGTCCAGTGAATCAAACAGATTGGTCACTGTTGTGGCTCCCCTGGAGGTTTCTATTTGTGCTTCCTTGCATTCACAGGATGCACCACAAATACCTTTTTCATCTGCAGTCATAAGGAGGGAGAAGGAGGAGCCAAAATTCTACCTTATACCTGAAGGAGCGTCTCCTCCCCCATCGTTCTGGCCGGACGCTGAGATCCAGCGCTGAGAGCCTTCTGGCGGTTCCCTCATTGCGAGAAGCAAAGCTACAGGGAACCAGGCAGAGGGCCTTCTTGGTAGTGGCACCCACCCTGTGGAACGCCCTCCCATCAGATGTCAAAGGGATAAACAACTACCTGACATTCAGAAGACATCTTAAGGCAGTTCTGTTCAGGGAAATTTTTAATATATGACATATTAGTGTATTTTTGGTCTTTGTGGAAGCCGCCCAGAGTTGCTGGGTAAACCCAGCCAGATGGGTGGGGTACAAATAATAATAATAATAATAATAATAATAATAATAATAATAATAATAATAATTACCTTGCTGAAAACTGGACATTTTACTCCAGCAGCCTCTAGTGATCTCACAAAGCTCTGCCCACAGCATTTTCAAGCTCTGCCTACTCCACAGCCCAAATAAATGGCCAGAAACTTGCTTTTGCTCATTTTCTTCTTAAAAACTTAAAAGCCAAGACACTCAGGGTGCTTGGCTCTCCACTAGACACAGACTTGCCCAGTGTTGTTCTCGAGACATGTGACAGGCACAGCTCTAAACAGAAGTAGCTGCTGAAGATGCATTTTCAGGACCCATCCTATTCTTGCAAACGTAGTATGCTTTAACTGATTTTAATTCTGAATTTTAAATTGTTGTAACCCGCCCTGGGACCTGCTGGTGAAGGATGGGGAATAAATTTAATGATAACAAGCAGCAGGGAAAACCTATTGCAGACCTGTGGCTTCCAAATGCCCTACCTAGAACTAAGATCCTTCTTTCTTTTGTATTTCACCTTTGGACTGAAAAAAAAAGGGGGGATACCTCCAATTTTCACAGTAAAGTCCTCAGCCACCATACAGTTCCTTGCAGCGAGATCTCTGTGGACAAACTTGTTGGCGTTGAGATAAGCCATGCCATCCGCAATCTCGCCTGCCATCTGAATCATCTTCTTTAGGGCTGGAGGAATATGAGCCGGGTTATTCTGAACAAAAAGGGAAAGAAAGACAACTGTTAACATGAGTTTAAGAAGCTGTTGCTTTCTTCCTTGCTAAATTTTCAATGGTTTGGCTAGGATCTGTTCAGATTCATTTATTTGCATCTAGCCATCAATCCGTTCCAAAAAAAAGGTTAAACACAGGTGGCAAACCCAGGCCTCCCTACTTGGCCCGTCAAGCCATTTCTTTGAAACCATGGCCAACTGCCCTACAGCTGATATCACATGTGACACCAGGTTTCTGGCAGGTAGAGACATGACTGCAGAAAGCAGGATTGATGCACAGGGAGTTCAGTCCTGTTCAGGAATTCCAGCCAGTTCCATGCACCAAATTTGGCCCTCTAGAGTGGGAGGGAATACTGTACAAGTTCAATCCTACTCAAGTTTGGATAGATTAGACAATTCCTGTACATAGCAGTGGGACAATCAAACAAACATACAGAGAAAATACTTCCGCAGCAACTATCATCCAACTGTTCCTGGTTGCTAAGCAATATTTCCACCTGCCTACCTTTTAACATGAACAGAATTAACCCTTAAGTTGCACGTGGAATGATCTCTGCTGTACTGTTCCCAACACCTCTGACAGCGGAGGGAAAACATTGCCACATGGCTCATAGCCACTGAGAGTCTTTCATCCATTAATTTGTGTAATCCCATTTTCCCTTTCAAGGAAGAAATGTAGTTTGCTTCCCAATCACATTTTAATTGTCCTCTTCCACAAATGTGAGGTGCTCCCACTGCTTTAACTGTAAATTATCTACTCCAGAGGCTGACCGCAATGAAGGCAAGTGCCTACAGGGAGACCCGAGCATATACCACTAGCCCTCATTTTAGCAGAATATGGTTTTCAGGGGCTCCCGCTTTCGCCTACCCTATTTGGACCGTGCAAACAGCATGTGGGCGGCTGCAAGCCTTCTAATTGCCAGCATGAATGCTAAATGCTGGGTGCATGACTAAATATTAGTGTTTGTTGCAACACTCATTCATAATTCAGATCAAAAACAAAAAGGGTAACAGCATGTAGCATTTAATACATGAGCAATTAGCTTATCTGTGCGCCTACCAAAGACCCACGCTGGGTTACGCGTAGGCACAGAAAGTTTAATTCAGGCCTGAAAAGCAGCCAGTCTAGCGGTGCACATGACAGGCATAAAGAAACAAGCAACTGCCACCTATAATCACTGAGAGGGATGGTGGCTCATGGGGTCCAAATCTGGGCAAAAAGGTCAAAATGACAGCAGTTTACAGGTTTGAGGAGGAAAGCAGAAAATTTCTAGAAAATACAAGTACTCTATACACTGTTCACATATTAAGCATAGACATATAATACTGAATGGGTCTTATATGTATAGAACTATTCTATAATAGTTCTTATAATCTTATAATAGAACTATTTTAACTCTTTTTAAATGTGGAATTGCTTTTAAATGTTTGTACTGTTTTATAAACAGAATTATTATTTTTATATACTCCCTTTAATTGTTTTTGCTTTTATTGTTTGTGTGTGTCCCGGTATTGCACGCTATTTTGTAATTGTTTTATAACTGTATGTTTTATTCTCATAAACTGCTTTGGGACCTTACGGCAAAGCGGGGCAAGAAACTAAATAATGAACAAAGAACCTCAACTGCATCTATTCTTCTACAAATTACTTCCTTTTTCTAGGAACTGAGCACATCCGTCTACTACAGAGTGTTGTAACCTCCTTCCCCGTATCATCTGTGGAAGATAACTGCCGTTTGCCTAGCTAGGGAGCAGTGATGTGGGTTTTCCACAAAATTTAAGACTTGGAACTATTTCCAGTGGGGAATTTGCAATCTAAATCAGAACATTTTCTGTTTGTGTCAGGAAGAGTGCCCCAGAGAGTGATCTAGTTTATACCATGTTTATTTTACTTGTATTTAATAAACACAGCTAAAAACATCAAAACTGCCAAGCTTGGCTACTATTACATTTGCAGTAGGCATCTCATTGTTACTAAGGAACTTATCAAACAGGAAAATAAACCACCCACATCACTGCTAGGGAGGCCATAGTCAAGGCAGTATAGCTGAACTGGGAGATGTCCCAGCTCACAGGCCAGACTCTTCACCTGCTACAGCAATATGGAAGCACCCCAAAAACGCACAAGGACATGGGTCACACAGCCTGTTTTGGTTAGGGCACCTCAGGTGGAAGAGGCAAGAATACCTACACCTGGAGCTGGTGGGGTTTCTTACAACAAACCTTTGGTGATTCTGTATTTTCATATGATGGAAAGCTCTTGTTGTTTATTTTCATATGATGGAAAGTTCTTATTTTTAAATACAACAATGTAACAAGGCTATAACTCTACTTAGCTCATAACTAAATAGCTACCACATTTCTAAACATAATTAAGACTGCTAACAGTTAGATGAGGAGTCACCAACCATTTTAAGGCCCATGGGGGATGAGTACCCCCTCATTATCTCTCGTCCCCCTCCCCAAGTCAGTCTGCAAAAACAGCAGTCAAACTTTTCAACACAGGACTGACCTCTGTGCCTGGTCGGAGTGACCGCAGGTAACTCTTCAAGTCTCCACGGGTCATAAGTTCCATGATGACCAGCGTGGGCTGGCCTTGAGAAACAACTCCAAGCAGCCGCACCTGAGAGAAGAAAGCCTTGGGTCATTCACCTGCAGAGGCAGCGTTTTATTCAAAGGTGTGCACTCTCATGTACTGTACTGCACTTGTGAGTGTGTGATTCTTCACTACACACACATACAAACCAAACACGATGCATCCACTTGGGAAAAGGGAAAGAGGAGAGAGAGATAGAAATAACTTAACATAAGCAGTGGAGACCAGGCCACTAGGGTGAATGGGGCTCTGCCCCACCAACTTCAGCCTGTCCACAGGCAGCCTCAACCTGCCCACCTTCTTACTTACAGCCAGTCCAGAGGATGGCACCAGATGTCAGCGTCCTCCTCCTAGCTGCGTAAGGGTAAAGGGACCCCAGACCATTAGGTCCAGTCGTGACTGACTCTGGGGTTGTGGCGCTCATCTCGCTTTATTGGCCGAGGGAGCCAGCGTACAGCTTCTGGGTCATGTGGCCAGCATGACTAAGCCGCTTCTGGTGAACCAGAGCAGCGCATGGAAATGCCGTTTACTTTCCCACCGGAGTGGTACCTATTGATCTACTTGCACTTTGATGTGCTTTCGAACTGCTAGGTTGGCAGGAGCAGGGACTGAGCAATGGGAGCTCACCCCGTCATAGGGATTTGAACTGCCAATGTTCTGATCGGCAAGCCCTAGGCTCTGTGGTTTAACCCACAGCGCCACCCGCGTACTCAACATAATTTAAAGCAGTGCTGCCCTGCCCCAAAAATAACCTGGGAAGAGCATTGAGAAAACTAATCCAAAAACTATAAAGGAAGCTTTTTTTTCTGATTCAGAACTCCATTTATACCAGTTCTGTACAAAAGCATCATACAGGCAAGCAAATGGCTGTTTTCCTGTTTGAAGCAGCATTTCCCAGGATTTAAGTAAGAGAACGGGGGATAGCGCGGAGTGGAAAAAGCTTTAATGTGCTTCAGCAACTTACGACATGGTGGCAGTTGAACTCCTTCATCACCGAAGCCTCATTCAGAAACTCGATCCTCTCTCGCATGCTTGCCGACTCGTTGACTGTTTTGATGGCCACCCTGGTTTCTGGCTCGTCTTTAACCACGCCTTTCGCTATCCCTTCGTACACCATTCCAAAGGAGCCCTGCCCCAATTCGCGGCACATGGTAATCTTTTCCCGGGGTACTTCCCATTCATCTGGAACGTACACTGTAAAAATCACAAGGAGAACCCATTTCACAAGCAGCTTTGAACTGAAACGACAATCATAATTAAAAAAACAAAAACAAAACAGAGTGGAAGCAACGTCCTTTTCCATTAAAGCATACTAGGATGTTCTGCACTTCATGCTTTTATTTCAACAGTCATCTTACTGCTTCAGTCCTTTGTAATCATTATGCTGTTTAGCCATGCTATAACGTTGCCCCCATTTCACAGATTGGAAACTGACCCTGAGCCAAAACATCACGCCCAAGGATGCACAAATGAGCCTACTGCTGAAGTAAGACACAGACCCAAGCTTTAGCATGGCAAGGGAGCATTCTGCAGCAGAGGTGTAATGCAAAAGCATATTTTAAGGGTAAGGACACTTTGCTTATCATCTGCTATGCATTTCAACAGAAGGGAGCAGAATAATGTGATTAAAAAGCTGTAACGTGTATTTCTCAACAAAGGGTGGGGATGTTGTGGCAGCCACCATTACAACACACTCTAGAAGGGGGGGTGTTAAGAGAAGGGACATTTTCCACTCAGCTGGAGATTAGCTAACTTTGTAACTAATAATTTGCACCTGTGTTTTCTTATTTCCTCTTCCCTACCAATCCATTTTCCTTTTGTATCATTTTTTAAAAGTGTAACCCTGAGGGGAGGGACTGTTACTGTTGCGTATTTTTGTGATTTGAAAGTCACTTGGGGAACTTCTTTTGGCTGAATAGGAAGATTATTTTTTATTTAAAAAAAAAATACACAAGCCACACGAAACTCCAGGTTTAACTTCCAAGAACAAGGTCACGATTTCAACTCCAAAACATTAACATTTCCCTGTTTTCTTGGATGCCAGAAAGCTGGACTGGATTGCTCCAGGATGCAACTTAAGAGCTATAAATCCTAGCTTACAATTGGAAGGTGCAACCTCTGACAAGTCTTCAAAAAGCTACAGCCTAGCATTTAAGAAAAAAACAAAAGGTTAAAGGTTTCACTACAAATAAAAACTAGTGCTAAGACTCTGGTCTTTAAGCAGAGGCTTGACAACCATATGTCATGAGTGCTCTGATGGTGTTTCCTGCTTGGCAGGGGGTTGGACTCGATGGCCCTTGTGGTCTCTTCCAACTCTATGATTCTATGTGTAGCTGAGAAAGATGATGAGAAAGAATTGAGAAGGAAAGGACCATAGCTCAGCAGCAGAGGATCTGCCTTTCATGCAGAAGGTCTCAGGTTCAATCTCTGACATCTCTAGGTAGGACTGGGAAGGCGCTTTGTTTAAAATCTTGCAGGGCTTCTGCCAGGCAACATAAACAATACAGAGCTAGATGGAGCAATGGTCTGATTTGGGATAAGGTAGCTTCCTATGTTACTATGATAGCTGAAAGATACGGTTCCCAGCAATCTTTTAACTATGCATTTATGTTACTGTTTTTAAGTATTTTAAATATCTTTCAATTTGGGGGTTGTTTGCCTCCCTGGGCTCTTTTAGGAGGAAGTGTGGGACAGAAATTTAAAAATAAATATAAATCAATATATACAAGAGGCCTGCACTGTGGTTTTAAGAAACATCACCAAGAATTTAAAGAATTGTTAAACTTCACTTCAAATGATTATTTGTATAGTTTTTATTAGTGTTTAATGTTTTATTGCTGTACACTGATGTGATAATTCATGCTATTGCAATACAGAAATACTATTAGGTTTTCTTTAAGAACTTTCTGACCTACCTTGACCTTTAAAAAAAAAAAGCTTGAGACCCCATCTCCCCAAACTTCTTCTTTGCCTGAATGACAGTAAATGTCTTTACAACTGGTTCACATAGAGCTTCTTGTGACTCCACCTCAGACTCGGCATTCACTTTTATTCCGAGATGTTGCTGTCTTAAAAGGAGTCAGAAGTGGAAGGCCTGACTTACCATCTGAGGCGCTGAAATATTCTGGGTTCACAGAGGCATAGAGCACTCCATTTCCAAGCCTGTCGTTGTTCCTGTTAAAATGCAAGAGGAAAGTTCCTTATTTCAACACACATATTATTTTTTTTTAGAGAGAGAGATCAACATTTCACTCTATTCTGGTCCTCTCACCTTTGAGTTCTGGTTTGTGACTTGCTTTTCACACCCACACCCACCCACCCACCCCAACAGCAGCATTTGGCAGGTTGGGAATCAATTGTGTTACTTCCCAAATATGCTCAATGACTGACTTATTGAACCTAGGTTAGCTGAACAAAATAACAACAACAGTAACAGCAGCAGCTTGAGTCAATCAATTATAGCAAGGTGAAGAACACACAATATATTTGTCCTTGTCTAGGCCAGTATGACAAGGTTTAACCCAATGTGCCCGACTACAAAAATCTATCAGGAAAGGGGCAATGTTACTTTCTGACATACTACATGCTGGCTGTCGTGTTGTTGTGAGGATGTTGTTGTGAGGATAAAATGAGGAGAGGGAGAATCATATATGCCCCCTTTAGCTCCTTGGAGGAAAAAGTGTGATATAAATGCAATAATACAAATAAATATCAACCCTCACCTCTTTTTATTACAGACATACAGCATGATGAGCAGCCCTCCAATGATCAAAATGACAGCAATGGGTAGAACAATAATCAGGTGCAAGAAACCCCCGTAATTCGGTGCTGCAGCAATCAAAACAAGAAAGTAAATAAAAGGGTGGTGATTATTCATGTGTGCATCTCTACTGCTGCACTAGCTAGTTAGACCTCTCCTGCTGGGCAAACTATCTCTCTCTCTCTCTAAATATATATATAGAAATATAAAAATCACACACAGACACAGAACACAGGGCCACCTAACAGAGCGTTCTTTTTACAAAAGCACTTCCAGATGATCGGTATTTTGGGGTACGACTCAACTACATATCAGAAAAATTCAAGCTGCACTGTTAGAGCTGATTTGGAGGTCCTGTGCTTTCTGAAAAAGAGCAGAGGTTTTATGATAAAGGAAGGTGATTGGGAAATGGCACTGGAAAGTGTGGGATAACACTTGTTTTGGCACAATGTCATTTAATCTCCTTGAAAATGCTCAATTTAACTTCCTTGCAAATGTTATCAGAACGAACGCTCAAATCGGGATTAAGCTTCAACAAGCAGATCATCTGGAGGAACCCCAAGGGTGGCTGGCTGTTGCTCCCAAGGAAACTCACACGGAGGAAAGAAAAAGAAAAAAAAGACACAGCTCATCTGCTGTTTCATCTACAGTATCTGCCTTGAAACACAGACATTCTAATCAAATCAATCTGGGATAAATATCCAACCATCCATTTTCTGCAAAAAGTTCAGAATCTTAAATCTAAAGAACACACAAAATATTGGGGGGAAACCAGTGTGTCCGTTATTTCCCTCCCCACCAATGAAAACATCCTTACTTTTGGGCTGCACATAGAATGAGATTGCCTCAGTCCAGGATCCGTTCCCAGCCAGTGACGTGGCTTGAACTCGGACAGAATAATTTCCAGGGTTCAGATGTGTCAGTTTGGCTCCTCGAAGTTTCTTGTATTCTTGTCTTGAAACACATTCCCGCTTCTCCTACAGAAGGTTTTTTGCAGGGGAGAGAAAAGCAGTTAAAATGGTTCTTATTAATGCAGCTTGTGCATGCAGGACACTGAGACTTGAGGCTCTGTAACCCGGAGGAAAACTAGCAGAGCTTCTTCAGATGAACTTGGCGACTGGGCTGGGATAGAAGTGCTTAGGCAACCCTTAAGGTATCTTGGTCTTTCAGGGCTTTGTCTATAAACACAAGAACCTTGTAAATTGGGTTGGATGAAAAAGACCTATAATCCCGCTTACCTCTCCATTTTGCCCATATTTGATTTCATACATCAAGATCAACCCATTGGGGCTAACCGGTTCTGGCCACTTGAGGTATATAACGTTTTCTTCCTTCCCTTCCCACGTTACTGGCCCTGGAATGTTATCAGCTCCTTCTGCGAAAAGATGCGGGCAAGAGTCAATGTCAAGATTTGAGGCAAACAACATACCGTGGTGTCACTAAAGTCATAAGAACATAAAGAGAGCCTGTTGCATCATGCCAGCCAGATGCCTAAGGGAAACTGGCAAGCAGGACATGAGCACAATATCACTCTTTTCCTGCATGGCTTCCCGCAACTGGTATCTATACCCTTTTCAGACCCACAACATACATCTGGGGACCAGTTTCTTAATTTTTTACTATATATTTGCCTGCTGGTAGTGCTCCTGCTATGACCCACACTGAATTAGGCCACGGACCACTAGTGGTTCCCAACCCACCAGTTGAAGACCAATGGTCTACACCAGGCATGTCCAAAGCCTGTTTTGGGGGCCTAATCCGAAACAACTTTGGTCGGCCCTCACGCCTGTTCACTTCATCAAATCTGGCCCTCTTTGAAAAAAGTTTGGACACTCTACAGCAGTGGTTCCCAGTCAGCTAATTATCAAAGAGCGCCTATTTTTCAAAAGCCAAGACACAGACCCCCTACTTTTGAAAATTTTGATATTTCTATGGTAGTTACCTCTACAAAGCAATTTTTTGAACAAAATGCGGGGTAGTCCCTAATAAGCAAAGGATTTTAGATATACTAAAGAACAGACTAGGGCTGAGTGATATCTGGTTTTTGACATTGTGATATATCAGTTGGATATGGGGGGGGTGTATTAAGCTGCCGTCAGTAGGGCAGCCAGCGAAGATGCACGTCCACTGTGGCTACTGCTGTTTTACTGTTGACTGAGAAAAGCTGCTCTGTCTCAGTGCTAGGGGAAGGTAGTGCCATGGTGCCTTGAAGGGCAATCAGCTGCCCTGTTCTCCATCAGTGTGAGGGGGAGGTGGCACCTCACAATCAGCTGCCCAGTTTTCCCTCAACATGAGGGAAAGGCTGCAGCGTTATCGACTCCCTCAGGGAAGGCAACTTGGATTAGCAGCGTTACCAGCTGAGATCACTGTGCGATATTGGCAGTGCCATGAAATCAGCAGCCTTGCTCTCCCTGACATGAGAAGCGATGTATTTCTGGGTCAAAATCGTTATCACGGTGTGATTTTGGGCCAGTATATTGAAAAATTGCACAGCACTAAAACAGACCATAAAATTTTTGGTATTACCATGCAAAAATGCCAAATATTTAGTTGGAGGGGACACAAGAGATGGGGCCATGGACCCCCTGGGTGCGTTCCGCGGACCCCCAGGAGTCCCAGGATAGCTAATTGGGAACCATTGCTCTACAGCGTGTCAGGCAGGGGTCTCTCCCAGGCTAGGAGAGACCCCTGCCTGAAACCCTGTAGAGTGTCTGCCAGTCAGTGTAGACCATTGGTCTTCAACCAGCCCTACCTGGAGATGCCAGGGATTGAACTTGGGGGCCATCTGCATGCAAAACAGTTGTTCTACACTGAGCTATGCTCCTTCCAGGTTGATTTCAACACAGGGAATTAAAACTGCCTTTTGAAAGCGAGTCTGAGATTAAAACTTTGTGCCAGGTTTTTGTGGTTTTTTTGTAAGATGCTTTGAATGCAGAGATAAAGATGGAATTGTTCTTTTTATTATGATTAAGGAAGGAAGGAGAGAATTTAAGCCAGGTTTCAAAAATGTACCTGCAGGCATGGTTCTTGCAAAAACAAAGTTTGAGGCACTACAGCCGAGATTTGCAGCTTCATGATTGCAGCTGTGGATGTCAATACGGTAGAGCGTGAAAGGCAAGAGGTGGGAGATAAGTGTCCGCTCCCGGCCTTCCACTTTGCTTTCGAAGAAAGGAAACTCCATCTCAGCCTCCTCAGCATCCGATTCATTGGCAAAGTGCTCTGTGGCTGTGGCAGTCCTGTTCTTGTGAGCAAAGGTCGTGTTTGCAACAGGCGACAGATCCCTGCGCTTCCGGTCAGGCCTGGACAAAGAAACAAGAGAAGTCAGTGAAAGTGAGATTAGCACCCCTCTTTTATAAGGAGGAAAGCAAATTTAAGAGACCCCGTTTGCAGCCAGAAGTCACAATGTTTTGAGAGAAAATAATGAGAACCATTAGGATGGTTAAAGAATGACAGATGTCCAAAGCTTGCATGACGTCCCATTCAACAGAACTCTCTGTTTATAGGTGTTGTCTCTCCCGAGTTAAATTTCACATTGGTGATTCATCCAAGCCCAATAAAACACATTTCACAGGGAAGAGAAACAGAAAGGAGGCAGCTGAGGGCAGAAGTGATATAGAAAACACTGTGGGAAAACAGAATCACTTCAAACTCCATGGAAAGTTCAGCAATAGGACAAGCAATCATCACGGAAAGAGGCAGATCCCATCATTGCATGCTTGCAAGAAAGGACTGGCCAGACCTTTGCTCCATATCTAGCTCAATTATTGTCTGCACTGGCTGGCAGCTGCTCTTCCTTTTTGGTTATTTTTTTTATTTGCAAATTAAACAAAGTAGAAAGAAGAACAACAAAAGTATAAGAAAAGGAAGAAAAATAACCAATACATTAATAATACTAATACTAATAAACCACCAGCAGCTCACATCGATACAATTACATCAGTACATCCAACCTACAAGAAATGTATTAAGTTAATGTAAGACCTCCAGCTGTCCAAAGAGATATCCCCAGACTGACATTTCATCTATAAGAAATATGCTCAAATGTAGCCAGGGAAGTGAGGTCTTCAGACCACTATGCAATAGGTGGTGGGTGTTCATCCTTCCTGGCTCAAAGCAAGGATAAGGGCCCTCCAGGGCTTCAGCCAGAGAGTTTCCCCCCAGCCCTACCTGGAGATGCCTGAGATTTTATATAAATATTTAGAAATCACACTTTTAAAAAACATACAAGGTGGTATACACCACACAAAACTACAGTAAGAATAAAAACATAAATAAAAACACAGTGGCTGGTAAACAGAAATTCAAATAACAAAGGCCTGTTTGAATAACACAGTTTTTAGAAGATGCTTTTTAAAAGGCAGGAATGATTCCAGCCAAACCTCTGCTAGGTCAGCGCTTGCCCACGCTAAAGACTTGGTCTCTATTAAAGGCCAACCGACCCTCAGAGGCATGAGAAACCATACGAAATGCCCCATTAGAGGTTCTCGGTGATCAAGGCAATTGTAAGGGATCAAGTGGTACTTAAGGATTGAACCTGGGAACTTCTGTGTTCAAAGCAGATGCTCCGTAACTGTATGACCAGCCTTCTTTAAGGTCTTAGGATAACCTGCCTTGGATAGCTTAGATTGCCACCAGAGTCTCCTTTGAGAGGAAGGGCAGGATATGAATTTAAAAAGTAATAAATAAAATAGCTGGGACTTGACCTAACTAGTGATGTGTTTAAAAGAACACAACCCTTTTATTTGGCATCTTTGGTGCTTTTGCAATGTTGCACACTCCAGCAGGAGGCTGGAAACGTACTGCACCAGTCTAATAGGGACTGTGTTGACATACAAATTGCTCTCTCCCACGGGAGACAGCAATGAAGAAAAGGCAAACAGAGGAGGTGGGAGACAGACAGACAGACATGTGCAAGTAACAAGTCGCTTAGAGGGAGCAATCTCACCCAGTTCCTAATCTCACAGTTCCCTGACATCCTGGGCTCTTAAGTCACTTTAACTGCTCAGTAACTTACAAGTACAAGTGACTTAGCAGTTGCATCTCAACTGCTAAAGTTCTTCTAGCATTGAAAAGAAAAATGCACCAATTATGAACACAAGCTGAGCAAAGAGGAGGAAAATATGCAGAAACAGTCAAGGCTCATGCTAGCAAATCGTTCCCACTTGCTTCCTCCCACAACCCAGAACTGCAATCTAGAGACTGTCACAATACTTGATCATTTGCTACCATTTCTTCTAGGGTCAAGATGCTCACGGCATTCTGTTGCTTCCCCTGCCCCCACCAATGCACTACTCGTACAATTTCAAAATTATCTACCAGCTGAAATAAAAAATCTATATTTGATTAACACAAGGATGCCATGGCAGGAGAAACTATCAGAACTAAGCTGATGGCTGTGAAAGGCAGAGCCAGGCAGAAGTTTCCCTGGTTCCCATTGGCTAAATTAGTTAGTCTGCTCCTTAGATAACTCAGAAGGGCAAGGAATGACAGCAGTGAATGGCCCAGAGGAATGAGAGGAAAAAGCCGGAGAGAGAAGAAAAATGGGGCATATAGAAAGTATAAACTTCACACAACCAGGAAAACATGCACTTATCAGCAACCATATGCCACTATCAGTTCCATCTGAGCCTTTTGATATGCAGGAGAGACAGGCTTTTCCAGAAACCTGATTTTAGTATCAAGTTTTGCTACCCGTCTAAAAGCAAATGCTATCTCCAGCAAAGCTACTGGGAAATGCTGCTTTTCAAATCTAGGTAAAAGAAATGCAGGCCATTTGTCAGGTCACCTAGGCATCTGTAAGGCCAGGAGTAGCTAGCATGGTGCCCTCTGGCTGGCACTAGACTACAAATTCCATAATCCCTGACCCACTGGCCTTGCTGGATGGGGCTAATGGGAGCCGGAGTGGAGTCCAACAGTATCTGCAAGGCACCATGTTGGAAATGCGCCATGTTAAGACTATTCTGAAGGCAACCATATGGAAATCCAAAGCTGTGGAACTCTCTACAAAGGTTCAGTAACCCCTGCAAAAAGCCCTCCAATGTGATGGCCAAAGGAAATAACCAGCAGTGGCTCTTTAGTGTGTAAAAAGGTGAATATGGTAGGGAAAGTTTACCACCTTCTCTTGCGTGGGGGGGGGGGGGGGAGAATTGAAGACAGACTTGGGTTGCATAGTATCCCAAAGGAAACAATGTGATCTTGCAGTGAGGCAGGGTAGGAATTCTCATTTTCGTTGTGTTACTGAAATGAGCATCTTAGGGATTTTTGTATTGTACATGGTTTTATTTATTTTTGTTTCTCTTTGTTATTTGTCTTGTTAAGTTGCTTTGAGGCTCCCCCCCCCCCCCCCAATAAAGTGAGTAACAAATGTAAAAACAACAAAATAATAGATAACAATGCTGAGCAGTTATCTGCTTCCAAGCCCCAATGCAAAGAGATTGGTGCTCACCTTGAATGGCTTGGGACCCAGTTATACAATTGAGCACCTACTCTTAAATCAAGCTGCCTGTACTCTATGCCCCAACTATGGAATACACACCCCAAGAAGGCCCTCCTGGCACCAAGAGAGTCATCTTTGATGTACCAGGCTAAAACTTCATTATTATTCACTCAGGCACTTAAAAATCTTCATTATTTGATTGACTTAATGATGTTTTCTGATGGTCATTTTAAAAATGCAATCTTGCCATTTAAATCCTATGTAAACTGCCCCAAAGTATAAATTTTGACGAAACAAAATGGCTTTTGAACATGGGGCACATACCCTACAAGGCTCAAGCTAACTGCACTTATTTTTGTTACTAGCATGTAGGAAAGGGGTTTTCGATATTACTAGCTGGCGGCAGGGAGAGAAATCAATCAAAAATACAAAACAAAAAGCTATCGGTTATATATTCTGGAAAGTTGTTCATTCACTATGCATTTGGACACCTCTTAAAGATTCTGCAACATTTTCTGCGCGAAGGTTCTTGAGATCAAGGAAAGTTTTTGTGTATTTTGTGGTTACAAACAGATGCCATATTGAATCAGGATGTCAGACATAACTGTCCGACACTGCATTCGCTGATTTTAACCACCAATTTCAATAGTGCACAATTTACTCATTTCACAGATTTCCTAAGCAATGCTGGGTGTAAGGCCGCTCGTTTAAAAGTTTTTAAAAAGAAATGAACCCCGTCGAGTGTTGGAAATGGACCCCCTCACCTGGGCAAAAAGATGGCATTATGCAGAAAATTCTCGAAGACTTTTCGGTATTCTGCCTCCTCCTTCTCTGCCTGCTTCTCTGCCTCTGTCTTTGGGCAGGAGCAACAAGGTCCCCTTTCTCCCCCAGAACCCTCAGGTTTGGTAGGTTCAGTTGCTTCCTCGGTATCGATGGTGCCGTCAGCATATCTCCGAATTGGGACTTTATCTTTAAAAAAAGAGAGATGTGTGAAGAAATCAGAAGCTGAAGATGAACTGAGAAAGAATGGCACCATGACAGCCTGCTTAAAGCAGCTCCAAATGTAGGAAATGCAAAGATCTACTGCCTCTCTATTCCCCTTAAAGTGGTACACGTCCCAATGGAAGGGTTTTAAGTGAAGAGGGGGCAGGAGAACAGTTACAAAAAGGCAAGAAAATTACCCCCCCCCCCCAAAAAAAAAGGCATGGGTGGCGACACTTGGGAAAACAGGAAACTGCCTTATACAGTTAGACTTATAACTTAGCTCAGTGTTGTCTGCATCATGGATGGAGAAGCTCAGGGCTTAGAGCGAGGTTAAATTATATTTAGTTTTTATCCAATATTTATTCTAATTTGTTTGCAGGGCAGTTACATGGCAAAAAAGACCATTCTACTCACCATGAATGGGATTTCTGGGTCTCATGGAAGCTGCTGCCAAACTCTGTTATACTGCTATCCAGAGGTCAACAGGTAAAATAGCAAGTTACGTTTATAAACACAAATAATTCCTACTTAGCTACCATGGATTTACACAACAGTTGAAGGTATTAGACATCCAGACAAGATGGGATTATTGACAATTATAGGATTCTGATTCCTCAATATCAGACTGGTCACTCCATTCATCAACTGCTAGCACACTGTGTCTTGATCTCCAAGCGAAGCAGAATACCCAAGCTGGGACTTAAGATCCCCTACCCCGCATCAATGGGGAACTGTTGGAGTAACATTAGGTTGGTTTGGAGATCTTGAAGCAGCTGGCTAGGAAGTGCCCTGTGGCAGGACTACATCCTTTGCTGAAGTTCCCAGGAAAGATTCTTCAATGTATTGCAGGAGATTGGGGTTGAAACTATCTCCTGGAGAAATTCTAACAGAATCCCCCAGAACCTGATGTAACCCCTCATCTTCCCTGGCAGAGAGTGTTAGTGGTCATGAGACATTCCTGGACTTTGGTGTGGGGTCAGGGCACACTGCTAAGTCTTGAAGCAGATGGTAGGAGTCTGATTCTACTACTTCAGATTGTTCACTCCATTCACCACCATCTGGATCCATCATCTGAGGATCTAAATGTTGGTCTTCAGGGGAAGCACAGCCCCTTCGGAGGGTCTGAGATCCCCTGCCAGAGCATGTCAAAATCTAACTGGATAATTTTTGGAGCCACTGCAGAAAGCTTTTTCATCCTGGACTTAGGCTTAGGATCAAGGGCCGCTGTGATCACCTTGTCAGCAGAAGTAGAAGTGGCTGCAGGAAGATCAATGAGTTAGAGTGTCTCCTTAGCCTTGCCTAGAAGCATGAAGTAATGGGAGTCCTGAAATCATCTATCAGATTCTGACTCCTCCACTTCTAATTCACTACTCCAATTGACACCCTCTTCACTGAAGGAGAGATGCTCTGATTCCTGATCTTTGAGGGAAGAAGAGCCCCATGGGAGGCACTGAGGAACCCTACGGGAAGGTCACACTCTAGACCATCTTTTGACCTGGTGTGTAGGAGGAGGAGCAGAACTAGAAGGATTCCAAACACTTGCAGAGGGGAGCAGCAAGTAGGCTGAGTTGGGGCTTCCTCTTTGCCCCAAGAAAACTCTTCTGCCTCCTTGCCCTTCTGATTGAGTGCATGTTCATAGGAGCAGGGGGTCATGCCAGCTGCTGATCTTCCACTTACAGTGCCCCCTTGGGTGCCAAGATTGAAAGCAGCCAGGGGGAAACTACTTGCATACCCTCTCTGGATCTAAGGCATTCATTGTAGAGCACCCTTAGGGAGGGGAAAAGCTGACATCAAGGCTGAGAAGCAGAAAGGATGGTTGAAGACTGATGCAGTCAACAGAGTAGGGGGGTGTCATCATTAAGTTGTGCTCACAGAGGCTGGGTCCTTAGCCTGTAAGGAAGAAAACTGCAGTGTAGCAGTCATTAGCTCCCTGCATGAGGTGGATGATTTCTTTAAGGCCTTGCACATATTTAAAGTGAATTCTTTTTTATTTTCCCCTTGTCTGTAGGCTAAGGCTTAAGCATAGCTGAGAGTCTGAATTCTCTCCCCCCCCCCCACTTTCCCGTGGGCTAAGGCTTAAGCAGAGCTGAGAGGCTGCTATGAGCAGGGACAAGACAGGCCAAGAGCACAGATCAATGGGCTTAAGGCAAGGTGGGAGGCAGTGACAAGCAGAGGAGAGGGAAGACTCATCTAGGTCCAGTAGAAAATGAAAGTAAAAATGGGTCTGGACGCTTAAAAGCAGAGCAGGAAAATGCTTTGGAGGAAGCCACACTGGAGCTAACTAACAAAGGTGAAAGGGAGAAGCAATCAGGGATAATGTCTGAAATTTGACGATGGAGCCAGGAGTCTTACACGACTGCTTTTGATGCATGCAAAAGAGAAACTGGCTCCAGAAGGGACAGCGAGGAGCTACATAGGAATTGTTTGTATTTTTAAACTTATTTTGCCTGTTGACTGCCGGATGGCAGTATAACACAGTTTGGCAGCAGCTTCTATGAGATTCAGAATTCCCATTCATGGTGAGTAGAAGTCTCTCTTTTTTTGACATTTAACTGCCCTGCAAACAAATAGGAAGAAATGTTTGATAATAACCCAATTTGGCAGCAGCTTCTACAGAGAGACCCAGAGAAAGCATTCATCCCACATTCATCTTGATTTGCATGTGGGATATTTACACTTTTCAATACATTTCTCTGCCACTTTCCAAACTTCAAAAATTCCATGTTCTCTTTTTTAAGTGAATTTGTTGTACTAGAATGTCGGAGAACCTTAATCCACTTTAAATGCACAACTCCCATCAGCCCCAGACAGAAGTCTCTCCCAGTCCTACTCTGAGATGATGAAGACTGAACCTAGGACCTTCTGTATGCAAAACAGATGCTCTACCACTGAGCTATGGTCCTTCCCTAAAAGACCATATGTTGACCCTGCAATGAACCAAGGGAGATATAATTCAGCAACCAAGGTGTTGCTGAACTGCATCTCACATTGAGTGCTGGTAGCAAAGCCAACATTCAAGACTGTTGAGAGTTGTAACCCCACAACTTGGGGGCGGTGGCAAAAGATTTCCCTATCCTTGCTCTTTGCAATCTTAGGAATTTTCAAAGTGCTAAAATGAGGAGGAACCCTGAATTTGTGTAAGGGCATTTCAACCTTGGTCTCACCTTTGGAGCAGTAGTTGTGCCTATAAAGGTAGCTATCCTGAGGCTGCTGTTGCCACCGCACAATGTAGTAGGAGAGGTTGCCATTGGGGAATGTGGGTGGGTTCCATTTCACAATCAGCTGAGAGGAAGAATTGGAAGCTGAAATGACGTCCAGAGGAACAGAAGGTACTAAGGGGGGGGGGGACATAAGAAAAGAAGAAAATTAAAATTCCTGCAAGGTGATTATCACCTCCTAAAGTCAGAAACAAAACGAGATTATGTTTACAGAGAAGAAAACCATTGTTTCTGCATATCCATGCAGGATATATTGTGAACCGCTCTCAGATCTACAGGTATACAAATTTAAAAAATAATAATAAAGAGCTAAAGTACAAATACAGGACAACATAGCACCCAACATGCACATCCTTATGTATTTATTATGGGTTTAGACTATTAATGTACTGGTCCATTACAATAGTCTCTAAGTGGTGTACAATGAATGCAAAACGATGGAATGGAAATGCCTGCCAACACCTCCTGCCCTGTAATTTTAAGATTCTGTTTAAAATTGGGGGGGTTGGCTTTTTCTTTTCTTTTTTTATTAGGTAGGGGTTGCCTGCTTTGGGGGGGGGGTAATCCTGCTTTTATCTATTTTATGGGGAGGGTTGCCTCTTTTTTGTGGGGTGGAGGCAGTTCTGAGCATAACCAATCCCCCCCGTGAAATGGATATTTGTAGGTTCCTGTGGCAGTTGTGCTCCTATGCCTAAAAAGGTCAGCAAAGGTCAGCAAAGCAATACAGCAGGTTCATATGCCCCCAAATGAACCTGACACTCGTTAAAGGAACCTGTGGTTCCTCAGGAGCATAATCAATGTTCCTTAATTAGAAGATCAGTTGTGTCAGAGAAGCTTCTCTGAAAGGCAGCCTCTGGCTTCTCTCCCTGTCACAACTCCGCCCCCCCCCCCAAGCAACACGCAGCCCACAAGAGACTTGACTATGCACTGGGATGCACTCTCGGTTCACATGGGACAATGGGGAGGGCCCGAGAGGTCTAATCAGTGCCCCATATGAACACAGAATGCATCTTAGGAGGCTCCCCAGAATGCTACGCCATTCCCTCTGCAACACACAGGAATTCCTGACGTGCAAAGGGTTCTTTGAAGGAGGAAAGTTTTAAAAAACCAATGGCATCAAGGCATAGCCAACTAAGCAGATTAGCCCAGTAAATGGTCTAGGTGTACCCAGAGCTATAGGATTGGTGAAGCTCTGTACCTGGATTGGAGACCACTGGGAAATCCTTGTGCACACTCTTGGCTTTCCAAGGAAAAATGGAAATTAGAGAATTTACAACAAATATAATAATTTGTGCTACCTTAAATATGGTCAGGGATGTGCATACTCTCGTTCTTAATACATGAGATTCTGAGCTAAAAATAAACACATTCAGGACTCTAGTAATGCAAATAACCGTAACATATTTAATTCCAGCTAGCCTGGGAGGGAATGGGGAGTTTAAAGAGGAACCGAACAGAACTTCAAAGCATCAGACACCCTGTTTCACGAGAAATGAGACTTATTTTTATCACAAAAAGTGTATGTTGCAGAGAATGGCATCCATACCCCCCCCCCAAGATTCCTGTCTGCAGCAGAACCAGAATCAATCCCGTTTCCGCACTGAATCAGATACAATTTCCATTTTCAATTAAGAGAGACTTCGTTCAAGATGATTAAATGCTGTTGGGCATTTATCTGTGTTTGATTAATCTGACAATTATCACCTCTCCACACACCACCCTGTATTGGATACAATTAAGTTCTGGCAAGGCCAAGGTGGAGAGGCGTTGTATAGTTAAAGCCATCACTGGTCTGCAGGAGCTGCCTGATGTGCCAACAAGCAAAACAGCCCCTGCGCACGAAACATCAAAATCTGTTGTCACTGGAGACCTACCTGCATGGGGCAGCTAGGATGACTCCTTGCTTCCCTCTTTCAGCACTAAACTTTCCCCAACCTCACCATAGCTGGTCCCACAAATACAGTCGTACCTTGGTTTTCAAACAGCTTAGTTCTCGAATGTTTTGGCTCCCAAACACCGCAAACCCTGTTCCGGTTTGAGAACTATTTTTGGAAGCTGAACGTCCGACGGGGCTTCCACAGCTTCCAAAGCTGCACTTTGGTTTTTGAATGTTTTGGAAGTCAAACAGACTTCCAGCATGGGTTCCATTCAACTTCCAAGGTACAGCTGTGTAGCACTTTCCCATCACCTAGCCAACACAACATCTATCCTCTCTCAACCAGAATTCAGGAAGCACAGAGGCATCAGAAATCTAAGGACCATGCCGACAAGTCTTAGGGAAGCTTGGGCCTGATAGCATAGAATGTGTGGAATGATATATGGCATGTATCTCCATAAAAAATGTATCATCCCAAACTAGGGAAGCTATGATGAGTTAACCTAATGGTATTTTACACTGGCCAAGTTGAACAATATCGAGGGTTGCAAAGGTTGATGGGTTATTTCCACATGTGGTGGGAATGTCCAGTCATACAAGTGTTGTGAGGAGTTCTTCAGCAAGTCTCAGCTATAGTGCAACAACTTTTTTCAATGTACCCTGGACTAGCTTTATTGTCAATATTGCCTGATACAATGTGAAATGTGCAATATAGAGTGAATTGTTTTCTTACTTGTAACTGCACTTACGGAAGCTGCTCAGCACTGGACATACCACAGACATTTTAGTCTAAGAGGTTGCTGGAACAGAATCTGCAGATTGGCTGTGACAGAGAAATTGAGAGAGCGCAACAGACAGGCCAGAGAAGCCAAAATGCAGAAATCGTCCCCCATTACCTGCAACACCTCTCACTGTTTATTTTAATAAGCAAGAGGGTAAATTACTTACTCCAATTTTGCAAAGGCCCTCGTGCTCAGATGTAATTCCTAAGCATTTCTAGTTACTGGTTTGATAATAATATAACCTATGCCTCCTTTATTTTACCTTATGTGGTGTATTCAGTCTCAGTTGTGAGAGTTTGTGATGCCATATCTTTACCAAGTATTGAAAAATAATAATTAATAAAATAAAAATAACAATCTGAGAAGGCTCATTCATCACCCATTGACTGTAGAACCAAGTCCTGACTTGGCCATCACAGGTCAAACTTCTACAGAACTTCAACGTAGGTTCAACAGAAGGGCACCAAATTATGCATATGTGTGAATGAACTGGCCAGAGCTTTTGATTCTGCAATGTATTTACTTCTGAAAAAACTGCAGCCCTGGTAGCATTCAGCCTTCGTACTGGTAAGCCACATTAAAGCAGCTGATTCTAAAATTCAACAGTGACTATTTTTGCTCCTTGGTTTTGCATTTTCATATCAAAAATCCCTGGATCTTTGAATTAAACAAAGCTTGGATGAGATGTTGCAAAAACCAACAAACCGTATCTTCTGGCCATCTGCTGGAAAACCTGTGCAACACCTCCCCTTCCAATATAAATCGCAGAGTACTGACTAATAGCCTGATGCTACTATGCACATTTACTCATAAGCAAATCCCACTGGGACACAGCAGGACAAAATCTGAGTTGCATCCTAGTATCTATGTTTTGCAGCCAAAGCCTAATTAAGCCGAAACACTTGAGATTTATTGTTAGTTTATATTACCCACTGAAGGCACTGTGGATTGGTTTTCCAAGCACACAGCCCTCTCTGTCAAAGAAATACCATCTTTCAAAAGCGCAAAGTAATTTATCGGGACCAAGTGCTGTCACGCAGTTGTATTCAACAGAGTTTTACTCACAATAAACCCTCTGAAAGTTAATGGAGTTAAGAAACCTCCATGAATTTTGAAAATGTCAGAATATGATGAATACTGGACACAATATTTTGGGTTTTTGTTTTACCTGCAGCTTTCGTTCGGATGTAGACGATCTCACTCTTTGCTCCATGAGCATGGTAATTCTCCATCATAGTGAGCATGACAGCCTTGACGTAAATGGCATACTGAGTCCATGGTTTAAGCGCCTGTAGCAAAATCCCCGGATTGTCTTCTTTATTTTGAGGAAGGTCCACATCAACCAGGTTCCAGCTGTTAGAGCGGCACGCATCCTGCCCGTCATATTCTGTCACATTCTTGAAAGGTCTGGAAACAGGCAACCAAAGAGAGCTGTGAATTTTTTACTTCTAACAAAAATCGCTTTAAAAACTTTTAAGGATGGAAGCTTCATGCCAACTTTCCCCCAATGAAACTCATAATAATAAAACTTCTGCATTTTATAGAAGGAATATTAAAAAAAAAACCCCGGAGAATCCCAGGTTTTTATTTCTCAAGTTCTATTCATATTTAGGAAACCAAGCCTTTGCAAGTTCCTGAAATGACAAGGGATCTCCAAAAGAGGCAGGCCACCGTTGTTGTTTTTGTTTCCCACAAAATGAAGCTTTTTGTTAAAGACAAAAGCAAACAGCTTTTTATTCAGCCGCTCCCTGGCTAAAGCAGACATAAAGCAAAAGAAGAAAATAAATAAATAAAGAGAACCTCCTACTCCTCTTGGACAAGATGCATGCTTGCAGCCTCCACTAAAGGACTTGGATGGTTAGTCCCAAGACTACTTTTTTTATATAGGGAGGTGGGGATTGCACTTCTCCCTTACGATTGTGGGATCATCACAATGCTGAAGTGATATTAACAGCCACCACTGGCAGAATTTATTTCCTACAATAGACTGACTACTCACGAGGTGGGCAGACTTCAGGGGTAGGCAGAACTTGTCAGATCTACTCCCCCTGCCCAGAACCCAAGATCTACCAAACAGAGCAGATGGAAAGGGCACACAAGGGTGCCTCTGAGCACATTCTAAGCCTAAAGATTTGTTTTTAGTATTAGAACTCAGCTGAGCCCACAGTCCTCTCACAGAAGAGATCACATTCTTTATTTCCAACCTAAATTAGGCAGCTGAATAGTCAGTTTGATGTTGCTATGTTTAAAATCCTTGATGATCTACTGAAGATTGCCCCAAGATTTCCCAGCGGGTACCAGTCTACCTTCCACCCTCTCCTGCTTTAAATCTATCAATCTTGCACTCTTTTAGCTCCCTAGTCAATGGTCTGAAAACTCCATTACTTCCTTCTTATCAAAAATTATACAGCCCCTGTGAGAATTCACCCATCTCATTCTGCTCGTCAATTTCTTGCCTTCACACCACTCATATAGGTCCCATCTGAAGCATATATGTATATCACTTTTATACCACTTTAAACAGCCATGACTTCTCCCAAAGAATTCTGGGAGCTGTCGTTTCTTAAGGGTGCTGATAGTTGTTAGGAGACCCAATCCCACCCCCCACCCCCCAGAATTACAATTCCCAGAGTAACAATCAATCCTTCTTCACATGGAACTCTGAAAACTGTAGTTCGGTGGGGGGAATAGGGGCCAGCTAGCAACTCTCAGCACCCTAAACAAACTACACTTCCCAGGATTCTCCAGGGGTAGCCATGATCATTTAAAGTGCTATCACAGTGCTTTAAATGTATGGTGTGAATATAGCCTTAATGCCTGACTTCTGGTTAAGGCCAGTCTGCCCTCTGTAAGATGGGGGGACAACCTCTTTGTCATCACCATCCTGCAAGCTTTGCAAGAGGCACTCTTTGAAAACAGCAGTGTCATAAGCAATCTTGCCATGAGGAAAAATAGGTGGCCCTTCAACCCAGCTTTTCACAACCAGGTGTCCTCTGGAGGCTTTGAACTACAACTCCCATCAGCTCCCACTGGCACTATCTAAAACATCTGGATGGCACCCAGTTGAGAAAGGCTGCCCTCGTCCATCTCACCAGGACCCCATGGATTCAGTCTCCTTCTATTATTAGTCAAAATACATACACAATCACTAATTATATTTAACAAGTGCTTAACAAAGGGGAACAGATCAATATTTAAGAGAAAACCACTGTTTTGACAGATTTTTACTGTCAGTAAAACTTGTTTAGTCAACTGAGTGGCATTATTTAAACGACTCGCTCATCACCCACTCCTGGCTGAAACACAAACTACTATTTTACACAGAACTTTGAAAAGTTTTGGAAGCAACAATGATAAAAATATTAGGTTACACCAAAGCACTGTACACAAAAGAATTAAGAGGCCTTGCCCACAGAGTCACAATCTAGGTGCATAAGAGACGCTGAATGCATTCAAGAGTAAAACTATGATTTATCATTAAAAGAACAACACTACCCAAGCCTTGGGCTCTCACACTCCCCACTCCTCCATTACAACTATGACGAAATCAGAAGATTCCATTTTTATTTTTGACTAACCACAGTTTAGCATTATGACTGAACCTGGACAAACTGTGGTTAGCCTCGAATATGGTTTACTTAAGGAAGCCAACTTCAAACCATGGTTTATGGAAGTGGCTCACTTCAATAAACAATAACTAACCAGATTTCACAGTCCAGATGCAATGCTGAGCTGTGGTTAATCAAAAGCAGACTTCAGATTGCCTCCTCAAAGCTGTGCTGGAGGAGGAAGGAGCATGTGAGCTAATCTACTATTGTTCCTATCATAAGCCTTATTGAGTTTATTATTATGTCTAAATGCAGCCAAAGGAAAGGAATATGAGAAAGGGGATGGGGAAAATTCTAGCCAAGATGGAAACGTACTGTGGGTGGCAAGATATTCCATAGCTTTTTACATACTGAAAGTGACAGAGCCACTTACAAGGTCAGAAATAAGAAGAAAAAATAAAAAAGAGGCAAGGGAAAAGATGGGTAATAGAAGAAAATATAGGGGGGCGGGTTGCAAAGTAACAGGCAGCAAGGTTAACAAAGCAGACATGAGAGTCTGAAAAACATCAAGGAATAAAAATTTCACAAAAGAGTGGCTGGGGAAACCCAACCAGATGGGCGGGGTATAAATAAATTGTTGTTGTTGTTGTTGTTGTTGTCGTCATAGAAAGCCAACATCAAACCATGGGTTATGAAGCTGACTTGATAAACTAAGCAGAGTGATTTAAAACAGGATGCCTGGCGTAAACATAATGGGATTCTTTAGCACCTTGTTCTTCTCCAGTGTAGGAGGAGAAAGAAAGTGGAGCACACAAGCCAAACACTTTGATCAGGCATCTTCAGGCTCAACCATATTGCAACAAACCATAGTTTAACGTTATGTGGCCACTGTATTCAAGAGGTGCTCTATCCTTTCATTTTTTTTTGCTACAGGTAGATAGATACATAGATTTTACAACATTTTTTGCTACAGGTAGATAGATACATAGATATAGACTTTATTTGCGTAGCCGACAAGCCATAGCATCAAAGGACAAACACCGACAAAAATACATTACGAATATAGTTACCATAAAATCTTATGACCTATTAAAACCCTAGGTAGAAGCTGGATTATCATTCATCCATGACCCTCTGTCCCATGGGCAGCGGCCTTTATAGGTACACGATGTGAACAATCACCACACAACTTTAAACAGTTTTATATATACCCTTGGAAAACCTCAACTGGTGAGGCTTCATTTTAAGTCTCCACTGAGCCATAGTGCTCAGTGGATTACCTTACACCAGTCTCTCATACACATGCACACCTCACTCAGCCTACCTGGGATAAAGCTCTTTGGAGAAAGGACCCAATTAAAATGCTATCTAACCCTAGCTATAGTTTAACAGCATTTGCTCTTTGTCCTCAACTTGGCGGTCTTTAGTAGGAGCTACATGGAGATCCAGGCCCTCTTTTTACTCAATCAGTAGCATCTTTCATACAATTTGCTACCCTTTCCTCCCTCCACCCCACATACGCAAAACACACACATTAGTGGTATCATCCAGAGATGTGCATACTCACGCCTCTTTGTAATAAACAGTGAAGCTAATCAGATCTCTGTAGTCTTTGGGGCGATACTGTTCCCAGGTTAGCATGATCCGATTCTTCCTGGTTGTGTTGGAAATGAATTTCAGAATGTGGCTTTCACCTGAAAAACGCAGGACAGCAAGTGAGCTGAAGTGTCACAAATATCTAAGTGTTAACACACGCAAGGATTTTTGTTACGTTTCCAACTTCATTTCTAATTCTATCATTGTTCGGTTTTACTTTTTAGTAGCACAGGCTACAAATTGGCAGAGTGGCACTTACAGTCTACTTACACTCAGGAATATCATGGATCACCCTACTTTCCGAAGAGTTTTCCACTGATGAAACTGACTGGAGATTGTGGGGGTTATGGCCTTTGTCTTCTCCTGCAGTGAGCTTGGTAACCAAAAGCAAAGCTCCACCCCCCCATATGATGGAAAATTCTTATTTTTAAATACAACAATGTAACAATGCTATAACTCTACTTAGGTAAAGGGACCCCTGACACTTAGGTTCAGTCGCGGACGACTCTGGGGTTGCGGCGCTCATCTTGCTTTAATGGCCGAGGGAGCCGGAGTACAGCTTCTGGGTCATGTGGCCAGCATGACTAAGCCACTTCTGGCGAACCAGAGCAGCGCCCGGAAACGCTGTTTACCTTCCCGCCGGAGCGGTACCTATTTATCTACTTGCACTTTGACGTGCTTTCAAACTGCTAGGTGGGCAGGAGCAGGGATCCAGCAACAGGAGCTCACCCCGTCACAGGGATTCGAACCGCCGACCTTCTGATCGGCAAGCTCTAGGCTCTAGGCTCTATGGTTTAGACCGCAGCGCCACCCGCGTCACCAGCTAAATATCACAATATACTGATATACCACAATGTCTGAAATGAGGATGGAGCTATGCAGGAGCATTGGCTGGCTTCACATTTTTCCTGCATCACGATTTTTGCATAGTGCGTGTGCACACATACACCATGATTTGCAATATACTTCCAGGTCAAAAATGATAAAACCGTTATCACGATATGGTCTTCAAACCAGTTTTCGACAATATATCAATTTATCACCCAGACCTATTCTTAATATGTTTCATATAGAAGAGATTCAGCCAGTCCCTGCCAAGTTAAATCGGAAGCTTGTTTACCATGAAATTCTGTTCATGGAAGGAAGTTCTGAACTCCCAGGATAGCACCTCCCTCCAGCTGAGACAGGCTGGATTCTCGAGCTTTCAGACTCATCAGACAGGGTAGGGGACACCCCACCCTCCAGACCAGTTCTACCTGGCACTGGGGATGGCTGGGTTTGTCTAGAGCGCCAAGCTTACTGTTCAAGTGAACCGGCGACTTTTTTCCTCATCTTCCAAAGCCATCCAATTCAAAACAAAAAGGGATGTGTGTGCTTGTGTATGTTTTTTTTTTTTTTAAGACCCTTAATTCTTGGATAGAGAATCCAGCATGCAGAATGTCAAACAGGGAAGCAGGTTCTTGCTTGCTTTGCTCCTGTTGTTTCTAAAAAGAAGCTTGCAAATCTCAAGAGAACTACCAGTGCTTCATCCCTTTTGTATTCTGGCTCAAAAAACTGCCAGCATTTCAAAGCCCATTTAGCTTGTTTGAGGAGTCTCTCTCTCTCTCTGCATGGAAGGCGAGCAAGTCAGAAAGCTCTTTTATGTGTTTTAAGAAACAAACAAAGGCTGGCATGAGATTTGGTGGCAGTGGTAGCAGCAGCAGTCCAGGCACCTGTTATTCGTCTAGGGCTCATGAGCCCACTGCCCACTCAACAAAAAAGCAGGCCTGTCTTTAAATGAGGACCAGAAACCAGGAAAGGGCCAGCAATTCAGTAGCAGTGAATGCAGAAGGACCCAACACCTCTAGTTAGGACTGCACAATTCTCTGGTCTGAAAGAGACACTGCCATTTAATGTAGACAATCCTGAGCTAGATGTGGTTGCCTTTTTGTGGAACACACTCCTCAGTGAGATGCCTGGTTTTCTGGCACCAGGTAAAAACTTAACTTTTTTTTTCCTTCCCAGGTTTTCGATGCAGTACAATGATGTTGTCTGGTGCTAGTGTGCTATTGAAGCTTTCTGATACAATGGGATTGCTTTGTGTACGTTTAATGAATTGCATGTGTTTTTGTGTAAGTGTTTTTCTAGTATAATGCAATTTTTTTACTTCTGTTTTTAAATATATTGCAAGGCACTTGGAGAGTATTTGCACAAGAACTAACAACTTTCATTAATTGCAACTGTAACAAAAGTGACAGAATCATCATTATCTTATACTTCCTTTACGTACAGGACGCTCTCTCTCCGTTGTTCCTTGGATTTATGTCGCCTTTACTCTGCCGGTCTTTGGTTCCAGTAACCCTCTCCATATCCTGGATCTCCGAAACACAGAGTCTGGGATTAAAAGCAAAGTACATCTTGCCTTCCTTTATGGTCAGGTTGTGATGGCTCCAGTCCCATAGCTGTTGCAGGTTTTGGTTGTCCAGAACATAAAATGAGTAATTCCTATAAAAAAATAAGGGAGGGAGAGGACAGGAATGTTTTGAAAGCAAAACCAGTCTTTGCCAACAACTGTACACATTTTCTGTTCTGCTTGTTGCCTCCCTGCAAATAAAACAAATGAACATTACAGCAGGGAGCTTACAAGGCTGACAATCCACACAAGTGGGGGGGCACTCTTTGCTCTGCTAGGGAGAACCCCCACAAGAATCACTGATGCTCGGAGAGAGTGACTTCCCCCACCCTAGAAAAGCTGCAACAGCAGATTAAGAGGCACTTTGGAGAGTGCTGTGCATTGCAGGCATCCAATGCCACTAAGGAATAGTGCACTAATTACCATTGGGGCTCCAGAAACATAGGGAACTTCTTTACACAGAATCAGACCACTGGTCCATATAGCCTAGCATTGTCAATGTCAGCTTGCAGCAGCTCTTTTGGGTTTCAGACACTGAGGTTTTCCCAGTCCTACTTGGAGTTGCCAGGGACTGAACTGGAATCTTCTGCACCCAAAGGATGTGCTTTTGCTTGCTTCTCCTGAAGCATCCAGAATCTAAAGGCGCAGTAATGGCCCAAAAGTCAAACTAGGATTCTTGCTGTAGCCTTGTAAACAGAGGCACTTGTCTAATCGTCCCTGGAAAGTGAAGCATTGCCTTCAGGAAATAAAAGGGTAAAAGCTGGTTTCCCCTCCCTTTCTTTTTGCCTGCAAATGACTGATTTAGAAATACAGGTATGTGAATGAATAACCCCCTCGTGGACTGGAAACTTTGAAGGATTTATTTACAAGATTTATCTTTCACGTTTCTGAAAAACATGGCCATAGTACCATGCCCAGACACTTCTGCAACAACACCTTTATTGCAAGGAATAGAAACAAACACGTCTTCAGAAACTATATGTGGCAGAGTACCCTGAGAAACATGCGGGCATGGCTATGTGTTTAGTTGGTAGACAGTACTGCTTGCAGGTTACTTGTTTCCACACTGGTAACAATGGGTGGCAGAGGGCAGCACCGTTAAATCAAGGGTCAACAAACCTTTTCCAATTTGAGGACTATATTATCTTCTGGGCAGCCTCCTGGGGACCACATGTCAGGGTTAGGTAGGGCCAGAGGCTAAAGAGGGCACAGCAATGAATATAAATGCTACTTTCCACCAGTAGGCCAGTTTCTATCCTCCATCCATGGAAGTGTGAGGCATTATGAGACTTCAAGGGCACATTCCAGTCACATTCCAGCACTCAAGGGGAGTGTGAATAAAGAAGAAGAAGAAGAAGAAGAAGAAGAAGGAGAAGAAGAAGAAGAAGAAGAAGAAGAAGAAGAGTAGTTTGGGTTTGATATCCCGTTTTATCACTACCCTAAGGAGTCTCAAAGCGGCTAACATTCTCCTTTCCCTTCCTCCCCCACAACAAACACTCTGTGAGGTGAGTGGGGCTGGGAGACTTCAGAGAAGTGTGACTAGCCCAAGGTCACCCAGCAGTTGCATGTGGAGGAGGGGAGACGTGAACCAAAACTCAGATATATAAGCTACGTACCAAATGGCTCCTTAAACCAGGGTTACAGTTGCCAAAACAGAATGCCTAGTTGCCATTTGGGGGCCAGGTGGCTCAGAAGTCATATTTTTCAATGATTTTTTGGTTCCTGGAATTGGCTTAGGATTGTGCAGATTAAATATCATAGATAGAATTTTACAGGAGGTGTTGTTACGTGTGTGAAAACAATCAAGATCCCAGGATCCCCAGGCATGCATCTCCAGATGGTGGAGTTGTCAGACGCCATACTGGCATCTTTCTTCACTTGGTCGCAAGTGGCCAAAAGCCAGGTGCAAAATGCGCTTGGTGAATTTTGAATGCTGGTCCTAAGGGTCAGGCAGAGAAACCTGGAGGGCCTAGGGAACTCCCATAGTGGCTTTTAAAGAGGATATGACAAAATGGAGGAGAAGGCTATCAATGGCCATCGGCCCTGATGGCTGTGCTTTGCCTCTACAGTCAGGGGCAGAAATGCTTCTGAATACAAGTTGCCGAAAACTGCAGGAGTTGTGAGTTCTTGTGTTTGGATCCTGCTTGAAGATTTCCCACAGGCATCTGGTTGGCCACTGTGAGAACAGGATACTGGAACAGATGGGCCATCAAGCAGGTTCTTCTTATGTATGGCTGCATTCATCTGTAGACATCTTCAGAGAGAGCTGAGGATGTCCCCAGCCGGAAACCCTGGAGAGCTGCTGCCAGTCAGTGTAGAAGATCTGGGTTGGATGGACCACTGGTCTGACTAGTGAGGCAATTTTTTAATGCTCCCATGTCTTAAGAGAATGGCCTTAGCTCAGTGTCAGAGAATCAGCCTGACATGAAAAATGTCCTCCGACATCTCCAGGTAGTCCCCTGTCTGAAACCCTGAAGAGCTGCTGCCAGCCAGTGCTGACAGTACTATGCTAAATGGGCTAGTGGTCTCCCTTGGTATGAGGCACTTTCCTTATTCAGGGCAGAAGAGCAGATCCCAGGATTTGCCAGGAGCAGAAAGAAGAAAAAACACTTGGTCGCTGCTTTCAAAGTACACCGCCAGGGCAATCTTCATGGGGAAGGGAGACAGTGGTATTTTTCGAGTGTAGAATCGAGCTTATTCTATCACATAGTGGAATTTTAAGAATTTAAAGCTCACCAAAGCACAGCCTGAGAAAAAAGGGAGGCTTGTGAAGAAACCCTCATGCTGTAACATAATCCTTTCAGACCTGATAAATCAGAAATCAGACACATACAGTGCCTTTCCCATGACCTTGCTACCACCTTGTTCACAAACTGTTTTTCCCAAATCTGTGTTTATTAACTGCTGTCACAGCTTAAATCCAAAAGGAATGGGGGGGAGGGGGGAGAGAGCAGAGTGAAAGAGAATGTACACAGCAATTTCCCAGACAAACTCCACTGCCACAAAAACAACCACAACCTGCAAGATTCTGACATGCTGTCTCCCACTACTGATAAATTTTGTTGCACGCATATGGTGCAAAGGTGGAAATCGCCCTGTGGTTTGAGACCACAAGGAGTGGTGTCAGAAGACATGAATTAGTGAGTAAAATATCTCAAAAGACCTCTGCCTCACATGCATGACCATTATTTAAGACAGTGTAAATAATACAGGATGCTGCAGTGGTACAGAAACCTCAGTGTAGGTCTTTTAAAGCAAGTTTCTAGGCCTTGTGGCTGAATAGATGTATTTGGGAAAGCCAGGTGAGAAGCTGGAGTGGGGGCAGGGGCTTAATAATATTGATGGTGCCACCACTAACTAGTTGCTGCGTGGCTGGTACTCTTTCCATTCCAACAGAAAAAATTGCCTCTTCCACAAGCACATGACCAAGACCACCACATATGCGCGTGTGTGTATATATATGCCAAAGAATGTATCTCCAATAGCACTGTTTTCAGAAGAAATAGTAGAAACAAGAACATCATTACATGGCAATTAAATGCTCACCCTTCCAGCTGATCCTCTCCGTTGATATAGCGCAGATTCTTCAAAAATGAGAGGGAAACCAGTGCATGGGAATGCCGGATCTTCACATAGCCAGTCACTGTTTCTATCAAGCCCATCAAGTTCTCCAGTTCCGAGGCAATGTTGCCTGAAAGAAGAGTTGAAGAAAAACTGCTAGTTTCAGAAGCTTCCTTTTGCTCATTGTCCCAATCAGAATACTAATGACTGCCTTCTCTGATTAAATACAGACTCCTTGTTCAGCAGTCCAACCTTTATGATTTACCTACGAACACAAGGCAAATGGAACGCAAAACAAGATACCGCTACAATTTTACACCGTCGGTTTCTGGCCAGTACGGATGGCCTTCCCTTCATTATGAATGCACCCTGCTAGTGCCAGCGTCAGATTCTGAGCTTTCAACAGCCAATGCTTTGGCAAGAGTTTCTGATGCAGTTGTAAATTTAAACATACAGGAAGCCACAGCTCCTGTTAGGCTCCAGGACGTAAATTTTACCATACTAATGCTAACAGAAAACATCCCGCTGAGAAGCTCTAGCCCCGGAACCTCAAGCTATGCAGGATCTTCTCTAAAATGCAAGGTCCGTAAACTCAATTTAGGGTTAGACAAATTAAGGGAGGATACAACTCTCAACAGCCAATAGCCACAATGGCTATTGTTCTACTTTCGCTGTCAGACGCTGCATGCCTCTGAATACCAGTTGTTGGGAACAGCAAGTGTGGAGAATTGCTGTTGCACTCAGGTCCTCTTGTGGGCTTCTCATAGGCATCTGGTTTGCCACTGTGAGATCAGGATGCTGGACTAGATGGACCACTGGCCTGATCCAGTAAGGCTCTTCTCAAACGCAGGACATAGTGGTCAATGCCCATCACCGATTTGGTCAGAAACTTTAGTTATCCAGAGGTTTGCTACTCTTGGAGGTTGGCTCTCATGGTCTTCATTAATTTGTCTAATCTGTGTTTAATGGCCTCTAAGCTTATGACCATCATCCCATTCTGTAGTGGTGGACTCTTTTAAGTTAGTTACGCATGGTGAGAAGTAAAACTTCCTTTGGAAGTAGGTCCAGGACTGCCAGAACAACTTAGCTTCATTGGGTAATTTGGAATAGTAGGATTTCCACTGTCTCAAGCCTTCTGACAAAGCCCCAACAGACTCACAACAGACTCCCTGTGCTAAGAAAGCTTCACCTAGATAACTCTCCAAAGGAGTGTTTGGATTTCCAAATAATCTCTGAGAAACGAGAGATTTCAGGGGTGCCAGAGCATGTTCCAGGTTTTGTTTCCTTGGAATGAAGTTCACTGGAGAGTGTGCTCTCTTTGTGAGATATGGTTTTATTTACACATACAGTACATACAAGCAGAACAAAAGACAATTCAGGTCATTAATGTGCCAATACAGTGGTACCTGTTGATGCGAACGGGATCCGTTCTGGAGCCCCGCTCGCATCCTGAAGCGAACGCAACCCGCATCTGCGGTTCACTGCTTCCGCGTATGCATGTGATGTCATTTTGAGCATCTATGCATGCAGCGAAACTGGGTCGCTGCGGAGCCAACCCGAAAATGCTCAACCCGAAGCTACTTCAACCCGAGGTATGACTGTAGCATTTGTTTCCTCATTAGGTTTCTAGGCGCCTGAAAGCCATAGCTGTGGATGCTGTGTCTGCCCACCTCCAGGCCCACATCAGACTAGCCCAGGTTTATTGTTCTCCTACACATACCAGGGATATCACCTCCAGCCAGGGCAAGAGGCAGGGCAAGGCCGGCCTTCTGGATACATCTCCAGCACAGTAGTTTCTATGGCAACTAGTTGCCTGTACTCTTTAGTCATGCCAAGAGATATCCTACAGCTATTAATTTAACAAAGAGACTGGTTGGACCGCTTTAGTAGCCTCTCTTTCTACAGAATTCCATCGTACAGGCATAAAACCATAGGTCTGGACTCAAAGCTGACATCCAGACTAGCCCTCCCTATTCCTGTACCATTAGGATAAGGAGCATAGTCGGTCCATGTTTCTAACAGGAGACTGAATGGAGTACAGATTCTCTACAGCACTTTTAAGAAAGCTGCTTATCACTTCCTTGAGTGCAAGGTTTAGGTTTCCCACAAGTTTTGCTTTAGGGAAATAAATAGAGGGAAAGAATTATGGTATTTCTGGGGCTGTATCATGACTCAGGCCAAAAGGAATGTCACCCCCCTCCCCCCCAAAATTATAGCTTTTAACTGCCTCTCTTATCTTGGACATTTTGTTCTTGCAGATCCAGTTAAGACAAACGATGAGCTAACTTAGCAGTCAACATGAGGCAGAATTAAAGTTCTGTTTTGAAAGGTGTGAAAATGCTATCAGAGGGAAACAAAGTTGTAATCAGTGGAGGCTGGATCCCATTGGGGCTGGTAGGGCAGAAGGCAGGGAGCCAAGCAGTAGGTGGAGCCAGAGCCAATGATGGTCAGAATCAACCAATTCTTCTTTTCTCCCCACACTCCTCCCTACTGAGCTCTACAAGGGCAACCCTGAGACTAAGGTCAACCCTTGAACTGGTAGTGGCAATTAAGAAGACAAGCAGGTCACAGTATCATAGAATTGTAGAGTTGGACGTGGGGGGCTGACTGAGGGCACAATGAGTTTAGTGGGACAATGCCCTATTCACCCTCATTGAACTGTCTCCACGAGCCACAAAACAGTTCCTTGCTGAACTCAGGCTATATCCACACCATATATTTAAAATCAGTCATGGCTCCCCCAAAGAATTATGGGAAGTGCCATTTGCTAAGGGTGCTGAGAATTGTTAGGATCAGAAGGTCAGCGGTTCGAATCCCCGCGACGGGGTGAGCTCCCGTTGCTTGGTCCCTGCTCCTGCCAACCCAGCAGTTCAAAAGCACGTCAAAGTGCAAGTAGATAAAGAGGTACCGCTCCGGTGGGAAGGTAAACAGCGTTTCCGTGTGCTGCTCTGGTTCGCCAGAAGCGGTTTAGTCATGATGGCCACATGACCCGGAAGCTGTACGCCGGCTCCCTCGGCCAATAAAGCGAGATGAGCGCCGCAACCCCAGAGTCGGTCACGACTGGGCCTAATGGTCAGCGGTCCCTTTTTCTTTATTCCCCTCCCAGAACTACAGTTCCCAGAGTGGTTTAACAACCAATCGTTCTTCCCAGGGAACTCTGGGGAGTGTAGTTCTGTGAGGAAGCTGCAGTCTTTTAACAATTCTCAGCAGCTTTAACAAACTGCAGCTCCCATCATTCTTTGGGAGAATCCACCACTTTATAGTGGTATCGTGGTGCCTTTAAATATCTAGCAGAAATGTGGCTCAATGCAACAGACAAAATTATAGTGTTCCTCTCTGGATTCTTCCTTGCTTGTTTATAATAAAGACAAAACACACATTTCAAGAAAGAGAAGAAGAGTAACACTTTTAAAAGTTTAGCATTGGTTGGAATCTTCCCAGAGTATGATTCACTACCCCGACGAATCGTTAACTAAGCACTTGTATTCTGTTAAGACATGTACTTGGTGAGGCCAGCTCATGGCACCAGGGAGGGCAGGAATGGAAGCTTCGGCGCCAGTATTTAAAGAGGGCATCATGTACACTGCAGGAAAAACTTTGCCAGTGGGCAAATACCTTAATCCACAGACGTGCCACCCAACGTCTCTGTAAAAGGAGGTGCCAACATTAAAATGCACCCTTACTTTAAAAAAAAAGAAAGAAAGAAACGGGGGGGGGGAGAGAAACACCGCAAGCTTCTAAACTATTATAAAGCCCTTAACAAACTACAGCTCCCAGAATCCTTTGGAGGAAGCTACAACTGTTTAAAGTGGTATCATGGTGCTTTAAATATATGGTTGTGAATGCGGCCCTTATCTCAGTATCCCCTCCTTCAAGGTCATATTGTGAATTCATTTCCCTTATCTAAGAAGAGGCAGTAATTGTCTGAACAATTGTGGAACAAAAGAGCTCCTCTCCACACTGTATATTCTATTCCAACCTTCCCCAATCTGGTGCCCTCTGGATATTTTGGACTAAAATTTCCATTGTCAGAAACCACTGAGTTCTAACGGTGGCTGGGATGTATGGGATTTGTAGGCACCTATAGAGTAGTTTGGTGAAGGCCATTCTACCCAGATCAAACTAATACAAAATTCAACTGTAAGAAGTATGTGGATTTAGCCTATTGGCGTACGTGTGTGTGTGTGTGTGTGTGTGTGTGTGTGTGTGTGTAAGCTTCCCATACACATTTTATTCTGTTCCAACAATCAAACTTCCAAATACTTATATTCATGGTGGGAAGCCAAATAAACTGAGAGGTGGACCAGGAAAGATAAGCACAATGTAGTTTTTCATCATCATCAAATTTACTGCACTGGCCTAGACAATTTTAAAAATAAACGAAAGTAAGTAAGCTTTGAATATATAAGCGATACATTAAAAGTTAAAATACAATACGATTCACGAGATTACCAAACCATTCTACCACTCATGAGAGCTAGAAATTTTGTTACAAGCTGAAAAGTTGCCCATAAGCAATCTTGCAGATTTCGGGCTCCCAATAAGAATCCAAATGGAAATGCTAAATATTCTCCCTGGCCATTTGGCTAAGGCACTCCAGGCAAGTGGAATCTTCTCATTTTCCTTACTGACGCAGTGGAGGAAGGCGGGAAGTCCCTGTAATTATTAGAGAAACTCTGCTGGTGAGGCAGGAGGTGTTGTAACGCAGAGATGAAAGGGGGAAGTCCATGCCAATGGAGAGGGCAGGAGACTCAACTTGCCTGCGGTCTGCCGACTGTTTGAAGGCAAAGGATGCTTCCTTTCCTCCCTCCCTCCCTATACCTGCTTTAGCAAGTACCTCTTGCAAATAGCCTGCATTCTACCAAGCAAGCATTATTCAATTTCTTTTAAAGGACTACTTTATCATCCTTCTGCATAGCTTGTTGCTTTTTATAAAGAAACAAGACAAAATAAAAATAAACCACTAAAAAGGGAAAACTTTTTTTTTAAAGAAGCTTGCATTATTTGTAAGGTATCCAAAATGGAGACGTTTCTCAAACAATAGTAGTGTTTTTTCAGCCAGAGCTCACAGGAGCTCAGTTCCGGCACCTCTCAGATAGGCACCACTGCCATTCTAAAAGAGCAAGGGAGAAGCTCATGGTGAGTTCCTGCACCTACATTTTCTAGAAAAATAGGAGTGATGGTGATTACACACACACACACAAAAAAAAAACATGCGCAAGCAAGCAAGCAAGTGAACAGAAACTGTTTCTTACTTCCACGGCGGATGTTGATAACGAGGCTCCCTTTGATTTCTGTGCATCCTTGTAACAACTCTGCCGACGTGACAGAGTCAATGGTTATCGTCTTTTCAAAGGAGCACACCTTGGGGCAGGGTCCTTCGCAAGGGCTGCAGAACATGCTGTCAGGAGAGAAGGGCAACAAATAATCAGCAAAAACCTGCCATTTTTCAATCAATAGGTTTTTTTAATTGATCTTCCCAAAGAAGAAGGAAAAACAAAACAATAGTCACAAGTTAAACCATAATAAATCAAAACAATTATGTTCTGTGTGCACTTTTAATGAGGGAGGAGAGAGGAAGGGGAGGAGGAAGTGGTGGGACATTCAAATATATCGCAAGAAGTCCATATATTTGAGAACTTCCAATTTTTCCCCTCTTTATAGAGGGTCACCTTCTCGTAAGTCGTCAGTTTTTAGTCATGAAGGTAATATAGCTATCATGGCTTTTAGTCCTGATGGCTACCGTATTTTTCGCTCTATAAGACGCACCTTTCCCCTCCTAAAAAGTAAGGAGAAATGTGTGTGCGTCTTATGGAGCGAGTGCAGGTGGGGTGGGAGGCTCTGCTCAGCGCTCCCTTTAAAGAGCCGCGTGGAGCATGTATGCGACTCTTGGGGGGCTTTTCCCCTGCCCGGGGAGCCTTCATCCCCTGCCAGAGAGAGACTGCGCACGGCTAAGCCAGAAGCCAGGAGAGCCAACGGGATCGCAGCGCAGCGATCCCACTGGCTGTTCTGGCTTCTGGGATTCAGGATTTTTTCTTCTTGTTTTCCTCTACCAAAAACTAGGTGCGTCTTATGGAGCGAACAATGCGGTATATTACCTTCAGTAATGGAGAGAGAAAGGCAGTACACTTTTGCTATGGCTGTTCCTGGATAGGGATATAGCTTGGCCACAATTTACTCTGCACTGAGCAGCTCATAGTTGGGTTACTGCAATATGCTCTATGCAAGGCTACACTTAGGGCTCGTCAGGAGGCTGCAGCTGGTGCAGAACACAGTGGCTAGGTTCATTTTTTTACATAAATCACCTTGAGACGATGGTTTAGAATGCAATTAATAAATAAATGACGATAATAATGATGAAGATGATAATGTCCAGCTCTTGGGTCTCCCAGAGATATCTCCTTGACTAACGTGATAATAGAACGCTGGACCAGATGGAACTCTGCTCTGCTCCAGCAAGGCTGCTCTCTCATTCCTACTGCCAGTTCCTTGGGGGCAGAAACATGACTCTTCTCTGTTTTATGTCAGCTGACTACATGGCTGAGCCACATGGAAATTATTCAAGTCAGCTATCCCCACAGTGAATATACTCCAGTCACTGCCTGTAAGTCCTGGAAGAACTGCTCCCTGCCTTGCAGGCCTTTTCCCACCTGGCCTGTAAGGGTGGGGCCCTGACTGACTCCAGCTACAAAAGCTGAGGCTGCTGAACAGAATCTTGGGCTGGGGCATTGTTTAGGAGGCAGCATTGCTGGGTGGCGGGGTGTGGGTGTGTTGTTGCTGTTAATTTTTTGTAACTTTTATTTCAGATCTTATGGTTTATGTGGAAACTGTCCAATTTGGTTGTGTACTTGATGTTTTGTTTCTTGTTTCTAACTACTATTGCTACATTTGGAATTGTGTAATGTTTTATATGTTGTAAGCCACTTTGAGCATGGTTTGAACTTTGGTAAAGCAGCATACCAATTTATTTATTTATTAAATTTGTATACCGCCCTATACCTGCAGGTTATAACATAGAAACACAGAATACATAATCAAAAACAAAAACAACCCAATGATTGATTGATCCTCACACTTATTTCAAGCGCTCTCAGTACATGGCCCTGTTGGTACATGCCAGAAACCATTAAAAGTAAACACACCAATAATTACCACCCCTTCCCTTGCAGCTATCAGTGCTAATCATGGGAAGGCAAGTGGGGAAGGGAGGAGGGGACACTACAAATTTCATTGGCTTTCAGTTCACCACTTCCCATCTTCTCCATTACCACATAGAGGCTCAGATAAAGAGGCTTATGCTTTTTATGAGTGTTTTTAATTGCCTGAAAACTCAAGTAGTCAGAGGCAGCAAGGAAAAAACTTTTCCCAGTAAACACTGGGTTTCTAATGAGGGGCAAAGATCAGTACTTTGCACCTGTATATAAACTAGGAACTCTTTGGGGGCCCAGAGGAAGGTTTGTTTGGATAAATTAACATAAAAAACATGAGAAGTCAGATGTCAACAGAAAATGAAATCGCTGAACAAATAAAGGCCAACACTTCACAGAACTTTTTTTTAAAAAAAAAAAGTTCAAGAGGAAGGATGGTCTTCATTTATGTAACCATCCACTCATGAGAATGCCAAAGTTTTATTTGTCTTGCACCCAACAAAGTAAAATTCTTGGCCTACTTCTGACCCATTAAGTTAGTCTGTCTCTTTTTGCTGCAACAGACTAACATGGTCATCCCTCCAGAATCTGTCACCCAAGCTCTTTAGCCAAAGGTTTAAAAATGAAACACATGCTACAATGCTAAAGGGATTTAGGGGCAAGTTCACACAGATTTTCATTACTCATTGACTGCAACACAGAGGAAGTAGTCTGCACACAATAAGTTGATCTGCAGTGGAAGAATACCTGTCCATGGATTGTTCAACTTGCCTCATGGCCACAACACACTTAAAGCACTACTATACCACTTTTAGCAGTCATGGATTCCTCCAAAGAATCCTGGGGGCTGTAGTGTTTTTAGGGGTGCTGATAGTTGTTAGGCGGCGCCCCCCGCCTTCTCCTCCTCAGAGAGCTGATTCCTTAAGGTGGTTTAACAGTCAAGCCCTCTTTCCCAGGGAAATAACAAAAGACCCTCATCTTACTCCAACCCTGTTATGTTCCTGCAATAAAAAAGTCTGGTTTCTGTGCACACACCTGCCCATCAACGAGGGCTGACACAGCCATCTCAGGTGGCAGAATTCAAGTTGCGTCTCCAGGCCCACCTCCACTGCCCAAGTGGCTGCAGTGGCTCCCAGTGAGATCTCGCGAGAATCCTACAAAATCATAGAGACCTCCAGAGGTCTGTGACAAAAAACTGTCATGTGATCTTGTCAGAACCCAGAAGCAGTAGCCACGCAACCCCAGGAAGCGCGGCTTCGAGAGGGGTGGCAAGGCTGTGGGTGTGCAGTGCAAGCAGAGGGTGGCACATTTCTGTTTCGCCTCAGGCAGCTAAATGGGATGGGCCACCCCTGGTCCGCACATAATTAGTTGGTAAAGCTAAAGGGACTCCTGACCATTAGGTCCAGTCGCGAACGACTCTGGGGTTGCGGCATTCATCTCGCTTTACTGGCCAAGGGAGCCGGTGTACAGCTTCCGGGTCATGTGGCCAGCATGACTAATCCGCTTCTGGCGAACCAGAGCAGCGCACGGAAACACCGTTTACCTTCCCGCCGGAGAGGTACCTATTTATCTACTTGCACTTTGATATGCTTTCGAACTGCTAGGTGGCAGGAGCAGGGACCGAGCAACAGGAGTGCACCCCATCGCGGGGATTCGAACCGCTGACCTTCTGATCCTAACAATTCTCAGCACCCTTAGCAAATGGCACTTCTAGTCCTAGGCTCTGTGGTTTAACCCACAGCGCCACCCGCGTCCCATAGTTGGTCCATTGGTCAAAAAGCCACACTTCCATAATAAAAGAGGTACTGCATTGTTAATGGAATATTAGAAAATGGGACAGATCCTCTACTGCAATATCCTCCATGTCTGAATAGCCTTTCTCCAACTCTGTTTCCCAAAGAGTACAGCAACTTGCAATGTGTGTGTGTTACCTTTGAGTATCATTGCGCACAAATCCAGGAGGACAGTCGGACACACACGCATCGTCATGAATCACGAAGCTGTCATATTCGAAGTGTTCTAAGGCCACTTTGGAGCAGGCCTCCTTCGTGATGCAGCGCCAGCCCTCAAACTTGTACGTGTTGAGTGGGCAGGTGGCGACGCAGGTCCCATCGTGGTAGTAGTTGCGACAAGCCACACATGCCGAGTTGTTGTTTGGGGCCGTACAGCTTCCCAAGCACTCCGGGTGGCAACATTCATTTTGGTCAGTACAAGCATGTTTGCCACATGAGCTGGGACACACTGTAAAGAGGAAAAAGAGCAAAGCAGCATAAATAAGGGGCACATTATAAGGCATAAACGCAACCCAAACAATGGCACAGCACAGGGGTGGGGAATCTCAGGCCCAGGAGCTGAATGCAGTCCTCTGGGGCTCTCTAACTGCCCCCCCAGCTTTCCCCAGTCCACCCCCCCATGGGACAAGTTTCACACCTAGAGTAATTTTTGCCTGGCTTGAATTCTGATAATGCCTCTTGCTTATCTGGATGAGGGCTAGAGAGCAGTGTGTGAGTGTAGAAGCTAGTCTACTGTACAAAGGTAAAAGAAATTACATCTATGACTATAACCTTTGGCCCTGCCCACCACTGGTACATGGCCCGTGGAAGGCTGCCCAGAAGGAAATGCAGCCCTTAGGTGGCAAAGGGTTCTCCACCACTGACAAAGCACAACCCCCAAATTATCAGTTTAAATTCTGCATTATCAGACGTATTTATTGATTGATTCATAGTCCATTCTTCTACTCCTAGAGACAGAATGCCTAGACATTTTTTTAAAAAAAGGTATTACAAGACATGTGTACAACAGCGAATACTTTAAAAGAGTTTTAAAACAAAGTTACAATCACAAATGTTTTACAGTTCAATGACAGAGCATCTGCATGCAGAAGGCCCGTCCTCTCTCTGAAACCCTAGAGACCCTCTACCAGTCCACATGGACAGGGCTGAGGTAGATGGACCAACAGTCTGATGTGGTGTAAGGCAGCTCCCTGTGTCCCCATGTCCTTTTGGCTAGACTTGTCAAGGAAAGAACCTAGGAACCTTCGGCTTGCAAAGCAGGAGTCTGAATGCTGCGCTACAGTTCCTACCCTTTCACTTGCCTCACAGAAGTTACACAGCCTATCAACCTTCCTTTGCTGACATTTCCCCTCTCAAGCAGTTCAGAGTTGTTAGTGAACACTGCATGACATCACAGCAGCCTTAGACACAGGCGGCTGCGAGTTTCTTATTTTTGTCTTCAGCTAAAGATAGTAAATGACCATTCGAAGTATTACTTTGAACGAGTAGTTTAAATAAGTCAACCGGTGTTAACCTGACATCATAAAGGCTCTCTGCTTGGATGCCAGATTTGCTAGCCTGCAGTGGGCTGCGCCTCAGCTCAGTGTACGTAAATATTAGAAGTCTCCAAGGCTATTAAGGGATTTCATTAGCAGCTCCAGACAGCGCGTCTTGCAAGCAGATGGATTGCTGCTCCCCACGAGTGCCAAAACGTAAGATTTAGTATGGTAACAAGATTTCCCGTTTACACAAGGATATCAAGCAAAGCCGCAGACACATGGATATATACCATGCCTTCAGAGCTCAGCTTGTGGTACCTAAAATATTATGTACCTTGATGCACACTTATTTAGGGTGATTTGCAAATAAAAACAAAAACCTACAACACTGCCTGGGTCATCCACACCATCTACACCAAACTAATCTGGCATCAATGAGCTGAACAGCACAGTTCCACAAGGTTTTCTTGCATCGCTCATATTTCAGAAAGCATAAAAAGCTACAATACAACCAGAACAGGCTGTTTCTAACACAAGCTGCGTTTATACCGAGCCCCTCTGGTTTCCTGGCCTCGATTTTTGTCCTTTTATCATTTTAAGTACATGAGAGAGTCCTTACTAGATCAGACCAAAAGCCCATCTAGCACAGCATCCTGCTTTCCACAATGGCCAACCAGATCTTTGTGGAAAGACTACAAGCAGGACATGGGTAATATCCTGCAACTTTCCCCAGTATTTCAGAGAGTGAACATTCCCAGCCCCTCCCAGGGAATGAACCTGGGACCGTCTGCACACAGATCTTCGGCGGAACTGAAGCCCATTTGTGTTGACTTTAAACCAACAGTCTTCGTCTTAACACTCTCTTCGAAAATATGCTTTTTAACGCGTGCCTTGAAATATTTATTTTATTGTGAAGTCATTCTGTCTCTAGTTAGAAGGCTCAAGTAACAGGTGATTTGAAAGTCCCCCTAATAGGAATAAGATCCAGACTCTGCAACTTTGGAACATCACAAGGCTATTATATGGCAAAGCATAGGAAAGTACCTGCAAACCTACAGAGCAGAAAAATCTGGGAACTGAGCTTGATTAATTGCCAGTGGTGATAATTATCAAGAAGAGTCAGTTAACAGCTTATGCAAAAAAGACAATTTAATACTTCAGGTGTTGGAGTGGGCTACTCATGTTATAAAAAAAATAGTTCGGAGAAAGGATAGCTAAGAATGGAAAATGCAAAAGGAAAAAAAAAGTTATTTTGAAATGTATGTGAGATTAAATTAGTGTATTGGTTAGTGTTTGGACTAGGATGTAAGAGACCAAGGTTCACCTGGCCATGTAGCTCGCTGGGTGACCTAAGGTTAGTGAAAGCCTCTCCATCTAACCTACCTCAGAGGATTGTTGTGGAGATTAAATGGAAAGGGGGGGGGTCCATGTACAGCGCTTTGAGCAATATTTGGCTATAAATGCAGAAAGAAAGAAAGAAAGAAAGAAAGAAAGAAAGAAAGAAAGAAAGAAAGAAAGAAATGGGGTGCTTTTCCTCTTTTATTGTTGTATATAGTTTTGCTTTGTTTATAAAGAGAGTCCTCTCTGCCTTGAGACTCTGAGGAGAGAGAGAAGGGTAAACATACAAATGAAGCAATTTCTCACATTCCTAAAAAAAGGAAATTACTTAAAAGAAAAAAGGGGGGCAGTTTCAGTATTAGGGGGACCATACTACTGCCTTTTGAACACAAGACTGTGTCGTGGGAAGACCTCTCCGTAAATTATTTGTTGAAGCATAACAGAGCAAATACACCAAGTTTTCTGGAATGCCTCAAAAGGTCGCCATGACTTCACCAAGGCTGAAACGGAACAATCAGGTGAATAAACAGTCAGTTGGAGGGAATGAAGAAACGTAGCCAGCAGCGTAAGACGCCTGGCAAGCGAAGGCCACAGCCTCCGCCAAGATTGGCAGGGCGCCAGTCGCACGCGGGCAGACACAGAGTTGCCAAGTGTGGTGGTTTTTTTTCTTTTTAGTTTTTAAAAGAAATATTCTTCCCTTTCTTGTAAAATGATAGTCAAGTCTTCCCTTTGCCCTTGCCAAGCCCTATCCTTCCCACAAACCCCAAAATTAAAACAAATCCCCATCCAATTGAATACTTCAACAAAACTTTTGTCTCAAGAAGGGATTCAGAAGGTGACGAGCATTTGTATATGACTATGCATTTGTACATGAGCTGTGTATATGAACATGGCTGATTTCGCTCACAAAAAGTGGAATTTGGAAATAGTAACTCGTATTAAATCTTGGAAGAGGCTGTTTTCTAACTACCTGCTTGACATCATCCTACAGATTTTAAATGTCTTAAGTCAGAGGTTATCAACATGGCACCTATGGGTGCCAGGATGCCCAACAGTACCACCTACAGTGCCCAGTCGAAGGTCTGTTAAATATCCCTTCAAAAATCCACAATATATGAGAGGCTATCTGCTCTTCCTACACAGTTCCTGTTTGTACTGAATGGGCCTCTCCTACACTGAACACACACAACCCTTAAATATGCCCACATTTAACTGGATGCCCGTTAAATGGATCCCTCTTCTGAACAAAAGACAGATGGAAAGAGCCTCCCCATCCCACCCATTCATGGGATAGCTGACTGAGGGGCAGGAATTCCCACACCACTTTGTGGCCTTGTTACTTTTTCTGCTCTTTTAGATGTGGGATCGATTATGCTACGTCTTCAGGGCAGCCATTTTGTACTATGCCATGCCCTCCCCCCTCAGGACAGCCATTTTGACTGGCATCCACAGCACCGTCTCAAAATTCCCAATGTAGGGATGGAGGAAGAAATTCCAAATGTTCCTATTAGCTCAAAAAGGTTGGCGACCCGTCTTAATTGCTATTGTACACGACCTTAGGAATGTGTATAACCACCCTGCAAGACAGAACAGCAAGTGGTAAAATGGCAGGCATTTTGGGGTAATGCACACAGGGTTAGACTGCACGCCATAAAACAATTCTGCCCTAAGGCTATTGATTTGTGGCTTAGCCCGATTTTGAACCAGTGTCTGTCTGGACCAAGCCCAATGACTCTTGTCCTACATTGGCTCGCTAAGAAAAAGAGGAATGCAGGGTGGGGGTGTAGAGTGAAGGGGTATGAAGAAAACTGGGACATCTCTCTCTTCCTTTCCCTCTCTCACATGCCCACACCCATTTCTGATGATTCATGGACCTAGCCGAAATGCAAATCGAGCTTGTGAAATTATACATATTCATTCAGTTGCAAGTAGCAGCATGTTCCAACGTGGAGCAAAGCAATAGCCATTGCTTTCTTGAGGAGTTTTCCAAGATCCTCCTCTAGTTCTAAACAACAGTCACACATCAAACACACAAAGTTACTATCTATACCACCCTGAGAACTACATTTCCCAGAGTGGTTTAACAATCATCCCTTTTCACAGGGAATTGTGGGAAATGTAGTTCTGTGAGGGGAATGGAGTCTCCTACTAAATATCAGTACTCTTAACAGACTACATTTCCCACAATTCTTTTGGGGATGCCATGACAGTTTGAAGTGGTACCATAGGGCTTTAAATGAATGCCCTGAATGTGGCCTAACTTTGCATACTCCCCATCGTCCTCCTGCCTCACTGGGTAAATCCTCCTCTTCACTGGAGCAGCTTAATAAAGAAAGAGAGGGGGTGGGTGGGATAAAAGCCATGACATTTCTGTGAGGAGGAACTCACAGGAGGAAAGTGTCATAACACCAAACATGAGAACACTGAATGGCTTCCTTTTGCTTCCTGATAATTAAACCACAATTAGAAGATTTCTTGAAAAAGGTGGTGGTCAGGGGAGAACAGGGTGGGGAAGGAGTAATCGCCTGCTAGGTCCTTATTTATAGCTTTTTATTCTCACCGTCACGGGTGCTAAGAACTGCAAGCAATTATCTGCTCTTGCTTTAAACTCCAGAGTTTGCACACAACTGCTTGCACTTGAAAAGAGCATAGAAAGATTCTGTTGAACCCAAGAGAGTCCCAACAGCAAACTCAGGGCATGCTGTCTACCATCCAAGAATTACATTTGACCCAAATACATTTCAGGAACCACCATATGTTCCCTGTTTACATCCTACCAGAGCCACTCTTATCCAACGGAGGCTTCCAAGATATTCTGAGGATCTTCCCACATAGCAGTTCCTCCCTCCTGCTACCACTTACATTTCCAGAATTAACAACATCTGGTTGGGGGAGTTACATTTGAGACTTGTACTAATACATACAGACCCTAATCGAATTAAGCTTTACAAAACTTGCCAATTAATTGCCTTGCTTTCAAATGGTTGACTGGGGTGACTGGTTGAAATACCAACCTACTGAGGATTTAACAAGAACAATACAAATATTAATATTAAAATGAAATCTGAAAAAAAGAACAACGAAGTACCGAACATCTTAGAACTGGACATCAGCAAGCAGTTCACAAGCCTGGAGGAGAATTGCATCAGTAACATTACTGTAATTCAAAAATATAACACTATCATTAAATGGAACCCAAAGTTCCTGGAGACAAAGTATTTCAGAATGCCACAAGGCTTTATTTTATAAAGCTTAAAATAATCAAGTTAAGAACCTAACCTAAAGCAACACTTCAAATATTTTTTTTTTTTTGGGGGGGGGGGGAGGGAATAATAAAGTCACTATAGATATTTGCACTGACAAATTCCTTATAGAGTTAAGAAATCTCATACTGATCAAGTAAGTCACAGTCTTGCATATATTGCTAAATACAGTATTATGTGTTTTTTAAAAAAAGTTACAAAAATTCAACTTTTGTTGGGGCAAGTGACAGATCCTTGGATGGGGTAGGAGGTGACATTCGAAATGTTTCTGTATCTTGAACATTTGAAAGTTGTTTTTTATATTTTCAGCTGTTTTATATAGGCCTTTGTATTGTAAATTGCTTCCGGATGTCTTGTGGGAAGTGAGCTTTAAATGAAATAGCAATTCCCATCATCCCTTGCCATTGGCCATACTTGCTGGGACTGATGGGAGTTGTAGTCCAGCAACATCTAGAGGGCCAAAGGTTCACCACACCCATGCCATGCTAGCTCTCAGTCAGCCACATGGCTAGAGCCTACAGCTATGCTGTCGCCCACCCAAAACATTTAAGCAGCAGGCCACGTGGCAAATGATTCTCAAAAGCAGACCCCTATCTATGAGCAGACTTCTCCCCGACTAAGGAAAAGATACTGGGCCCTTTCCTTATGGGACTGAGCTAAGGAGACTGAAGGCCTTGCAGACAGAATTTTTTTTCCACCAGGTGGAACGTTTAATATTGCTACAAGGTTGACATATCATTTGGTGTTTGCCAGAAGAGATTGGGAAGGGAAAAAGACAGTGTGTATATGTGTGTGAGAGAAAGCAAAGAAAGCACACTCTTGTACAGAACGTATATTTTATCAATATTTTATAATCTCCGTTAATCTACGTTTCTCGTGGCGATGTTCTAAAAAAAGGATGGAGATCCTCCTATGAATTTAAAAACCCCACCAACTATAAAAACTTGATGAGTTGCTTTAAATGCAAAGCTGTTTCAATATTCCTTATAAGTTTATTAAACTCTCAACTGTCCGGCCATGACTAATGAAAGTGGAATTGAGACGGTATTCTATATTTATCGCTCCACTGCTTGTTTGTGCCCAGGGCCCCATTTTTACACTTTGTTGCTGTGTGCAGAGCTATGCGAGGTATTGTGGGCTCCCAAACTTTGCTGATTTCCTAACAAGGCAGGTTTGTGTCCCAGGGAGAAACAAACCCGGGGCTGTTTTTGTTTTTTTGCAAAAGAGAAGCCTTAACTGAGGCAGCGTCTCCAAACTCAAACACACAAAGTGGGTTTTGGCAGTACATCTCAGACCTGGTACCAGAGACCATTTATGTGTAAATTACATGCCTCATATACAGCTCCACATCAAAATGTCTGAAAGATAATTCCTTTTCTACTTTTTGTTTCTCTCTATAGTTCTGTTAATTTAAAATGGTTTGGGCTGAAAGTGTACAATTTGGGGTAGGAGACGTTTTTAAATCTTCTGTACTGTGTCAAGCTGTAATTCATGAGGGAATCTCTAGCCCTCCAGGGCCACATTCACTATACATCTGAAGTACTATAAAGTTGCTTTAAATAGTTATGGATTCCCCCCAAAGAATTCTGGAACTGTAGTTTGTTAAGGCTGTTGAGAACTATTGGGAGATCCTTACTCCCCTTCACCGAGTTATGGTACTCTTAAACTACAGCTCCCAGAATTCTTTGGGGGAAAGCCATTACCGTTTAAAGTGGTACCATAGCGCTTTAGTTTTTTTGATGTGAACTACAACTCTCATAATCATTGGCCTTGCTGACCAGGGCTGGTGGGAGTTGTAGTTCATCAACTTCTGGCGGGGCCAAAAGTTTTCAATCCCTGCTACTGCTTATCAACATATAATACTGATAGAAGTACTAAAACATATTGCCCAACTATATTCAATACAACATTATTGAATAGGTGAGAAATGCAAGAAGATGCATTTGGCCACCAGGAGCTTCTAATTCAGCCTTCCCCCAATCTGATAACCTTGATGTGTTTTGGAATACAACTCCAAGCACCCCCGGCTTCTAACTCAGCCTTCCATGCTGCATGGGGCTAATTATTTGTCTTTCTGGCCCATTTCAGTCTCACAGACTAGGGCCACGGGTAGCAGAGTGTGGAACAATGCATATGACTTCTATAGAGGACTATATATTCCAACCACACAAAAGGCAGAGGTTTCCACACACAGGCGTCCCTCCTAGGCAAGCAAAGGGCAAGTGTGGGCAACCTGTTGGCCATCCAGATGTTGCTAAATGACAATACCATTAACAGGCCATTGGCCATGTTTGCTGGCATTGATGGGAGCTGTAGATCAGCAACATCTGGAGGACTGCAAGTTGGGATAAGACAGAATCAGGGTTCAAGGGCATTTTCCAGTAATGCAAAATCACTCCTGTAGGGCAGGGAGCAGGGCCAGTGAGGGGGACGGGCCAGGGCACCTCCCTATTCCTGATCTAGGCCAACACTGACTGGCAGCAGCTTTCCAGGGTCTCAGGCAATGAGGGAGCAGGAGAGACAGACCTTTCCCATTACGTGCTTCATGAAATGAAGACGTTGGAACGTTCTGCATGCAAAACAACTGCTCTAGTCACCAATAAACGGTACCTCCTTCTCACGCAAGGAAGTGTTGTTTTTCTTTTTTAAAAACATAATAATGTGAAATTCCTCCACCTACAGTCTCAAGCAGTGCATTCCTGAAACAGTTTTACCACCTCATTTGCAATTAAGCTGCCATGGTGTCCAAGTCCACACTTGGTCCCCTTACCCAAATCCTAGAATGCTTCCTTCTTCAAAATACAGACGGCCCCACATACATGCAGCTCTGTACCAAGCCGACCCCCCTCCCAAAAAAACCCCAAGTTCAAGTGAACTCATCTGTGAGTTTTGAAAAGAAAGGAAAGCTTCCAGAGCAAGTTCTGGCAAGCGATGCCAACCTCAGAACATGTTTTGCAAACAATTAGGAACCCCTGAAACAAAACAAAAAGAGCCATAGGCTGAAGTCATTACGGGGATAATTAGCAATAGAGTCATACCAGTCCTATTTTGCTTGTAAATTCAGCTCCCATTATAAAAGAAAGAGCTGAAAAACAGCCATCCCACCCTCTCTTTCATCCCTGGATTAAGGCAACTGTTCCCAAGTAGAGATGAGTATTGCAGATACCCATGTATGAGGGCTGGGTAGCAATCAAGCAGCAGCAGCACCCCTTATGCAAGCGAGACTATGCTGGAGGCTCCAAAAGAGGTAATTCATTAGATGTAAAAACATGGACTGTTCCCTTGCTGGGTTTAAAAAAAACCACAAAAAACATATGTCAGGGTATAATGTAATGATTAGTGATGGGGACGTAGGCAGAGATATAGGGTTGCATCAAATGTTAGTCATACTCCACAGGAGACCTACTGCAATTCATGGATGACTAAGGCCACATTCACACCATACATTTAAAGCACTATGATACCACTTTAAACAACCATGGCATCTCCCAGAGAATTATGGGAACTGTAGTTTGATAAGGTTGCTGATAGGTGCTAGGTAACTCCTGTTCCCTTCCCAAGCTACAATTCCTAGAATTTCCCGGGAAGGAGGTTTGCCTCTTAAACCACTCTGGAAATTGTAGCCTCTGAGAGGAACAGGGGCCTCCCCACAATTTTCAGCACCTTTAACAAACTACTACTCCCAGAATTATCGGGGGGGAGGGGGGAGAGATAGTCCTGAGTGTTTAAAATGTAGTTACAGGATAGCACTACATAAATGTGACTTAATGTGGGTTGGTTAATTTTAATAGGTCCACTCCAAAAAACCATTTAGCTGGACACAAGCCACCAAATTCAAGGAAAGCATTTTTATAGATGAGTTAAGAGGGTTGAACTAAAAAAAAAAAATCCTCCTGCCAAAAGCTTTTCAAACTGTAAATGTTCAAAAATAATGAAACTTTAAACTTAATGCTCTAAACGGCAGCCCACTGATCCAAAACAGTCTAATGCAGGAGTTGTGAACCTTTGGCTTTCCAGATTTTGCTGAACCATTATCTTTGGCATTGGGCCATGCTGACTGGGGGCCGGTGGACATGGGATTTGTAGGCACACTTGGTTGGTGAAATCCATCCATACCTCTTTGCCCTCTCTCAATATTCATGGAAGGCTGTAGCTCGCTGATGGGGCATCTGCTTTTGTTTAGAAACTCAACTATAACAAAGTGTTTCAAGCCAAAGTGAATTTTCTTCATTTGCATCATTAACTGTGCTTATGCAAATACGTTTGCCCCGATTGTACATAACAACATACAGGTAGTGTTACAAGTGGTACTGTGACTTGCATTATTGAAAAGAAAACCAGAAGCCCTTGAAATATGAAGAATGCCTTCTTCCCCAATATTCTAGAATCTAGACAGACAAATTACCAGAAGGGGGGTTGGGGATAGAGGCACAAACTGGGGCTGGTGATTTTAAACCTGCATTTAAAGACCAAAAAAACACTAGCACGCGAGTCTTCGCAACAAAACACACCAGGGAAAGAAACAGCCATATAACTAATTGGAAGAAGTTGGGAGAAGAGACCTGGTTAATCTACTAATGAATCAGTCTCGTAATATGTACATATAAGCATCATCCTAATGGCTGAAAGGGAAGAGATAAAAGACGCAGGTCCCTTCATATTCTTTTACGCTGAAGCCCTGGACAGGCCACATGACATGGTTGTTTATGAGTCTGGAGCAGAGTCACATGATACGCTGCCAACACCTCCTCCTCCTGCCTCCTCCTACCTTACACAAGGCTTTACAGCTTTGCCAACACAAACAGCAATGACCTGCTTATAAGGAGGCGGGTAGGAAATCTCGGGGCAGTGATGCTGTCTCAACACATCAACCAGGATGCATTGCAGGGAACTTCCACTGCAATCCAAGGACAATGAAATTCAGAGAATTGGAAGCTTTCACGCACAGCTCAACTCTCCCACAAATGTGCATCATGTCTATCCATTTAAACAAAACTTTGAATCTTAGATTCAGTCACACTTCTAAAGTGGGGGGGGGAGAGAGAGAGAGAGAGAGAGAGAGAGAGAGAGAGAGAGAGAGAGAGAGAGAAAGAAAGAAAGAAAGAAAGAAAGAAAGAAAGAAAGAAAGAAAGAAAGAAAGAAGATGCATAAATACATTTGCACTATATTTAAAGGTTGCATTATTTTTTAGGAAAGCGTTTTCAAAAAATGTCTTAGTAGGATATACCATAGCTGTTTCCGTGCATTATCACACAAGACTCACATACAAATCCACTGCATAAATCCATCAACTGACATGCACTGTGCCTATTTTCAAAAATACAACAGTATCTGGGTCAAGGAATGTTCTTTAATCTGTTTGCATATAGCAGGGTAGCAAAAGGAGAAAGGAAGTAATTTTGCCTATTGCTGATTATGACAGGTAGGAGAGAACAACTTCTGCCATGAGGAAGAAGTAGTCAACATGATGGCATCCAAATGTTGTTGGACTACAACTCCCATCATCCCTGACCACCAACCAAGTTTACTATGGCTGATGGGTTATGTGGGGAGGGGGGAGAGAATATGCTTTAATATTAAACAGATTTCCATTCTAGATGTGAGAACTAGCATAGCACAGTAGGTGATAAGTACCCAGTTCAAATCTCTACTCTGCATGAACACACTGCCATCTACAAGGGTGGATTTGGCCAGTTGACATACATTTGCAAACCCTCCCCTTGATTTGGTGATCCACAACTTTTCCTCCAGATAAATGAAGAAGGATGTGGTGACTGCAATACTGATATACACCCAACCCACAACGCCATTGGGAAGGTATGGAGACACACACACAAACTATTGCTGGAACTGCTACATTTGTTTTTAACCAGACACACTGCAGGTCAATGCAGAATTAATCTGCAACGTGCTTTCATTTTTGGAATCAAACTAGTTTCTCAAGATTGTGTATACACTACAAACTGTAAACTGCCATGTAATCTTCGGATGAAGGGCAGCATAGAAGTTTTATATATAACATGAAGTACAGTACTTCATGCCAATTGATTCTAGAAAAACATGTGTGCACATGGCCAGCGTCTACCCCTGAATAACTAGATAAAGAATGTGGAACGCTTCAACATCTGAAAGCTATAGGCAAAGGTAGAAGCATTATTATTTTGTCATTATATAAAATTATTCTTGAGATGTACCTTCCATCTCTTCAATGCTATAGAGAAAACATGAACAATTTCTAACTATTCATTTGAAGTGATGGCCTGCTTTTCTTCAATTTGTGTGCCCTGGAAGCCTTACTGGGACGAGTATAAATAATTAAATGCCAAGTTAAATGCAGGGTTTTCAGTGTCTATGCTCTTTCATCACTTTTTATTATTTAAAAAACCAAACACCAAAGAATCCCAGCCACTCAGAGATAAATCGTGTATAGAAAGGAAATCCTTCTGGATTTTTTTAAAGATGCCTCCATAATCCATTCAACACATATTGTACTGCAGATTCCAGAAAGGTTGTTTTCCAGCCAACATTTGTTTCATATTCATAAAAATCGTCAATGACAGGGAACAGAAGACAGAGGCAGGCCCATTAAAGCAGCCTGGAACACAGAGAAATACTACAGTCTCTCTCCCACACCTCCTATTGCTGCATGTGGTTATCAGACTTGCCTTCTTACTTAATCTGCCGGATTTTCTTTGCCTCGTTTATTGTCAACATTGCTCCTAAAACGTCTAGACGGAACAAAAAGTTCCATTAGCTTGCTTTTGCCACGCACATCCCTACGTCTGGTCAAAGCCAAACCCTGCGAGGGTGGGGTGGGGTGGGGAGGGAAGGGAAAGAGAAGCTAGAACTTAAATGAAGATAAGCAAGGGCTTTTGAAAAGCTGGTGGGAGGGGGGGGTTTCGGGTAAAGTGGCCTTGCATTTTATTTTAATTGTCTTGTGATTTTTATATCTTGGCAATGTGCTCACTCAAGCAAATTAATTCAATCTATTTATTATTACAGAGCATTATTATTTACTATAATCACTGCACTCAGAGAGCTGCAGATTCTCAGTAACGCCTTTAATGGACTTGTAAGGTGGGCCAGACCAGCAACATCCCCACATTTCGTATGGGGAAAAGACCAAGAAGAGTGGCTTGCTGAAAAACAACACACAGCCCATGCTCTCAAATCGCCAACTCTAACGGATTGGGTGAGAAGATATAGGATCCCCACTCCTGCATCATTAATGTACGAATGACTGATCATGTCTTTTACAATTCCTTATAAATATATCCACGTAAAAGCAGACACACACACACACACACACACACACACACACACACAATCTGTCTGGTCATTTCATACATTATACCAGGGTAAACCCAAGTTTGCCACTGCCAAATCTATTCAATCATGAGTCATGGCCAAATCATGTTTTGTAAAACTGGGTGGGCAACATTGACACCTGAGACTTAGGTACTGAACCAAGATTTTTCATGCTGAAGCCTAGAAACAAAGTACCTCCTTTTATCTGTCCCCTCCACTCAAACGTTGTGTTTTTACGAACATACACAAGAAATCATTGGCAATGCCTCACCCTACTCCTGGGGAGGCTGTAGTGATTCTCAAACCAAGATCTACCAAGTAGTGGACAAAATACTAAATTTCCATCCTAAGAATACTCACAAATTTTCCATGCTTCTACTACACCTAGGCATTAAACTTAAAAAAGGAGATGACGTTCTTTAAACCATTAACATTATTTTATATGCACTGGATCAACCAGAGTACTAACCATTTCCCTTCTTATTTAATACACCATCAGTTGTGCCACTTACTACTTAGCATCCAGAAGTTTGACCACATGAATCAGGACCAAACCGGCTCAGTTCAATTCCGACAGAATGACAGTGTTCCAAAGAAACAGTGTAAACTACTAACATGCAGCCTGTTCTGTCCTGCACTTCAATTTGAAAAAATCAAACACCATTCAGACATGCTTTAGGACACTTTAACATATTCTTTGCAGACTACTGTAAAAGTTCAGTGTTTTGATGCTGTACACAAGGGGGGTGGGGACTGATGTGACAAACACACATTGGAGGACAAAACAACAGATACTGAATAATGCTCACAACCACCTTGCAAGAGACAAGAAACTGAGGCTAAGATTTTGCGGTTTGCATATAGCCAAACAAGTTTCAGGGCAAGGATGGACCATGAACTTGGGATGTCCCAAACTGAGTGAAGCGAAGCAGAAAATCTTCCAAAATGAACAGATTTCCAGTTATAAATACATTAGTTAGAAGGAATGGGGGCCAATTACAAATAGGTAAAAAAGGTAAAGGACACCTGGACAATTAAGTCCAGTCAATGGTGACTATGGGGTGTGGCACCAATTGCAAATACAGTATCAGGTGAGCTTGGCAGTTTCAATGTTTTCTACTGTGTTTACTAAACGTAAGTAAAGCAAACATGCTGCACTCCGATCACTCTTGGGGGCACCCTAAGATTTTCTGAAGCAAACTGAACTGAACTGAACTGAAATTACCCTTTTTCGCATAGGAAAATTTCCCTTTTCTATCCCCCACCCCGAGAACCTATCTCATTGCCTCAAAACTATAACCTCCTGCTGTCATCATGTTGGACGCACCACTCCCCACCTTTTGTCTCTCCTGCTTCCCCCCACTCCGATGAAGAATTCTGAACAATCCGGAAGTTCTCTCATTATTTTGTGACATTTTGAGCTGGTTCAAATCAAGATATTGCCAAACTTTGACCCATGGATTCTGTTCTATTGGACCAATGGGGCTGCATGTGCCCTTTGTGATGCAAGTACTGTGCTGTTTAAGACCAACGCTGTACAATAAGGGGAATTTGTAAAATAAAACCTCATGGAGCCCTTTCATTGATCTCTCACAACAGACTGAATCAAATCTGCCGGCTTGTATTATAATAATAAAAAGGGCAAATTCCCATGCAAAGAGTTTCTAGAGCTTCTCTTAGCATGACTCCCACATTTAATACTCTGAGAAATGAAAAAGCAACAATTCTGGCTGACAAGATAAAGCAAAATCAAAACGCTTCAAGCCCCTAACCTAAAGCACCACCTTTCCAACGCACTTCTGGCCAGAAAAGGGGGACGTGTGTGTGTGTGTGTGTGTGTGTGTGTGTGTGTGTGTGCGTGCACGCATTCACTACCCAAGCTATCCATCTTAATACTGGAGCAATTGCATTCTGCAGGAGGACTCCACTCCACATGTTCCAAGCAACCCTGTCACAAATAATTCATGTCCACTACTCCTCTGTCATACTGAATACAGGCACATTGTGCTGTGTGGAAATAGGAAACCTAATTCAGGTCATAGCAAAAAGCTTTCCCCCCTCCTGCCCCCCACCCCCCACTCACACCACAACATTGATCTTCACACAATACAACCCTACTTTTCCTACACCCAACCGCTAATTCGAAACTGTTGTGGAAGGCAGGGAAACCTAATACTAGATTGGGGTGGGTGGGGGTGGAGTGAATGTGAGTCGCCCAGTGCTTTGTTTCCCCCTGGCTGCCTGCATCCCAAAATGGTTCCATGCGCGTGTTCCGCCGCCATGCTCCTTTCAGTGCCATTATTAATAAACAGACGAGGCGTCTAAGCCTTTTCTCAAGAGCATAAAAGTGGGAGATGAACAGATAGGAAGATGCAAAGGAAGTGGGACAAAAGCTTTTCCTCCCCCAGCCGAAACAAACCACCTTTGAGTTCAGCATGCCGTTTCTCCTACCGTAGCAGCTCACATATCAGTAATAAAACCCTGCATTTAGGAATGAGCACGATAAAATTAGGAGAGATATAAAGGAGGACTGCGCTCTGGAAATTGCTTCACGGTATTTCCCTCTTTAAAAATACAAAAACGCAAGGCAGGGGTTGCCTCTATCAATTTAAAGCCAAGATTGCATATTCCTTCCCTGGAACCCCCCCCCCCCAATTGCATGCACAGACACTCTCCTGTTTACAGGAAGCAATTATTTTACTACATCCCAGCTAGAAGCAAGAGTCTCCTTCGTTCTATTGCAGCAGCATTGCTCTGCGCGATGCCCAGTTGGATCATTTGCCAAAGAAAAAAGAAAAATCCCGACAAGTCAGCCAGCTTTGCAGAGCCCAGGCATAAAGGTGGAATTTCCGAAGGAACCAATTGGATGGCACGGAGGGCGGATCCAGATGATTGGCATGTTATTCAGAGTAGAAAGTAGTAAACAACCCCCCTCCCTCTCTCTTCCGCTGGCTGGGAGCAGAGGTAAGCACAAAAGATGCCGTGCTCCACCCTTTAATCTCTCCCACCCGGTGGCGTGCGCTAAGACAAAAGAGGACACGCAAGAGCCATTTCGAGGTGGAGTCAAAGTCACACGTAGCCAGAGAGAGGATGAGGGTGGGCTATGCCGTTTCACACAGCAAAGAGCCTTCTAAGAACCCTTTCAAAGCCGCATCCTCTACTCCAAATCAAGCAGGTTTACTATGTCCCCACCCCTCCACCAAGAAATATTTTATTCATTTAATGCCTTTAACTGTTTATATAGGAACAACACAGGAAGTTGCTCTTATGCAGAGTCAAACCCCCGGTGCATCCAGCTCAGTACTGTCCACACTGAACGGCAGCAGCTGTCCAGGATTTCAGGCAGAAAGGCTTTTCCCAGCCCTACCTGAAGGCATGGAGCCTGGGGCCTTCTGCATGCAAGGCAGATGCCCTACAGCTGAGTATTGGCTCCTCCATTGGACTGATCTTCTTAAATGCATCCTGCACCCTTTCCATGGTGAAATTTTGGATATCTGTAACACATGCTTAAAGGATTGAACGTCACAATAATCCTGCACCCAAGCAAGTTACATTTCTGCACTCCATATAAGCAAATTGGGACAATAAATGCATTTAAATGCTGCACAGGTGTTTTAAATGTGGGTTCTTTGCTGCACTTCAATATTTACATTTTGTCGATCTGAAATGTGATGCTCCACCGCCAAGCAGCGGACTGGCAGCAGGAATTGTCTGGGCAAGAGTCACAGCTGAGTGGCAGAGTATCTGCTTTGCAATACAGAAAGGCCCAGGGTCCAATTTGTCCAAGTCTTTCCTAGAGACTCTGGAGAGTGAACCTGGGACTTTCTGCAGGCCTGAAATGCCGGGGTGGGGGGGAACAAATATGAGCTGTGGGTGCTGCCATCCCAGCGATGCAGGAGCAGGTGGCAGGAGAAAATGGGTGGGAAAGGCACCTGCAGTTTTACTACCCAGATGAAGTGCCATGGGGCAGCTGCTGTTCTCCTCCCCGGAACAGCTGTTCAAAGTGATAGATTGGAAGGCGAGAAATAGGCTCAATCTGGCCCACAGTTTGACTTTCCACCCGAACCCCAGATACCACATACAGACATCATTTATGCCATCAAGTAGTTTCCTGCCTCCAACACAAGACACAGGCAAGTTCTCAAAGCTTTGCCGATTCTATCTTTGGTTTTTAATGATGAAGTTTGTGTGCATATTGGTTTTTAATTGGTTTGGGGACTTTAGCTACGTTTCAGGTACAACTTTTGCTGTTGGGCACGGCCTGGGGAACTTTCCCCCCTAACTAAATAAATGGGCTTTCTGACCAGGACAGCACAGATGAAAATTCGCAGCACATAGTTAATGATGGGGTTTGCTCTTACCAGATGTCGTGAAGGTCACCAACCTGGACCACTTTTAAAGAGCATTGGGCAAATTCATGGAGTGTAAGGCTACTACACTCTGGCTACTAACCACTGCGGCTATGTTCTATCTCTGCTGCTGGTGGCAGTATGCTTCTGAATACCAGTTGTTGGGAATCACAAGGAAATGTTGCTGTGCTGGTGTCCTGCTCTGGTTGTCCAGGATGCTGGGCTAGATTGGCCTTTAGTCTGATCCAGCAGAGCTCTACCTATGTTCTTACTGTAGGAAGAGACGTATTTCATTTTGGCTGTCCTGAATCTACTGGCAACCCGTATTACAAGGTGCACTACTTCACACTATGGGATCCTATGGGAAACTATGGGATCCGCTCCCACAAGATCAAGTAACAGCCGCCAATCTGGGTAGCTTCAAATAAGGTTTAGCCAAAAGTCATGGAGGCTGCTGTCAATGGCTACTATGTTCTCCCTCCACTGTCAGGAGCAGTATTCTCTGTGAATGCCAGTTGCTGCGAACTGCAAGTGGGGAAAGTGCTGGTCAGCAAAGGTCCTTCTGGTGGGCTTCCTTTGGGGGCACCTGGTTGGCCACTGTGAAAACAGAATGCTGGACTAGATGAGCCTTATGCCGCCCAATTCAGCAGGGCTCTTCTTGCATTCTTATCGGTTCAGCAGAGACCAGGATAAAAGGAGCAACAAGGTAAAGAGGGCTGTGTAAACAAGAGGCATGTCACTGTAGCACCCAGTGCACTCAGCACACCTTGATCAGAATGATAAAGCCAACTCTAAAACAATGGAAAGATTAGCAAGAGGCACCCGACTTACGTATATACAAAGCTCATCTTTGAGACTTGGGAGGGAAGAACAAAGGGGTTTTGTTCCCCTTCCTGATATACGTGTGCAGGTACACACACACACACACACACACACACACACACACAATCCCCACCTACATTTAACAAATTAAGTCAAACAAGTTTGTTTGTATTCTGAAGGGACTGTTTCTTACGACTTGTTTTTCATAAAACGCAAAACTAAAACATAGGACATCATGTTCTGTCTCCCCAAAAGACAAAAGTTCATTGTTAACCATAGGGCTGAACATTCAAATACCAGAGAATTTCTAGGAAGCCTACAAACAGAGGTGAAACTGACTGTCTTGTTTTTAATGCTGCTTATCTATCGAGGCAATCTGAAACATCATTCCAAATAATATGTGTAATTCCAAAATGGTCACATTAGCAAACCAGGGAGAAAGGTTTTGGTAATATTAGCCACTGGGTTATCTCCAATTTTCAGTAGCTGCAGCACGAATGCATGAAGCCTTAATAGGAGTACTAATTTATTTTATTTATTTAAGCTGATGAGGGAGGAAGCATTAAATCCTGCTCAGTTTGGTTGACCATGCCAACCCACAGGGATCGTGGGGGAGATAAGTTTGCAACCCCTAAGCTAGTCTAGTATTACATTATTTGGCTAGAAGCAGCAGCCCAGAATTGTAGGCAAAGCTCTTCCCCATCCCTCATGCCTTCCACTCTTGTTGCTGCCATCTCAAAACATGCTTCCTGCCTATCAAAAGTGGGAAGGGCAGTGAGTACGACCCTTTCTATGGCAAGGGCTACATTCCAACCAACCAAGAGGATTTTACACAACCATCCCCCACCCCATCTAGCACAGGTACCTTACCATCTAGGCAAGTAAGAAGCATCATCACATTCCAGCTGGAAAAAGTACACAAGGATGACACAGAGCAAGGCTAGGATATCTGAGGAAGAGTCCCAAGGGCTAGATAGTGAGGCCTGGGGGGCCACAGGCCCAAGGTTTCCCAATCCTGTTCTACAGTTCTCAAACATCTCCAAGCAACAGGAAAGACAAATTGTAAGTTCATCAAACATTTTACCCTGGACAAGGGGGTTAAAGAAATCTCTGCTCACACCGGAAATGTACTTGTGCAAAACATCAGGCAAGGGAAAATTATTATATAAATCACTTTTTTAAAAAAGACATTTCGCTTTCTTGTGAAGTAGGGTTAACTACGCAAATTCAATGGAAATTCATGTGACCCAAGCATGCTCCTGCCACCATTATCTGGAAATGCTTATGAAATCACACTTGACACTCCCCACTTACTAATCTTGGAAAGGGAATTGCCTGGCTGCTGCACAATGGCCACATGCCTTTATCATACTGCTCTGAGCAAGAAACCACAATCCACTTGAGAGCCTTTTCACTGTCGTTATACATCCAAAATAGGAATCTACAACAACCCAGAGCGGCTGGTAAACTCTGTCCCAAGCAAGTAAAAACCAAGCAAGATGTAAACACCTCCTCGAGTTCACTGCTGTCGCTGAACTTGATGATTCTGAATGAAAGATTCATTGCTGCCTTGAATAGAGTCAGCTCAGTCTTGCCTACACTGGAAGCGGATCTCTAGGAATTCAGAGAGAGGTTTCGTCCAGCCCTACCTGGACTGAACCAGGGGTCCTCTATATGCAAAGCAGGTGATGGGCTAGCCACAGCTGCCACTCCTGGTCACCAGATTATGAGTCCACTGCTCTTAACCACTACACCGCACTGGCTCTCCTGAGAAGCAGCCCCTGACCAGCCCCAGAGGCAGCATTCACCTGGGGAGCTTGTAGCTAGGGCTGCTGCAACAAACATCTGTGCAAGCCTTTGGGAGGCAGAGATGCGAGAGGGCATCAGAGGAGGGAGGGAAAGAAAGAAAGAAAGAAAGAAAGAAAGAAAGAAAGAAAGAAAGAAAGAAAGAAAGAAAGAAAGAAAGAAAGAGGGACAGTGGCCAGTGTTGCCCGCAGCACCCCTGACCATCATTCAAGGCACCCCAGGGTGCCACAGCACAGTGGTTGAAAACCACTGTTCTAAACACATGGGCAAAACCTGGTTTCTAGATGCTTTACCAGTTTGATGCTCCTATTTCTGCCATGTTAGGCAAGAGTGGGGATACTTCAGGTTTCCAGGCTCTGTTTAATGTTCACTCAATACCCCCAAACCCCAGATCCACACACGGGAGTCAGGTGCAAATATACTCTTTAAGAGTTAAGAGGCAAGATACTTCTGAATACATGCTCTTAGCCCAGGAACTGGTTTTCAGTACCAGAACTGAGCTCCCACAGTCCCATTATACAAAAATTCATTTCCCCGGTCCTACTTGGTGATGCCGGGAATTGAACCTGGAACCCTCTGCACACAAAGCAGGTGCACTAACACACAGCCAGCATGTGCATCAGTGTGCTGGGGGGAAGCTCCTACTCCCTCCTCATGCATTCATGCACATGTGAATGCTTTCCTGTAATGATGCAAAGGTTTCTGGAGAGTGTCTTAGGAGGCCTGCAGCTCGCACTGGCCTGCTGGGCCTCTTCCACACACTGCAGACAAACACTTCCTCACAGCTGTGTGTTGTTGGTAACAGGGGGCAAACCATCTGTCAAGGAAACTCGCTCACCAGACTGACCTTCTCACTGAGGATTCCCAGATGAGCTTCTAAGGAACTTCCAATTTCCCCAGAACAGTTTGAAGACTGCCTTAAATTCTGCTGGCCATGTGAATTTCACAATCCCCTTCATGGGGTTATAAAAATAACTACTGAAAAGCCAACAGCCTACTCGTGTTCCTTTTTAAGGTCTTAACAAAAAAAAATTCCAATGAATTTCATTGACCCAACACATTCTGAACTCCTTGTGAATTCTTAATTTCTTCCTTCATATGCAAAAAGTCACACAATTAAGCCATTTCCTTTACACCCTTCCACCTTGCATTAAGACAACATTACACCCTGTTCCCCTGCTGCCAACATACATTTTCAGTTTTATTTTTGTATTGGCCACAGATCATGACAGAAGTGCAATAGACAATATATTATTATTCAATTAATTAGTGGGTCCCCTAATGCATGGGAGTCCATAGACAGCTTTAACAAAAACTTTTCAAATCCAATCTAATGCCTGGGTGAAGAGCCTTTAACCTGGTACTGGAAAGAAATCAGTTTTGGCCTAAGATGGAATTCAATGAAGAGAGCATTCCACTTGTGTGGGGGGGGGGGGCAATCTAAAGAAGGCTTTCCACCTTATTCCTACCCTCTGACTGCCTCTTGGAAGGCAGGACACACAAATAGGGGCCTCAGATGATTTACTGTGCTTCAATTGATTTTATTAAATCTTTAAATTTCAATCTTTTGGTTATTGCATTTTGTATATGTTAGCTTGGGAGGGGGGCTTCTGGAAAAGGAGGGGTAAACCACTAAGTGCCCCAAATGACATTTGTATGGTCTGGGTACATTCATGTTAGGAGAGGTATTTGGTTTGGTAATGAGGTTTTCAGCGGTATAAGGATTGTCATCATCATCTAATTTCATCTATTATCAGCCCTTCATCCTAAGGTCACAACAATATAAAATACATCAAAAGCTGTTTTAAAAAATTACAAGAGGTGCGTTTTCAGCAGACACATAAAACTGCATAGTGAGGGTAACAGATATACCTCTGTGAGGAAGAAGCTCCACAACTTAGAGGCTGCCACAGAGAATGCCCTTCTTGGCCAACCCTCAGAGTTTCTGAGGGAAGTAGAATTACAAATAGGGCCCCCTCTGTTAATCTTAAAACCTGAGCCCGTCTGTAGGGAAGGAGGTGGTATTTTGGGCCTAAGTGGTCTAGGGGTTTAAACATAAACATGAGCACCTTGAATTCAGCTTGGAAATGAACTGGCAACCATTGTGGCTATTTTATGTTAACTCATTGCATTTATATATCATTTTTTTCTCCAAGGAGTTCAAGATGGTGTACATGGTTCTCTTCCACCTCATTTAATCCTCACAACAACCTTGTGAGGTAAATTAGGCTGGGAGGGAGAGTGGCTGGCCGAAGGTCACCCAGGATGCTTCATGGCTGAGCAGGGATTTGAACCTTGGGCTCCCAAGTCCTAGTCCAATGCTCTAACCAATACACCACCCCACCATCCCGGCTCTTCATGTTAAAAATCAGCAATGGCAGCAAACACAGTTGTCTGTCCTCATATGCCTGTAAATATTACTATAGATGAATGATTAACAGAGACGATATCATAACAGGCAAAAGGTAGATCAACCAGGAGACATTTGTTTGCGAATAAAATCCTCTGCCAGGGATTGCTTGCTTGTTCACACTTGAGAAATGTTTTCTTATTTACAGCAGATAAAAGGGAGAATTACCTGATCTCCACTTAACGCAGAGTCCTAAATTGATTTTGTTAAATTAATGTTTAACCAGAAAACAAACAGAGCCATCTGTGGCAAAGAAAAATGGGCCACTTGGCATAAAGTTCATGGGAATTTCTAAAGTGATGCTGGCGTTATAAGCAATAGACCTCTTCTGCCCCACCCCAATGAAGACACAATGCTGCTGACAGTGCAGCACTTAACAGAATTGTAATTTTTCTAGGCGAACCACTAATTGAACATGAGTTTATTTGCTTTTAAATCATATGGATACCAATTTACGGATGAACAAACTTTTGAAGGCTTAAGCATATGCCCCCTCCATAAAAAGACAGGCCAACTTTTTTGCATGGCCTCTACAGCAGCACCTGGAAACATCTTGGCAGCGTGGGAGGACAAACAGTTCCTTGGGAAACTGCAAGCTTCTCTCTCAAGCTTATAAACAGCCACTCACCTGCTCACCTGTTGTAAGCAATCATCAAATCCAGGAAGCCAAGTATGGGATTATGACCCCCCACCACACAAAAAAAGGTTTGTTTGCCCAGGTAGGAGCTCATACAAATTCATACAGTACTGGTAAAATAAAATAAAAATCTGGGCATGCAACTTTTGTGGAATTATTTGCAGTAGTTCTATCTATCCCATGCACACATCTTGAGAAAGGCACCATTCTAGGTACCAATTCGTGGAGCATGCACAGAGGGCCAGTGCAATGTAGTGGCTACAAGTGAGAGCCATGATGTTTCCAGTTCAAATCTTGCTGCAGCCAGGTGGCCCTTAGGCTTTATCCAATTACACCCATTAAATCCAATGGGTCTACTCCTAGAACCAGCAGTGGTTCTACCCTCTCTGTCTCAGGCCCTGAACCTGTCATATGAGAGCAACACTTGCTTCAATTATAGGGCTCAAACAATGTCTACTAAGAGCTTTGAGTACCGTACTTGATTTTTCACCTGTACTTCTACCCTACCTTTCTTCCGAGAAGTTCATGCTGTTCAAAAAAGTGTGCAAGGATTGACCTTTCCATTTATGCGATTACATGCCACACTCATGGGCAACCACAGGATTTATTTATTTTTTGTGGGGGGGCAGTGGGAAGAGAGACAAAGTAAAACACTGAAAGGGAAGATCAGGCTTCTCTCTCTCTCTCTCTCTCTCTCTCTCTCTCTCTCTCTCTCACACACACACACACACACAGAGAGAGAGAGAGAGAGAGAGAGAGAGAGAGAGAATGTCAAGAATATAGCATGTACATTTTGCTTCCTATCTCAGGCCCCATCTCTACTATACAGTGGTACCTCGGGTTAAGAACTTAATTCGTTCTGGAGGTCTGTTCTTAACCTGAAACTGTTCTTAACCTGAAGCACCACTTTAGCTAATGGGGCCTCCTGCTGCCGCTGTGCCGCCACACGATTTCTGTTCTCATCCTGAAGCCAAGTTCTTAACCTAAGGTAATATTTCTGGGTTAGCATATGTAACCTGAGGTAGCACTGTACTGTACTGTTAAAAGCAGTGTCACACCACTTTAAACAGTCACGGCTCCCCCCCCACCCCCCCAAAAATCAAATCCTGGGAACTGTAGCTAGCTAAGGATGCAGAGAGTTGTTAGGAGACCCTTATTCCCCTCACAGAACTACGATTCCCTGGGAAGACAAATTGTTAAACCACTCTGTGAAGTGTAGCTCTATAAGTGGTATGGTGTTGATTTAAATTCACAGTGCAGTTTGATCCTCAGGTTCTACAAATTCTTTTTAAAATGAAAGCTATCAATCTGGGGGGTTATGGCTCATCTGCCCACTCCCCTCCAAGCGACCACTCTTCTTTTGCAAATACAGATCATTTTGCAGGTAAAGAAAGACTGTTTTCGTTGAAATCTGGTGTGCATATTTCACTATCGAGTTACTTTCTAGCAATTGGAATCGCAGACCAACAACAATAGGCTCAATTGTTGTCTAAGGGCTTGGCAACCATGAAAACAATGATCTTCTGTTTCCCTTCCTTCCACCCAAAGCAAAATTAAAAACAGTAAAAGTGCCCCCCCAACCCCTATTTCTTGCATTTCAAGCGGAAACAAAATGCTTTCACTTAAGCTTCCCCCTCCCTCCACCAACCATAGAGTTTGAGCTTCCTCTGGGAGGACTTGAGCTTAAGGTTTTTCCAAAAGGCTACTCTCAGCCCTCACAGCCTCCTCCTCCCCACTGCCAAGGAAGATATCACCACAAAGGTATGCATGCTGGCATGTCAGGCATTCCCCCCCCCCCCCGAGAAGTCATTTTAGCCACTACACTGGGGTTCTTCCTATTTAAGAAGTCTCACCTACCCTGCAAAACTGCAGATGTGTAGGCCAAAGGAGAATAACCCCAAAGCCGATTTTATGCATGTACTGAAATTGTACACACACACACACACACACACACACACACGTTGCTCATTCTGAGATATAACCCAAGCAAGGAACACTAACTAGGGCACGACACTCACCCACATTTAAAGAAGCAAAAACAGAATAACTAAGGGGCAACACACATCTATGCACAGAGATCACTTTAAAGCAAAAGGAATTGTTTGTTTACAAGTAGTGCGATCGCACACGCAGGCACACTGCCACCAAAACATTCATTACTATATCTGTTTAAAAAGGAATATGTCTCTGCTTGCTAGATCACACAGGATTCATTAATGTCAGTTCAATGCCAGTTTTTTTGCCATTCAATGCATGCGTAGCACTCGAGGGAAAGGTACTAAGTGGCTGCCATCTTGCTACGCTTTTCCAAACAATGGTACAAGCGGCAGGTAATATGTCTTTAAAGGTGGCTGTGCAATTCCACAATCACCACCCTGCAAAGGCAAAGGGCAGAACTAAGGCTCAGTTCAGATTCCCAAGTCTCTCTGTATGTTTTCCTAAGCAGCAAAACTCAAGCCCCTGGAAATTGCTCTCAATTTGTCATCTCTGAATCAGAGTCTGCATGAGAGTTCAGAAACAAAGCACAGAAATTGCCAGTTACTAATTTTCAGGAAAAGTGGTTTGAATAATTATGACAAAAGGTTAAATGCTTTTCAAAAAAAAGAGGGGAAATAATCTGCAATTTTAAGAGTCAAGAGGCATCAAGATACGAAGAGACAATCACCATCCCTAAGGAAAGAAGGAGCACAAGGTCAGCGTTTTTGAAAGAACCAGACCACCAGCTCGATTGACACCCTGATGCCTTTTGAAAATAAAGTTGTCATCTCCTCTCTTTCCCTGAATTTTCTTTTACTACACGCTTACAGTGTTTGGTTTTGTTTTCTTTATGTCAAACGGACACTCAAGCCAAAGGTGGTGAAGCTTTGCAAAGTTTCCCAGATTTGCGCGACGGAAGAGAGGTTTTCTCTTTGGGCTGCCAAAGAGATGCTTCACAGGAAAGTTAGATAAACAGAGCACATCTGTAGGAATCCCAAAAGCCGTGGTAAATTTCAAGGAAGCCAACCATTTCTATTTCCTTGATGAAGCATTTATGAGATGAAGCCATCATGTAGGAGCCCAATATCGGCAACAGCTCATAAAAAATCTGAAGTGTGGTGTTTGTTTCTTCACACACACTTAAAATCACTTTTCCTAGCATCTGTGGGTCCAAACCAGGCATACAGTCTTGCTTTGTGGATGAACACCATTATTTGAAGTAAAAAAACATTAAGCTTGCTTTAAAAAAAAAGGTAAAGTAAAAAAAGACATTCTTCTTGTGTGTCTGCTCTTTTCCTTGATGTTAAATACATCTCTGTGGACAGAGATACGATTTCTCCCTCTCTCATAATAGTAGAACTCAGGGACACCCAACAAAGCTCAACGTTGGACAATTCAAGACTAAAGAAAGCCCTTCTTTACACAGCAATATGGAACTATGGAACTCCTTCCCATAGGAGGCAGTGATGGCTACCACCTTGGATAGCTTTTAAAGAGGATACTAGCCACAATGGCTACGTTCTGCCCCCATGGTTGGAGTTAGTAATGCATCTGAATACCAGTTGCTGGAAACCACAGGAAGGGAGAGTATTCTTGTAATCACGTCCTGCTTGTGGGTTTCCCACAGGCATCTGCTTTGAACTGTGAGAACAGGATGCCGGTCTAGATGGGCCATTGGCCTGATCCAGCAGCTCTTATTATCTCTGTTCGCTTATGGACGGTGCTTGCATAATGAAAATATATTGGTAAAGTAGCTTTTAGGAAGGATGGGTGCATTGCACTGTGTAGCCAGCCTGAGAAAGCTGACTGTTCTGGAAGAGGCGACACTGGCCTTTACGCGTATGTGGCCAGATCCAACAGACCTTGCACATACTGACCCTGTCACTCTTAAGACACACTGAACCCAAATGTTCAGATTATCAAGTTAATTTTGGCTCCTTCCTTCCCGCAAGGAAGTGGTCTAATCACATAGAATAGTGGTGAGGAACCTCAGTCCCGGGGACTGGATTCGGCCTCCAGGCCTCTCAAGCTGGCCCCTGAGGCTTATCCCAGGCCACACCCACAACTCCCTAGGCCTCGCCCCCAGAAGCCCTGCTTTGAACTCTCTTCAAGTGCTTCTGCCTCACCGGAATGTCTCACTGAATTGTGATAATGCCTCCTACTCGCCTGAAGAAGGATGGGAAGATGTGTGTGAATCTATGTAAAAACCTCTGACTGAAATATAACCTACTGTCCAAAGGTAAGAGTGGCACCGCTGGCTCCACCCACTTGTGTTATGGCTTCACACATCACAAGCATATGGCTCCCAAAGTTTGCCACCCCGGACATAAAGAAAGAGTACCGATACATCAGATATGATGCATTCCAGAGTCTGTGCCTCTTTGCACAGCTCCTTAACTCTTAAAGCACCACCCAACTTGTATAGCTTCAAGAGACATACGTTATCCAGGTTGTTTGTCTCCCCCCCGCCGCCCCTGCCTTAAACAAACAGCATATTTAACTAGCATTATAAAAAAGAGAGCACATTTAACTAGCATTATCCATCCGCTACAGCAACCCATTTTTCACTCAGGTTCATTTAAGGACCTTCGTTGTTTGTTTTGGCTGCAACTGTCCACCATGTTTATGGAAAACAGGTTATGTTTTTGGCACCAAGTTCCTTCTGCAGAACCTCAGCCTTTGAAACCGTGCCCTTTTTGGAAAATGTTTTTCTACCTTGAGGCACTGCATCTTCTCTTCGCGGACCCCACGCCACAGCCACATTGGGCCAAACCTTGCCAGCACCTCTATGATTGTGACACCTTTATAATCAGAGAGGAAAGAGCAAAGTGGTCCTTAGCAATACCTGAACAGGTGTGATTTGAATAGATAGTGGAAGCCCAATTCTAAGGATATGCTCACAGGTAAGTAAGAGGAAAATGTGGGAATGGGGAGCCTGTTATTCCTGAAGTTCAGTGCTGGGGATCCCCATGCCTAGGGGCTGAATGAGGCCCTCCGCATCTCTCTACTTGGCCCTTGAAACTCTGCCCAGACCACATCTCTCACCTCCCAGCTATATACTCCAAAAGCTTTTGCCTAGCTAGAATGTGTCCTTGAACTCTGGCGATTTCTCATGCTTGCCTTGATGGGAGCACAGAAAGGGCAGGTAGAAGCTAGCCAATTGTATTATAACATATGCAAAATTTACATTAGTAGCACCGCCCACTTTTGCCTCTGGCCCTTAGAAGGCTGCCCAGAAGGGAATGTGGCCCTCAGAATGAAGAGAGTTCCATACACCCTTGTGGAACGCAAGGATACTGCCTGGAATAACAAACCTTAAGGGTCCGTTTTAAAATTGAAAGTTTATTATCTCATTAAACCCCTCATCAATATGCTTTGCATGCAGAAAGCCCACCAGGTTCTATCTCCGGCATGGAGAAAAGAAAGAAAGAAAGAAAGAAAGAAAGAAAGAAAGAAAGAAAGAAAGAAAGAAAGAAAGAGAAGCTGCAACCTGAGTCTGAGTTCTTCATTGAGTGGGAGCTAGGACAGGCAGCTTCCGATGTTCCATGTCTTAAGAGGATGACTTGCTTTGAAAAGCACTGCACTTAAGAGCACCAAGAAAATCTGCACACTGATATCAGCCAGTTCCCACTGGGTGTGCACACACACACCATTTGTATATGCACAGAGCACAAAGAGATGTACTGTACACCTCCACTTTCCAAGTCAGGAGACCTTGCAGTACGCAAGAGCTCTTGCATAATTCCCATGGTCATGTGGGAAATAGTTTAAGGAATAGTTTAAGAAGTTATAAGAGTAAATGTCAATACCGCTGTGTTCCTTGAAGGTCAGAACTATTACATATTAAAAAGAGCTGTATTAAGAAGTCACAGGATGTTCAGAGGAGCAATGAGGACAACAATCTCTTTGGAGTCAGGATGAACTTTTAAACTTTATCTAGCAACATTTTTTTGTGTACAACAAGGGGATCAAAGTTCTGCGCAGGTGTCTGTTGAGGACATTTGAGCTGAGGTCTTTGATTTAGCCACAGAACATACAGTTTTTTGGTTGATGAATGGTACTTCCCTTCCTTCTTTGCCCACCCCCACCCCCCGCCCTAAAGATTACAGTGGTACCTCGGGTTAAGTCCTTAATTCGTTCCGGAGGTCCGTACTTAACCTGAAACTGTTCTCAACCTGAAGCACCACTTTAGCTAATGGGGCCTTCCACTGCTGCCGCGCCACCAGAGCACGATTTCTGTTCTCATCCTGAAGCAAAGTTCTTAACGTGAAGCACTATTTCTGGGTTAGCGGAGTCTGTAACCTGAAGCATCTGTAACCTGAAGCGTATGTAACCCGGGGTACCACTGTACTAGAAAAGTTCAAAGAACAAAATCCAGGTGCATAAGACATGTATTTCAAGCAGAACCTGCAGACAAACACACACACACAAACAAACAAACAAACACCAATATACAGAGAATGCAAGGGTTTCAAACCGACAGTCCACTCAGCCAAAGTAATGGATACAATGATTCAGCTAGAAATGGTGTTGTAAAGTGATTACAGTGCCAGAGTAGACCCTGAAGACCAGGGATCAAGTGACTATTGAGTCACAAAGCTCACGGGGATTCCCTTAGGCCATTTGCCTAAGCTACCTCACAGGGTTGTTGCAAGGACAAAATGGGACTGACCTGCATCAGGAGCAGGGAACTGGGGGAAGGGCTCAGTGGTAAAGCACCCACTTTGCATACCAGAGGGACTCGGGTGGCGCTGTGGTTAAACCACAGAGCCTAGGACTTGCCGATCAGAAGGTCCGCGGTTCGAATCCCCGCGACGGGGTGAGCTCCCATTGCTCTGTACCTGCTCCTGCCAACCTAGCAGTTCGAAAGCACATCAAAGTGCAAGCAGATAAATAGGTACCGCTCCGGCGGGAAGGTAAACGGTGTTTCCGTGCACTGCTCTGGTTCGCCAGAAGTGGCTTAGTCATGCTGGCCACATGACCCAGAAGCTGTATGCCAGCTCCCTCGGCCAATAAAGCAAGATGAGCGCCACAACCCCAGAGTTGGTCATGACTGGACCTGATGGTCAGGGGTCCCTTTACCTTTACCTTGCATACCAGAAGTTGCCAGGTTCAATCCCTGGCATCTCCAAGTGGGGCAGGGAAATACCACTGTCCGAAATCCTGGAGAACAGCTGCCAGATAATGCAAGAGTCCTGAGCTAGATGGGTAGGACAGTCTGACTCAGTAAAAGGCAGGTTCCTATTTAAAGAGAACAGTGGGAAAGCAGGCTGCATTTTGGCAATATCTCCATCGACTACAACATTATCGTGTTGTAACACAACCGGAGTAGATATGCACAGGTCTTTCATGGGGATGGGGGGAATGATATGCCTATTTTAAAGTACAAAGTGTAGCATTAACACATGCTTAATGAAAATAGGCTGTATACCTATTTTTTTAAAAAAATCTATTAAGTATTTTGTTCCGTTTTATTTTGCTTCTGTACTTCCTTCTCGCCAAGACACCCACAGCAGTTTACTATTAAAAATATATTGTGATAAAATATTAAAGCAAAATGTCGCAAGTTATTTGTGACAAGCTATTATGCAAACAGTCTATGTTCTAATACAGCCTTTGCTGACTGGGTGCCCTCCCAAAATTTCGGACTACAACTCCCAACAGCCCCTGCTGATTCTGTAATTATCTTGTAGTAACAAATTTCTACCACACTGGTAACCTGTCTCTTCTGTTGTTACACACTTTCTGGAAGCCACAAAATAACTGACTGGCCCTTAAAAAAAAAAGTCTGAACAGCTTCAAAATATCCTAGCAGCAATATCAAAATATCCGATTCCCAGCAGCAAACTTAGTGGGCAAAAGGCAAGACAACTTAGCCTCTCTTTTGAGCGCCTGTGAATCACATCTCAGCAGGGAAGTTAACACGGGCTTTCCGGATTGGTTAGCCATGACATCACTTTACTATTAAGCCTTTTCTCCCAGTTGCACTTGAGATCCCCTCCTCCTTGTCCTGCAGCTCTCTTAAGACCTCACACAGATCAGCCCAGGCCGCTCAGAGGCCACGGTTTCTCAACAACATGTGCTGGGGGGCTTCCCTTACCCGCTAGACTGGAATCTTTATCCGCAGGAGCAAAGTCAAGGCAGCTGAAATGTTTCATTTCCCCCAAAAGTTCAATAATCATGATGATAATGATAATAATAATAATAATAATAATAATAATAATAATAATAATAATAATAATGTAATATAACCCAAGAAGGTAAACATGCAGATCTGCAAAGCCCAGGGCAGAATGGATTATGGGGCAGGAGTGTGGAACCAGACACTGTAAGCACTCCTACAACAGTGATCCCCTTAGCAAAATTTGTTTTGTGCGCGACTGCGAAATGTGTGTTTTGCACACATTCTCTTTGCAGGGATCTACACACAAGACTAACAGTGCCCAAAGGAGGTGCACATTCTTCCACCCCATACATCATGCCAAATCACCAAGAATAGCTGTGTTTTTGCCGGGGAAGCTGAAAATAGATTTAACATATGATCCTACAGTTTCTACTTTTTCCCTTTAAAATACTTTCCCTTGTTGGTCTAATACTGTCAGATGCTGTTGTTACTCCTTTAACCAGTGCCTTTAAGTCACATGCCAATACTGTTTGCCTGTATGATTTTTCATCGCTCTTTAAGGCGCTTGGTATTTTCATTAGAGAGAGAGAGAGAGAGAGAGAGAGAGAGAGAGAGAGAGAGAGAGAGAGAGAGCGAGCGCTGAGGGGGCTGAGAGCACACCATAACTACTCCCCCCCACAAAAAAACTCCAAACCAACCACTCTGTGTCTTGAACTCACCCCTCCTCCGCATTGTTGGTCCTGCAAAAATGGAAAAATTGGGGGTGGGGAACAGAACTGTGGAGTACAAAATTGGACATTTGGAGGGTAGAAGCAGAAATCCATACGAGACTGGAAGAAGACAAACAAGCTTAAGTCACACATATCCAATACCATGAGGCTACACTCACCTTATGCCAGTGTGGTGTGTCATGGTAAGAGTGTCAGATTAGAACATCACAACTCACAGTGTTATTGTTGGGATTATGTATCGGGGGGGGAGGGGGGGAGAGAACCATGTAGGCAACCTTGAGCTCCTTGGAGAAAAAAGTGGGGTCTAAATGCAATAAACAAACAAATACATGTAAAATGGCTGCAATGGTTGCCAGGTCATCTTCCAATACAGTAAGTAGCAATAAACTCCCAGTGATGCCGTTTTTGTTTTCCATGTAGGACAAACAGGTGATCATTGACTGAAATCTGACATCAGAAAAGGCAAAGGCAATATGTCACTTTTTATGAGATTTGACATTCTTTTTGGCGACTACACATTCTGTTTTGGCACCAACAACCCAGGTCCCTGAAGCCATTTGGCTCCTAGTTTTTCTATCCCAGTTTCTAACACTGGTCGGGAGGCGGGGAGTTTGGGAACCATTGTTGTAGATTATTGTTATTAGCAAAATTGATCTAAAAAATGGGTAGGTGAAGGTAATGAACAATTTTCTATTATGCTGAAGAAACTCATAGATGGCTGGGAAAGTTGAACAAGAGCCTGGAGACCTATGGCTGTTCTCCTGCCCAGGATCACTTAGATGGATTAGGGATGACAACTATGTTGGACAAGTTTCCAGACTCATTTGCCAAACAGAAAATATCCTAAGAGGCTTGTTTGACTGGGAATCAGACACAACACATACATTTAAAAAGAGTAAGATCTGACACAGCCGTAGTGGAAAGATGTTTCTAACATAGAAGCAAATGAACCATCTTCTTTAAGGGGAGAGATCAATCACGATGACGTTCCTACTGTAAGCCTATTTCACATTAACCTGTTGCCAGCACACAGAATATGCTTTCTGGAATCTACAGTTAAGTCAAAGGGCTAGGGGCAAGGGGGGGAGGAGAGAGAGAGAATTGGAACAGAAATCAAGCACTGAATGTTTTCAGTGCTAATCCTTTCCTTTGGCACATTTTCCTGGTTGGGATCTGCCTTCGTTTCTATCTTTCGCAAGATCCTTCCACTACTGGAATTTGAAAAGGTCCACACCAGCATGAAGGAGAGGTCAGTCATGTTGCCAACTAGCTTCTTTTGCCTCTTTGAAATGTTGTCCAAAAAGCAATGCATTTGAGCAATCGCTGCAAGTGCTGTAGATATCCTGCATTTTAGAAGAGGGGACAACTTCCATCTATTTACCTATTTGTGTATATTTTTTCCCCTGTTATCATTCTGAGAAGTGTCAAAAAACAGAAACAAGTTCCTGCTGGATCGGGCCAATGTCCCATCTAGTCCAGCATCCTGTTTTCACAGTGACCAAAAAGATGCTTTCTGGGTAGCCTGCAAGGAGGACCTGGGCGCTTCAGCAATACTCTCCCAACTTGCAATTCCCAGAAAACAACACTCAGAGGTACACTGGGAAATCCTGTTCACTATCCCTCCTTGCCCAACTCCTGATGCTATGTTTTCAAACCTGTGCATTTAACCTTAGGGACTAGGCACTTCTCTTTTCCTTCTAAAATCTCAGGATGCTGAACTTTTTGCACTGTATGAAGTTCTGCACTTGCACAGAGCGACTGTGAAGTCAACACACTTGGCCCAAATCGCAAAGGTTCCTTAAGACTGTATGAAATACTGGACTAGGAGACTTTAAAACAGGAAGTCACTGCTCAGTGCAAGGTACCGTAATTTTCGCTCTATAGGACGCACCTTGTTTTAGAGGGGGAGTACAAGAAAAAAAATTCTCTCCCTCTCTGCGCAGTGCCCCTTCAGCGAAGCAGCAGGAGAAATGAAGCCCCTTCCATTTCTCCTCCCGCTTCGCTGAAGGGGCGCTGCGCAGAGAGGGAAAGCTGTGCAGTTCCTCTCCAGCGAAGCAAAGCCAGGAGAGCAAGAGGGATCGTGCGCACCGATCCCTCTTGCTCTCCTGGCTTCAGCAAAACCAACACGAAGCCTCCGGAGCACGGCGGGAGCGCTCCCACTGTGCTTTGGAGGCTTTCGCGTTGCTATTGCTGAAGCCATGGAGCCTGCATTCGCTCCATAAGACACACACACATTTCCCCTTAATTTTTGGAGGGGGAAAAGTGCATCTTATAGAGGGGAAAATACGGTACTTCCAGCCATTAAGAAGCAATTATAACAAGGCTGTAGAAAAACGACCAGGCGGGCAAGGAAATGCTAGGTTCCCCCCAGTCTTTCCATGCCACTGCTGCATATATTTATCTACCACATACCTTTGCCTACCACAAAGGAAGGTGTCTTATGCAGTAAACCAGGCCAATGATCCAGCTAGCTTAGTCCACCCTGACTGGCAGCAGCTCTCCAAGGTTTTAGGCAGAGGGATCTCTCTCAGCCCTACCTAGGCATGCCGGGGATTGAACTTGGGACCTTTCTGCATGCAAAGCAGATGCTTTACCACTGAGCTAACCCCTGTGTGGGTTGACAGTCTGGCTGCAACAAGTGTAAGACTAGTCCCCTGAACAGAATTGTTTGCAAGGCTGCCCTATACCAAAGAGGCACCTACATTTAACTGAACTTACAAAGGGTATGGAAATTCCTTGAGGAATCCATAAAAGGAGTTAATAAGTGGTTGGTTGGGTTGTTTTTTTTAAAGGATAAAAGGGAAACCGAGCTTTCCTACCCCCTCCCACCCCCTAGAAAAACATCAAATATTTTATTCCATAAATAATTGCAATGGGATGTTGTAGCTTTCCCCAAACAAACAATAGCTTGATTGTGCAATGTTTTGCCATGGGCAAAGCAGGGAGGGGGTGCAGAGAGAAGAGGGAGGGGGACACACAAAGGGTTGCTTTCAGAACTTGGGACCTTACGACTGAAATTTCCCCCCTCCAATGCCCCTTCAAGAGTCTACTCCCACTCCCCATCTCCAGCTGTAACTTCCACCCCCCTCCTTCTTGGAAACAAGCAAAAGTGGAAGGTTTGCATAAGAACTCTTTTCTTTTTTTAAAGATCATTTTTTTAAAAAAAGTTGGCTTGCTTTTGCTTAAAAAAAAAAGAAAAAGAGTTTGGCCAAAAGAGGACTTTTCCCCTTGGAAAACAAGCCCAGGATCACTTTGCTATTATTATCATTATTATTGCGTAGCTGATACTGTAACTGCACAGCACCCTTCCCTCCTACTGCCGCTGCTCGCAGCCCGGCTTGGCCATCTGATAAATTCATTGCTTTCTGCACTAAAGCAACAGCCTCCACAAGACTAAGCTGTCAGGAAAACAGAAAAAACGCAAAGCACTCAAGCACCAATAAGGTCTATGTTTGTGAATCAGAAGAAGGTGAAGGGAAGGAAGTCCTGCCTTCCAGATCAGGGATGGAGACAATCTGTGCCCCTCCGGATGTTGCTGGACTCAGGAATCTCAGTAAGTTAGATCTGCCAGTCCATTGTCTATGCAGGCTGGCAGTGGCGCTCCAGAATTTCAGACAGGAAGGCTCTCCCAGCCCTTCTTGGAGACATTCTGCATGCAGAGCAGGTGCTCTACCACTGAGCCATGTTCCTTCCCCAAGGTCAGTGGTGTCCAAACTTTTTTTCAAAGAGGGCCAGATTTGATGAAGTGAAGGGCCGTGAGGGCCAACCAAAGTTGTTGTGACCTTTTTTTAGGATTGAAGTTGAGGGGTTTTTTTAGGGTTGAAGTTGTTTATAACAGGGGACGGATAAAACCGACTGGCAAGCCAGATTAGGACCCCAAAACAGATGCCTGCCCAAAGGGAAAGGGCTTTGGAGCCCCTTCATCTCAGGACCCTTCACCCCCAATCTGCCCTAGTCAGCATGGCCAACAGCCAGGGATGATGGGAGCTGGAGTCTGGCAAGAGTCACGTGTTCCTTCCCCATCCCTGTTGCAGATAAATTTAAATGAGGAAAAGAGACTCTCCTGCAGGGTATTTAATGCCAGAGGTGCAAGTGCATTCCCCCCCCCCCCCCCCCGCGGCCTCACAACTGTTTTATTCCATTTCACATTATTTTTTAAGTTATAGCTGACTTTCTGCCTTTTCTTTATATTAGTTATTTTACTATGTTTTGTATTTTGCTGCAAACTGCCCTGATAACTACATTAAATGGTGGGGTACAGGGAAAACAAACAAACAAACAAACATCACCCTCGTTCACCTACTAAGCAACCAGTAGTCACATCTGTTAAATCGCAGTTACTGTGTAGTCTTGCTCTGAGAACTGTCACTCTTTCCCTTTTTCCACAATCCAATTTCTGGACTTAAAAGCTTTAGATAAGCAATGTGAATGTTCAGATTCTTATCTGCAGTTGCTCTTCTGTTGCTTTCTCCCCAACATCTCCTAAGCCTCCAAGACAAATATTTTCCTTAAACTTCGCAATTCTCTATGCTACTTTACATGGCTGTTCCAATTAGACTTTCCTCCTGTGTTTACCTATGCTAATCCAGAAGCTCTCCCAAGCCATTCCCCCATCTATGAGTACCAGTTGCTGGGAATCAGGAAAATGCTGTTGTAATCACGTTCCGCTGGTGGGCTTCCCATTGGCATCTGGTTGGCCACTGCGAGAATAAAATGCTGAACTACATGGTCCCTTGGCCTGATCCAGCAGGGCTCGCCTTATGTTCTTGAACACTAAACAGCACAATGTAAATTTATTTGCAGCCAAAAAAGAATGATAAAAGAGTATGCACTACATAGAAACACTGTCACATTCCTGCAAAGAACTCTACATTTTCTTCACAAAAACTAGGGAGTGGGGACCTTAAAAAAAAAAAGCATGCTAAAGGAAAAGAGACGGAAACAGCTCATAAAACATTTGACAGTTTATAGCGGACTCCAATTACCACCTTGAACACAGGCATAGATGGTCACTTCCACAACTTTAAAGCTAGTTCTCTTAAATCCCAGTTCCTGTCACACAAATCAGCCCATCTATTCTTCACCTCCACTGGTTGTTTTTTACCATCATAACCTCTTGGCCACCTTTGTCCAAGCACTGCCACTTCAAGACATTTTCCTCCTCCCCTCCATTTTTATTGTTATTTCCTAGAACGTGCATCCACTTGGAAACTAAAACAGCTGCAGAGCAGGAAGCCCCATGCGCAGTTACTCCCTTTACCAGGTCCCCCTGATGGGCAGGGCCATCTGAAGAGCAGCCATTTAGTCTTTGCCTTGGGAGCCTTTTGGGTTTCTATGCAAACAGCATATTTATTGCATCCGGCTGGCAGGCAGGTTTAACCCCTTCTCCTCCCCTTACAAAATGCCTTTCCAGCCTGCCAGTCATGAAGAACCAGGATTATATTAGCATGTGTGCCTGTGTGTGTGTGTGTGTGTGTGTGTGTGTGTGTGTGTGTCTTTTTTTAATTCTGTTAGTGACAAAAACGTTTGAACGGCCACTAGTTACTGCAAGGTGGAATAGAGCAGAGATGCTTGACTGTACTTTTCTCATGCTGAAAACAGGCCAATCAATTAAAAGATCCTGTTTTGCCACCACATGTACACCCCTTATAGCAGGGATGGCTCCTCAGATTAGGAGCAGCCGAAAGCAGCCATCATGCATGGCTGATGCTCCCACCATTTTTCACCAGCAAACCGAAGATCTCCTGAATGAAGCTGGTGAACAGTACCACCCAGTACCACTGGGACGGCTCAGTCAGTAGAGCATGTGGCTCTTAATCTCAGGGATGTGGGTTCGAGCCCTACATTGGGCAAAGAGATTACTGCCTTGCAGAGGGTCTGAATAGGTAACCCTTGGGGCCCCTGCCAATTTTACCATTCTATGGGTCTAATAACTGGTGGTCTGCAAACCACAATTTGGGAACCCCAGGTCTAAACTGGGTTAACTGAGTTACTCTATGGCCAATGGAAAGAAATATTACTACTTGTAGTTGCCACACACTGGACTGTTCAAGCTATTTGCTATCACACCCCATGTCTTGCTCCTGGTCATTCACAGCCACTTCAGAACCTGTGAGCATTTATGCCTGTGCACATGATGATGATGATGATGATGATGAGGTGGTGGTGGTGGTGGTGGTCATCCTTTACTATATGTTTTGGAAAGCGGTTTGTCTATCCGCTGTCTCTAAGTTTGTCTGCCTTTTAAGATATAATTGCCAAACTCGACATGAGGGTTGCTTCAGTGGAGGCAGAGATGTTAAGCAACATTTGGGTGGCAGGTGTCATTTTTACTGAAGATGACAGACCAAAATGTGACTCTGGCATGACTTCACCCAATTTCTGCCATAGCGGGTCCAAACTCACAAATTACACAATCCATTTAAAAGAATACATTTTGTTTGTTTGTTTGTTCGCCAGGCACTCATCACTAACAGTTAATAAATGTGTTGTATTTCTCTGACTTTTTACTGCAAGTTGCAGGCAAGCTGCTTTGGAATGAGCTGTGATCCTGAGAAGTGGCATCAAATTTGCTCTAAACAGAAAAATAAATAATTCCTTGCCATGATCCAAATGCCCACCTTTGAACATCCATAAATCACTTTCATCAGCTCAAGCAGAGGCTGGATGGTCATCTGTCATATATGATGTACATGAGATCCCCACATTGCGGGAGGTTGGACTAGATGCCGCTCGAGGTTCCTTCGAACTCTACAATTCTAGGATTCTGATTTTGGGGCAGCAGAGTGGGAAGGAAACTGCTGCATAACTTTTTCACCATCTACTCTCATCTCCTGCCCCTAATGCTATCTTGTCACATCCTGCAGTGAGGTTGGAACACCCTATTCTAGATCACCCCCACCCCAAAAAAACAGGTGCAAACAAGTGGCCTGTGAAGTCATCATGAGTGTCCGAGAATGACTTCAGAACAGCCTAGTGCTAGTTGGCTTTAAACCAAGAGTCCTCTCTATTAGCACGCTAACACTGGAGGGACGTTTCTGCAACACCAGGAGCTCCAAGTTGGGGATCATCAGGAGTGTGTGTGTGTGTGTGTGTGTTCAAATGTTGCCCTCGGGCCGTGTGTTGGACCTCCCTGATCTAGTCTAGTCTATTTTAGTGCTGCGCCAAGCAAGTGGCTGGATACAAACCATAGAAACATAGGGAGCTACCTTATGCAGTCAACCCATTGGTCCATCTAGCTCAGTATTGTCCATACCGGCTGGCAGGGTTTTGGACAGGGGTTTTCTTTCTCAGGACTACCTACCAGGAGACACCAAGGTTGGAACCTGGCACACCTTGAACCTGATTACCAATTCCTATGGTTTCATGTAAATGTTGAAAAACACAGGGAACAGACAGGTGCTTCCTTACCTGCCTTGCTATTCCTTAAAGTCTGATGGGAAGCTTCAGTTAATTTGCCCTTCTGGCTTTCATCCTGGTTGATTTCTGTATTTTGAGTGTGAAGCGTTTATCTGATTATCTTCCCCCTTTGCTGCTGGCAACACTGTTTTGTTTTACTACAAAGCTTTTTCTAGCAGTTAACCCAGCTTGCCTACGCTTAACGTTATCGCTTGACTCTGACCGGCATTTGATAACTTTGTTGTACTTTTCGACAGAGGTTGAGCTGTTGTAACCAGCTTCTCAGAGAGCCTCACTTGAACCAAGGGCAGGGTGGGTGGCATAGGGCCTGAGGAATTCACTTACTTATAGTCTTGATGTAGCCTTCTTCATTTGCCTGATATCCTGGGCTAGTCAGTGTTGACAATACAGAGCTCAATGGACCAAAGGTCTGGCTATGTTGACACTATTACTTCTTTACATGCAGGGGGAAGAGGGATGAGGATGGTCTGCCCAAAGCCACATAAGGGGTTTCTGGAAGAACCACAGCTTAAATATTAGCTTCCCAACATTAAAAAATTCTGGGGTTTCTCAGGATTCATACATTCACCCCACAACTACAGAGAAACAAAGAGCTAAGATCTCATGCTTTTTTTGAGGGGAGGGGAGAGAATAATAGTTTTAACCGTATGCAGGTATTTGTTATGCAAGGGTACCGAATGCCTGGATAGGGGTATATCCCTGTTCCCTAAAAAAAGGCTGTGGCAACCAAATATTCTTGCAGTGGAATGAAAGGGAAATGGAACTATTTCCACTAGGATTCATGTGCACGTTCCCGCTCTCCATCTCTCTCTCACTGCGGTTGCCATGCAGGTCCTTATCTATAAAGGGGATAAGCACGAGCTTCAAAGAGTTTATTGTTAGTAATTAGGTTTCTCGCCCTATGCAGTCACCACTGCTGGAAGGCTCAAACAAGAAGCTTTAAACTGGGTTGTCCATCTCTTTTGTTTTTTTGTTTTGTTTGGGGGTTTGTTTGTTTTTTTGCTTCGATAGAGGCTCAATTATGCCCAGGAACAATGGCTAGTCTCTTCATTCCCCCGCTGAATAGGAAGCGAGGGTGCCATTGTCGGGGAAGTGTCAATTCAGTCGTGAGCAACAGGAGGGGTCTGGCGAGCCACAAACAACCAACTACCAAATGTAGCCAACAAGAAGAGGGGGGCGCACTGGGGAAGAGGGGACTGTAGCCTGTGTGAGTCCCAGGGAATTCCTGGGTGCAAAATCCCTCAATTTCTATGGGGAGCTGGGGGGGGCAGGCCTTTGGTCAGTGTTGTGTTCCACGCTAAGGCAACTTTATTCCTTTTTAAAAAATAATATAAAAACTCCAACTAAAGGGTCCAACCACCTACACAAACTGGGTGAACTGATAGCATTTGCTTAATTTAATTCTAGGCATTGCTTACACACTTTAAGAATTCCCTCTGCGGAACAAAAACAGACTAAAAAAAAAAATCCTGCAGAGGTGTATTCTGTACCATATCACCACAGAATCATGGTATACAACTGTGGGATGCATTAATTCACTACTACTTGGAAACAGTATGGAAAAGGAACCGATGCTTTTATTAACTTTTGTTTTTTAACCAGGGGGAGGGGAATCTTTGGAGGAAGAATGCAGAAACTAGAGCTGGGTTGATGTGTTCCTCAGCCATAAAACACATACATACACACACAGTTGTTCAGGAAGGGGGACACACAGAAAACAACTCTGGTTTAACTGCAGTGTTAGGAAACCACTCGAAAAGTAAAATGGCTAAAAACAGAGGTTGACTTCTCTGGATTCACAAGCCACTAAATGAAACGAGAGCGCCAGGCTGTTATCGTATCAGAGGTTGTCTTCCCCCTGCCACTGGTGCCTCATTCACAAATGGCTGCTCTGGGGAGGCTTCACAGCAGAAACCAAGAGGTGGAAAGACAAGCAGAAGCTGGAGTGTGTGTGTATACATACGTTTATTTGTTTTATAAAGCAGAATGCAGAGATTTGGTGGAATCAAGGCAAATAGGAAAAACTTCTAAATCTTCCGCAAACCACTCAATATAGCATGCATGTGCACAAAAAGTCAAAGAGCTGCGCAATTTGTAACTCAACTTGGATGTTTCAGGAAAGCGGAGAGCTGCAGAGGCTTAATTTGAAGGAGGGGCACCACGTGAGGCTCTGCAATCTGAGGTGCTTGTATGTCATCTAAGAGGAATTCTGGAGGGCTGGATTTTACAACACAGGGCCTCCTATATTGACTTATACGAAAAAGCTTTTCAACAACAATTGCCAAGGCATCATTGTGCGTAACTGAGCGAAAGCAGCAAGGACAAGATTAAGAAGTCTACATAAACCGAAAAATCTTAGATCTGGCTTGTCGAGGAGGAATTTGGTTAAGAGTAAGGAGATACAGTGGTACCTCGTAGTTTGAACTGGGGGAGACTTGTAGGGCCAGCACATTTTAATAAAATTTAAATGCTTTTCTCTCTCCTGTTAGCCTGCACAACATTTCTGGAAAACAAATATGCCATCAGTAAAGCAATAAAAAGTGGAAGAATCCATGTGCATAGGATACTTGTTTCTATTGAGTCAGACCACTGGCCTATCAAGCACAGTGCGGTATACACTGAATGGGACTGGCTCTCCAGGGTTTCAGAAACAGGGGTTCTCCCAGCCCTACCGGATATGCTAGGGACCGAACCTGAAACTTTTGCATGCTAAATTCCTTCCCAAAAATCAACAGCCTGTTGTTAAAATGACAAAGGAGAGGAAAAGGGAGATGGGGGGGGGGGGGATAACCATAAACAAAAGCGCAGAGCAACAGGGAGGCATTCTACATTCTAGACCATGGGTAGGCAAACTAAGGCCTGGGGGCCAGATCTGGCCCAATCACCTTCTAAATCCAGCCCATAGACGGTCCGGGAATCAGCCTGTTTTTACATGTGTAGAATGTGTATTTTTATTTAAAATGCATCTCTGGGTTATTTGTGGGGCACAGGAATTCGTCCCCCCCAAAAAAATATAGTCTGGCCCCCTACAAGGTCTGACGGACAGTGGACCGGCCCCCTGCTGAAAAAGTTTGCTAACCCCTGCTCTAGACAACTGGCCCCATAGTCGCATATATGGAGGAATGTTGGGTTTATGTACTTAGCATTTGTGTTTTTCCATGCAGTTCAGAGATGAACAGACAGCCAAGGCACTTTCTCTTTGCTAGACAACATGTGGAAATTAATTAATGACTACCTCCATCTGGAATCCATCTTGGCATGGATGCCACTCCTGGTCATGTGCATTGCCCTTTTACCCTTGCCACAGACAACCAGGCACAAGGCTGCATTAACCAAGTCTGATTCAACGGCATTAACATTACCAAACTTGGTGCATAACTGGGTGAAGAACCCCTTGTAAATAGCCACTCACCTGGTAGAAAGTGTGGTGAGAAATAATCACCACCCAGAACCCAGCAAAAGAAACATTGCTGTCATCCTCCATTTTAGGCCAAAAAAAATTAATTTTGGTTTAATTTCATACCCCACTTTTCTGACAGATTGGCTCCTATTACAGCACTAGAAAACAAAATATAACATACATGGTAGCGGATAAGCAAGACAGCCAAGCTGATATGGGATATCCCTGCTAGCTTAACGTGAGTAGGCTGGCTGTTTTGTTTTTTAATTCACATCAAAGAACAAGCTCATAACAAGCCATGTTGTTTGGCATATGCAAAAAGGAAGGTTATTTTTCCTCTGGAAACCCCCAAAAAGCAAGTAGATGTGCCTACATTTCATTAGCAAGAAGCAAGAGTAACGATTTGCAGCCTGATGAGAAAATCTCCACATTTGCTTGTCACCAGAAGATATGCCACGTGCCAACCTATATTCCTCAAGTATACTTGGAAAAAAATACTAAGGCAGAAGGAAGGCTGGACCATTTATCAAGCAGACAGAAAGCAATTTAGACTCCATGAGTGATGAGATACGTGGACATTTTAAAACTGTTAACCAGAAATTCTTACATGATTGGCGGATATGAATACCAAAATGAAAAGCGGGGTTTGTCTGGGTTAGCTAAGTTGATTCTGTCTTCTTTTTCTGCCCCCAAATCTTGAAGCTACCTTTATAAATACAAGGGCTGTGTAATAAACACACCAAGGAACGCTTCAATATGGAAAACCCAAGCTTCTAAATTCAGCAGCTTATCAATGAACCAGACTCAACGGAGACATGGATTTTTTTTTTCAAATAAATCAACATGTTTGTTGGGGAAATTTCCACTAGCAGCCGTGCCGCCCAGGTGGTTGACAAATTTCATATCTGGGTCTGTGTTCCTCAGTAGGTTTCATCTCCATGAAATGCTACACTGAAAACTAACCTCGCATCGCCAAAAATACGCACTTTTCTTCATGCAATTTCAGTTTGATTTAGGCAAACCATTTCTAATTAGTTTATGTTCTTTGGGAAGGGGGGGGAGGGAAAAGCACCCCAAGAAATGGACCTGTAAAATGCAATCTGCCCATAACTTTATAAAAGACATGCAAGGAGTTTGGTTCCTCACTAAACAATTGGGGGGTAGACAATCTGATCCCAGTTATGAGAGCTTTGCTATGGGCTTCCTTCCCAACATAAGAATCAGCTGTGACTCAGAGCTGAAACTATACCAACCAGAGTTATCACCCATGGTTAAACGTTGTATTTTGTCATTGCCAAACCTCGGTTTAGCCATCCACTGTGTATAGGGCTGCACACCCTCCCTTCTCCTGCACTTCCATTTGCTTCCTCATTCCACAGCAACCAGTATGTAGTGACGCCTCAATATGACAAGCAGCTATACTGCACATCCAAGCCAAATGAAAAACCCTGGTTTGAAAGCTACCTAGGGTTTGTGAGAACCACAATTTGACATGTTCAGGCATCAGGGCAAATATCAGATTCTGTAAGCAAGTAGCAGAAGCTTAGAGCAAAACCAGTGTACACAAACCCTGGGTTGAAGCAAACCATGGTTAGCTATTAATTAGAGCTCCAGGTAGAGAAGGAAGTGGGGAATCTGCATACAAAGGGGAAGGGAGGGAATAAGCCAGCTTTACAACCATTAAATTAAATAATGATTATTAGTATTAGGATAAGGGTGGCTTGTGCTTAATATGGGAAGCAGATATAATGGAAATATCTGGAGGGGACCTTCTTTTAAATCGATCTCTGCACTTGTTAAGGTGCAATGACTCTGCCACAACTGGTATCTAACACCAGTGCATTTATGTCATATTTACGGCTCTGTTTTCCCTCTTGATTGGCAGAGGTGCTCTACTAATGGGACTTATACTCACTTATGGTGGGAGTGTAAGGATGTAAGCAAGTTTTGGGACAAAGTGTTCCATGTGATTTCTAAAATTCTAAATAGTGCAGTGGTGTGATAAGGTTTGCAAGAATGCAGGTGGAGCTGTGGTCTAAACCACTGAGCCTCTTGGGCTTGCTAATTGGAAGGTCGGCAGTTCGAATCCGGATGACAGAGTGAGCTCCCATTGCTGTCCCAGCTTCTGCCAACCTAGCAGTTTGAAAGCATACCAGTGCAAGTAAATAAAATAGGTACAGCTGCGGTGGAAATGTTAATGGCATTTCTGTGCACTCTGGCTTCCATCACGGTGTTCTGTTGCGCCAGAAGCTGCTTAGTCATGCTGGCCCCATGACCCAGAAAGCTGTCTGTGGACAAATGCTGGCTCTCTCAGCCTGAAGTGAGATGAGCACCGCACCCCAAAGTTGCCTTTGACTGGACTTAACTGTCCAGGGATCATTTACCTTTTACCTTTACCTTGCAAGGTTGTGTGTGTAGAGAAACTAACACAACACTGCAGAGCAGTGACAGAGGTGACATTAACAGAGATCAATTTTATAATAACTTGTCACCCTTCATTTCTTTCATTAACTCCTCACCAGAAGAACCTAGACCACCTTTTGTTCACTATTCTTTTGGAGAGTTATGTTATCTTGTACTTTTATCTTGACATTCCAGGTTTTCTTTATTTAGATATCATGCCACTGACTCTCTCTGAGGCTTAAAGGTCATTATTGTTCACTTTGCATGTCTGATGCTTTAATCAATCCTATATATTCTTTCCAAAGTGTGTAATGAGGTTGCACGGATCACATGTGGGGGGTTTTCCGGCATGATCTTTGCAATGTTTTGATTTGATTTATCGGTTTGTTTGTTTGTTTTGATGATTTGTCTGTAATAAACTAAAAAAGGAATTAAATATTATGACTATTCCAGCCTTAATTAACAGTTAAGATACAGGCCCACAGGAAACCACAAGCACTTTAAGGCAAAAGAAAGGGTCCCAGGAAACCAAAGAATCAGTAGGATACTGAAAAGCACACAGACCAACCCTACAAACTGGTGGCACTAAGTAAATACACAAACCCCAAACTTAACCACATTCAAGTCCCCACTGATTTGTGATAGATAAAATTGCAGCCCCTGGGAACTGGTATGATGCAGCAGTTATGAGAGTTGTAAGAAGCCTGGAGAGACCCATATTCAAATCCCTACACAGCCTTGAAGCTCGCTGGTCTCACCTCAGGACAGTCACAATCTCTCAGTCTAACCTACCTTGCAAGGGGAAAATTGGGGACCCAGGGATGGAGGAAACATGAAGGCAGGTGGAACAAAAACACAAGGAAAGAATCCAATTATCCTTGCTAGCTTTAGATTAAAAATTCTCCTCAAGCAAAGCCTTTTTCTTTTTAAAAAAAATGCAGAAAAGCATAGCCACAGCCAAAATCACTAAGGACAGTCAACATTGAACACATACTTAGCTGCTCACAAAATGTGATATTCACTATTTTCTTTGCAGCAAAAAAAAAAAAAAGGCGCAGCGCAATGCTAGGGGAAAACAAATAATTCTGCTCCCTACTGGAGTACAACATGAGCTGTACAAAGCTGAAGCTCTGGAAAAAACAAGGAGCCTTATGGCACCTTAGAGATGAACACTTATATTATGCATGGACTGCAAGTCTACTTCATCACATGCACTTGATGAAATCCACGTGGATTGTAGTCCACGAAAACTTCCTACAACAAATGTGTTATTAAGCCGCCACAATATTCTGTTTTTTTTTCTGAGGGCTCTTTGCCGCTTTTGCTATAAGAAACTAACACAGCTACTCACCTGGAAAGTGCATCAGGGACGTTAGTCCAATGATAGACTACTTGTCTTCTGAAGTGGGAAATGCCACTGGGGAATGAAAGCTGCTCAATGGCAGAAAATCTGCTTTGCATACAGAAGGTCCCTGGTTTGCATACCCAGCATCTCTAGGTAGGGTTGGGGGAAAGCTACTGTCTGATACCCCAAAGAGCTGCTACTGGTCAGTGCAAACTGTAGTGAGCTAGATGCACCAATGGTCTGATTCCACATAGCATAGTTTCTTCTCCCATTTATATCAGAACGATGAGGACTGGAATCTTGGGGAACAGCCACAACACTCTTGGGAGAGTCACAGTGCAGGAGAACGCAAAGCTAGATGGTCGCGCTCAATATAAAGCTGCTTCCTACAACTTGTATACTTTGAGTAGACCCATTGCTGTTGCATTGATTTGACCAACTTAGGCCCAGAGAACAATGTAGATGGATACAACCCTATGTTCCTAAGCATGTTATTATTGCCATGTAAAGTGATTTTTAACAGGCATGGCAGCCTAGGAGAAAAGGCTGTTTCTTGTTTCCCTTTCAAAAGGGGTGGGGAGAAGATCGGTGGGGGGAGAGAGACCCTCCGAAATATGTCTCTCTCTCTCTCCACAGCTCCACAGACAAAAGGCCACACAGCTCATGAATGGAGCCACTAGTACCAAACTGTGATTGCTTGACTTAAAACGGGCACAGCAAACATCTCCGTTCCGAAAACAAGAGTTGGGGGTTTGCGGAGGGTGGAGGTGGGGGGGAAATAAAGGAGGAGCCATCTTCAAGCAAGTGGGCTCGCCTTCACGGGTAGCTTTAAATAGAGTGTGTGCTCCAGAGCCCTCCCTCTTTTCCCTGTACACAAAGGGCGGAAAAACAGACCACCCCTCGCTTCAACCACCCCTTTCGAGGTGCCTCACTTGAGCGTAGCCTTCCAGGGCCTGGAGCAGCCTGAACAAGCACAGGGCCTCATCGAAGGGGTGGAGAGAGAGGGGAAAGGCACCAGTTTCACCACCCCTGATCTCAGCTCCTCGGAACTCACACCCTCGGCCTTTTCAGTCGCTTTCCTGGTGCAGCCTTTTTTTAGCAGGCCAGGGGCCCCATTTCTCTCTCAAACACATGCACCTTATAAAAGAAAGCAAGGAAGAAAAAGAAGTCATCCCTGGGAAGAGTCAATGCACACAGTCTGCTCTGGGGAAAAGAAAAGAGAAAGAGCTGCCGTGCCCCAGTTTCAAAAGCTGACCAGATTCAAAACTGTAAGAAGCTATTACAAACGCCACCGAGGCTCTGTTAGTCATGTTATAAACAAGGCTCGCCATCCAAAGCAGGGTTCCCCCACCCCCACCCACTCCATGGCAGGAAGAAATGGAGATCAGTGAACAGAAACGTTTTTCCTGAGCGCATGCAGACCGTCTTTCCGCCCTTTTGCTACGGGAGCGCCCACAGCCTGCACTCACATGCCAGAAAGAATGCTAAGTCCAACAAGGCGACATCTGCAGCAGGCCTAGAACGTCTGCCTTCGTTATGAAACAGTAATATTTTCAATTATTACCATTCTGTGCCGTGTTTCCTTGAAGAAACTTGGTGTGATTGATGTACATGGTTTTCCCCTGCCCCATTTCATCCTCACAACCAGAGTCGCTACAATTCCCAAGAGTGGCTTCACAATCCATTTAACTGCAGTTCTGTGAGGGGGAATAGACATCCCCTAACAACTCTCAGCACCCTTAACAAACTACAGTTCCCAGAATTTTGGGGAGGAAGACATGACTGTTTATTAAAGTGGCATCATATGATATAAATGTGGTCCTAAAATAACACTCTTAACCATGGGTAGGCAAACTAAGGCCCGGGGGCTGGATGCGGCCCAATCCCCTTCTCAATCCGGCCCGCAGACGGTCCGGGAATCAGTGTCTTTTTACATGAGTAGAATGTGTCCTTTTATTTAAAATGCATCTCTGGGTTATTTGTGGGGCACAGGAATTCGTTCTTCTTTTTTCTTCAAAATATTCTCCGGCCCCCCACAAGGTCTGAGGGACAGTGGACCAGCCCCCTGCTGAAAAGGTCTGCTGACCCCTGCTCTTAACCATTATATCATGCTGGCTATCACTAGTTCCAAAGGACCCGGTACGGTGGTACCTCGGGTTACATACGCTTCAGGTTACAGACTCCGCTAACCCAGAAACAGTACCTCTGGTTAAGAACTTTGCTTCAGGATGCGAACAGAAATTGTGCTCTGGCGGCACAGTGGCAGTGGGAGGCCCCATTAGCTAAAGTGGTTAAGAACAGTTTCAGGTTAAGAACGGACCTCCAGAAGCAATTAAGTTCTTAACCCGAGGTAGCACTGTAAATTTGAAGCTGCAATGGACATATAAGGTCCATTCCCTTTTCTGCCTCCCCACACATATGCTCGACATTACAAAACACAGAGTTTCCTACACTGAAATGAGACTGCATGGAGAGGTTCTTCAAGTCATCTTGCTACAGCTCAAAAATATTTGCATTTTCAGCTCCAGGAAGAGAATTAATAAGAAGTTAGTCCGACCACTAAGTCCAGAAGGAGTTCCTGCAGCCATATCACCTCCCCACCCCGAGAGATTTTGAGAAGATTTTAAAGCACAAAAAAAGCTGAGGAACTTTGCAGCCATAGGGGCTTGGAAACTGAAGGCTGGTGTAATAAAAACCTGTTCTTCCAGCCAGGAATCGTTTTGGTAAACAATGTATCATGTTCCTTTTAAAAGAACATGACACAGGGCAACCAAATGGCTGGCTCTGGAAGCACACCGAGTGTTGTAAAATCAGAAGACAGTCAAGTATCTTTGAAGAAAGGAGCTTCATGCTATTCCCTCATGAGTTCCTGCAAGTATGACTTAGCATGCTACCTTTGGGCTAACACCCACCCCCCTATCAATAAACTGCCACATGTCTGTTTTGACATAATGAATAGCAAATGGCGTAGTCCTCTCTGGACTCCAAAATGCAGGTGGGAAGAGAGGAGAGAAAGGGTTTAGATCCAAGCCTGAGTCAAGTTGGCATGTATACCTCCAGGACTTCAACAAAATCTGCATGTAGGCCCTTCCAAAACACCAAATTCGAATGAATCAGGCGATGAAAGGCGTCAAGGTAATCTTCCAAACACCAGCAGCTGCTCCTGGCTCCTGCTTTGACAGATGTGCTGAAATGGCATCCTGACACGTTGAGTAAAAAAGCATTAAAGCTATTCACAGGCCTCGGAGGAAGCCCAGCACTGCCACTGCGGCGTTTGAGGGAACAGCCTCTGACACACTCTTCTTGCACAGACACGAGGGGTGCATCATTCAGCGACATCGATTTGCAACACAGTAAAGGTTGGCACCACACACACACACAGCGCACTCCAAACATCACTGGCAGCATTTTGCTCTTTAACAATTTGGTCGTGCAAACACAGTCGGTTGGTTCAACCCTACTTAAGCAGGCAGGAGCTAAAGGCCTCAACTGAGCAAGCAATTACCATCTCCCTTGTTCAGAAGTGACAAAATAGTGGTCCTTTTCTAACTTGGCAGACTTTGTAATTAACAGGCACACAAGTTAGGCCAGGGGTCCATGCAGTTCATCACTGTCTAAAGCAGGAGCAGGGAATCTTTTTCAGCTTGAGGGCCACATCCTCTCCTGGACAACCCCCTGGGGGCCGCAGGACAATGGTAGGGCCAGAAGAAGAGAGGGCAGAGCAACTAAGGTCACTTTTACTTCTGCAATCTAGGCTAGGTTTCTCTACAGACATGCACACCCTTCTCTATCCTCCTTCCAAGTTCAAGGACACATTACAGTGAGGCAAAAGCAACCAAAGAGTGTGGTGAAGCAAGGAGATAAAGCGTGTGGGCCTAGAAGGTTCCAAGGGCATGAAAAACATAGAATCATGAAACTGTATAGTTGGAAGGGACCACAAGAATCATCTAGTCCAACCCCCTGCAATGTAGGAATCTTTTATCCAACGTGGGTCTCAATCCCACGGCCCTGAGTTTAAGAGTCCCATGCTCTACCCAGCAAAGCAGAAGGCAGGCACATCTGGCATTCAAGCCTAAAGTTCCCCAACACTCTTTCCAATATTCTGAATTACTATGGTTTATTGGATTGGATTGTTCTGAGTAATTTGCTGTTGTTGCTTTGCTTTATTTATATGTTACTGTATTTGACATTGCAGTGTTTAACATTTCTCCCCTAATGCTATTGCGATTATTGTGAGATGCTTTGAGCTCATCATCTGTTGTTGAAAAAGTGTAATACAAATATTAAATCAAGTCAAATCTATAGCCTTGTATTTGAGCGCCAGGCAACCAGGAATTACATGTAGGCAAGTAGGAGTACCTGGGCCTACCTCTCCGTCCATCTTAGCAATGCAGCTGTTTCTCCTCTGCCAGCCTCTGGAAAGCGGAAAAGTGTGCAGGCGTGCAGAAGTCTGTTACCAGACTTGGGTAGGGAATATTTAAAATGCTGATCTACATAGTCAACGAGTACTGCAAGGTTTTCAGAGGTAGTCTCTCCCAGATCTGCTCTTGAGAACCTTTTGGCCAGTTGCATGGAACCTTGTGGGTATCAAAGAACATGCTCTAGCCACTAGGCCCCAAGGCAGTGAGTGGCACCTAAGCAAGAGGCCCATCAGATGCTTCCCACACCCAGGCCAACACTTAAAAACACAGTCCTATCAGCCCCAGGCAGGAACTCCTTTTGTTACTGGATGGCGCTACAGAAGACACTACAAACAAAATTTAGACAGGAGAACCCACTGCACTCTAGAACAAGCCTGTCAGATGAGTGAGTAATAATAGGAAGAAGAAGAAGAAGAAGAAGAAGAAGAAGAAGAAGAAGAAGAAGAAGAAGAAGAAGAAGTAGTAGTCACCAATGGAAGCTGCCCAGTCCCTCAGGGAAGAAAGGAGGAGGCCCAGGAGATAGCACTGTGCCCTTTGTTTCTCAATAAAATTGTAGGGCAAGTTTAACTATGGTTCCCATTTTATCAACACCCATGTCCATACCCTGCCATTCCAGTTTTTGAAAAAAGGTCAAGGTGACAATAAAACCCATAATAAGGAACAATTAGCTCACAAGTAAGTAGGAAGATGATTAAAATAAGATTAAAGTGGATAGAAATGGCAGATAGTTAAAAACATAATTAAATTAGAAATATAGATTAAAACACAGAGCAGCAGAGCAAAAAAATAAAAGAGTCAGTTCAGTAGGCCAAATGACCCTGGGAAGGGCTGTAGCCCAGTGGTGGAGCATCTGCTTTGCATGCAGATGGTCCCGGGTTCAATCCTCTATATCTCCAGGTAGGACTGGAAATTTGCTGTCTGGAGAGCCACTGCCAGACAGTGCAGACAATACTGAGGTAGGTGGGGCAATCATCTGCCTCAATGGAAGGCAGCTTGTTATAACTATGTAAAAGGTTACTGCTTGTTGGTGGAAGAACCTCTCTCAGCAAGGAGTTCCAAAATCCAGTTGCAGCCGATGAGGGGTCCCTTTCTCAATTTTCTAGCCAATGCATGTCAGATGTTTCGGCAAAGCAGCCTGCTCAAGCCACACTAAGAATCCATGACACAGACAAGACTTGGATCCAGATCTCCCCAGATTCAAGGAACGTCTCTGCTGAAAAGGGACCGGCATCCATATGAAAAGCACACTGCATCTCTCTTTACTCAGTTGCAAAAGCTACCATCTGCCAGAGTTTGGCTTAAGAGAGTGTGGGGAAAAAGAGGAGAATCGTTTTCATGGACCAAGCCTGACTTCCTCACACACAAAAAAGGGTTTCTTTTTGCAAAGACCAGGAGTCCCTATGATTCACCTCCTCTCCGGGTGGCTTTAAGAGGCTCTTAAAAATAAACAGTAATTATAAAACATAGACGAGCTGATGAACAGGGGATGTGGAATGCAACCATGAATGGCTCATCGTGGGCAGGGTAGTAAACTCAGTGGCTGTTCTGAGGAAAGTTAGTCTTTCATTGCTGCATTTCTAGAGCGTTTAAGAAAAAAAATCCCAATTTAAGCCAACAGCATGCTTAGGAGATGTATAATTAAAAAAAAAAATCATGTCTATACAGTTAAGCGTTAGAGGTGAGCACACCACTTTCAAATATTTCAAATCACAAATCTTTCAGATTTCACCCTCCAGAGTACCGTTTTAGAAGGGGAAATAGCAAATGGCAGAAGTAAACATGGCGGGGGGGGGGGGGAGAGCAAAAATTGCTTTTCAGGGCACACATTGCTCAATGTGGCTCAGGTATACCTTGAAATGTTTTAACCGCTCAACAGCACTCTCAAACCCTAAAGAATGAAAAGGGACTTTCCACTTCTCCGAAATACACAAGCACAAAAACAAAGCCAGAGATTTCTCATCTGCAACACCGAACTGGAGGTGCAAAACCAGGGTGTGGTGCATTATTTGTCTAGGGTTCGATCTAGAAACTACCGTGCCCTTAGGCTGTACCTCCATCGAAGCGCCGTAACTCGGCGGTAGATCACCTGCTTTGCATGCAGAAGGCGCCAGGCTAAATTCCGGGCATCTCCAGGTTGGGTTGGGAATTCTCCCCATCTAAACCCTGGTGAGCCACGGCCAGACAATGCAGAGACAATACTGAGCTAGGTGGACAACGTTGTGATTCAGTATAAGAGAGAAAAAACATGTACACCATTTGTCTGCATTTCACAGCAATTTGAAGCCCCTATACTGCCTGCTCTAAGAACCACAAGCCCAGTCTTCTCTTCAGTGTACTTATTCCAGGTAAGCTAACATAAACTTATGTGGTGGAAGGATCTATTCACCCAACCACCTGAGGATTGACTTCATGCTATGGCCGTTGAAGATCAGTGTGGGGATCTCACCTGTCACCTGTCAGGACAATTAATGAAAATACTTCTGAGCACAAGGTTACTCCGTTCTGTAACCACTGCTTTTAGGAAACCAACTTGGAAGACAAGCGTCCTCATCCTATTTTGAAGATAAGCCAAGAGACTGCCTGATGGAAATCAAATGCACAACCTCCAGAAATTCAACACAAACTCCATGGAAATGTGGGTGGGAATGTTACGCAACTCCTATTCATTTCAACAGGGCTTTCATCGTTGAGGTTTCTAATTAATTACAGCGCAGGTTCAACCACCACACTATCCTCAAAATAACTGCAGCCAAAGCTGGGCTTGACAGAAGCAATCCTCAAATCACATCAATACAGAGCACCCACTGAGTTCCTGAATCTACCCCCAAGCTTCTGAGTAGCGGATCCGGGTCAGCAGACTTACACCTCAGAATTCAGTCTTTCCTGTTCCATTCAGTTGATGGACAGCCAGTGGGGTACAACACTTAAGAGTGTTAGAACATGACCTTGGAGACAGGGTTCAAATCCCCATTCAGCCGTGAAGCTTGCCAGGTGATCTTGGGGGCCAGTTGCTCTCTCTTACCCTAACCTACTACCTCACAAGGTTGTTGAGAGCAAGCAGGGTATGTACTGTCCTGTGCTCCTTGGAAGAAGGATGAGATAAAATCATCATCATCAGAATCATAGAACTGTAGAGTTGGAAGGGACCCTGAGGATCATCATCACCCTCATCATCACCATCCTCATAGAATTATAGAATTGTTGAGTTGGCAGGGACCCCAAGGATCATCCAGTCCAACCCCTTGCAATACAGGAATATGCAGTTTGTCCCTGACAGGGATCGAACCTGCAACCATGGCATTATCAGCACCACACTCTAAACAACTGAGCTATCCAGACTTATCAGCACCAATTAGAGAAGGGTGAGGAGCATCTAATGTAAAACCCTACACCACATGTAGGGTTGGGTTATGTTATGTTATGTTATGTTATGTTATGTTATGTTATGTTATGTTATGTTATATGTTATGTGTAAAAGCAGCAGGACAAACACAAGATAGGCTTCAATTCCCAGCACCTTTCACAAAAATGTATTGGAAAAAAACACCACCCACTTTTGCACATATTAAAAACAAGCAACTAAAAATCTTCATGCTTTTTACAGTAGGCTTCCCCAACCTGGTGCTCTCCATATGTTTCGGGCTACATCTCCCATCAGCCTCAGCAAACCCAGCCCTACCAACTAGGGCTGATAGGGGTTTGTAGCCCACAGCATCTAGAGAGCGCCAGGCTGAGGAATGCTGCACTGTTTTGTATGAAAACATTTGTTAGTATGCAAAAAAAAACCTCTTCTGCAGGAAAACAAAAGGGTCTTTGAGAGTTTTCACACTTCTTAGCCAAAAACCACTATAAGCAGGATCTCTCTCTTTTTTTGGGGGGGGGGGGGAGGCAAACACACTATGATCTCCCATCATTAACTGCAGACATAGCAAAGGTCCTTCCCCCACATGGAGAGTTCATCTTTCTCTGAATATTGCAAAGAAGGGCGATAGTTCTGTTTGGGGCGACAGAACGTCTCCAAACATCAGATTGCAAATTTAGGACTAAAGCGAATTTCAAAAGCCGCAATATCCCTGTAACCTGTTATGGAAATCCGTTTCCTTGTTTTCAGTGGCACGTAACACCTACCGGGAATAACAAAGGAAAAATTAATTATCTGCTTAAAAGGATACGTGTGCGCGCGCGCGCACACACACACACACACACACACACACAGAGCGTGTCAAACAAGAGGCACTGTCACAATTCTGGACCCATTTCCAGACAGAAGAAAAAGCACATGAGGAGACTGTGGAGCAAGACTGGTGAGGAATGTGGATTGGGAAGGAAACATGGCCTGGATAATGTCTCAAGGGCCACATGGAGGTGCATGAAGGGCCACATTCCGCCACAGTGCCTGCAGTTCCCCCCTCCCGCTATTTATGGTTAGAAAGTCATGAGCTTCTCCTTCCTTTGGCTTCAGTCTCCTATGTGACTATTATTTTCCCCAAACCCACACAAGCCTTTACAGCTATTCACTTTCAAACCATGCCAGCTGCCATGATTGATGGCACAGATACAAGCAGATTTTGTTGGCACGGTGGGTTTGTGTTTGTGGAGCTTCCATGCTGGAAGATCTCCTGTATTTTAAATTATTCTGCCTGTTGTGTTCCAAAACTAAATTTTCCAGGATCACTTTGGCACATTGAATTAAGTTTTCTTCCAGAAAGGTTAAGCAATCTACTGTCTGATACCAATACCCATGTGGCCCCATAGGTTTCCTCTTAATGCTCTGGCCACTTTGATTATTCACATGAGCATTATTTCTGATGCAGCACCCAACTACTGTGGGAATGTTTTGATCTGGCAATCCCATTAGTGTATCTGGCTAATATGCCAATAATATACATGTGAACAGGGTTATCTGGGTTGGGAATCCTACCAATTTCAGAAGATGGTGCTGGGGCCTACTACTCTATTTAGACCGGGGATTCTTAACCTGTGGTCCATGAAACAGGTGCAAAGAGATTTTCCAATGCAATAATATAAATTACATACAAAATGTTGTGTGTATGGGGAGGAGATCAATAGCTTTAATCATATTCTCAAGGGGGTCTATGACCCAAAAAAGATTAAGAACCAATTATTTAGGCTATGGTGTTTGGCAGGGTTTGACCTTGCTCCACTTCCTTTGTAAGGTCTATATAGAACCACTGAGTGAGGTCAAAGGCGGATTTAGGGTAGTGTGTCATTAAAATGATGAGAACAAGCTCTCTCCCCAGACGTCTGATACAAGTTAAGCAAAGGAAGTGCTAAACCACTATCTCTGCTCTGTCATAGAACAACAGAGAGCTCACCTAGACAACAAGCTGGAGGTGTTGTTGGATGGTGGTATCAGACAATTGGGTTTTATGCCACAACAGCAATTTAATTCTGTTATTTTATAAAGTTGATTGCTTGACGTGGATTATTGTGTAAGCTGCCCTCAAAATGTTTATTTGAAGGGCAGGACACATTAATATAAAGATCCACAGAAAAGAGAAATCCTAGCTGACCATGGGGCCAGTGGAGGGGCGGGGGAGGTGGCAAAAAAAACCCACACACATCAACATCTTGCTGCAGATATTAAAATATGTGCATTAAAATAATCTGAGCAGCTGTTTACTTTCAAACAGACAAAATACTTGCACTGCTTAACTCTGGAAATGTCCCTTTTCTGCAACAATGGAAATTAATAGAGCACATCAACAAGGTCTTTGTTGAATGTGGTGTAACAGCGTAATGCGAGTTTATAGCAGTGTAACACGCACACTCTCACACAAATGTGCTTAGAAAGATTTAGTAGCTTCAACATTTTTATATGGCCCAACTGCCTTGCAGGGGGCATAAGTATACAATATCTAGGGCAAATAATATGACTTTCTAAGGGTCTCCAGATTTTATCCAATGCAGAACTTTGGAGAGAGAGAGAGAGAGAGAGAGAGAGAGAGAGAGAGAGAGAATGAGAATGAAGAAGCTCACAAGAAACAGAGTCAATAAAAACCATGTTCTGTTTCCAATTCTCCAAAAGTGAGTTTGACCTTGAAACAAGCCACATAATAACCTGGGAATACTCATAAACAACACTGTGCCTGGTGATTTTCAGCTGAAGATGCTACTGGCTTGCAAAACATTATGGAGGGGACTGCTAAGTTGTAACTGAAAAAACAACAACTGTCCAGCTAGAATACTGAAGGTACTGTGCACTTCTTTTCAGGCATCTCACGTTCGACTATATCAAGTGGCACATCAAGACATTGTTTGTAGAAGGAAGAAGTGCTGTGGGGAATGCCTAGGAAAGAGTCACACCTCTTGCCCTAGAAGGTATGTAAGAGCTATCAGTGATAAATAAGGGAAAAAGCACACTGCACATGCTTGATTGCACTCAAGTATAATTTCCACCATTAGGCACATCAGAAAACAGCCCGTAACTTTTCATAATTCACCAGCTGCAAACATTCATCCTAAGATCCGTCTAAAACTATGGGAACTATTAATCACTAGCTGCCCCGTACTTGGCACTACTTAGGAATTCCAAGAAACGAAGAAGTCAGTGCCGTTTTCAAAACAAGAACAAAGGATGGCTAGAGATCTCTGGCCTATTGTCTAGGGCAGGTATTGATTACATCACACTTGTGGATAACAGCCATACCAGCGGTCATAGCATCTCCCCCACTCCCTCTGAAATTAGGTTTGGAAGAAACATTCTATTCTAGCAATGTGATATATATTTTCTATGTGTGCTTGGGTCCCAAAACCGTTTCTCCAGTTTGCAAATGTGCCCACTGCCCCCAAAACACTGGTGACTGACTCCCTAGGGGCGGGGGTGGGGCATTAGACAAATTACTGCAACACAAAGCAGCAGTATCCTTGCCCCTCCTTTTCTCTGCTGAAGATGTTTTTTTTAAAAAAAAACTGTGGTTAGAGAGAAGGGCTTTCAAAGAGCTGAAGGTGGCTTGAAATCATAGCAACTTCTTTTTGCGGTGCCTATATTCGCTTCACTTTTCCCTTCTGGTGTAGAGGTTTGGCAGGTTTCTATGACGTTTAAATGATCCTGCCAACCTGTTTGGTCAGAGGAGTGGTAGTGGAACAAAAGTACACCATGAGAAGCAAAGCCTGTCCCAAGGCCCTTCTGCCGGAGCAAGAAGCGGCTGGAGACTGCTCACACAACCTTCCCACCTGCCATCCATCCTTTTGACATGGGCAGTGGGAGTCTCACAGGCAGCGAAACAAAAACTATTCATTATTTCAGAACACACACTGGCCTATGCAAGCGGCAAATTAATCAAAAGTAACTGATTTCAATGCCAACATAATTCTGCTTTTTTTGTTTGTTTCACCTCTAGCTGCCAAAACTGAAAAATGCTGGGAAACTTTTGCTTCATCTGAAATCAGCACACCAAAATAATTCTTTGAATCATACGGACACACACATAAGTTAACAAACTACCTACAGGTCCCATATTCCAACACCTAACTTTGATCTCATCAAGGAAGATGTTGGGTTTTCTGTTTTGTTTGGGGGGGGGGGAGAGAAATTCTCTGGCCTTTCTAATTACATGACAGGATCACCTGCAATCCCTAGACAAGGCTGCCTTATTTACAAAATTTGCATGGCTGGCCACCTTCTCTCCTGGATTATTTTCTATTTTCAGACAGCAAATCTGTCCCTGAACAAACTGAGCTATTTCATGACTATCTATAGCACATACCAAGCTGCACAATTAATTTAAATCCTAAATCCTCTTCCCTTTTCATTATCTCCAAAACAACAACAATAGTCTTGTGAGGAGAGCTGGTTAGAGAATGCAGATACACCCCAAAGAAACCTGGAAAACTTTGTACAAAGTCGAATTAGGGCCAATATTGAAGGCTGAAAATGTACACACCAGACCACAGGAAAATTTGAAAATCCAGCAATTTTGTTGGTCTTCCTATACAGTCCAGGCACTGATCTGACTCTTTCCACATCTGAAACCGTAAGAACTATAAGTTTTATTTTGTTTCATTTTATATATAAAAAGAAGAAAACTTAAAAAACCTTGCACTCAATGCTGCATTTCACATTTCTTATACTCCTGTAGGATTCTAGTGACTATATGGGCACAGACTCCACGTTGTCTAAGGCCAGATTCACATCATACAATGAAAGCACTAAGAAGCCACTTTAAACAGCCAAGCCTTCCCCCAAAGATTTCTAGGAACTGCAGATTGTTATGGGTGCTGAGAGTTGCTACGAGACCCCTGTTCCCATCTCAGTGCCCCCATTCCCATAGTGGTTTACCAATCAATCCCTCTTAATAGGGAACTCTAGGAATGGTAGCTATATCAGGGTGTCTCATAACAACTTTCAGCGCCCCTCAAACAATTACAGCTCCCAGAATTCCTTTTGTGGAAGCTGTGACTGTTTGAAGTGGTATCACAGCGCTTTAAATATAGGGTGTGAATGTGGCCTAAATGGTAGCAATGCTACAGTGTACACCAAGACAAGTACATTCACTTCAATTCACCTTCTGACTCACAACTTCATTATTAATCGGCCCAGTGGAAGGTACTTCTCCTACTTTTTCCAGGCTCAATGGCTCTGAAAATTTAGCTCCTGCCCAGTTTTATCATCTTCTTCTTCTTTGCTAATTTTCAACCTCCTTAGCAGATTGCTCTCCCAGTTCCTCACCAGCTAGCCAGAAGGCAAGGTAATTTGGGAGATTAAGAGGAGCCAAGGTTGAGGAATTTCTGGAATCTCTGTTCCTGACAACATTCCTTAATCCTTCCTAAAGCCCCCACACGTAGGCACAAGAGGTGGCAAACCATTTAAAAGGCCGGCCCTCTCTCAAAGTCACTAAACTGCCAGCCAGCAGCTTAAAAGGCCACCCGTTTCAAAGACCACCCCAAATTAAGGGGGAGCTGGGGGGGCAGAAAGGGTAGCATTCTTGGCAACCTGAAAAGTCATCTAAAACCAATTTGCAGTTACTATGAAATGGCAGGCAGTTCATAGAACAGGAGTGACAACTTGTTCTGGTCACTGTGTCTGGAATAGGCTAAGTAAGGATTGAAATAAACCTACTGAAGAGAAAGGTGGTGTTCCAGGCTGGAAGCTTTCTGCTGGGAAAGAAAGTAAGGTATAAATTTACTTGGTTGGGAGAAAAATAAAGGAAGAGAAAATGCAGAAGTTTAATGCAGTCCTTTGGCGGTTGCTGTTACTGGCCCCGGGCTGCGGGGGGGGGGGGAGTCGCATTCTTTGCTTAGGATCATGCCTTCAAGTGTTAGGCAAAATGATTTCTGCATTGCAGGGGGTTGGACTAGATGGCCCTCATGGTCCCTGCCAACTCTACGATTCTATGACCAAGAAGCTAATAAAAGCCAGGTAAAATAAGGAAACAGTGATGACCACATACCTTGACAGCAAAAGCGTTCACTCAGCTATTTCCCTATTTCACAATGTAGAACACAGTACTTGTATAGGAGAAAAGGAAGAAGGTGATTTTTCTTAGAAAGGGGTGCAACTTCTTTCAAGTTTTGAAGCAGCTGATACTCATGACTTTTGTAGCGTGTTTCAAAAATGACACATACTGCAAGTGGCTCATGATTTTTAGGCCTACTCATGACAAGATTTTCGAGAAAACTCAAGTAATATATTCAGATTATCATCACAAATTCAAGTGATACACATTTGCTAGTTGCAGCGACAGACACTATGGTTAGGAAATTCAACCCTTTGAAAAAAGTATGCAAAACTAACTCCTATGAACTAACTCTTCAAAGGGGAGCATTGTCTAGCTTTTTGGCAGATAGTGGCAAACTGAAGCAGTTGGGGCCAGTAATAAATCTAGCTGCTGTGCCGTCCTCCCACACTACATCCTGGGATTGTAATCTGTGACATCTCAAAATGCCAACAAGGTATCTGTGTTCAGAGAAGCCGCACAGAAGGCCTCGACTTTGCCCAAGTTACAAGGAGGAGGCAAAGAGGACGAGGCAAGGGGGGTTCCATCTCTGGGAGATCTGTGGGGAAACTTCCTTTTGAAGAGCCCGCTCCCCTTGGTTGATGGCTTCCCTGCTCAGCCAGTCAGCTTGGATGTTCAGTGTTCAGGGTCCCTTTCATACGGACAGTCAAGGTGGAAAAAAGGTGTTTGTCCACCCACTGGAAGAGGAGATTGGTCCCTTCCCCTGATGATACACTTGAGCTTTGGCTGTGACATTGTTGGGAAGAAGACATAGGAACACAGAAAGATGCCTTATACTGAGTAAGACCCCCATCTTGCTCAGCACTGACTGGCAGCAGTTCTCCTTGATTTCAGACAGCAATCTCTCCCTGTCCTACCTGGTGATGCTGGCAACTGAACTGCGGACCTTCTGCATGCGTGGCCAAGAAAGGCGAGCTCAGTAGTTGCATGGGGTGGGAGGATAAACTCTAGGGTGTTAATGTGGGGGGGGGGGGATGGCAGGGGAGTTGGCAAGTGGAGTAAGCAGTGTGTGTGTGTGTGTGTGTGTGTGTGTGTGTGTGTGTGTGTTTTATGGACTTCCTACTACAGGCACCAAAATATCCAAATATATTGACTGAGGTGTTTATTTCAACAGGACAACCCTAGTCATGTATTAAAACTGTAATTCTTTTACTCTAAAATTATTGAAAACAATAATTTTCCTATGATACATCTCTTACTTGGGCAGAGACATCTCCTCACCCCCCCCCCCCGTTCATATGCAAGAGGATGTGTGGGGGATAGAAGAAGAAGAATTAGCATCCCTATAATAAAAGCCATATTTAATTAGAAGCTTCTTAAATTAATTAAAAGAAGCTGATCATCATGCACAGAAAAAGGTGTAGGCAGAAGGGCAGGAGGGTGGGTTTTACACATGCAAATTAAGCATCTAGTCATTTCTAACTCCACAGGGGTAATGTGTCATGTGGGAACAGTTCAGGGATTGTTAATTGCTTGGGCTCAAAGCAGGGGAGGGGAGATGTTTCCATCTCACTTCTTCAGAGGAGCCCTCCCTGCTACCCTGTAAAATCAGGGGAGCAAACTAAGAGGAGAGCAAATGCTATGTCGCTATGTCAAAGGCTGCCATTGAAGCTCCTGGCTCAAGGAGCACTACCCAGATCCCTAACCAATCATGTCCTTGACAATAAATGACCACCCAACGCACACACAAAACACCATTTTCATGCAAGCAGAGGGATGAACAAAGGCAATACCCCTTTTGCAAGGAGGAAGAGGGATGTTCAGTGGCACCATGCACACAGTGGTACCTCTGGATGCGAAACGGATCCGTTCCGGAGCCCTGTTCACATTCTGAGCAGAATGCAACCCGCTTCCGTGCGTACATGGGTCGCCGCTTCTGCGCATGACGTCATTTTGAGCATCTGCACATGTGCGAGTGGCGAAACCCAGAGGTAACCCGTTCCGTTACTTCCGGGTCGCCGCATAACGCAACCTGAAAACACTCAACTTGAAGCTACTTTAACCCGAAGTATGACTGTATTCAGATTGCAAAATTTATCAAGATCACTGCCCAGCTTTCATAGTCCTTGCAGGTGATGCCAGCTTTTCTGGGGTCAATGGGAGGAAACTGTTGTGGGCACTAAAACCACCCCTCACAATCAACCCCACACTGCAGTGGCTAGAACAGAATAAGCTTAAAGTCAGCAAGGTAGCAGAGAAATCTGAGGGGACCCTGCAGCAACACGTGGACCTGCAGGAAGCCCAGTTGCCGATCCCCGATACCATGCTTTCATCAAATATACCTTCATGTTCAGAGTGGTTGAAAGGAAATAAAGCAATTTAAATATAAAAATAAACAATAACCATAATATGTAATAGGCACAATTAAACGTGCAAGGAGATTTCTGCTGACTTTGCCTCCCACCGCCTCATTCCACAGCCCTCTCCCCCTTTGTTGTCGCCTTTGCATCTTGGGAGAAGGAGAGCCTTCAACATCCTCAGGGAAGCCCAGGATAGCGGAGAGGATGAAGGTGTAGGAAGAGGGGGTGTGCACAGCAAATGATGGGGTCAGGCACACAATGGGACAATAGCAAAACATTTTTATTGAAGTCCAACTTTTGCTTCTTTTTGCTATCTTGCAAATCTGCTATCTACAATTTTGTAAAGAAGTGGGATTTTGTAATTATTATTATTTAAATGTCCTTTAAATAATGAATTCAACCAATTCAGCAATTAAAACTCTGGAGTCCAATTCTGGCAAGCAGGCACTTGGGAATTTCCCAGCTCAGTACAACAAAGGGAAGAAAAATTAACAAGTATTGAACTTAAACAGACAAGCTGTTTCAAGCATGCCTCTATCAACCAAGGAGGGGAATGGGAACGTTTGTGAGAGATTATCTTCTTTAACAAGAACAGAAATTTTCACCGTGTGTCCAAATTGAAGAAAACATTACTAGACCCTCATGTCCTATAACTCCACCACTCCCGCCCAATCTAGAGATTTGATGCAAATCATAAAAATCAATGTGCCGCCAAGGGATGGTGCAAAACATTCCAGGGCCGGAAATGCAAGATGGCTGCCCCCTCGCACTAGCTATAGGGCTCGGTACACCTCTAAATTCACCAGTGAGAGCTTCATGCAAGCAAACCAATGAGCGCTTTGCAGTGAATTGACAAGAGTGAAGGTGGTTTCCCTCTTTTCTCACTCTGCCAAACTTAGCACAGCACTGAAGAAGTTTCTAAGGAGTTAAAAAAACAAAGCGCTATCTCCAGTTGCCAGGGAGGAAAGTCCCACTGAATTCCATGGGGAAACAGAGGAAGAACTTTCCAATTGTTTTGTTGTTATGTACACAAACTGCAAAGCAAGCGCCTTCCTTAGTAAATGAAGAGCACTAAGTATTACAACTGGGGGGGGGAGTGGGGAGGGGAGAGAAAAACCTGTTAACACTTATAAAAGACCATTATCATGCCATTAGATAAATGTCATATTCACGGAATGTGGTCTGTTTTTCAGCCCCACTTGGGCACAGAGCCCCAGCAAGCAGTAATTATATTTATCAAAATGTAAACTAACCTTAACACCTCATTAAGATAGAGAAAAATTAAAGTGCCAAAAAAGGGAGGTCCTTTTGTTACTCTTTGTTTTCCAGCCAGCAACAGGGGTCTCAGTCCGAGAGCGCTGGAAACTAACCAAAGTGCAGGCTGGATTCTTTACGCTGAAGGTATTATTAGTGATGGTGCAGAGCCCACATCGTTCCATAAAGGTCCCTGGGTGACCTCAAGCCACTCTCAGCTGAAGAACACAAGAGCAGCTTTCTGGATCAAGCCAATGGCCCACCTAGTCTAGCATCCCGTTCACAGATGCATACGGGAAACCCACAAGCAGGACCTGAGCACAAAAGCAAGCTCCTGTCCTGGCATGCAGCTGGGAAAAGACTCTGGCCTAAAACCTTGAGGAGCTGCCCATCAGTGTTGGCAATGCTGAGCTAGAAAGACCAATGGTCCAACTCAGTGAAAGGCAACTTCCTTTATGCCTTACCCTAAATCTGAGTATCCCTAACTTGGGACTCCAGCTGTTTTTGGACTACAACTCCCACCATCCCTAGCTAGCAGGACCAGTGGTCAAGGATGATGGGAACTGTAGTCCCAAAAAACAACTGGAGACCCAAGTTTGGGAAACCCCTGCCCTAGATCAATTTAGACCTTCTGTACCTGTCCAGGTTGGGGACGTGGGTGGCGCTGTGGGTTAAAGCACAGAGCCTAGGACTTGCCGATCAGAAGGTCAGCGGTTCGAATCCCCGCGATGGGGGGAGCTCCCATTGCTCGGTCCCAGCTCCTGCCAACCTAGCAGTTCGAAAGCACGTCGAAAGTGCAAGTAGATAAATAGGTACCGCTCCGGCGGGAAGGTAAATGGCGTTTCCGTGCGCTGCTCTGGTTCGCCAGAAGCAGCTTAGTCATGCTGGCCACATGACCCGGAAGCTGTACGCCGGCTCCCTCGGCCAATAAAGCGAGATGAGCACCGCAACCCCAGAGTCGGTCACAACCGGACCTAATAGTCAGGGGTCCCTTTACCTGTCTAGATTGGGGAGGAGGGGGAACAACAGCTTCGTGTGCCAGAGGGTACAGGTTGCTCAGTATCTGAAATGCTAGGATCCTTTGGCCTCTATGAGAGAGTAAACACAAGCCAACAAGTGGGAGGCAGAGGCCTTGTTATATGGAAAGGCATCTGAGGGGAGGGGGCTGCAAAGGGGAGTAAGGCCTGGGCAGGGTGAGAAAGAGTTGAAGTTACACATTGACAGAAGGCAAGAATGTGTTATCTGCAAGTGGGAATTCAGAAAAGGTTTCAGGGAAAGGAGAGAGGGAAGAGGTCACCGCTTCACAGGAAGGAACTGCCCCCTCCCAATTATTAATGAAGGAAATCTTAAGTGCAGCCTTCAACACCTAGCACCCGACCACACCGTGTCCCAATTTGTCTATCACAAAATTTGAGCACAGGTTATAAGCCCCTGTGGTTTTCCATGCAAGAGTCTGGGGTTGTTTGGGGGGGGAGATCTTTTGTAAAAGAGGTTATTCAACCAAAGCTATCTATTCCAATGTGCCCACTGCTTTCTTTAGAGCATGGTGCGGATAACGGCAAGGTTGCAGGCTCGATCCCCGTATGGGACAGCTGCATATTCCTGCATTGCAGGGGGTTGGACTAGATGATCCTCAGTGTCCCTTCCAACTCTATAATTCTATGATTCTTCACACAAAGCAGATACACCAGCAGGTACCAGAACATATGAGAGATCCATGAAAAGGTAAAAGCTAGAAAACATGCCCTCTCTCCCTCTCTTTAAAATTAAAACACAACTTGATAGAATACAGTTGCCCAGCTAACCTGCAACACAAAACAGGTGACCCGGAGGGTTCCCCTCCCACTTTTCATCATTGTACACATTATAGGGAAAGCAGCTAGTTTAAATCCCTCCCAGGTATGTGATGCTGCTGCAGAGCAGCTCCTGTTTACTTAAGATAAATGGCAGGGTGACCTGAAATTACAGTAAGCTTGGCTCAGAAGCCATGAGCACATCACCTTTCTGTTTACTGCTATCAGCCAGGCTACCGCTGCCTCTTTTGTTTGGGTGTCTGGCTGCCGGCAGTGCTGCAGCTGTGCCACAGAGTGTATGGATGCACACACACACACAAACACAGCACATGTCTGCACACACACAAAACACTGCAGAGGCGCAGTCGCCTCTCTGAGCATGCTTTTGAACAAAGGCAGCAAAAATTTTTTTTTTTGGGGGGGGACATGAATTCTTCAACTAAAAAGGTATTTTTAAAAAATAAAAATAAAAATGGTCACCAAGTAAGAAGGCTTGCACAGGACAATTAAGGATCCCAATAATCGCTCCACCACCAACAAGCACAGGGATGGCATTTTAGCCCCAAAGATCACACGAAAATGCCACGAGATGGATGTTATTTCTAGCAAGAGAATTAAATAAGCAGAAGCTCCCACGAGCCAAACGTCCCCACCCACAGAAAGGGCTGCCTGCCGCCTTTCTGCACGATTCACTGCACTGACCTGACCTCTTTCCAATCGGCCTGGCAAGAAGGTGATTTTGGCATGTCTCTGCATTAGGTTGACTAGATCAGGGGAGGGTGGAGTTCAGACTTGTTGAATCTACTTTTTTTTTTTTACTAGAACTCAACGATCCATTAACTGGGACGTAAGTACTAAAGACATACATTTAAATGCTATAATTCTGAGACCAGGAATTTGAGTGCCAGAACTGAAGGGAATGCATAGTCCTTTCACACAAAAATTAACTTCTGGTTATTGCTTCACTAAGGAATATTCATTTCAGCAGTGTATCTTGGAGGCTGCGGGGCGGGGGGTTGGTAGTCCAACTTGGACTACCAAGTTGGAAATCCTTGCCGTTCTACTTCAAATAATGCAGAGGCCTACCCAAAGATCATGGGTCTACTATATCAATCTACCTCTGAATTTAAGCTTTCAATCACTGTGGATGCAGAGGAATGTTTGCTCTTGAAGGGAGTGGTGGTTGTTGTTGCTCTGCTCCTATAAATCCTAAATCTGACTCAGAACAATGACACACAGTGAAATGGGGTGGGTAGGTTGATATTCTACACCTCTCCATTAAAAAAAACCCTCACAAAGAGCATGATTTCACTATAATACTCAGCCACCCAAATACAGTAGTACCTCGCGATGCGAACGGGATCCGTTCTGGAGCACCATTCGCATCCCGAAGCGAACGTAACCCATGTCCACGCATGCCACCTTTCGGCGCTTCTGCGCATAACGTCATTTTGACAGTCTGCGCATGTGTGCGGTGAAACCCCGAAGTAACACGCTCTGTTACTTCCGGGTCGCCGCGGAGCGCAACCCAAAAATGCCTAACCCAAAGCGTATTCATCCCGAGGTATGACTGTACATAAATGGGGTGCGGGGGGAGGGGGGAGAAATAAGTTACTTTAAAAGTAGAAGAAAAGCATCAGGTTAAAACAAACCAGTTAGGCGGAATTTTGCATCACTGAACTGGAGGTGGGCATCACTGTCAAATTTAGCAAGCATATTAAGAGTCTTAATAGCCTCTGCAGCGTAGCAGTTACAAGTGATGGACTTTGGACGCCAATGGTGCAAATCCCCAATTCAGCCACAAAGCTCACTGGGTGACCTTGGGCCAATCACAGCCTCTCAACCGAACCCTCCCTCACAAGGTTGTTGTGAAGATAAAAATGAGGACCGCCTTGCACTCCCCTTGGAGAAAATATAGGGTATAAATCTAATGAAAGAAAAACAAACAGCACCACATTGCTTTCTGTCATTTTGCCCATCTGCCCAACAGTGGGCAATGCATTGCAAGAAAGGAGATGGGGCAGGGAGAGAGATATCCAGAGGCAGGCAGCCCCCCCAAAAAGACCATGGTGAAGATCAGACAGGTAAGTGACCAAGTAATGATCCCCTATCAAGTGACTAGCAGGTGCTCTCCAACCTATTAAGATCCCCAGTCTTTCAACAACTCTAAATAGCCCAACATTCCATCCTAAGCTAACAGACCCCTCTGTATAGGTCCTGTGCCCTTTTCCCACCCCCCAGCACAGATCCACTGTGTACCAGAAAGGAATGCGCAGCACGGAGGGCCCTGTGACTTTAGGTGCTGACAACTTTCGATTCTGAGATTACACTGTGTGTTGATGAAACAGCCTCCCAGTATACCGAGGGCAAGACTTCAAACCAGGAAAAAACAGAGGAGCCAAAAGAAACTCCCTATCTTAAGAATGCCGTCGCACGAGACCAGACTGTGCAAAAATATTTATCAAGCCCTTTTGTTGCCCAGGTAACAGGGAAGCATCCCCTTCTCCTGATCTCGCAGAGGAAACAGTTAAGGGGAAAGGGATCCAGGTTCTCTCGCACGTACAGAGGATAGCCTCCTATGCTCCTCTTCTAAGTTAAAGAGGGGAGACTGAGGCCTGGTTTGAACCTGTGATGGACCACCCTACAGCCCCACATGGAGACCAGGAACCCACACTTGGCTTTTCCTACAAATTTGGGTAGACATCAAAGCTTGTAGAATTAACCTGTGTCTTAAAAGTCCACATGCTGAAAGGGGAAGTGGGAAAGAAGAGTCACTCTCCCAGCTTCCTCTAGCTGCACTATATATTTTTCAAGGCAGAGAAAGGTAAACGTCCTCATTGCCTTATGACCAAGGAGGCAGAATGCCAGGGGAAACCTCAGGGGCAACCAAGCTACCTGCAGAGGCCGCACAGGCAGTCCTAGATTTAAATGGTGTCTCTGGTTAGAATGATAAGACTCATCAAGTTGGAAGGGACCATGAGGCAATGCAGGAATCTTTCACCCAACGTGGGGCTCAAACCCATGGCCCTCAGATTAAGAAACTCATGCTCTACCAACTGAGCTATCCCCTCAGCTATATTCACACAAATGCCCTACCTCTTGCTTCTCCGTCCAGACCTTCAACTTGCATATTTTTATGACTTGGTCAACTCATATTCTGCCCCCAAACAAGTCTTCTCTATTCTTCTTTGGGGGGGTGGAGTGCAGAGGAAGAGAGTGGCGAAGAACAGCTCAAATTTACCAAAGCTGTATTGTATATAGTTCTGGTCCTTTCACCTCAAAAAGTTTGAAAATGTTCAGAAAAGAGTGAGCAAAACGATCAAGGAAGGGTATGATATAGCATTTCTCCTATGAGAAAAGGCTGCAGTACTTGGGAACTTTTGGTCTAGAGAAAAGTCGAGCAAGAGATTACATGGTAGAAATTTGTAAAATTGTGCATGGAATGGAGAAGAAAGTGGACAAAGAAGTTTTGCAACCTCCTTCACAATACTAGAACTCGTGGACATCCAATGAAGCTGAATGCTGGAATATTCAGCCCAGACAAAATAAAATACTTCTTCACACGATGCATAGCTGAACTATGGAACTCGCTCCCACAGGAATAACTGATTGCCGCCAACCTTGATTGCTTTAAAAGACTGGACAAAATCGCAGGGAAGGCTATCAATGGCTACTAGCCACGATGGCTATGCTCTGCCCTCCATAGTCAGAGGCAATAATGCTTCTGAATGCCAGCTACTGGAAACCACAGGAGGGGAGAGGGCTCTTGTGTTTTGGTCCTGCTTGCTGGCTTCGCATTGAGACATCTGGCTGGATGCTGTAAGAACAGAATGCTGAACTGGATGGGCCATTGGCCTGATCCAGCAGGCTCTTGTCATGACAGGAAGTTGCCATTGGTCTATCGAGCCAGTAGAATTCCCTAAGCTGACTGGCGGTCCAGGATTTCAGACAGAGAATATTCCCAGCCCTACCTGGATATGTCTGCAATTGAAAAAGTGGCCTTCTGCATAGAAAGCAGATGCTCTGCCACAGAGCTACACAAGAGTTATCAGAAAGTTCGCTTCTTTTAAAAATGTGCACACACACTTCATTATATTAATTTTCTAAATTTCCTGTAACTAAGACCAGCCGAAGATGCTCAAGCAAAATTGTTAGTGGTGGTTCTTTAAAAAAAATGTTGTAAAAAAAGCACACAAGACACAATCAAATTAAAGACTTCTGAATTAAGATGTGATCTGAGCCTGTATTAGACTGTTGGCTCTTGCTAAAGCTTCTCATGAAGAGAGGCTTTTCTTTTTAAAAAAATGTTTAAAACACAGGCCGTTTACAAAAAAGTGACATAACCAAGGGCAGATATTTCAAAACATTATTAAACATTGCTCCTTTGAGTTCTTAGCCTTTAGAACATTTCTTGGACTGAGAACAGTCTCCTGTAAAGAGCCTTTTCAAGATTATAATTCTTCTTAATATTTAAAAAAAACCTCTAGAGTGGGAAGAGAGAAGTTTTCTGGCTTAGAAATAAAAGGTATTTAGGAGGATCCAGCTCTATAAAACTGCACACTCCCCCCCCTCCTAGTTTTAAGGGAAGAGAGAAAAATGAAAAGCGGTTTCTAAATCTGTCATCTTACACCACATCAGGAAACAGAGTGCTCTGAAGTATTTTCATAGCCGCCTGCCAAACTTCCTAGAACACTGGCTTATTAGCCCACAGTTCACACAGCTTAGATCCTAGAAGAGAGGGGATGTGAATCATGTCTAACCAAAACAATTTTATTTCAGGTACTCGAGTCAGCCGAGCACCCATCAGAAGCATCCTGTCCCATAATCCATGGGACTACACTGGTTATTTCCTTTCTGCACCCCCTAAAAAATGACTTAATGCTATAACTTGCTTTGATGGTTCAAGGAAGAAGATCCATTTCATATTTGACAGCCCTAAGGGTGGGAAACTGGACCACAAGTGCTTACAAAGTTCAGTGCAAGTGGCTTTGCAAACTGCTCAGTGGGGTTTGCAAAATGCCATACATGGAGCTCTGAAAGTATCGATCAGGCTGTGCCTGCAAAGCCCCTTTCAGCCCAGCAATGTCTTTATGTGTCCACACCTGACATTTGGCAGTGCCCATCAGCCCAAACAGCCTCATGGCCAAACAGGGAAGCCTGGGGGGGCAAATCTGACTTGCAAGTAGCGTCCCCCCCTCCACTGCTGCAATCTCTGTTCTTTTGTAGAATAGAAGGCTGAATATTCTTGGAGAAAGTGGCCAGAGAAAAGCTTTTCTCCCTCCTTCATAATACAAGAACCTGTGGACATCCAAGGAAGCTGAATGATGGAAAGTTCAGGAAAAATAAAAGAGATTGCTTTTTCGTGCAGCACACAGTTAAACTATGGAACCTGGTCCCAAACTGTGATAGCCTCCAACCTAGATGCAGTATTCGAAATTAGCCAGGCGCATTTTGCACCTGGCTATTGAACACTTTTAACCAAGCAAAGATGCCTGGGCACCAGGATGGTGCCAGACATCTCCACCATCTGAGGATCATTGGATCTGGACTGTTTTCACACACTAATACTACATCCTGTAGAAGTCTATCAGCTATATTTTATTTGCACAATCGGAATGAGTTTCAGGAACCAGAGTGCTTTTTCAGTGCAGCCTGAGCAGGAGCAGTCACCACTAAGAAAAAGAGGTCAGAATAGGCCAATATATATGTGAACTGCCCCTGGATCAAGAAACTTTCCTTCTTTAAGTTCTCAAAGTTCTTAACCTAGTTCAAGGATGTCATCTGAACTAGCTAGATGTTTAACTGAGAATCAGTCACTCCATCAACTGAAAAATATGACTTTAGCGCCGTCTTACCAAAAAATGACAACAAGGCATTCCATTTTGGTGACTGCAACCTTGGTTTAAGGAGCCATTTGGTGCCTAGCTTATATATCTGAATTTCTTACACCGCCTTTGGTCATCCTGGCTGTGGCTGATGGGAGCTGTAGACTTCTGTAGGGTCACAGATTCCACCATCTCTGCCCCCGAATCAGATGACCCTCTGCAAAGCCATAAAAAAATTAAACAACTGGAGAAGCCGAGGGCTTTAGCTGGAGCTAAAATGGTATTCAATGGTTGGGTCTTGGGTGCTTTTGGCCAAGTAACTGGATATACCAGGGACTCAGCTATACAGCTGCAAATAAAACATTTTAAGCGTGTTTTATATGCAATATACAATGTGACACTAGATGGTGATGGCAAGCCTTATGGAAAATTCAATGTATTTTGAAAAACGCTTTTCTTTAAAAGAGGGGGGAAGCATTTTCAGAACGTCTTTTATTTGCGTGTAGATTCCACCCAGGTATAAACTGACTGACTGGGTATCAGGCAAAAGTCTTTCCTAACTTACCTGGAAATGCTAGGGATTGAACTTCTGCACACAAAACATTCCACTAGCCATATCCTCAACAAGAGTTCCCCTGGGGATAAACTGGCAGCTGGGGCAAAGAGACACTGGTGCAGCGGACAAGAACAGGCATGCTACGGACTGCAGGGGGGAACGTGTAAGCCACTTTCATTGCCGGATAGAGAGGGTATATAAGATTTCATGCATCCACACACCTGCTTATGCAGATCTTGTGGTGGGGGAAAATCTCCTGGGTTCTAGAATAAAACTATATATTTGGAGCCTATATCAACTCCAGCACATGGAGGGATCAAGCAATGCTTAAATAATGACTCAGGGATTTTTTCCCCCAGCTCTATCCATGCCCCAAGCTTTGGTAGGAGGAATCTGGCAAGCTGGGTGGGTAAAGAGAGCCCACACTGCCACTCTCCATTACTTAGAGTTCAGGCAGGTAGAGAATTAGCTATTCGCCCACAGCATTGCAGTTTTTCACAGGTGAGTCAGAGCCCCAGCAAGGGAGTTCTTCAGCTGCCCTGTGACTCACCACAGTTACGTGCGGGCATGTAGGTGAAAAGTCTTTTGGTGGTCTGGAAGGCTTTTTCCAATTCCTACTTGGGATTCCAAAGCAACACAAGGATTACATGATGCATTCACATTCCTCAAGGATAAAGGAGGTTTGGAAATCTCAACAAAAGGACTAGAAGCCCAACAAAAGGAAAGAACTTTCTGAGAGAAAACATTTGCTTCGTTGCTGAACTTAAGGCCCCTACAATGACTTGGCGCTTGCAAAAAGTCCCAGATTGTTTGTAGCCGTCAGGCCAAACTGGGCAAAGTCATGTTTTGGTTTGCCATCTTGATTCAAAATGGTGGCTGGCCAACATTCAAGTTTTGTCAGCAGTTCTCTATCCCCTAGACAAAGAAAGGAGTGGCTTTCTTTGAGTGGCTGACTTCACAGCGGCAGATTGTCCAGAAGCTGCAATCCCCTCTCTAGAAAAATGTTTGAGCAAAGCCAGAGTACGACATAGCTTCACAAGCAAAACAGTTCTGCATCCATACTACGCATGGAGTGCTCAGATACCTTGAGGCAAGGTGGCAATTGGCAGCACTCAATACAAGTGGTTGCATCATTGCAGAAGAAAAACAGTGAGTTCTCCTTCATTCTAAGCCAATGATATTTCAAAATGAAAGACAAGGAAGACGAGTTTCAGAAAGCATTTTATGGAAAATATTATTTTTTAAGGCACAGGCCATTTTTCAATTTCAGCATTTCAATTTCAGTGGCATTAGCTCAGAGGGACATTCAAAGCGACACTCTGCATGAGCCCAGTTTTGACATGATCCCCACACAGTATCTGTCCCCTGTCCTTTTAGATTATAAGGATTTTCCTGCAATGGAGGTGATACTTTCTACTTGCAAAGCTATCATTATTTCTTAGACTAATTTATACCTTTCTTAACAAGCACTCTGGAGTGAGGCTCAAATACTTAATAGACACGCTATACGATCAGGGCAGTAATAATAATATCACGAATTCATAAAACTGTTTTTAAATCTCAAAAGATCTTGATGTGCCGTGCAAAACTACTTTAAGAGGTCTAGCTTGCTTCAGCCACTCCCAGAAAGAGAACAGCCATCACACAATGCATGTACACTCAGTGAGTAATTTAGACAAAGCAATCAAGCTAAGTAATATAGGCAGAAATGGCTCTAAGTTGTTTTATCCTGAGACACAGCATCAGTCCATTCAGCTCAGCATTTTCTATGCTGACAGGTAGCAGCAATCTGGAGCCCTACCTGGAAAAGATGAAGACTGAACTTGTGACCTTTTCTAAAGCAGGTGTTTTACCACCCTTCCTCTCAACAAAACAGAAAATATTCAAATCCAGTAAATAAGCTGAGTGCAATATGCAGTAACTCATTTCAATGCGTAGAGAGGATGCTGTTTATATAAAGCCCTACAAAAGAATGCATTTTTAAACTTTTATAAAGTCCTTCCACTAACAGATTGGATGGGCCAGCACAAAGGAATTCCTAAGGAGGACAGAATTTGTCATTGCAACTCTGTGTCAACAGACGATGCAATTCATGTGTTCCTTGAATGCCCTTTTTCATAATGAACACAGAAATAACTATATTTACCCATTGTTAAGATCACAGCAGGGTTTTTTTTTTGCTGTCCAATGTAGAGAAGTATATATCCTTCAGAATATCTAAATTTCTTGCTAAGGCTCCACAAATCTGTGCTATTAAAACTTAAAGGGGGTATGGGAAATTATCTATCCGTTAAACGTTAAGGAGCAGAAATGTAAATCTTTATTGTTGTTATTATTATTGTTTTCATGTGTATAATGGCTGTCTGCTAATAAAACACAATAAACTGACTTGACTGTGAAAAGTATCATAACACAAACTACAGAAATTTCCACTTCTGTACTGAAGTTTCACAAAGAAGTAACAGTTGGGGGAAAATGTCGATCGCCAACCAAAGTTGAAGATTCCTGGGACACTAAGACTTCTCTAAAACACCCCACCAGAAATATGAAGTCGTCTTCTTGCAGAAATTGCTATGTATTTTCAATCAGGTTGAAAGAACTTGCATAACAGATGCTCAGCAAACAACTATCTGACTTTTAAAAGGCATCTGAAGCCAGCCCTGTTTAGGGAAGTTTTTAATGTTTGATATTTTATTGTATTTTTAATCTTTTGTTGGAAGCCGCCCAGACTGGCTGGGGGAAAAAACCAGATGGGTGGGGTATAAATAATAAATTATTATTATTATTATTATCAATCCAGAAACTGATAAATGTACACAGCTGATGTAAGCAAGATGCTGACACCAAGAGAGACAAAGATTCCAGTGAAGCACTGCAAGGCACCAACACTGGGTGACCTCATCAATAGGACACACTCTGTAGTAGCAAGAGAAAAATGTCGTGAATAAATGCATCTATATGAAGATAGGAAGCTGCCTTCTATCGAGTCAGCCATTCATCCATCTAGCTCAGCGATGTCTACGGTACATGAATGGCACGGAGGAAATGGACAGAGAAAAAATCATAACATGGGAAAAACTGTGAAGCCAGTCATCACTTATGTCATGATTCCTGCTGCCCCTGTTAATCTGTACTATAAAAAAGTCACAATATGTTAAAGATAAGTAAAAATGTACCATTTTCAGACACCTAAGTAGCAGCAGTTTCCAGGACATTACCTCGTTCACCTTGACATAGTAACATCCTTATTTCTGACATCATGATGTATTGGTGTATCACAATGTTTAGCTGGAGATACGATGTTAAGACAGACATCACTCAGGCAGCACAGCCAATGATCTGGGATGATGTGAATTCTGGTCCATCATCATCTGGGAGGATATGAGCTCCATACCTTGACCTATCCTTTGCTTCTCTCAGGTTCGGAGACCGGACAGCATCTAGGCACTTGATTTTCAAGAGAAAAGGTTTCTTCTTTCAGCCGCAGTGGATTGTTGTCAGCACAAGCCCACACCAAGCCCCATTGTGGGAATTAAACGCACACAGTCTCCCCAAAGGAAAGATTCTCAAAAGGACGTTACTTTTTCAGTCCATCCACTTAGAACAAACAACAAAAGGGGAAAACCAAATGTAAATTTAAAGACCCAAGAAGTGGCCTCAGCAAGTTGTTTGCTCTTCTCACCCTCCCAATTTTTTTGGATGAATTCATCAAACCCTTTACAAACTAGATGAACCTCATGGTCCCTTCCAACTCTTCTATGATTCTGTGATTCTAAAGCAGCACGATTCTACAATGTGTGCGTGCCAAGGACCGCTAAAGCACAGAATACACAATGTCAATTATTATTATTATTATTTATTTGTTTTAAAGCTGGAAGGTTGTGCTATCATATTTTTCTTTTGACATCATGCACTGCAATTCCATTCATGCAACTGAACTGATAATGCTAATATCCACTGCAGAAATATTCGGGGGGTGTGCGTGTAACTGCTTTCCTAGAGCAAATGCAATTAGTACACATTAGTGAGCCGGCAGTAGTGACTGAGCAATGTGAAATAACAGGATATGGATTAATGTAGTCAGGATATTATCTAAATGGAGCAAGACTCCTGTATGCCCATCACTATATATGCTCTCTCCTGCCTGCTTTGCTGCTGCTTCTCCACCTCAAATAACATTAAGTTTACAAGAAATGCAATTCAAACTCTTCCTCTGCTTTGCTCAATACAGAATGAAGGAACGGTGGGCAAGTAGAAATCAGCATTTTCCTGTTGATGTTACAAAGAAATGGACAGAGTGTGGTGCTTAAGTTTGAACTTGCTGTATGATATGAAAACCACATGGTAATACTTCCAATGCTGCAAAAGCAGATTACAGTGGTACCTCAGGTTACATACACTTCAGGTTACATACGCTTCAGGTTACACACTCCGCTAACCCAGAAATAGTGCTTCAGGTTAAGAACTTTGCTTCAGGATAAGAACAGAAATTGGGCTCCGGCAGCACGGCGGCAGCAGGAGGCCCCATTAGCTAAAGTGGTGCTTCAGGTTAAGAACACTTTCAGGTTAAGAACAGACCTGTGGAATGAATTAAGTACTTAACCCGAGGTACCACTGTAGCTAGTTCATGAAATCTGGGCATTAAAGTCCAAGTGCAACCTTGAAAAAATTAGGTTTTTGACTTCAGCAACCCTAAATGCAAGAGCGGTTTTGTGGAGGTGGGCTGATAAATGAGTAAGACAATGGAGATCAAGACTTCCCAATTAGATTTCTCCATCTTCACATTAAAAACCAACAGTAGCAAGTTCCATTTCCCAGAATATACCTTTTCATTTTTAAAATGGAGCAAAGGAAAGAACTGACTGAGGCTCTAGTCTGCGTAATAACCCAAGGAGCAGCCTTTCATCCCCCGCCTCATCTGGAGCCCCAAGTTCTAGAATTTGTTTGTTGTATTCAACTATTCAATTTGAATAGAGCTATTCAGATTAATAAACCTAAATTAGTCAGGCCCATTAACTTCACTTGGTCTGCTCTGTGTAGGACTAGTTTTGAATACAGTGGTACCTCGGGTTAAGTACTTAATTTGTTCTGGAGGTCTGTTCTTAACCTGAAACTGTTTTTAACCTGAAGCACCACTTTAGCTAATGGGGCCTCCTGCTGCCGCCGTGCCGCTGGAGCCCAATTTCTGTTCTTATCCTGAAGCAAAGTTCTTAACCTGAAGCACTATTTCTGGGTTAGCAGAGTGTGTTACCTAAAGCGTATGTAACCTGAAGCGTATGTAACCAGAGGTACCACCTCTTTCAAGAAAAAGGCTAACAATGGAATAGAAAAGAAATAAAAAATAAAAAAATACACAGCCAGGGCTAATCTAATAGTATGGAGTTGTCCTATATAAATAGCTACTCTGCAGTCAAATTAAAGAATGCAGAAAAAGCAAAACAAAGCAGACTGTAGGGTGTGGAGTTGCATGGACTCCCTGCCCATGAAAAGCTAGAACGTCAGAGAAAGGACAAGTCTGAACCCATCCACATTCCATTTGGAACAAATAATTCTGCAAAACATAGTACAGCATTCACAATCAATTAATCTCCCACCTGCAGTCCAAAGTTCAGGAGAGTCAATAATCTGCCCCATATTTTTTTAATCACCTCTCAGATCCAGGACAGCAACAGCACAACAGGCTCAGGGAATGAGTTTTGAAGCCATTCATTCCACAGCAATCTACCCTGTAAACTTGGGCTCACCAACATGGAAACTGAAAACAATGGCACTCTGGAGGTCATCTGCTGATGCCTGAGAAGCCGCTGAGATCACCACCCCTGCCTCACCACCACTCACTGCCTGCTTGGTCATGAGGGTGGTTACCACCTTCTCCCTTGAAACGAATGTAGAGTTGAAGGAGCAAGTTAGAAGAGGAACGCTTTCCCACTTCCTCTTTCAGCTCTACCAGATGCCCAAAATTTAGATTAGTTCTACTGGATTTTCCCAGATTCCTCACTCAGAGTAGGGAGCTGCTAATCCAGGGGAAAGAAGTGACCAGAGTAGGTAGTGCCTTCAGCACTGCCCAAATACACAAATGTGACCACAAACCTTAAGAGGATGGCTATAGACAAAAAGGCAGACCCCTTCCAAAGTCAAGGAAGACTTTCAGAGCAGTTTGACAGAGCCCTGGGAAACACAGATACTTAAGAACAGCATAGGATACCTGTTTGGCCTTAAGCAAAGCTCTCTAAATCCCAGTTTCTGCTATGACGTACAGAATAGGCAAGCTTCATCTACAAGAACTGCACAAGACAACACAAGAGTCAGGACATAAATCGATCAATTCAGGATGGCCGAAGTTGCAAGCAATGACCCCCCCCCCCAAAAAAAAACCAGACTGACTTAATACATCCAAGTTCCTCCATGCACAGTGTTGAACAAGGGCCATCTGGGCTGAATGACTCACACACTTTTCTATAGGATGACTGTTCTCTTGCATGTCACTGCTACAAAACAACTGCAAGGCAAGTAACCTACAAGTTATATGCTCTAGATGAGATTCCTGCATTGCAGAGGGTTGGGCTAGAGGACCCTCGGGGTCCCTTCCAACTCTACAAATCTGTGAAGAAATAGAGCAGTGAGGAAACAGACTCTCCAAACCGCTGGTAATCCTAGAGATGCGCTATGAGAAACCTCAAGGTAGGCATCCACCCCTGCCTGTCTGCAACGCAAGTTGATCCCCACCCAAAAAATGTACTAGATATCCCAAAAGTCCGAGAGCAAAACAACTTCTCCATGCTTAACTATACCAGGGTTACTAGAGTTTGAATCCATGTTGCGGATTTATGAGATTTCATCAGCAGCATTCAAAATTGGCTTGCTTAACTGGAGCACTCAGTCCCTGTCTAACTGGTTCCCCATTAGCCTCCGGGATTCGCCGTATAATTATTGCACATACTACAGTGTGAGATAATAAAAAAAAGCCAAGGGTAATATTTGGTTTCGCCCATGTACTTCAAAAGTCATTTTCAAGCAGTGATATTATTTATATGCAGGAACAGAATGTGCATTAATGCAAATGGGATGCTGAACTGGATATACAGCAGAAGAAAGCATTCCTCTTTTTCTTTGTCTGTAACAAGCGGGAAGAAGATTTGGGAGTTTGAAGCTCGAACAGAAAAACAATCCTTAAAACATGGGATGTGTCTCTTTAAATTTAGGATTTGAGGAAGTAGAGGAGAATCAGACACTGGATTCGACATATGGCTGGGGCAGAGAACAGGATCAGGCTGCATCCCTCAGTCTCCCCACATTCAATGGGTCAACTTAGCCAGGTGAGCAGGACTGCCCACCTAGCAATCACCAGGTCTCATGTATGTCAAAGTTCAAGGGGGATCAGCTGATGGGGTGTTAAAGAGACCTTCAAATACATGCACCCAGAGCCAATCGACTGACTGGAAATGGGAACACACCTTTAACAGGGCTTGATGAAGCAATCTGCTTAGAAACTCATAAAATTTGAGGGGTCCCCCCACTGCAGGGGATGGGGAAGCTGTCTTAGCAAGCAGCCTCAATTGCAAATGATTCGAAACAGAGCTGCCTTGGCTGCACTCAGGATTTTTCCATGGGGGGCTCCCTAGGGCAGCTAATACCTTAGGGGTCTCTCCCATCAGTGATATCAGTTGAGTGGAATTGACAGTGTGCAAGCTCCTGATTCCCACATCCATACCTGCCCCACACATGATTTTGTATATGGGGCAGGTGGGCTTGTTTTGTGATGAATGGCCTCACAGGCCAAACTGGGCCCCATGCTAGGCCTGGTGAGACCCATAGGACAAAGGTTCCCGTTTATTCCTTACCTTCACATCCCACTCTGTGAGGTAGGTTAGGCTGAGAGACTGTGACTGGTCTGAGGTCTTGCAGTGAGATTCATGGCTGAATTGAGATTTGAATACTGTTCTCCCAGGTCCAAGTCCAACACTAACCATTGCACACACACTGGTGAAATATGACCACATATGAGATTTGGTGAGGCACCTAAGCTAAGTACACAAGCTGAAGTCTCAGGAATTCAAGCTCTCTTCTCTCCTGCACACAACTGGTCTTCCAGCCTCATCAGTTTACAAAGCAGAATTATATACCTGAAATGTTGTACAACTGCTGCTATTAACTGCCCCCACAGTGAACATTATCTACAAGCAGAACTTCAAAGTATTACTGGTAAGAGAATGAGTCAACTCCGTGGCTTGTATCAGACCCAGGCTGCATTTACCAACTTTCTGATCCTTTTTTTTAAAAAAGAAACATCATCAATAACAAAGTTGGAAAACCTTTTACAAGTTTCACCTTCTTTTTAAATATTATTTATTTCCTTTCCACAAAATATGGAACAACCAATGCAGATAAACCATCTCAGAGCAAAAGGGAAAAAAATATTTAGGAGAAATTAATGCTTTCTTATACAGGGACAGCAATTATACTTTTAATTTCCAGTCTTAGAAACTTATCCTTGACATGCAACAGTGGGATCAATTTATAACTATAAAAACAATTCAAACTATAAAAACAAGCAAAGCATAACCATTACAGCAGAAACACAATAGTACAGGTTCAACCAAAGAGGTGTGTCCCACAGAACAAAATGCCGTAACTATCAAAGGCCAGTGGAAAGAGGTTTGTCTTCTTATGGAAAGAACTATACAATGAAGAGGCACCTCTGTAAGAAGAGAGTTCCCCAGTTTAAAAGCTGGCACAGAAACACTCAAAGGTGTCTCATACAGAGTTAGAGCACTGCCAATCTAGTTCAGTATTGTCTGCATTGACTGGCAGCGCCTTTCCAGCATTTCAGGCAGGGGACATTCCCAGCCCTAAATGGTGGTGCTAGGGATTGAAACCAGTGTTAGAAATTCAGGTATATAAACTAGGTGCCAAATGGCTACTTAAACCAGGGTCACAGTCGCTAAAACAGAATGTCTAGTTGCCATTTTGGGGCCAGACGACTCAAAAGTTGTATTTTTCAATACGGCTTTTTGGTTCCAGAAATTCAATCTGATTGTGCAAATAATATATCATGAATATACAGAATGTGTTGCTAGCGTGTAAAAGCAAAGAACCAAGGGTCCCCAGGCATGCACCTCCAGATGGTGAAGACGTCAGGCGCCACCTTGGTGCCCGGGAATCTTCACTTGGTTGCAAGTGGCTGATAGCTGGGTGCAAAATGTGCATGGCGAATTTCAAATGCTAATTGAAACAAGAACCTTTTGCATGGAAGGCAGTGGCTCCAACACTGAGCTTACGACACTTCCACAGGAAAAAGCTCTCTGCTGGGCTGCCATTCCCCACACTTTTGATGGTGACAGAACTACCAAGAGCACCTCCAATTCTTTTCTTAACACCCAAGAATGTAGGCGGTACGCATACACACACATCTGATATATTCATTCTTTTTATATCAAATAACTGCACCTATATTTATACATTTCTTGTATGTGAAACCACAACACAGTCATAGAAAACACAGCCATCTATTCCTTGGACCTAAGTCTGCCCTCTGCATTTTGATTGCATTCCAATGAAGCTTGATAAAAATCATACCATAATCTTTCCTTGTTCTGCCCCTGTTAATATTTTTTGCCTTCCTCTGCCATCTCCCTAGGCTCAATTATTCTGGCACATTATTAATAAAGTATCTAATTTTAAATATTAAAAGAATCCATACCTCTAGGCTAGACATTCTTTTCTTACAAAATTAGTCATATGAAAGGATATTTTCCTTACAAATCAAATCCTAGGTCTGTCCAGTCCTTGCAGAACCCAATTCCTAAAGGGAACTGAATTGATACCCCGGGTGACTTCACTATGGTGTATCAATGATCCCAGTTCTGACACCTGGATTCAAGAACCCTGTGATATAGGAAGCTGCCTTGGTCCTTGGTGCAAGGCCCTTGGTCTCTCTAGCTCAGAACTGTCAACAGTGACTGGTAGCAGCTCTCGAGGGTTTCAGACAAAGGTCTCTTCCAGTCCTACCTGGAGATGCCAGGGACTGGACCTCAAACCTTCTGCAGGCAAAGGGAAAGGTCGTAGCTCAGCAGAGCCCCTGATTTGCATGCAGGAGACCCCAGGTTCAATCTCCAGCATCTTCACGTAGATCTGGAAAATACTCCCTGTCTGAAACCGGGGACAGCAGCTGCAAATCAATGTCAACAATACTGAGCTAGGTGGACGAATAGTCCGATTCTGTGTTAAGGCAGTTTCGCACACTCTTGAAGCAGCTCTATCACCTGGCTACAGAGCAGCATGTAGCAGTCTGTATTTCTCATCTTTTCCTCATTTCACTGAATATCACATCACTTTCCCTCTTTTAAACATCTCTCTAGACATTCAGCCATCCACTATCTGCTGACCAACTTCATGGGCTGTTAAATATGTGCATTTGTAACTATTTTTTGTGTTTCTGCCTAAAGTGTTTTGATGATGCTTGGTGGGGAATTTTTGGTGGTTCGTTTACAAAAATTGCAAAAGTTTGGGAGAAGGAGTTCTGTACAGTCTGCCTAGTTCCCTTCTCTCCCCAACAGATCCTGCCCTGCTCTTTTTCCTGCTAGGGGATTGTCTTGCTCCCTGGAAGCATACACAAGGCCACTGAAGTGACTCAATAGGGAACTGATTACTTTGCTGTTGCTGTTGTTGTCTTCAGAATTCCACATCCATGATCTGACCCACAGAGGCCTTGCTCTCCAGCCCATTTGCCACACCCAAATCCCAGTCTGTTTAAACCATGCTGAAAACCCTGATAGGGATGGCTGAGCCCACGGGGGGGGGGGGGGTTGAGACCTTCCATTTTAGCGAAACAATCTATCTGCTCCATGTGACTCAGAGCCATGCTCAAAGAATGCATCACTGTTCAGACCAACAGTCCCAGCCTCACGCGAGAACAGCGCATTTCGTTCACACACATTCCTTAGGGATGACACATTCTTATCCAAGGGCCTCTAACGGTTGGGGCTTGTGGCTTCTTCAAACCCCCCCCCTCCCCACCTTAATCCACCCAGTACTAGGATGACTAAGCTGACAAAAATTCCTACCCAATTATAAACCCACTTAAAGAGAACAAGCCAACCCCCCCACCCCAAACATACACGCACCCCCACCCCCTTTGCCATTCTATACTGCAAGTTTCTATTCATAGAAGGAAAAAGAGGAGGGGGAGAAGTCCACCTCGAAGACCTTGCCCACATGCTGAATACGCAATGCCTTTTCTGGGCGCACGTCTTTCTGGTGCGCTTTTGGAGAACGCATCTTTTCTACCTAATCCAATTCATCTTGCCTATTTAAAAAGCCTTTTGCATTTATACACAAAGAGACACCGGCGCTTTAATGCAAGCCAGCAAATGAAAATTGAGTCAAGTTACCAACATAAACAGAGATTAAGGCACTGCCGAGAAAAGTAGAAGGGGGGGGGGGGAGAGAAAATATGAGGCATGAACACAGACATGCCGGGCAGGGGGGGCGGGATTAATCGAAACAAGAGAAATATGTCTAACTGCCCTGGAAAACCTTTTGCAAATTAAATATTCTGCAGCAGACGGGGGCAGCGGAGAATGGCTCAAACCGAAAAGGTCACTGTGCTTAGATAAAGGTTTGCTCAAGCGTTTTGCAAAAGGACAAGGTACCTGAGAAGCACACATTGAACTTTAAGAGGAGGCCATTGTAAGCCACCAAGAACACTCCTGGGGTAGAAAACAGCACTTAAATGCATTTTCATGAGAAGGTCAAAGCCTTATTATACAAAAGGTGAGGGAGGGGCGGTCAGAGGGAAGGAGGCGGGGATGTACGATAGATTTGCTTAGGACACTTGAACAGAGGGTCAGTTTGCAGAGTAGGACCCGGGGCTGCAGGTAGGTATTTGCATGTTAAGAATGCAGAGAACACTAGCAAACTCTTATAGCCTAGTCTTCGCCCTCTCACCCAAGAGAGTGAACATTTAAGCATATAAGTTGGACAATTTGAGAAAATTTTAAATCACCCTTGTTCAGTGTCTTAACAACTCATTCACAACTCGTTTCAGAAAGTATATTTGGGGAGAGAGTCCTTAAAGGCCTAGTTTTGCTGACTGCTTGTGTCTGTAGGGTTCTAACTGACTGGGGGCAAAGAACGGGAATGGGGGGGCGGGCTGAGGGGGAAATGTCAAGAGTAAAGCCAGGTGAATGTCATGCGTTGCAAATGTCTGCATAACAAAAAACACCACACAGGTTCGGATTAGCTAGGGATGCCATACGTTCAGAATTTCCCAGTCACAGCCAGGATTCGTCTGTAAAAAATGGTCGCTTGAAGATGTCTGGGGAAACCCAGTCGAACGGCAGCCCATATCGTAAGTGTGGCAACCCTAGATTAGTAATTTTTTAAAAAGCAGAATCTCTGAAATAAGAGAAGCAAGCATGATCCAAATCCTGCTTTGGAAGGAAACCATGTTTTTCTGTGAACCTGTTGTGGTTTTCCTTTTGGTGGTCCAGTTTTCTCATTGTGCAAGTGAGTTTCACATCAATATAGTTGTTGCTTTATTTTATACTCGCCCTTCACAAGCAGGTCCCAACGGCACTCTTCACACTTCTGCTTCCCAACAACTTGTATCTGGAGGGCATATACTAAGCTATCATCACTTGGACAAACTGCAAGAAAGGACAAGGACACAAGACCAGCCCAAGGGGTCCATGAAGCCCAGTATATTGGCTTCAATGAAGTCAAGCCAGATGAAGCCTATCAGGATGTCCTGAAGGCAACACAGACTTTCACTGCTTGTCCTCCGAGCATGAAAATCACAGGTGCTTTGGCTTCAATTCACGGCTAATGGCCATTGGTACACCCCTGATATGGCATTCTGTCTCAGGGTTTGGAATCATGCAGAAACAACATCATGAATGTACTTAATTTCTAATTTTATCTATTTTTCTCTCCCTCCCCAATCAAAAACAAACAGCTGTTGCATTTATCAGATGTAGAATGCCCTGCACTACAGCCATTCCAACCTAGTAATTACATACATTCCCAGGGACATAATTTGCTATTATATATAGAGAGATATATAATAAATAGATCGGTCGGTGCTTTAAGCGCTGGCCAAGTAGCCACAGGCGAGAAGGAATTGCACGAAGGCGAGTGCATGAAATTCCACAAGGGGAACACTCAGTTCCCTCCTCTGCACCAAGCATAGACTGCGGTGGGTTCTTGCAGGAGCGGTGTCCTTTTGCTAGCCCCCAGCAGCAAATGGAACTGGCTGTGGCTCAGCAGTAGAGCCAGTTAGAAACTCAGATATATTAGCTAGGCGCCAAATGGCTCCTTAAACCAGGATTACAAAATGCCTAGTTGCCATTTTGGGGGCAGGTGGCTCGAAAGTCGCGTTTTTCGACTTGAAAAATCCTGAAATTTTGGTTCCTGAAATTCATTCTAGTTGTGCAGATATCAATGATAGAATTCTACAAGATGTGTCGCTCGTGTGTGGAAAAAAATCAAGATCCAAGGACACCCCCCCCCAGGCATGCACCACCAGATGGTGGAGACGTCAGGCATCATCCTTGTGTCTGGGCATCTTCACTTGGTTGCAAGTGGCTGATAGCCAGGTGCAAAATAAACCTGGCTCCTGGCAGATATCAAACGTTAGCTAGAGCACCCACTTTGCATCCAGCAGTTCCCGAGTTCAATTCCCAATTATCTTCAGGAAGAATCCTGTCTGAAACCCCAAAGTTAACTAACCCCCTTCTTTCCCAAACAGACTAAGCCTCTTCATGACAGGCACCAAGACTGAGCCCTGAGGTTCAGCCATCCCCAAGGGGCCAAATTATGATCACTGGCAACCACTCCCAAGAAGAATTGGATTCCTGCAGTGCAAGACCAGACACTCCAGAGAGAGGTTCAAATCATCACAATGTGACGTCATGGTCTACGGTATCAAAACAGCAACCAAGAATTAACAAATGAATGGGAAAACATTTTGCCTACCCCGTCAACTTTCAGATATAGTTCAACTTCCATAACTTTGTAAGAATGTAAGAAAAGCCTCTCTGGATGAGACAAAAGGCCCATCTAATCCAGCATTTCGTTTCGCAGAGTTGCCAACCAGATGCCTATGGGAAGCCCACAAGCAGGGAATAAGCAACAACTCCCATCAAGTCCTACAAGAGTTTAGCAACGCAGTCAGAAACAGAAGCAATGCTATCTCTCTAATGTCATTTGTGTTAGCAATGTGTAGTGTTTGGTTAAAAAGGGGGTATTGGTCATGTTCATTAATTGATGTACAGTATTAACTTCTCCAGTTCTTTTTTCTTTTGCGGGGGGGGGGGGAGAGGAGCTGTTCTTGGCACTTACTGTTGACGGATATAAATACTAAACAGCAACTGCTGCAAGCTCAGTTGGAATCTTGAAGCTCTGTAGCACTGCAAAGTGCCCATTAGCAATATTTAAACATACCACTTCACCCATCCTTAACTCGTGAAATGTTTTCCTCCAAGTTGCCAGTTTTTCCACCTTCCGGAGACTTTTTTGTTTTGCACTTAATTTTTTTAATTTGCAAATAAAAAACATAAAAGAAGAAAAAGTAATAAAAGTATTATTAAAAAACACTGCCAGCTGTTAATAATAATAATAATAATAATAATAATAATAATAATAATAATATTCCATCAGTCCTGATTTAAACATACAAATTAAAACAGGCCAGTCCACTGTTTTGTTTTAAGTGAGGTTCTGGGTCTCCACATTTCTCTACTTGCCTAAGACCAGCTAGATCGATCTTTCTCTAACTCACCCATGTTCACCAACAACCCATGGGCATCAACCCCACCAAACTCAGCTTGTGAAGTCTTCGACAGGCAGGCCAAGGAGAAAGACACAGAAATCCTTTGCAATCCTACTTTATGGAGCTGGGCAGGGATTACGGAGATGATGTATGTGAAGCATTTTCAAACACTCCAAAGTGCTATCGAGAGGCTCCACAGCATTCATTCAGGACAATTTAATCAATGACAAAGGCTAACAAAGTGTCCAGGAAGAAGGGAACACACAGGAGGCTCTTTCAGGTTCAGAATTCCAAACTTCTTTCCCACACTTGTTCAAAAGAAGCCTTTCGCTTCAAAAAGAAGGAGAAAAACTTTTTTTAAAAAGAAAATGGGAAAAAAGAAGGGAAGTCCCCTTTTGCAACCAGCTAGCCACCACACTGTTCAGGCGCCTCAAACAGAGGGACTGACTGTGAAAGCAGATGGCCCAGTTGAGCAACAATCCACATCCTCCCCGTATAGGTTAGATTAGCAGATTTCTGAACAACAACAAAACTACTGCTTTGCTAGTACATCCTGATACTGTGTGCATTCAAATTTCAAGAATGCAATGTTGGAAGCATCGTGTTTTGAACAAATCCTTTTTTTATTGGAACGACAAAAAATTAAAGGAGACAGAGAGGAAGCTCATGAAAAAAGAAAACAGCTACCTATTACGACAGGTGAATTAGCTGGAGGAACTGCTTGTATTTGGCCCAGTGTTCAAAATTAAGACAGCTGCCAGGTACATTCTGCACCAGGCAATCAAACACTTGTGACCAGGATGGCACCTGACATCTCCACCATCTGAGGATCATTGGATCTGGAATGTTTTCACACACTAATACCACATCTTGTAGAAGTCTATCAGTTGTATTTTATCTGCACAATCAGAATGAATTTCGGGGGGGGGGGGTTGCTTTTTCTGTGCAGCCTGAGCAGAAGCAGTCACCATTAAGAAAAAGAGATTGGAATAGGCCAATATAAAGCTATGGTTTTCCCAGTAGTGATGTATGGAAGTGAGAGCTGGACCATAAAGAAGGCTGATGCTTTTGAAGAAAAATTGATGCTTTTGAATTATGGTGCTGGAGGAGACTCTTGAGAGTCCCATGGACTGCAAGAAGATCAAACCTATCCATTCTTAAGGAAATCAGCCCTGAGTGCTCACTGGAAGGACAGATCCTGAAGCTGAGGCTCCAGTACTTTGGCCACCTCATGAGAAGAGAAGACTCCCTGGAAAAGACCCTGATGTTGGGAAAGATGGAGGGCACAAGGAGAAGGGGATGACAGAGGACGAGATGGTTGGACCATGTTCTCGAAGCTACGAACATGAGTTTGACCAAACTGCGGGAGGCAGTGCCTGGTGTGCTCTGGTGCATAGGGTTACAAAGAGTCGGACACGACTAAACGACTAAACAACAATATATATATGGACTCTCCCTGGATCAAGTGACTTTTCTTCTTTAAGGTCTCAAAGCTCTTCACCTAGATCAGGATTATCATCTGAACTAGCCAAAGTTTAATTGAAAATCGATTAATAGTTATGCCATCATTTGAAAAATAAGACATTAAAGCCCTCTTGCCCCCAAATGGCAACTAGACTTTACATTTTGGCGACTGTAACCTTGGTTTAAGGATCCATTTGGTGCCTAGCTTATATATCTGAGTTTCTAACACTGATTTGGCCATTATCTGCTTGGGGTGCAGTGGGCTCCAGGATTTTTCCTTAACAGGGAATTTGCCACCAGTGGCCAACAACCACAGTTGCACTTTTATTGAATAAAACAGTTATATGCACCGCCTTTCATAAGGACAACAAAGAAGTGTATAAAACACTACAATAAAGTTACAAAATTCAGAATGAAACAGCAGCTGCTGCATCTCCTTGCACTCCTGTAAGTCACTGACCTACTCACTCGGTCATGAGATGGTTACCCTTTTCACCTTTGAAAAGTACACAGAACTGAAGAACGAAATTGGGAAAGTGACACTTACCCACTTCCTCTTTCAGCTCTATGCACTTTTCAAGACAGGATAATTTGACTTCTATTCAGATCCCTTGGAAAAGCAAAGTGCATGTGTGAATTCTGTCTGTCTCTTGGGGTAGGGACAGATTAAGGGAAGGAAAGGGGGAAAGTGATCAGAGTGGGTGTTGTTCACTGAAGGAGCGTCTCCTCCCCCATCGTTCTGCCCGGACACTGAGGTCCAGCTCCGAGGGCCTTCTGGCGGTTCCCTCACTGTGAGAGGCCAAGTTACAGGGAACCAGGCAGAGGGCCTTCTCGGTAGTGGCGCCCGCCCTGTGGAATGCCCTCCCATCAGATGTCAAAGCGATAAACAACTACCTGACATTCAGAAGACATCTGAAGGCAGCCCTGTTCAGGGAAGTTTTTAATATGTGACATTTTAGTGTGTTTTTCATCTCTGTTGGAAGCCGCCCAGAGTGGCTGGGGAAACCCAGCCAGATGGGCGGGGTACAAATAATAAATTATTATTATTATTATTATTACTCAAAAATCCAAATATGCCCACGGGCCTGAAAAGGCTCTTGACTCCTATGCTAGGTCAAACAAGCAGGCAATTCAAAAGACCCATTAATAACAACAAATGGATGCCAACTGCAAATACTATATTAGGCATGATAATAGGTTTTTAGCCTTTTTTAAAAAAAAGTAAGTGCAAGTAAAACAAACATGGTAAATTAGATCACTCTCTAGGCAGGGCATCAGAAAATTTCCCAATGCAAACTACGTATTTTCCAATACAAATTAGGCCGATTTAAGTAGGAATGTTTTCCAACTCAAAATTTTCCAAGAAACCTACATCAGGGTTAAGCACTGCTGGGACGTAGAAAGCTGCCTTAAACAGAACGAGACCATTGGTCAATCTAACTCAATAGTGCTTGGTGTCCAACTTCCAAGAGACTGTGATCTACTCACACGATTAAAATCTGGTAGTGATCTACCGCTTTGGGGAGGGGGGTTCAGGTCAAAGTTGTTGTTGAGCTTTTTTAAGAAAGGGAGGAAATATTCCTTAATTTAGGGGCTAAGATCAAATAATAAAAAAAAGGCACTCACCAAGAGACCGCTAATGAGACAGTCAGCCTCGCTGCGAAATCTCCGACTTCCGCTCTAGCAATCTAGAGGACAGGGAGAGGGGGAAGGGATGGATGGAGGAGCCAGCGATCTACCATGATCTACCAAAACCTCCCAGGGATCGACCAGGCGATCAAGATCGACCTGTTGGACATCCCTGGTGTAGACCAAGCATTCCCAAACTGTGCACCATGGACCACCAGCGGTCTTCAAGCTCCATTCAGGGGGTTCGCAGCATGCCCACATCAAATATTCATATTGATTTTTGATTATATTTAAATTGCTTCTTTTGTTTCTTATATTGCATTTTATTGTATTGCAATTTGAATTCTATGGAATGCAAATCATAATACAATATTACAATATAAGCAATAAAGACACCATTAAAAATCAGGTTGAAAAATCATGAAGCAGTCCGCCAAGACCATCAGCAATTTTCAACTGGGGGGGGGGGGAAGGTTTGGGAACTACTGGTCCACACCAACGTTTCCAAACCTGCTGCCCTCCAAATGTCGCTAGACTTCCATTATGGCCAACCATTGAGCATCTTGGCTTAGCTGCAATGTAAAAGGGCACAGTACTGTGGCACCACTAGGTTTGGGAAGGCTGCTCTGCACAATGTCCATTCTCCAAGCACAATCTCCAATCTCCAGACTGAAATTCAGTTTAGAGGAAAGCCAAGGAAGAGGGGACATGATCAGCGTTCGAAACTCGCATTGTTCTAGGCGCGTTTTGTGACAGGGAATTTCATTAATGCAAGCAGTTTCTGAGCTCTGGGCACAGTACTGAGCCGAAGATTTCAGATTAAAATTGCCACTGCACTGCTGGAAGAAAAGGACCTTTTTCTGCCTCCCCACTTCCAGCCACTCTCTGAAGACTGGAGAATGGACTCTCAAAAGAATATTAAGCAGGGTGGGTGGGGAGCATGGCTTTGGGGTTTTTTTGTGTGTTTTTTTTTGCAGCCTTCAAATGAGGAATAGGCCATGAGAAAAATGAACATAATATTTTAGCTGCAGTTCATTCATTTCCAGCTTTGTCTTTTTGTTATAAAAAAGTGTGCCTAGACGCTCCATTGTGGCGCCCATAACTAGGTTTGAGGTGCCATTTAGCTCCTGGCTTTCATATCTCAGTTTCTAACACTGGAATATGATAAGTTTATAGAACTATACGTGGCATGGAGAAAGTGGACAGAATGAAGTTTCTCTTTCTCTCTCTCTCTCTCTCTCTCTCTCTCTCTCTCTCTCTCAAAGCAATAGAACATGCGGACATTCAAAGAAGCTGGATGTTGGAAGATTCAGAACAGATAAAAGAAAGGACTTCTTCACGCAGCGCATAGTTTAAACTAAGGAACTCGCTCCCACAGGAGACAGTGATGGCTAAGAACCTAGATGGCTCTAAAAGAGGATTAGACAAATTCATAGAGGAGAGGGCTATTGACAGCTACTAACCATGATGGCTATGTTCTGCCTCCAGTTGCTGGAGACCCGCTGGGAGAGTGTTCTTGTGCCTGGGTTCTGTTTAAGGATTTCCCATTGCAGCAACTGGTTGACCACTGTAAAAACAGGATGCTAGACTTAGATGAGACATATGCCTGCTCCAGAAGGCTCTTCTTAAGAGACTCATAGAACTGCAGACATGGAAGGATCCATGAGGGTCATCTAGTAGAACCCCCTGCGATGCAATGTGGGGCCCGAACCCACAACCCTGAGATTAAGAGTCTTGGGCTTCAAGCAGTCCCTTCCCCGCAGTCATCACTTCCCTGTTCCTCAAGAGGAAGCTAAATGTTCAAGCAGATGATCAAGGCTTTCGCAATGACTATTGCGTCACATCTAATTTGTAGGAGAGAATTTTCTAAAGAGGTGTCAGGTGTGCGTGCAGGAGCCAGGCCCTGTGACCAATAGGACTTTGCAGGACTGGGGCCTTCCTAAGTTTGTTCTGAAGAGGCAAGGCATGGGCCCATAGGTGAGGCCGACTGGTAACTCACAGCTCCTGGTGGCAAGAGCTGGGAAGGGATATAAGGTGAGTATTTCCCTTCGGCTCTTTGCCACAGCAACACGCTTCCTGCCTTGGGCTTCTTGTTTCCTGATCCTTGAACCTCGGCTTCTTGACTCCCTGCTTCATGATCCTCAGACCCTTGACTTCTTGACTCCTTGATTCCTGACCCTCAGACCCTTGGCTTCTTGACTCCCGGCTCTCTGGCCCTCGGACTTTTGGCTTCCTTACCCCTGGCTTCTAGACCCCCCGTTCTTGCTCCTATCCTGCCATCTAGCCCCCGGTCCTGACGTCCCCTGCTGGGACTTCAATTGCCCATGAACCGGACTGTGACAAGGGGTCTGAAGCTCCACCCCACCCTAAAACTGGCCTGTCTCTGGAACCACCCATAGCTCAGGGGTAGAGCACTGGCAGATGCCTAGTATTGAACCTGGGAACTTCTGAATGCAAAGCAGGTCTTCAATCACTGAGCTGTGGCTGCTGGTTTATTATTTAGCACCTTCAGCATACAGAGCAGAAGAGCACAAGTTCCTACTCTGAGGAACATACAGTCCAAAACTTGGCACAGGGTGTCAAGAGAAAGGGGTAGAGAGAGCTCAGGAATGAGATATACCAAGACATTTAAGTTGCCCTTTTTAAGCTTTTACTACTGATTTCCCCTGCATTCCACACAGCACAAGACATACGCAAGAAGCAGCTTCTGAATAAAATAGAAGGAACCGATTCAGGGCCTACAGGCTCCCCTCCCTTTTCCAGTCATGCCTGCATACTTTGCATAGATTCAATATTTTCAAAAGGACAAAGAACATGGTCTGACAGCCGAAGAAGGAAAGAAGAGTTTGGAGGCGCCTCGTGAAGCACAAGACTTCCTACTGGATGTAAGTCACCACTGCGCTGCCAACTTCAGAACAAGGTCCACTCACTCAATTCAGCTGCATACCAGCAAAGACTGGGTTCCAGATTTACTGTGATGTTTAGCTGGTGATATATCACAATGTTGAAAACCAGACCTCGTTCAGCCCTACGCACGATCAGAAACGACGTTTTCAGAGTACCTGAAGGGCAGACAGGATTCTTCCCCCAATCATGGAAAGCAGGACTAACTCATCCATGCCCCCTCCAGATGTTGTTGGACCACAACTCCCATCATCCCTTACCAATGGGCATGCCAGCTTGCGGGAGTTGAGAGTCGAAACACATTATAGGAATAATACAAATTATAGGGATTTATATTCCATTGGAGCCTTAGATACACTTTATGGACAGTGATCTTGAGGTAGTAATTAACTCGATCACTGCAGCAAAAATAGTAAGCACAAAAAAACCTGAATGGAAAGAAAAACCCTCACCTACTATCTTTGAATGAACTGATTTGATATATGGTTAAGTTAACCTACTAAGGGAGACTACAGGCTAGCCAACCTAATAAATTTAGGGAGAAAGAGGTTCTTCTCAATGTACTGGAATAACAAATGCAATAATATACACTTATATGTTTAGTTATTGCAAATTTTGTCACAGAGGTATTGCACAACTTGAAAATAAATAAAAGTACTTTTTTTAAAATAAAAAAGCACAAATCATCATGTAAACAGGCTTATATATATGACACGATGTATGCATGTATTATACAGGTCCCAGTGAATGCAGCAAAACTCAAAACCCCAGAAAAATAAGAAAGGGGGGGAAGAGGACGTAAGGCAGATGTGGGGAACCTTGGGTCCTCCAGATGTTGCTGAACCACAACTCGCATCATTCCTGGCCATGTTTGCTGCGGCTGATGGGAGTTGTATTTCAGTAATACCTGGGAAGCAAAAGCTTCCCCAAAACTGACTTACTGGAACAGCAGCAAAGGGTCTGATGAAGCCCCCGATTATGTCTAACATGTATTCCTTAAGGGCCCAATTTGCTCCAGGGGTCAGCAGCTTCCACTTCCTACCAAAACAGTAGATAAATCCAATTAAAGAGCAGATTAATCCTTAGAGAAGCCAAGGAGTCCTCATGTACAGTGAACTCAAGCTCAGTTTATTTAGTCTACAGGCCATAAACGTCAAATACAGTGTAGGATTAATCAAGACAACCACAGGGAAAACAACACAAAAATTATACAGGCGCACACATAGTGCCTTTTACGAGGAGAGTATGACAAAATATGTTAACTATCAGAAATAGTTAAAAAGCAGAATCTATGTGGAGAGGATACTTAAATTGATAATGCATAAATAAATGCACTGTATACTGAATATGAAACTTAAAAAGAATGTACCACTGGACAAGTTACTGTAGTTTTTGTTGTTCTTGTATTGACATGAGAACCAAGAAATATTACTGTATTTGGATTTAAGAAAAAGGAATAGTTAAAAAGCACAGACAACTTTTAACTCTGGATTCATTTCCCCTTTAATAATAGTGACCTACTTTTGATTGCTACAGAACGGAATCTGGCTATATTTTCTGTGATCCGGTGGTTGGCAAGTGTAGAGAAAGCAGTGCGGAGATAAAACTTAGGATAATGTAAATAAATTCTGGGCGACATTTTAAATAAATGTTAAAATGAAAACACTGACTGGGGAAGGGGGGGGAGAGACCCTCAAAATACTACAATTGTTTGACTTTTTCTACTTCTAAGAAGATCCCATTAATGTTTTTAATGCAGTGTTGCAACATCTCTCCCTGCTCTCCAGAATTTACTCCTGATGCCAAACTTTCATCCAAAATATATCCTTAGCAAAATGCGGGGGGGGGGGGGAGAGAGAGAGAGAGAGAGAGAGAGAGAGAGAGAGAGAGAGAGACGGACGAACAACTACTCATCCTAGCAGCTGCTGGAAAGTACCCAACCACTTCGCTTTTCCGGAAATCCGGAATGGCAACATCATTCTCCAGTTCTACTGCCAAAAGGAGATGTAAGTGAAACTACGCAGTTGGCATTCTCCCTACAGCTTGTGAAGAAAGCAGAGTAAATATTGCAGGATTAGCGTTGCAAATGCCTGTGGGAACTAACGTGAATACAAGTACTTATAAGGTTAAAGGGGGGGAAGAGAAGAGAGGCACCCACGGAAACTTGAATCTTCCTCTCCCCCTCTTTTCACTTTTCTATCGCGTTTATTTATCACTATTAAAAAATGCCACAAAGTCCTGGATAGCTTGGGGGGGGGGGGGAGAGAGAGAGCAGCCCACTTCTGACATTGTTTCCATGAGAGAGTTGGGCCAAAGGAAGCAACAGCTTTTTTGCTCCTTTGTTTGCGATAGCCGGCTTCTGCTCGGCGACGAAATTAAACAAGCCAGCTTGCTCGCAAGAGAACTGAGTGTTCCCACACAGCGCTTACCCACCCACTCGATATCCTTCAGTGGAAGGTCTCAGCAAGGACAAAGGGATTCGAACACAAGCTTCCTGGAGGAACGGGGGGGGGGGGGGGGGAGTCCGCACCAAAACTTCCCAAGCCAGTCAGCCGAGAGCACAAATAAGGACACTTGCGACTGTGCCATCCTCCAAAAGCAGTGTGTGTGTGTGTGTGTGCGCGCGCACGCGCAAACACATACTGACAGCCACAAGCATAATTTTGTATACGTTGATACCAGGGTTAGAAACTCATATATATAAGCTAGGTGCCAAATGGCTCCTTAAACTAAGGTTACAGTTGCCAAAATGGAATCTCTACTTGCCATTTGGGGGCAAGAGGGCTCTAAAGTCTTATTTTTCAAATGATGGAGTGACTATGGTTGATTTTCAGTTAAACATCTGGCTAGTTCAGATGACAACTTTGAGCTAGGTTGAGCTTTGAGACCTTAAAGAAGAAACGTCAATTGATCCAGGGAGAGTCCACATTTATATTGGCCTATTCCGATCTCTTTTTCTTAATGGCGACTGCTACTACTCAGGTTGCACAGAAAAAGCAATCTGGTTCCTGAAATTCATTCTGATTGTGCAGATAAAATATAGCAGATAGATTTCTACGGGAGGTGGTATTAGTGTGTGAAAACAGTCCAGATCCAATGATCTTCAGATGGTGGAGATGTCAGGCGCCATCCTGGCGCCCAGGCATCTTTGCTTGGTGCTTGGCTAATTTTGAACACTGGTGGGTGGGGCCAGGAGTAAATGTAGGTGGAGCAATGAATAGTTCATTTACTTGTGCACAGTAAGCTGGCTTCTACACGCCCTTCCAGGTCCACCATCCAGGCGAGTGAACATCATTACCGGAGTTCAAGGACACATTCCAAGAGGGCAAAAACACTGCAAGAAGGGTGTGAAGCCAAGTCAGTTAGGAGCGTGACCTGAGGAGATGGGGTGTGGTTGGGGTGAATCCCAAGGGCCAGCTTCACTCACCAAGCCCAAGGTTCCCCATCTAGAATAATAATAAAAGGAAAGGCATGATAGGACTCTGCCTTGTGGTGCTTCCAATTAAACTGTATGTGTCTTCTGGCTTTGCCACAGTTGGAGGATAAGAGGCATGTCAAAAGATGCAGAGAAGGTGGTGGCTTTTGATGAGGGCTTGAACGAAGAGGTAGAAGTGGAATGGAAGCATGGAAGGGAACCAACTGGGGTGCGATTGTGGAAAGGAATGAGCAGTGGATGGTGGTGGTAAATCTGGGGGAATCAAAAGTTCAAGTGGAAATGAAAAGCAGGCAGGAGAGCCAAGCATTTGGGAACATTCTGCTGGGTATTGCGCCCCATTCAGAAGACGGACGAGGCAAGTCCAGAAGGGACACAAACCTATTAAAACCCTGGAAGGTTTTCAGACAGGGGTCCCTCCCAGCCCTACCTGTAGACGCCAGGGATTAAACCGAGTGCCTTCTGCAAGCAGCACTTGTGCTCAACCACTAAGCCACAGCCTTTCCCTACAACTTTTCAAATAACCTGAACCCAAGCCAACAAGGAAACATAGGGAGTGGCCTTACACCAGGCTGGACCATCTAGATCAGGGTTATCTACTCTGACTGGCAGCAGCTCCCCAAGATTTCGGATAGGGAGCATTCCTAGCCCTACCTGGAGATGTCAGCATCTGGAGCAAAGCTGATGTTCCACAGCTAAGCTACAACCCCTTTCCTGTCCCTCCTCTGTTAATGCTCTCCAACATCCAAGCAGGGTAAACAGGAAGCTCCCTTTTAAACAATTGAACATTTATACTTCCCTTGTTTTCCTTACTGAAAGAGCAGGCAGTTCCCCTCCAGGCATGCTGAAGGGAAAGATGATGTTTTCCTTCTTTGCAATCCAGGCTTATTGTCAGTAGCCCCTGATATTGGCTCTTCAAAATTTTGGGGTGGGTTTGTTTATTTTGCAATTTTGACAAGGAATTGAGAAACACACTTTGCTGTGTCCACTTTTCCATAATACCTAAAACCCAATTCCCCTAAAATGAGTTGTAACTCTTTCTTACTCAGTTTATTTCACGCCTGTTGGCCCGGAATTTTCTGTCAGAAAATTTCAACCTTGTGTTGAGCTATTTTTAAAGCTTCTAGCCCACAACAGACTATTGACAAATGTGTCATTTCTGCTGAAGCCTGGGAAACACTTCTAGCATCTTGCCCAAACCATCCTTTGTTTGCACCTATAGAGGTGAGGACCTCCCACTAAAACCTCATGTGTGGAAGGAGGAGAAGAAAGGAACGCAAGTCTCCTGGTGTATTGGGAGTGCATTCCAGCCTCCCAGGTAAACTAGGCCGCAACTGAATTGTACATTTATAGCACCAACGGAAGCTACACGAAGGCAGCCTTACATTTTTTTAGAATATAGGAGAAATAAAATCAGTTGAAATTAACCAGCAAAACACTTAAAATCCCTGCTGATTTGTGGGGTTTTTTTTTAAAGTCTTCACTAAGTGCCAGACATACAACAGGGAAGGGAGGCCTGTCTGGTCTCAGGCAGGAGAGAGTTTCACAGAACTGGACCCACAATATTGAACACTTGAATTCTAGTTAAACAAAGCCATCCATATGAGCCATTATTTCATTTATTAAATGCTAGTACCAAGAGCACCGCAGGATAGATTTTAACAGCTGATTTCTCAGTACTGCTTGAAACCCAACAACGTGAATACATTCCAAATGGCTGCTGGCATGGAATCAAGTCGTTTGCATCTTTAGACCTGTTCAGTTGGACTCAACCAGGTAGGATGGGGCTCTTAATGCCCCGTCTCCTCCCTCTCAGGAGAGAGACACAGCAATGAGCAAGTTGGACTGTACAAAGTTGCTTCAAACAAGGGGTCTCCCTCAGCCATGCATCCATCCCAAGAGGGTGTTTTTGGATTAAGCGAGCAAGGGTACACCATGTTCAAAGAAGAATTAGCTTAAAGTGGGCTGGGGACTCCCCAATTCAATCTTCCAACCACTCAACCTCAGTTCCTATGATCAGTAATATGGGGATAATACTGGCTTACCTCACAAAGTTTACTTCATGAAATGGAACGGGGGAAGCCGTATTATCGACAGTGAATGGCAATAGTTTTCCAGGATTTCAGATTAGATCTCTCCCAGTCCTTCCTGGAGAGGCCAGTGATTGAATCTAGATCCTTCTGCCCAGTAGAGGCCCTATTACTGGGATATGACCCTTCTCTCTGGTTTCAACATTTGAATACATTATGTAACTTAAAATAAATGAAAAACCCAATCTACCCAAATTTCTCTCCAGAGAGAATGGATTATGTTTGCCCACATCTCATATGAGGTTGGGGGTCTTTCTCATAACAGACCCACAGAGTACAGCCTCCCAACCTAAATATTTCACTCCTACTGATAACATGCCATAAATTTCTCCTTATGTTTGGTGCTGTCCAGTGATGCCAGCTGCATCTTCACTACATAATAGAGGCTGCTGCTTTAAAATAATAATCCATAGGCCCCTTCACCATTTTAAAACACACTGCTGTAGTTCCATTTGCTCAACGCCACTGGGTGAATACAGGAATGGATGCACTACCCATTATCCGAGCGGCAGACATGTTCGTCCTAGTTCCCACACGCACATCCCAAAGCAGAAAACAAAAACAAAAGTGTTTTGTTTTGCTTTTATCAGGGGAAGGCAAACTCTGCCACAGGTGATAAGACTGCAAACAGTAGCGACAAGAACAATTTCACCTGTGCACCCAGCTGTAATGGTTACGTAAAACCACTAGGTACCACATTCAAAATCCATATATACTCCAAAAAAACCCCACCTCCGTCCACAATTGCTTTGATAGACAAGTGAAAGATCCATTTGAAAGCCTGAAATGGGAGAGGGGCATTGTCGTTCTAAAAAAATGCACTACATTGCACTTTTGAAGATTTGTCAGCATCATGTAGAACCCATTTCCGCAAAGTGGAGTCTCTCCTATAACGCGACTCTCTAAGAGGAGCAACAGTACAAATCAAAGGACCTGCATATTCTGCCTCCCTCTCAAATTTCAGGTAACGTTATATCTACATGCTGCACATAAACACACCTAACCGCCATCTGGTTATGTGGTTCTATGATTTTCCACACACACACACACACACACACACACACACACCAGGAAGCCGTGATGTTATACATTCAGCATACAGAAGTGTTGATGCTTTTTCCAAGGCTGTCAATGTGTGGTGGTGGGATTTGCATGTTTGTGTTTTTCTCAACGCGAAGAAAATATTATCCGCACATACAAAGCTAGTCTTTATCCATATAGGGTCCTGCCTACCCTCCCAGTGGGGCATGCTTTTCTTCTTGTGAAGTGTCCTGACATACTATCCTCCCCACCCCCCACCAGCTGCCCAAAGTGGTACCAAGCTATGGTTCAAGGGACACCAGAGAACGACAACTGCTGTAGCTAATCTGGTCAGCGCCTGGAAGAAGAGAACACTTGGGGAGTCTGGGTTTTATCCAATGGCATTGCTCAGAAGACACTGAGGTGTCCATCAGTGCAATTTGTAGAGAAACCATTTTCAACTATCCCCTCCACCTCCTTGCACCCCCGCAAGAAATACCTTGCCGCTAAATATGCTTTTGAGTTTCCCACAACTTTCTTGAGCAGATTTAGAGAGGGCAAATGATTGAAAATTGTTTCCCTCCCCCTTCCACTGATGCTCCCTTACCATCAGCTAAATTACACCACTGGATACAACTCTGAATATCTCCATGACCTCAAATTCCATCATGAAAGCAAAGACGGGTATAAAAAGATCAGGGACTATGACTTCCATCATCCATGGCTACTAGCCATGCTAGCTGGGGCTGATGGAAGCTGTAGTCCACAAATATCTGAACAGCCATAGGTGTCCCCACCCATGCAATAAATATATAACACCTGATCCTTCTCTGTCTTATTCTAGAATTTGGTTCAAGAAGTGGGCAAACAGAATTATCTGCCGTTTCAAAGTCAATTCTGCCCAAATCCACACTGTTTTTAAAACCGTGTGGTCAACGATAACATGTCAGGTGTATGCGTTATAAGAGATTGAGAGGAGTGTTATTCCTTAATGAAATGCTTTTTAGAAGGGGGCAGAAGTTAACCACCCATGCTTACTTTTCTGGCAGTGGCCGGAAGTCCAGCAGCGATAGCTGTATTCGTTGTTAATGGATGTCTTCTCACAAAGTGGCTTCTCCTCGGCTGTCCCCGGACACAAGTCCCCGCACTCCTTTGGCGGTTTATTCCCCACGATGTAGTTGTTGGAAACAGCATCCAAGATCAGAGACCAGTCCAAGGTAGAGAGGTAACACAGGTCAGAATTCTTTTCGATCCGGATGGCCCCCCGGGTGATGTTCCTTAGGTTGTACAGTCCAATTTCCTTGAGGTTAGTCATCTCAAAGATGACCAATGCGTAGTTGTAGAAAAGGTTCTTGCCGCGGATGACTGTGAGGTTGGGGAAGAGGTCTTTGAGGGTCTCCAAGCCCGCCACACGGAACAGCAGCAGATAGTCTGTGATCATTGTGAGTTTCGGGAAGCGGTAGTGACTGAAGTCCTCGGCTTGGCTGATCAACAAAATCCGGAGGTACCCTTCAATCACCGTACAGTCGTCCAGCTGCTTGAACTGCTCCACATTGTTACGAATGTCGATGTTTGGCCCACAAACTGGAAGGCAAACGAACAGGGGTGGGGAGAAGAACAGAAAGAACAGGATTAAAAAACAATACATGGACTCATCTTTAAAGAAACGCTTAAGGTTATAAACAAAATTAAATAAAACAGTTCTGCGGTTTAGAAACGCTCAGGCCACATTTACACCATACATTTGAGTGGCTATCATACATACCCTGACAGAATATCATGGGTTCCAATACAATACATCAGAGACCATTCTTCCCCTCTGTCACACTAACCTATTATGAGTCCTGTAAGTACAGTCTCATTAAGCTATTAAAGTTCTTTGAGAATGTCAACAAGAGGAGATCCAGTAGCCACAGTGTACTTGAACTTCCTAAAAACTTTCAACAAAGTACCTCACCAAAAACTCATGAGTAAGCTTAGCATTCATGAAATAAGAGGAGAAGGCCTGGCAAAGCAGCAGGAAGCAGAAAGCAGGAATAAATGCACAGTTCTCCCAAGGGAGGGAATCCCACGCCGCCGTGGATCTGTACTGGACCAAAGCTTTTTAAATTCCTCACAAAGAATCTGGAGTTAGGGGTGAGCAGTAAGGTGGCAGTGTCTGCTGATGTTTTTTGCTGAAGCAAAAAAAAAAAAAAAAAAGGTCGCGAAAAGCTCCAAAAGTACTTTCCCCAAGTGAATGAATATAATGGCAAATGCAATTCAAAATAAGAAAGTTTATTTGTGAAAGCCACCTTAACTTTCAGAGATAATCTCATGGAGTTTGACGGGGCAATGACTGACCAGGAGTGAGACTTCGGGGTCACAGTGGATAGCTCAATGAAGCTGTTGACCTAGCATGCAGCTTCCATGAAAAAGGCAAATTCCATGCTAGGGATCATTAAGGAAGGAGTTGAAAATCAAACTGCTGATATTGTAATGCTGCTATATAGAACGTTTTTACTGGGGGTGGGGGAGAGGGACCAGAGCTTTGTCCTCAACATTGCAATTAAGCCCACTAAAGTTACTATCCTGCTGAGGGCTGGGAGAGGAAGGAATGTATCCCTCTTGCAGCACACAGCTCCAATTCTGGGCACAGAAGCAGCAAGCCATTTGGTATCTATGCCAGGCACAGCCTGCTAGACAGATCGCATGCAGGTGAGCAAGCATGTTGGTGGAAGAACGGATCCCAAGCAAGCACTTAAATACACGGTTGATTGTATTTGTTGGTTAGGGAAATGAGGCAGGACCATAAAAGCCACAACTTGAAGTTGGTTTGCTTCCCTAAATCATAGTTAAACCATGGTTCAAGTTTTGAGCAAGCAAGTGACTGCAGTTGGCTGAAAACAGGAGGAAGAAAGAGGCGGGAGAAGCAGAAATGCCTAAGGTTTGAGCACAAAATGCTAAAAACGGTGGTTTGATGTTGTGTCAGGGAGGCCACAGACAACCCAAGCCACTCCCGACATCCAAAGCTCCCCTTGGGGTCTGTTTTTTTGTCTGAAGACAAGAGTGATAGCACTGGAAGACAAAGTGAGAATATACCTAGGGCACCTTTTTTTAATAACCACTTAATAAGACTTCGCTATTCATTCCCCTGAAGGACCATTTAAGTTTACAATGCATCCAGAGTTTTGAGGTTTCAAGACCAAATTCACATGATTTAATAAGATTTGAATGTTTTTCAAGAAGCAGTATCTAGCATTTTTGCTTTTCTTTTTTACACCTGCCTTTGCCCTTTCGTCCCATCTTGCCTTCCTTTCAGAAAATTCAACTAATGACTGCACAACACGTTATTTCTTATTTTTGTTCATTTTGCCCTGAAATTAATCTATTAGAAAGACAAACTTGATCCCAGTTCAAAGAGGACTACAGTTTCTTTTTGGCTGTGTTCTGTTTTCTTTGGACCACATTTTACACACAGAGGAAGTAAGTGTGTGTGTGTGTGTGTGTGTGTGTGTGTGTGTGTGCGTGTGCGCGCGCGCTTGCGCTTATCGTGGTGAATCTTCCAAAGGACAAAACTGAAGACTACAATGTTCTTCATTCACCATTTTTAGCAAACACTCTGCCACTTCCTTCTAACTAGTACGCAATCCAGAGAATTTATATAACTATGCTTAACCTCTAAAGGAACACAAGCTTTACTTCATACTCATTTTTATATCAGCAGATGGATGCTATGCCACCCAGAGAAGATAATGAGTTACTTTACTCTCAAAGAAAATTTTCTTTTCTCTTTTTTTTTAGCTCTGATCAACACATTCTCCTTGCCCAGATCGACTCAACAGATGTCCAAAAAGGGCTATTAAACATGTCAAGGTTCTGACAAAGAAGCTGCACGAGGGTACATATATCCTGAATATGTGGGGGGGGGGGAATCCAAGGGCAGTTCAACCTCCATAACCAATAGCTTACACTTTCAAGCATAAATATGATGGCAAACACTCTGCAACAGGTGTCTCTGCTATGCCCTATCATGACCTTGCAAGTACACTCAAAACTTCCCTGTAAATACAACTATCTATGTTCCCAATTCAAACATGTCCCTGTGAAGTTTCTCCGTATTTAAGCATATCCCCCCCCCCCCACTGACTCCCACTGGAGTCCAGAAAATGGACCCATTCCCACTAGCACTGCTGGCTATGGATGATGGGAACTGTAGTCCAACAACATCTAGGGAAAGACTGCGGCAGAGTGGGGAAAAGAGCAACCAAACTGGTATCTCCTTAACCAGCCTTTCCTCCCCTGAAACTGAGCATGCAAGAGCCCTGCTGAATCAGGCCAATAATCCACTTATTCCAGTATCCTGTTCTCACAGCTGCAAACCAAGCAGCTGTGGGAAGCTTGCAAGCAGACTCGGATCTCAAGAACACTCTCTCCACCTCAGGTTTCCAGCAACCAGCATTCAGAAACATTACTAGTAGCCACTGATAGCCTGAACTACATACACACTGTAGGTAGGAGCACGGACAAGCTATAGTTCCCAGGGTGTTGCCCCTCTTCCCAGGGAACTCTGGGAATTGTAGCTCTGCAAGAGAAACAGGGGGCCGCCAAACAACTTTCAGCAACTTAACATACTATACTTCTCAGGATTATTTGGCAGAAATTGACTGTTTAATGTGGTATTATAGTGCTTTATAGTATATTATAGTATAGTACTGTATAGTGCTATAGGATGGTGCGCATGTGGCCTTGATGCAAGGAAGTTTCCTGGGGTCCTGTTTGTTTGTTTGTTTGTTTGTTTGTGTGTATGTTTTAAGGATTCTCTTTAAAATCTCCTCTGAAAAAGGCCGAAGCAAGTGACTAGACTTCCATGATCTGTTCCCTTTGTAACCTCAAGCCACAGCAACAGGAAGCACAGCTTTTGCCGCTTCAAAGGCTGCCTTTAAATAGGAAAGAGAGAAACAAACAATCAGTCTTAGACCCTCCCCAATAAATCTTGGGAGCAGATCATCAGGAAGTAAGGGGGTGGAGAGAGGTCTGGTGAATGCAAAAAGGGAGGGAGGCCCCCCACCTCTTATGAATAAACCATTCCTTCATCCAGTGAACTATTAGGGTTAGGAATTCCAAAAATTCAAAGCATGTTGCATTTCCCCCCTTGCAAACCTAAGCAAGCCATGGGGTGGAGCCTCAAACTTAACCCTTACACCACAAGGAGGATTTCTTCTCAGGCAAAATAGCTGTATGGCCTAACAACAACAACAGCAAAATTTTATTTATACCCCACCCATCTGACTGGGTTGCCCCAGCCACTCTGGGCGGCTTCCAGCATACAGTGGTACCTCGGGTTACATACGCTTCAGGTTACAGACTCCGCTAACCCAGAAATAGTACCTCGGGTTAAGAACTTTGCTTCAGGATGAGAACAGAAATTGTGTGGTGGCAGTGTGGCAGCAGCGGGAGGCCCCATTAGCTAAAGTGGTGCTTCAGGTTAAGAACAGTTTCAGGTTAAGAATGGACCTCCGGAACGAATTAAGTACGTAACCAGAGGTACCACTGTATATAAAAACATAGTAAAAGGACACACACACACACACACACACACACATATCTGTCCTCAAGGAGCCATTTGTGTATGTTACAAAAGTTTCCTAAGCAGGAACTTCCAATCGGCGAGATCGACTTTCCACTGTTGCATACAAAGTTAAAAATATTCCACTCCTTATTGGAATTCCATTGTTGCTGGAGTGGTAGAGTGGGGGTCATGGTACAGAGACCTCAGCAATATGTGGCACTTTATTTTAAAAAATCGCTCCTTTGTAAGGGAAGGGCAAGCCTCATTCTAGGTGTGCACTGTTAGTGCCAAACTTGCCAGGACCCAAAATATCATAAACAGAGAATGGAGTGTTGCGGGAGCACCCAAAGCAGTAACAGTTTGGAAAATTTATGTGGAGAATCATGGCTCAGTGTTAGGGTAAAACCGTGGTGCAACAGAAGACTGTAATGATGTACCAATTCGCATTTCTGTTCGGGCACATTTATAATGGGAAAGTGGCATACAAATTGAAATAAATAAACTTGTGTACAGTGGTACCTCGGGTTACATACGCTTCAGGTTACAGACTCCGCTAACCCAGAAATAGTGCTTCAGGTTAAAAACTTTGCTTCAGGATGAGAACAGAAATCGTGCTCCAGCGGTGTGGCAGCAGTTTCAGGTTAAGTACGGACCTCCGGAATGAATTAAGTACTTAACCTGAGGTACCACTGTATTTATCTAAAATAAGTAACCACCGAACATGCAAGTCTCCAGTGATCTCACCTCTAAAAGACAACAGATCCAGATAATGATTGCCCTGCCAGAACCTCTTACGACTTGGTACGCTCAAGAACACATTCAAATGGGAAATTATGAATGTCATCTAGCCTTCAACAAGCAGTTCACACAATCAAGGCGCTTGTGAGTGGCCCAGCAACCAGTAGGGAGAGGTCAAACAGCTCAGCATCGCTAAGCAGGAGCACTTGCAAGAGAAACTAGTCTCTTCTACCACCCTGGCCACAATCACACCACTACATTTAAAGCCCTTTAGCCAATAGTCATAGTTTCCCCCAAAGAATTCTGGGAACTTCTGTGCATTAAGAGTGCTAAGAGATGTTAAGAGACCGCCCAATTCCCTCACAGGGCTACAATTCCCAGAGTGGTTTAACAATCAATCTCTTGTCAGGGAACTACAAGAATTGTAGCTCAGGGCAGCAGAGAACACGGGTCTCTTAACAACCCTCAGCACCCTTAAACTACGGCTCCCATAGTTTTTGGGGGGGAAACCAGGGCTTTTGTATAGTGACTAATTGTATGGTGTGAATGTGGCCTAGAGATAAGGGCCACAGTTCAATGGTATAGCATCTGCCTTGCAAGCAAAAGCTCTCAGGTGCAATCTCTGGCATCTCCAGGTAGGGCTCCTGGAGAGCTGCTGCCAGTCAGTGTAGACAATACTGAGCAGTGTTAGAAACTCAGATACATACGGTAAGCTAATCACCAAATGGCACCTTAAACTTAGGTTACGGGCGCCATTTTTCCCCCTCAGTGGGAGGAGTTGTTGTTTCCATTTCCATACCGCTTTATATTTTAAAGAAATAAACCTCAAAGTGGTCTACAGCACGTTAAGACATCAAATAAAATAGCCCAGAAGAAAACCAACTCAAGCTTCAAGGAAAATATTTCAGATCTTTCTCCGAGTGACATTTTGCTTCCCCATATTTACTTACCTACTTAATTCATATAGCTGCCCCATAGCAGATGTACTCTAGGAAGCCAGTGTGGTGTAGTGGTTAGTGTGTTAGACTAGGACCTGGGAGACTAGGGTTCAAATACCCACTCGGTCATGAATCTCACTGGGGGACCTTGGGCCAGTCACTGCCTCTTAACCCACTTCACAGGATTGTTGTAGGGATCAAATGAGGAGGGGGTGAGATATGTACTCCTTGGATATATATAATTGCAATAAATTAGCTATTCTGCTTAGGTGCATAACAAAACTGGAGGGGTCAGCCAGGTGGAATATTTTTTCAGCCATGGGAGGGTGTTGGTGACGCTTCTGCCACCATTGCATCCACTTCAGCCTAGGCACAGAAGCTCTGGAGCAAGCACAACGCATTAAGTTGGCAAGGGTTGTAGCTCAGTGGTAGAGCATCTGCCTTGCAAGCAGAAGGTCCCAGGTTCAATCCCCACCATCTCCAGATAGGACTGGGAGAGAACCCTACTTGAAACTCCAGAGAGCTGCTGCCATACTGTGTAGACAATACTGAACTAGATGGACCCAAGGGTCTGACTAGATAGCATCCTATGTTGACTTATTCCCTCCCCACCACCACCCTGCAGAGGCCCTTGCATGATAACTGAGCCGAGCAAATGTCACCGCCTTTGCCGATCCCAGATTCTCCTCCCACCTGTTGAATCTTGCAACACTCATGGCACAGTTGGCAGGGTTGGGAGGACTGGAGCATTACACATCGCTGGGCATTTGAAAGAAAACAAAAGAACTGGGAACAAGTACCCAGTGGAAGCAGGAAAGTGGTGACGAAAAGGTACGAAAAACAAATGCAGAGCCAACCTACACAAGCTTTGTTCTAACAGCCAGAGAGCCTGTGTGGTGTAATGAATGGGAGTGGTAGACTAAGATACGGGAGATCAGAATTCAAATCCCCACTCAGCCATGAAGCTCACTAGGCGACACTGGGCCAGTCATTGGCTCTAAACCTAATCTGCCTCACATTGTGGGGGCAACGGGGAGAGCCGTGAATGCCACCTCAAGCTTTAGGCCTGGGCGATGTATTGATATATTGCCCAGGACCGCTTTGAGGGCCAGAGAGCGAAGACGCCTTTGCCCAGCAGCATATCATGCCCGGGGCTTGCCTGTGTCTTATGCTCTCCCCTGCCTCCTTCCTCCCTGAGCCAGGCACTGGCGGTGGCAGTTTCACCTTCTGCATGGCAGGCGCTGGAGGCAGCTGAGGCAGTTTTGCCCTGACGCCTCACGGGACCACGGCCGATACAGCTTGTTCCTCCCTCCGCCTGTCAACATTGCAATGTATTCCTGTATCACAGTGTTTTGTGTGATACTGAAAAGCTGGCATCGCCCAGACCTACTGAGCTCTGTGGAAGAAAGGGGGGATATAAATGCCATAAACAAACAGGCCCAAATCTTTCCCTCAACTCAGATACAACCACTCCAGTATGAAATCTCTAACTGTGGAAGACCCTTCTCTAAACTTAGGAGTCATTTTACACTTTAAAAAATAAAAGCGAGAAGTATTTATTTAAAACACTGATAGCTCACCTCTACGGAGGAGACCAGAGTGGCTTATCTTCCTATCCATTTTATCCTCACAACCCTGTCAGGAAGGTAGAGATCATGTGACAGGCCCAAAGCTGTGCAGCAAGCATTATGATGATGCTATGAAGATTTGCACCTGGTCTCCCCAGTACTAAGGCTGTGCTCCAACCACTACGCTGCACTATCTGCGGCACTTGTAAAAGAGGAAGTTAGTTCCACTGAAGGAAGATGCATAAACACAGCACTTCTGCTAGTGGAGAGGCGAGACACACCTCTTCCTCACCCTCTCAACCCATTTCTATTCAACCAATGGTGGCAACCTTTTATTTGCAAGACCACAGTTTTAACCTTCCGGTTCCTTTCTAAGCAAGCCCAGAAGTCCCATTTGCCTAGTTATTGAGGCGTCCAGAAAGCAGATGTCTTATTCAACCCTGCGCAGGATCACTGGCTAAGTTTCTCATGCTACCTCTCATTCAACAGATGCCCATTTTATTCCCCTCTCCCTTCCCCACCCGCCCAGTCCTAGTAACAGGTAGCATATATTTCCTCAGTTAATCAATTTCCCAGCATGCTATTTTCTCCCTTCCAAGAGAGTACCAGTTCAATGTGTGCCCCCAGTTGCAATATCACGCTACGCTCCAATGGTTACTGTTCACCTTCTGACTTTATGAAAATTTAGCTTCCTTAAAAAACGGGAACAGAAAAAAGTCGCTCTGGTTAAGTTCATTGGCTGGCAAATCAACTCTGGGCTTCCAAAAATGTTCTCCCAGCCACAATATATTTGTGTCAAATTTTGCAAGGTCTAAAGTAGAGGTGGGGGTTGGGACTAGATGACCCTTGGGATCCCTCCCAACTCTACAATTCTATAGCCTATAGACTAAAGCAGAGGTTTTTAAACTGTGGTATGTGAGTTCCCTTTGGGTGGCTGGTGAAAAGGCTGCAGCACAAATCTATCTGTACTCAGCCCTGCACTCACTTTCTGTGATGTAATGATGGAGGACTAAGATGTACACAGCAAGGGGTCCATGGTTCCAAGATGCGCATATTTTGCTGCACACAAGTCATCTGGCTTGATGAAGGTGTCAGTCGCCAATGTGGCACCCAGAAATCTCCATGCAGTTGAAACTGGACCAGCGCTGGTTGCAAAACATGTCTGCTGCCTGAGGAATTTTGAGCACTGTTTATGGAGGGACGGAGAACTGCCACAATCGCACAGCTTGCTCCCGATCACGTAGGGCTGTGTGTGGGCCTCCCCTGTGACCACCCTCTGCAGAGCACAGCCCACACTCCCATCTTGGCCTCGGATAAAAGGTCAAACCCCACTATGAATGTTGGGCCCTAAATACAATCAGGGCCAGGCCCCAGCACTAGACGTCACTTTACATGTAGAGAAGCTCCCATTCCCATGTTGGCAAAGGAGTTCAGCATCTGCTTTGCATACAGAAGGGCCCAGGTTCAATCCTTGGCAACTTGAGGTAGGGCTGAGAGAACCCAACCCAAAATCAAAGAGAAGCACTGCCAGTCAGGGGTTGACAAGACTGAGCTAGATGGACAAACAGGGAAGCTTCCTGCGTACTGGGAATCCATGGCTTCCCCATTCCAAACAGCTCAGGTAGTTGAGGTGAGAGTGGTTGCTCTCCAGGTTTCTCAAGCAACTGGAGCAGAGGTCACAGGGCAATATCAATGGCCACGAGTTTCCCCCCGCCCCCCCCCAGGAGTTTCTTTATTATCTGGGAAACTTAGAAAACAAGATAGCAGCCCCTTTGAATTTTGGATTGTGCTGATAGCAAAAAGCCAAGAAGGTCAATGGTTTGTTTGCCGTGTGCTGCGTGCGGCTCGTTCTGAGCCACCCTTGCTGCCTGCCGCTACTAAGCGTTGCTCTTCACTCGATTCCCCTTCCAAAATAATAATGTTCCTTCCCCCCCCCCCCCATACACACAAAAGAGCAAAATTCAAAACACAGCAGATGTAAAGTCATAGCCAGCTGGACCACAATATTGGTTCATACTTCGAAGTAAACAGGGCTATCACTTACGGTGTGCTGTAGCATCAATAGGTTTACACATGATAAACATTCTCCCTGACCGCTTCCCATTCCACCACCACCACCACCACCCGCCTCCAATTTTTTCAATACTTATTTGTTGGCATCACACAGTTTAATGCTATTTGCTGGCATCACATAGGAGATGAAGTCACCAGGTTCAGCTAGACTCATCTGCGCACGGAAATGGGAGGCATGTGGCTGAGAACGACTATTACTAGCATTAACTCTCGCCCCACCAGGAAAATAGTCACCTCCTTAAATCTTTAAAAGATGTACACTTGGAAGTCACATCCAAATTGGTGAAGTTTTCTCCCAAGTATGCTAAGGTTAAAGCATCCAGTGAACATTGCCTTCCACAGAAAGTGAATGCAAAGGGGCTTTTTTAAATAAAAAAACAAACAAAACAACCAGCTACCAATTAAGACCATTGCAAGTGGTCAATGTTGCCACAAACCTTAAAAAAAAAAAAATTTAATGCCTTAGACCAGGGCGTCTGACTCCCAAGAGACTACGATCTACTCACAGAAAAAAAAAATGGCAGTTATCTGCCCTTTGGGGGGGGGGGTTCAGGTCCTGTTGGGACACCCCTGCCCTACACCAGTGGTTCCCAATTAGCTACGGTAAGTAATGAAGACCCCGTTTTTTCAAAAGCCAAGCCATGAATCATCTACTTTTGAAACTGTTGTTATCTTGGTAGTAGTTTTTGTTATGTGAATGGTGCCACCACACGCTCCAAAATGCCCCAGCGCCAAACTGGAACATGCGTCTTCCTGGCTGCGCTCCCACGACTTACGTAACCTGTGAGAGAGCATGGACCCCAAAACATGTTGTCCCAGACACCTGACGGGTATGTGGCATAGATCTCTTGGGGTCTGTGGACCACCAACTGGAAACCACTGCGCTAGCTTGTACTTGTAAGGAAAGTGAGGCCCTGAGCAAGTTTTCTTTTATTACTAGAAAAAAAACACATAGCTGTTAGCTATTGTGTTATTTTGCTGTTGGTTCCTGGAAAATGGGCTCAAAAGACAACAATCTGGCTGGCCAGACTTCTAGAACGGCAACTTCACACCGTCATTGTATCCCCACAACTTCAAACCTAAGCCAATGGCAGAGTGGCAGGAGCTGTGAACAAGCCAGGATAGCAATCAGTGGCAGATGCCCAAGTGCCAGAGCATCTGCTTTGCATGCAGAAGGGCCACAGGTTCAATCCCCAGCATCTCCAGGTAGGACCAGCAGGTGAGGAGCAGGGAATCACGACTCTAGCAGCAAAACCTGCAGAACATATGCCAGTCAGTGTACAGGACACTGAGGTATATGGGCCAATTGCCTTGACTCTTTCAGACAGGTTCTTATGCCCCCAAGCCTAAGGTACTGCACAACTGCCTGCACAACTTGCGAGCCAACTGCAACCCATCCATTAAGTGACCTTAAAGTGGCTAGTTGTCAAAAAAAGGAGGCTTACTGCAACCCAATGGAACATTGTAAATGGCTGGTCAAACATAAGTTGCACAGGTCTGCAGTAACTTAGTGTTCCAGGTTATTAAAAATAAAATGAAAGGATAGATCTAAACAGTGTTAGAAACTCAGATATATAAGCTAATCGCCAAATGACACCTTAAACCTAGGTTAAGGTCACCACAATAGAACGTCTAAGTGCCATTTTTAAATGGTGGTGGTTGTAGATTTCATTTCTATACCGCTTTATATGTTAAAGAACAAATCTCAAAGTGGTTTACAACACATTAAAACATCAAATAAAACAATCCAGAATAAAACAAATTCAGGTTTCAAGGAAAATATTTCAGATTCTTCTCTAAGTGACATTTTGCTTTCTGCAGTCACCAATCTGGCATCCACATGGTCGTAATTAGACCCACGTCAGTCGCAAAATGCTCCTGGTTAATTTCCAACACTGAATCTGAACTATTGTATATAGTGGTGTAGCTGTCTAGGGTCACATAACTATTTCTGCAGCTGGGTCCCTCATCTGCAAAGTTCCAGAGCCAGCCAACCAGCGTGGAAGTGGAGCGTTTTGGTCGCTGTATGCTCCAAAAGCTCCAAAGTGTTTAGGAACACTTCAAACATATGGCACTTCAGTTTCAAGAGAATGGCGTGCAAGTTCTCTTACGTACAATGCAACTTCACGGAAAACAACTTAGGTCGCTTCAAGATAGGATACTGGAGCACTCCAAATCCATTTCCCCATGTTAAGCTCACAGAAAACAGTCGATCAGGCTGAAAGGCAACACATGAAGATCTGCATTGATCATCGCAATGCATTCCTAATTATTACTGTTCCATAATGATAATATTATTATATAATCTGAGAAGGATGCATAATCTTAGAAGGTTGTGACTATCATGAAGAGATGCCTGCACTTCTGAATATAAAACAGTGACTATAGAACATCTTTTGGTTATTATCTCAGCTTGGGAAAATGCACCATTTAATACAGGGCTAAGGAACTTCATTCCCAGCGGCCTTCAGCACTCTTTTCCTGGCTGTGGGGGCTCTCCCAAGGACACACCCCCTTACCCCTCAGTCACACCCCTCACCAGCCCTGCTTTACAAATTTCTTGAGTATTTTTGCCTGCCTATAATGTGTCTTTCAACTCTGATAATGCTTCGTGCTTGTCTTGATAGATGCACAGAAAGGGAAGTCAGGATTGTAGAGCTGGAAGGGATCCAAGGGTCATCTAGTCCAACCCCCTGCAATGCAAGAATTAGCATTTGTTGCTCTGGCCATTTTTGCTTCTGACCCTGCATACCCTCAAAAGGTTGCCTAGAATTGAACGAGGCCCTAAAGCTGGGAAAGTTTCCCAACACTGGATTTAGCATCTTGTGCTGAATTTGCAACAAGGTGCAATACTTTGGTTTACACCTGTTAGAAAACGTAAAACACCACTTCCATTTCCTTTTTTAAAAGGAGCCAAATGTATTCTTACACATAAAGCAGCTGATCCAACATACATTTTGTTCTTGTGAAATTTTAAGTGAGAACAGCCCATATGATGCTGATTGAATCCTGGGAAACGCCAAGAAATTAACGTATTTTCCAACCAAGATAGTCAATCCATCCACTTCAAACAAACTTTCATTCTAGTGAGTTAACTGTGACATCACCGGGAAACTGGGTTGAAGCCTTACCTCAACCAATATGGCCTTAGGCAATTCATCATCTCTCAGTTTAAGCTCCCTTTACAATACATTATGCAATACAGTAAACGCAAGCCTACCTTACAGGGGTGCTCATCAAAATTTTATGTGCAAAGCACTCCACATGCACCATGGAAGAGCTATGAAGGTAAACAGTATACCTCTTCTAAAGAGCTTTAATGTGTTTTAGCATTTCTTATCAAGTTATCCTCCATGTTTAGCATACATCATTCATACTAGCAAAGCAGCTTTCCCTAGATTTTGTAAACAGAGAAGTGTTATCTTTATCTGTGTCCATCGTACGGAAAATGGATTCAGTTTAAGATTTCCGATAAGATCTGTGAAAGTTCCTTTTGTAAAGTAAGAAAGCAGCACCTTCCTGTACAAAAACTCACAGAGCATGCTAAACTTGCTGTAGTATTTATGATGTTGACAGTGCAATCCTATGAACATCGCTCAGCAGTTAAGCCCCACTGAGTCCAAGGGAACTTACTCCCAGGTAAGTGCGCACAGGATGGCACGCCAGGGCTCCCAGATCCTATGCATAACTTGCAGGAAAGAGCCTCTCAGCGGCCTTTTTGTCTCAGCAGAACACACACAGGGGTTCAAAACAGCACATACACAGCCAAAAATTCAACACACACTCCACAAATGGAAGGAAGACTAAACAAAGTTGCACAAGAGCCCAGATAACAAGCTTGCTGCAATCTGCCTTTTATAATTAGTTTCTAAGAGCAACAGTGACAGGCTAACTAAGCTAGGAAAGTTCCCTTATTACTCAGGCGTACGAAAACCGCAGCATCTCCCAACATGTTAGGGAGTTTTACGATTTTACAGGGTGTGAAGGTGTTCAGAAACTTTTGAAGCAAGGCAACTTCCAAGTATTTAAAGAGCTTGCAGAGTTTGAGTTACATACACTCTGCAGATTCACTTTTCCGTATAGGTGGGAAATCCTATGTCAATCAAGGTTTGAGCAAGTTCCTTTTTTAAAAAATGAAATACACTATTTGGGGTTCAATACAAAACACATTTTCTAAGGGAGTGAGCCAAAAATCAGGAGAGAATTTTAAAGCTTTTTAAATGGCACCTACAGAATCTGTCTGGAAAACCCACTCAAGAGAGATAGCTTGCAACAGCATAGTAAGCAGGGAGGAAGTCTAAGTCGACAAAGCACTTCCCAGTTAAGTTTAAGTAGAGATCTTTTTTTCTAAGAAAGAATACCTCAAAAACCATAACCACAAGAATGTTTTGAAAAGGCTGCAATACTACAGTTCTTTTAAGGAAGTGTCTTAATATGGTGAAACAGGGATGGGCTTTCAAGCTTGGAGTATCTAAGATCTTGATGATGAAATCCATTCTTTAGGAGGAACAGATGGGAGGAAGCGAAAGAAAACTACCGGTAATATTTTCTGTTCCCTGCTTACCAGATCTACTACAAGGGCTTTGGCAATGTGTTAATTTTACAGTAATTTTGCTTAGCTTCTCTTAGGACCCATCAATACACAAACAGGATTAACTAAGCAGGTAGAGAAAAATTCTCACCCCAACCCAACCTAAGCAAATTAAGTTATTTCTAGATTTTCACGGTTCCAAATTTCAGAGTAGCAGAACACCCATCATCATTTTTCTAACTATTAACATCATCAAAGCATATTTAAATACTTAAAATAATATCCTAGTAATAGCAAATGAATCAGTTAAGAGGCTTCTCACAATCACTACTTTAATCCTAAATACATACTTAAAAATCAACCAGATTCAAGATGATACACCTCCATGTGGTTAGAAGCAGGTTGTGAGGTGGTTACTCCAAATAACCAAAGTTGCAATTCTAATCCCACTTACTGGAGAGTCAGCCGCATTGAATTCAACGGGACTTATTTCTGAGTAGGCACAGTTAGGACTGTAAATCACCACCAACAAAACCTAGGATCCATTGTGTACATCCTGAGCAAAGGAGCTTGGCTTTAATGGAGTACTGGTTTACAAGGAAAGGAAAGTCTCTGTTCAAAACATTATAACCAGAACACAGTGTCTTCATCACAAAATCTAAATATGGCAAAGTTGCCGGAACAGAAGGACTTCTTCTGAACAGAGGATAATTATGGCTTCATTCAAGTTAGCCATTTAAAATCAATTTTAAAGCTAGTTCACAAAATGGGGGTGGGTGGGTTCTGAATTAGTACAGTACAGAAAGCTGAACTGTTCGTCAAATTTAGAATGCCAGTTTGTTTTAAGATGCCTGAGCCACAACACAGGTAAGTGAAAGAGTTAAGACTTAAGCCTACATATACAAGGAAGAAGAGGAATAATCACCTGTGCCAATTAAAAATTGCCTCCAAGTGAACACATTAAGCATCTTTATGTTTTTTTTTTCCCCTTTTAGCGCAACTGGCAGCGATAAGCACTTAAAATAATATTTGCATCAAAAATGAGTTTTTCCTATAAATCTTCGACAATTTAGAAAATTTGAGTTTATCTGCTTAGGCCCAAGGTCATCTACAGCTGATACCAGGTCATATACTAATATTGTATCCTCTCATTTATAACCCACGTTAAGTGTTTGATTTCAGTGGTATAACCTCCAGAGCCGAATTTTTACCCTTATTTTTGTTCCGCACAGGACAGGACCAAGGCTTCAACTGCATTCATTACCTTCTGACATCGTTTGCACCTGCTATCAAATAACTACTCACCTTCAACCCCAATTCCACTGTGAATACCCCCAAACACACCACCTGTCAAGAGAACTGCACAGTCATAACTGCATCCAATTATGCAATCCTTTGCTCAGGTACCAAAACAGTTTGCAGCATCCACAATTCAGTTAGCCAAAGATCATACTGGCTTAAACGGAGCTGGCAAGCAAGCAAGCTGTCAGAATCGAAGGAGGCACAACCAATACACAATATTTAGGAACGCACTCGTCACCATGGACCCTTGACATATAACCTCTCACTGGTGGTTTGCAATGAAATATCCAGTCCCTCTGCCACCTAGGTTCTTAGTACACCAATCCCCTTAGTGGTGAGGCCATTTTGCACTCAAGTATCTAAATTACACTGGGAATTACCTTTTACGCTCTCTCAAGCTAGCTATATTCGCTTTATCAGCAAGCACATTAAGAGATATTGATGTTGATACTATACACACACACTCACAGAAATAATTACAGCTATGAGGGGTTTTTGCTACCTATTCGGAGATAGAGATCTAAGTGAACAGAGCTGAAATGTGCTCTACTAAATAACACAGTTTTAGTGCAGCAAATGGGGACCAGCACTGGGGTGATTTCCCCACCCCGCCACACAAATCAATAAGGTACAGAGGGAGGTTGTTTTGATGTCAAAGCAGCCTATATTTGTCAACGCCTTAAGGACTGAATGGAGGAAGCTCAATGCGCACCTCCGGAAACAAGCTAAAGGCCAGGTAAGAATTCAAGTTAAGTGTCCATGCAAAACCCGCCTCATGCATAAGGGGCCGCCCACCTGCTTGGAAAAGCTTAACACACAATTTGTACCAACACACACACACACACACACACACACACACACACATACACCTCTCTGCATGCAAAACATTTCAGTGCTGTACAAAGACATCTCAGCAAGAACCATAAGCGTCCACAACAGATCACTTGCTTTCTTAATCAACTGTGTTTACTATTTTCTTCATCAATCACATTTTAGCAACTTTAAAATTAAGTGAATTAATTGAAGCTTCCACATGCACACACCCTGCCTTCCCCACCCCCAATCTTGGTCTCAACGCTTGTGTATTCCTATTTAGGAATGCATGGCTTCTTATGACCGAAAATGGAAGAGCTTGTAGGACTATGACACATTCTATTTTTTTTAATAAAAAAAATCACATAAAAATTAAGACAAAATGTTCCTTCCTCTACTATGAGGAGGCGCTACATCATGAAATTATCTGCTCAGGACCATTTCTCTTAACATGAGCATTAAAACACACACACACAAACACAGGAGCACCACACAATGAGGATGCTTTTAACTGAACTATGAAGATGAATTCCCCCCAGACAGAAGCAGCTATGTTATGTTTACTATCTGGAACACACACCCTGAAAAAAGCCCTTTTAGTCCAACAGCTCAAAAGAAACCATTTTAGAAGGAATCCCAATGAATCTAAAAAGAATGTGCAATCTTATTTTATTTGTGCTGGCTACTAAGAATGCTGTTCAGATGTTTCCTTAAGGATGGGAAAGTTAACACAGGTAAAGTATATAACAAAACTTTTACACCAACATCTTAAAAATTACCCCTGGCTTGAAATTCATTCAAGACATTAAATCGCACTTGTTCAACTGTCTACTTCCAATTCTATTGCCAAACATGCATGCAAACCTACGCAGCCATTTAAAATTTGATAATTGCTCTTCCCGCATTCTATCCCCAAAGCAAATTTGTGGCCAATGTTTAAATTCAGAAAAAAACAAGGCTTTCTGGGGTTCCCCTCTGCTCCTTTTGTGTGTGGCGGGAAAGGTCAAGCAACAATTGCAAAAATCAATTTATAGCCGGAATTTTCACCACATAGTAAAGAAACAAAACAAAACAAAGAGCAACATGACCTCTGTATCTAGTAACCTTACCACAGCAGGTCCAAAGCTCTTTTATGTCCAACCAGCACCCTTTCAACACTTTTTAAAGAAGTGTATTAATAATGGATCACTCTTAAGACAAAGGAGGTGCATTCCTTTTATTCAAGAACATTTTATCACCAAAATAACTGCAGGGTAAACAACAAATCCAGCCGCCAGCTTTGATTTAGGAGCACATTTTTCCCTCGTTTGTTTTTACAGATTCACACATTGTAGTGGCAACGCTTACAACTGCATGAAATGCATCTTTTCCCACTCTCAACCAACGCATTTCTCTGCACCCAGGCAGTAGGAGACAGAGGGATGCAGAGTTAAAATGGTTGCATTGAAGAAATAGTCCCCCCCACAACTGCACACATACACACTCTCCAGCTCCTCTGAAAGGAGCAAACTGAATAAACCACATGGGGGGGGGGGGTAAAAGAAGGAAAGGAAGCATCTCCGCCCCTTAGCTATTCAAACAGACCATTATCCGTGATAGCTCCAGAGTTATAATTAATTGCAAGTTGGACTTATTTATATATGCATATTTACAACCCAACTCTCCCCCCCACTCCCAATTCCTCTTAGAACCCAAGCGGGCGGGCAGGCAGAGGGTTGGGGGGAATCAGAAATTAAGCCTTAATCGGGACTTTAAAAAAAAAAATTCTCCCAAGCAACCAAGACAGACGCTGATCTCGAAAAGATGCGGAAGGGGGGGGGGGGCTGGCTGGCTGGCTGGCGAGAAACACGCACGCACACAATCCAGACATCTTTGTCCACACACTGGAGACTTTAACCGTTTGCAGAGCGATGCGCACCAGCAGAAAGGCGCGCGCCCAAGGAACCACGTTTTCGCAACGCAGGAACTCGGGGCACGTTTAGACACAAAAGAAAACAAGAAGCAGGCGGGGAACGGGGAGAGGAAAACACCGCCAGCATCTCTCTTTCTCTCCCGATTGCTCAGACCGCTGCCGGACCCACAACATTCCCCACATCAAACCCTTCGCCCCCGGGTCGAAAGAGAAAAGCATCTTTACAACTGCGTTGTTTTTTTACGCAGCACTGGTCTCGCAACCATTCATCTTTCCCCCTTTTTTGGTCCGGGGGCCGGAGACTCACAGCATCACTCACCAGGAATACAACAATCAATATAAATGATATTTTCCCCACAAATATCATTCGAATGGTGAGTGCATTATTTCGAACGCATTAAGAGGACATCACCAGTCTCTCTTCTGAGATTTTAATAGGTTTGCTTTGATGCGCAGCAGATATACACACGTGTGTGTGTGTGTATACACATAAACACTCACACACAATATGAGGGTTATATAGTCCTGGAATATACATCCTAACAAAAGGGGGGAATGCTTATTTTCTAAAAATGGGAATAATATCTATTCTGCATTTAATAAACTAGAAATCACACCAACAAATGGAGGGAAGAGGAGGGGTTGTTGTTGTTTTAAACAGCCGTTTTCAGGGCCAATTTCAACAACACACCCGAGCATTTTAAATCACCCATTTTCTCTCTCGTTGCCACCGCAATGCGAGGCACAGGTCTACACCCACCCTAATTAAACCCCCAACACCCATTAAATTGAGGGGAATCCCCCACGCTCCTCAAAATAACAATACTCACTTTTTCCATTTGCTGGCCACAGACAAAATGCAGTCAAGATAATCAGAAGTCCCCCAAATAAGGTCAGAGACCCTCCTCCGGCGCCTGACTTCATTCCTCTTTTTTGTTATTATTATTTTGGAGCAAAACGGCCTTTTCTTGATAGATATATATACACACAAAATCCCAACAGTTTTAAGTCCTCAGTTCTCCTTCCCTCCCCAGAAAAAAGAATAATGGGGAGGGGGAATCCAAGCCTCCCCTTCCTTCAAAAACTCAGGGGAGGAGGGGAAAATAAGAAATTGGAAAGGTGAAAAAAACCCGAGATGTTTTGGAGCAAAGGGGTGTTGTTTTTTTCTCTCTTCTCCTCCCTCCTTAGGAAGGAAATTGTTCTGTCCCCCTCTGAATGAGAAACCAAGACGGGGGAAGGGGAGGCAGGGGGAAAAAGCCTGCTTTGGTGCCTGCAAAATAAGGTAACAAGACTTCCCCCGGTTTTCCCCCCTCCTGAGACAACTTCTTCCTCCTCCAAAGTACTCCGAGAGGCTGGAGAAAGGTCGCGGCGCTCAGCGTTGCCTGCAGTCACCCAGAAGTAGCAAACATATACCACTTTGGAGCAAACAGTCCGCATCTTCGACCTCCATCTTTTCTTTTGCTCCCCTTCTCTCTCTCTCTTTTCCCCTCCCTCCCTTTCTCTAAATAAAAACACAGAAGAGGCTGGGAGCTGCGTGCGTGCCTGGGCTTTCCGATAAACAAATGAAGAGATCCGCAGATCGAAGGATAGAAACGAGGGGAGAAAATAGTTCCAGCGTCCCCCCCTCCCCCCGCACAAATTTTTCCTTTTTTAAAAAACACCCGAATTTAAGAGAGCGGAAATCAAGCTTCCCAAACAAACAGCCTTTTCCCCCCTTCCCCTTTTGCAAGAAATCTGAGGCTCCCTTAAAGGGATCTCCCAAAATTACCACCACCCCCTTTTTCCTTTTTTTTTTTTAGCTTTTGACTTGGAGAGAGACAAAATGCGGAATCAAAATGAATGGAAGGAGGCAGAGTGGCTTCCCCCACTCCACCTCTTCCCTCTCCCTCCCCCCCACCCCTCCAGGCGCCTTCCCAAAAAAGGGGGGAAAGAATAGAGAGGTCCCAGCAGGCAGAAAATGCAGGCAGCGAAAGGCGGCCGAGGTCGTTTCTTCCTCAGCACTCCATCCCCGGGAGCTGCTGTTTGGCCATTGCAACGAGGGAGGAAAAGAAGGAAATCCAAGCAAAACAAACAAACAAAAATCCAAGCGGCCTTTTCTTTTTGTCTGTGGGGTTTTTTTTTTGGGGGGGGGAACAGAACACAAAAAGCCTTCCGGGCGCCTTTGGAAATATGTATATATTATTTCATTCCATTCCCAATCTCTTCCTCGCCAGTCGACCCAAAGCAAAAGCTGCAATTTGCAAAAAAAAGGAGTTGTAAAAACGCCAGGCGATGATTTTGGTGCTGTCTTGCTGGGGATCCGTTGGGGCTGAAGAGGAGGCGGAGGGAGAAGGATCCAGTCGCTGAAGGTCAAAGCTTTGCAGCAAAGCAAGCAAACAAACAAAACGAGAAAACCACCCGACGCTCGCTCTCCTCTCCTGGAGCTCCTTTTCCTGGGCTTGGCAGAGGAAGGAGGGGGCGGTGGGCGAGCGTGTTGTCCAGCCCTGCGCTCGCTTTCTCCGCAGGAATCCGCCTCCCCGTTGCAGAGGTTGGCCTTTGCACAGCGTCTCCTCCCGCTGCTGCTGCCGCCGCCGCTGCGGAGCGAAAAAAGGAGGAGCGCCAGATGGGTCTTCCCTTGCTTTGCTTCTCCTGCCGCTGGATTCACATGAAGATTTTTTTTTTTTAATCTTTTGATTGAAGGGTCTTGTTGGCTTTGCGCAAAAACACACCCTCCTCCAAGAAGGCGCCGTGCGAGGCTGCAAAACGATGCAGCCGGCTCTCAAGCAAGGATCACGCTTGCTGTGCGGGCTTTTTTTTTTTTTTTGCTCGGTTATTATGGCACAGGGACCATAGCTAGGGAAATCTACTCGCGCACGCGGGAGCGTGCACACACAGCCCAGAGAGAGGGAGGTAGGATCGGAGAGGCGCCCTCGGGGTCGCAAAGCAACGGAGGAGGTGGAGGCAGACTGCGCTACCACAAGAGCGGCAACAACAACAACAACACCCCCCCCCCCCGCAACACACACACACCCCCGAGGGAAAAAAGGAGAGGGAGGGGGAAGAGGCCCAAGCGGCGCGCGCGCGCAACAGCAGTTTGCAAAAGCAACCAGCGCGTCCGCAAGGCCCGGGCAGGCGCGTGGTAAAAGCAGGAGCCGCTCGAATCCAGGAACGGAGCCGCGTTTGGCGGCGCAGGGAGAAGGCGCGCGCGCCGGTGGTGGTCAAAAGCGGCGGCGGCGGCGGCGGCTGCAGCTCCTTCTTGCAACAAGGCAAGCCGGGAGGAAGGCAAAGCTAATGGCAAAAAGCGAGGAGAAGGGGAAAGGGAGAGAAACGGTTGGTGGGGGGGAGAGAATCACGGTTAATAAGCCCGCCCAGGAGAAGCTGCGCGCAGGCGCTCCTAGCAGCAGTTGCATTGAAGCGCACTCACACGCTTCTCTCAAAAAGCGTGCCCGCTCCTCCTCTCGAGTCAGAAGTAAGCCTTTATAAATGCAACGCAAAAAGAGTTGCAGCAGAGCTGCTTTGACTGCGCAGGGGGCGTGGTTGAGGTGGCAAGGCGCGCGCAGATGTGATCCTAAGCGTGGTCTTGCTCAGAAGTGAAGTGCCAACTGGGCTTCGGCGGGGCGTGCTTTCCAGTCATTTATAACCGCTTGAAAGTTTTTCTTTTGCAACGCAAGCGGTATATAAATTTTAGGGGAGGGAGGAAACTTGAAGGCAAGCAGGGAGGACCTGACTGCAAGAGCAGCGCTCCCCACTTGTGATTCTTTGCAACTGGTCTTCAGAGGCAATCCTAAACTAGAAGGACCGATCCGATGGTCTGTCTTAGCATGAGAACATAAGAGGAGCCCTGCTAGAGCGGGCCAAGGGCACATCTAGTCTAGCAACCTGTTCTCACATTGGCCAAGGACAAGCAGCCAAGGTTAGCTTGCCAGGAGGTCAGTTAATTGGCATTGGCTATGGGCAGATATAGGATGCGGGTGGTGCTGTGGTCTAAACCACTGAGCCTAGGGCTTGCCTATCGGAAGGTCAGCAGTTTGAATCCCCGCAACACCCTGTTGCTCACTCCCTGCTCCTGCCAACCTAGCAGTTCGAAAGTATGCCAGTGCAAGTAGATAAATAGGTACCGCTCCGGCGGGAAGGTAAACGGCGTTTCCGTGCACTGCTCTGGTTTCGCCAGAAGCGGCTTAGTCATGCTGGCCACATGACCCGGAAAAACTGCCTGTGGACAAACGCCGGCTCCCTCGGCCAGTAAAGTGACATGAGTGCCGCATCCCCAGAGTCATTCACGACTGGACCTAACTGTCAGGGGTCCTTTACCTTTTTATGGGCAGATGTAAAGGGCCAGGAAGAGACCACATGGGAGCCAAGAGACTGTTTCTCAAGTATTTATGTATTGCAAAAGTCTTAACTTTCCCTCCCTCTTCACACACTCCAAATGCTTCAAAACTCTCAACACAAAATGTTTGGCCTAACATGGATTTCAACAAAATGCCATTTACGTAATATTGTTCTAATTTTGGGCTTGGAAGCATCACATCAGTAGCAAATGCAACCCAGTTTTATACCATATCAAAAGAGGTAAACACTTGTACACCACTTAATAGGAGAAACCCCTTTTTCCCTTTCTTTCTTTCTTTCTTTCTTTCTTTCTTTCTTTCTTTCTTTCTTTCTTTCTCTTTCTTTCTTTCTTTCTTTCTTTTTAAACCTGTCAGTATCTCAGTAGCGCAGGGCGACTGGAAAGCATTAAGGGCAATCCTCATAGGCTTGCCAACTTTTTCTCTCTGTCCCTGTGCCTTTACTAACAGCCTTTACTGACACAGAAATTTAGTGAGGGAAGCTTTCCAGACAGTTCTGCATCTGTCATTGGAAAAGTGTCACCTCTTTAATTTAGGCATGCCAGATGTTTGTGTGTGTGTGTGTGTGCATGTTTAACGAAGAGCAGAGAGTGTGAAAAAGTTGGCAACTCAACCAAATTTGTGCTGAACAATTTTGAGGCTAGAAAAGAACTGTGGCTCCATTGTAGAGCATCTGCTTTGCATGCAGAAGATCCCAGGTTCAACCCCGATCATCTCCAGGTAGAGCTAGGAATGTTCCCATTCTGAAATCCTAGGGAGCCCCTTCCAGTCACATACACTGTGTAGACAGTTCTGAGCCAGAAGGATTGGTAGCCCAAAAGCTAGCTTCCTATTTCTCTAACCCAACCTGTGTGTTCAGGAATGCATCCTGTTGTTTGTCCATGGGATCTAAAACAGATAGAGCTTCTGAATATGGAGGCCTTATTAAAATCGGAGCTAGTCAGTTTTTATTTAGATCCTGCCTGTCATCCATTACCAGTTGCACTGGCTCCCGGTGGAGTATAGCGTCAGGTTCAAGGTGCTGGTTTTGACCTTTAAAGTCCTTTGTCACTTAGGGCCCACGTATTTACGGGACCGCCTCTTCTGGTATGCCCCACAGAGGACCTTGAGGTCCATGAATAACCATAGTTTAGAGGACCTGGGCCCTAAGGAAGTCGGACTATCCTCCACCAGGGCCAGGGCCTTTTCAGTGATGGCTCCGACCTGGTGGAATGCTCTGTCCTAGGAGACTAGGGCCCTTCAGGATTTAACCTCCTTCCATCAGGCCTGTAAGACAGAGCTATTCCGCCTGGCCTTTACAGTGGTACCTCAGGTTTAGAACTTAATTCGTTCCGGAGGTCCGTTCTTAACCTGAAACCGTTCTTAACCTGAAGTACCACTTTAGCTAATGGGGTCTCCCCCTGCCGCCGCACAATTTCTGTTCTCATCCTGAAGCAAAGTTCTTAACCCGAGGTACTATAACCCAAGGTACTACTTCCAGGTTAGTGGAGTCTGTAACCTGAAGTGTCTGTAGCCCGAGGAACCACTGTAATTTGAATTCAGCCTGATCTTTTATTTCCCTTCTCTTCCCTCCCCCTCCCCTTTTATGAAGATTACCCGCTCTGAGACTCCACAGCTAATTCTCCCCTGGCCTCCTCATTGGCCCAAGTAGGACTAACTCAGCCAGCTAGCCCTGGTGACTATCTAATGCTTATTGGATGGATTTCCCCCAAATTGATTTTTGAACTTTGAATTTTATTGTTATTCATGTTTTTATACTGTATTTTATGCTGCTTCCATGTTGTATTACAATTAAGTGTTTTAAATTTGTTGTTAGCCGCTCTGAGCCTGGTTTTCTGAACCGGGAAGGGCGGGGTATAAATAAATAAAAATTATTACTATTATCCAAAGATCTTAAGGTCACACACACCATTTTATCCTCACAACAGCCATGTGAGGGAGGCTAGGCAGAGAAAGAGAATGACTGGTCCAAGGTCACCAAACCATCTTCATGGTTTAGTGGGAATTTAATCATGGGTTTCCCGACTCTTCCTCCAGCATGTTTGAGTTTGTCTAACCCTTTTTTGAAAGGTATTCGAAGTAGTGATCCTTACCACATCTTGTGGCATTGCTGCTAAGATGCTAGCCAGCACCACATGTGCCTGAATTCTGTGCATGCTGCTGTTATTAGTATAGTGGTACCTTGGGTTACATACACTTCAGGTTATATACACTTCAGGTTACAGACTCCGCTAACCCAGAAATATTACCTCGGGTTAAGAACTTTGCTTCAGGATGAGAACAGAAATCGTGCTCCAGCGGCACGGCAGCAGTGGGAGGCCCCATTAGCTAAAGTGGTGCTTCAGGTTAAGAACAGTTTCAGGTTAAGAACGGACCTCCGGAACGAATTAAGTACTTAACCTGAGGTACCACTGTACTACTAGTAGTAGTAATCTTTATATCCTATCTTTCTCCCAAGCTGGGATTCAAGGTGGCTTACAACATTTAAGAAACATTATGAAATTCAAAGTAATCAAAGCAAACTAGTTAAAAGCAATAATTAAAATGCATCAGAACACATTTGGAACCATTAGCTTTGCTGTTAATCCTATTTCGCCTGTTGGTTCTACCCCGGTCACTAACATCCTACTCACCTTCCAGGTGGAAAACTTGACTCTTAAGAACAATGCAAGAGCTGTAGCGCCTGCCATTCTGCACAGATACAATGCAAACCACTTGAGTGAGGATCACAGACTACAGTTGGGAACCCCTGAGCTAGCAGATTTTGATCAACTAGAAAGGTGTCCCAGATTAATTACAGCACAATCCTAACCATGTCTGCTCATAAGTATGTCCTATTGAATTTAATGGGACTTTAACATCTAGGTAAGTGGTTTTAGGATTATAGCCTAAGGATGGCATCTCGTGCTAGTCCTACTTAGAGTAGATCTGCTGGAATTAGTGGATGTAGGTATTGATTTGAGTGGCTCTAAGTTGAGTACAGCCCTAAATCAGCGTATGTTTTTCAAATTTTTAAGAAGGAATACCTGTGAGATAGTGCCTTCTTCAGCAAACAAACAAACAAACAAACAAACAAACAAATAAATGCACCATTTTGTTTCTGGAGAATTACTGCTTTTCTCATTAAAAAATTAATTGATTCAGTATGCACAATCAGCTACAATTCATTTGATTAGTTAACTACAATCAGGTGACAGCCCTAAAAAAAGGTGTTTCAACAATCGTAAGTTGCAATTGCACATTCAGAGCAAAGGGTTGTCTCTAGTTTTACTCAGAGTAGGCTCACTGAAATGAAGGGTCCTAAGATAGCCAAGTCCATTAATTCCAATGGGTCTAAGTATGACTAACGTTGGGTATGACCCAAAGCTATAAAATTCAACACAGAAAATAGTTTGTACTTGCAATGTCAGTCTCACAACTATATGAAATGCAGCAAGCCTCCCTTAACGGACTGAGCAATCTCAGTTGTCGACTAGAAGGACAGAAGAGGGTTACCTGCAGAAGATGCATCATTTACTGAAAGTTTGGACTGAAAGCTCCCTTGATTTTTCTGTTGGATCAGGAAGGTGGAATCTGCCACTGGTTTGTGGTGGTTTTCAGCAATACATTTTAACCCTACCTAGAAAAATGGAAAATGCAACAAAAATATACATCCCAAGTTGCAAATCAGTTAATCATAACTTCATTTTGTATTAAGATTGGGGTAGGGAATGTTTCACGGGAATTTTGCCATAAGAACAGAACAGTTAGAGGGTCCTCCAGTTTCTCGAAAGAGACCACACGATTGTTTTTATATTCCAAAAAAAGACCAGTTATACCGTATAGTTTAAAATGCTGATTACTATAACCATCTTAGCTGATTTCCATTTGCTGTAAGGAACTAGGCAAATATTAGCATGTTGTGAAGGACAGCTTTTAAAAGCATTTCAGACTTGATAGTCATCAAGGTGACATCAGGTTTTCCCTGCATAGTCCTGCGTTCTGTGTGTTTTTCTACATTTTGTATGACTGCATCTTTGAGAAATGGATTACTCATATAGGTGCAACGCTAGCCAGATGGAATACTGGTCCCAATATGAGAGGGAAGGGAAGAAGGCTGGTCATTGTAAGGGGCTCGAGAACACAAAATTAAAACCAAGCTGGACACGAAAGTGAGCAAAGTTCTGTGTGGATCTTGTTAAACCTCATAATGCATTCATTTAGAGGGGAAAGTGCACTTAAAGTAATAACCCACAAAGTATTTATTCAAAAGGGAATTCCCTCCCTCCCATGTTCATGGTGAATGTACAACAGTGTTAAATCATGGTAGCCTTGTTAACAGATGAAATGATCATGGAAATCATAGAATCATAAGAGTTGGAAGGGACTACAAGGATCATCTATTTGATTGATTAATCATTTGCCTTTCAACCAATTAAGTGATGGGGTTTAATTATATTTTCTGGTGACCAAAGCCTAGCTATTGGGAGAAAATGGAATTAAGTGTACAATTTCAAAAGTAAAAGAATGGAAATCCTTCCTTAGGGTTATTCAAGTCCATTTATTTCAGCAGATGTATAGTACTCCAAGTATAATTTAACATTGCATATCTCCCGTATATATATATTAATTTCTTCATTGTAAAAGACACCAGAACCTAAAAGAATCAACCAGAGCACTCTTTAATTGTGTTTTACAGGTATTTCTTAATTGACTTTATTGCATTTCATGTTGTAAGGCTACTTGACATATTTTTTAAAGCATGGATCACAAATATTCATACAATAAATAAGTCAACCCCAGTAATTAGTGTGCTGTTGTTGTCTTACATTTAATACTCTGTCCTATACTCTAGAGACACCAACAGTGGCTCACAATAAGGATGAAAAACATAGTAAAATGTTTTTATATGCAGTCTTTCAGTTAAAATTAGCAGCTCTACATTATATGCAAGCAGACAGAATTTGTCAGTTCCTCAAGTGCAAAACTAAATAACTAGTTCAGAACATTTTCTGAACTCTTCCTATATACTTGTGAGGCTTAAGAAGTCTACTGTGTTTTGTAGATGGGAGATTGAACTTCTATGGATCAATAGCAGAGGCAACAAGTGTCAATTCCCTCAAAAGTTGATAGTTCAAATCTAGCTTTCATTCCGCTAAACTCTTATTTTTTGTTAAAATAGTTAATATAAATAGATGTAAATAATCCCCCAAATATTCTAATTGGCAATTTCATAGGGAGCTCCCCAAATTAACACATCTACAACTTCACACAATCATGGATATGTATTATGAAATCACGTTTGCTCTGTCCTCCAGAGTAATTAACATCTGGTGGCTAGAATGATCTTCCACCACCCATGATATTTTGCATGATCTTTTGCAGCAGACATCTCTGGGATAACAGTCAATGGCTGAACACTTGCACCAAAACCACTGTATACACCCCAGATAACAATAAATGGCATAGAAGACTACACTTGGGGAATGGGTGAGTGCAGACCAACCTTTCCCAATCTGGTGTTCTCCAGATGTTGGAGTCCCAACTCCCATGAGCCCAAATCAACATGGGTGGGCAGTGTTCACGGTAGCCCAACAACCTTTGAGGACTCAAAATTGAAGAACACTGGGTTACACCCGCTAGCATGGTCTCCTATAATATCAGCCAGATCTTCAGGGGAAACTCAAAAGGAGAACAAGATGGAGATAGACTTGTCCTGTTATTTCCCACAGTATCTGGTAATCTGGTGACCATTTAGCTTCTGGGATAAGTTCAAGGTGCCACGTTGGGGGGAGGGAACACACAGAGTATGCATGCGCATTCAACTGCATAACAGCCTCCGAGTCACCCAGGACATCCTAGCTGCAGAGATGACAAGAGTCATTCAGTTGTCTGGAGAGGTCACTTCCTGGCTCACATGGTGAAGCTGTTTCATCGGAACCCAACGATAGCAGTATTGAGGCAGCACCAGGTATTGAAAGTTTGCGCCCATAACCATTTTGTGCCTGGGACAACTGTCCCTGTGGCCCCTCCCAGCTCCAATACTTTGCTCCGTTGCCTTTCTAAGCTTAACACCATCACCATCTCCTACAGCAGAGTGTTCCACAGAAATCGTTATTCATCAATACTGACGGCTTGGGAAAGTTTGTACTGATGGCTAATAATATAGTAAGTTTTGAGAAGGTTAATTTAGTGACTCTTGAAAATTGTTAGCTTATCCAGATTCACTATATTTAGCTCTTTAAAAAAATGCTTCCCATGCTAAATTGACTTTGTGGGGAAACCCAACTTTTAAAATTGGGGAAAAGATGGTGGTATAGAAAAATTGTGTGGACATGGTACTTTGGATAGATTAAGATGAATTTTTAGCATACACCGTGTTACGAGATAAATACCAGCTATCGGATGTAACCCAGTGGCAATACCTACAGCTTCAACATTTGTTAAAAACTTTGTTTGGACTAACTGCATTTTCAGCTACTGAGACAGCTGAGATACTAGAACTTGTTAAATCCTTCAAAACTAAAAAAAAACAACTGATAATTTTTATAGATATTTATTATCATTTGATATGCAGATGTTAAGAAATGAATGGAACAAAGAATTTGAGGTTCCTATATTGCCTTGACAGGGGGAGAGTGTTTTAACTTCTATAACAAGGGTGCCGGTGAATCTTGAATTACAACTTACACAACAGAAAATTGTATTTATTGGACCCTACTACATTTGTATGGAAAAGGATTATATTAAGATAGCGTTTCACTGGAAATGTAGTAAGGATAATGTTTCTTTAAAACAAAAGTTTTTTACAATGTTCTATACTTAGTATGTTTTGGAGAAAAATAATGGATTATATAAATATGACACTGGAAAAAGCTAAAATTTTCGGAGGATAATATTCTTTTGAACTATATACCTAACTACATGGAATTTGACACCTGGACAATGTAAATGGATACCAAAGCATGGATAAGTATAATGAAATTTGGAACTTATTTATAAAAAATAAACTAGGTTAAAAATTTTAATTGTTAACAATTGTTATAGTGATTTACTATTTTCTTTTCCTTTTTTCCTTTTTTCCCTCTTAACTGTTTCTTTTCAAAAATAGCAACTTTCAAGCAAAGAATAAATAAATAATATAATATTAGACCACCAAGGAACACCTTTTCATCCAAACATGCTCGGCTTCTTCTGTTGAAAATATACTTCACACTGTTCAGCCTCTTAATGAATTTTCATTGTAGTGTTTGAATATAAATTAAAATTTATTTTAAATTAAAACAATTCTGGTGTTGTTGGGGTTTTTTGTTTTTAAAGCATCCCTCCCAATCATCTCTGTTTGCAAAATGTTTCACTGTTTCTTTTTGAGGATAATTTGTGTCTTGCTTATCAGAACAGTTCAGGGGCAGAATCAGGCTGGAATACAGGGTTTTTTTCCCAGCAGGAACTCACTGGAACTCAGTTCCAGCAGCTCTCAAGCTGGGTGCCAATACCATTCTAAGAGAAAGAGGGTGGTGTTAGTGGTGAGTTACGGCACCTTTTTCTAGAAAAATAGCACTGCTGGAATGTGATGGGTTTTGAGTATGATCAGGGCAGAGGTAGGCAGCTCAGAGAAGGAGCCACGGGAACCTGGTGGATTCTAAATATCTGGTCAGAGGCCTCCCTTGTGACAGGCTGCCACTGGGAATAACACAGGTAAGGGGACTGGCACTGGTAGTCGCCCCCCCCCCAAGCGAATATGTTACTACCGGTTTCTCGGTTTCTCATTTCCCTTAAGTTCAGTTCAACACGTACAGTAGATTCTTTTTTGTTTTGTTTTGTTTTGTTTCTTCTATTTTTTAAAGCCCTCATGAAAATTTGTTGGTGTTGTTTTAGTGTGTATTTCCCCCCCTAATAAACACATTTTTGCAATGTTTCCCAGTATACACATTTTCCCAGTATACACTGGCAATTTCTGCTATTTTTATTTGTCCCATTTTAGTCTGCTATTATTATTACTTATTAGTCACATTCAAGTACCTTAAAGCAACTTACAAAGTAAAAAAATACCCTGGTCAATTGATTTACATACCACATTTCCGACAATTAAATCTGTGCTCAAAGTGGCTCACACAGAAATCCAAGTCTCAGTATAATAATAGAATAACTACATGCTTAAGACATATCTCTTTGTAACGTAACACTAAAAAAAAAAATCAACAATTAACTGTTCATTTAACATATATAAACATTTAAGTAAGCATGCAGCTTACTAGCAGGTCAAGTCAAAGTATCCACAGCAAAGACATTAAAATCAGATAAAATACAGTGGTACCTCGCAAGACGAATGCCTCGCAAGACGAAAAACGCGCAAGACGAAAGAGTTTTCCGTTTTTTGAGTCGTTCCGCAAGACGAATTTCCCTATGGGCTTGCTTTGCAAGACAAAACGTCTTGCGAGTTCTTGCGAGTTTGTTTCCTTTTTCTTAAAGCCGCTAAGCCGTTAATAGCCGCTAAGCCGTTAATAGCCGCTAAGCCGCTAATAGCCATGCTTCGCAAGACAAAAAAACTGCAAGACGAAGAGACTCGCGGAACAGATTAATTTCGTCTTGCGAGGCACCACTGTAGAATGCATTTTTGAATGTTAGCTCCACTATTATATGCATTGTTATGAACACTTTTCCCTAACCAACATTTTCAATTAAGGAGAACTGTGTTGCAAAATTCAGAACAGTGTGAATTATCAAGGATAGGTCTGTGTTTCAGTTTGCACATTGTTTTGGGACGTGTGAATGGAGCAGTGTTGTGTGAAAATGCCAACAGGACCAAATTTCTGTCCTAACCCTATTCACATGGACCCGAAGTGGTTTAGTTATGCTGCCCACGTGACCCAGAAAGTTCTCTGTGGACAAACTCCGTCTCCCTCAGCCTGAAGCAAGATGAGCGCTGCACCTCAGTCAAGTTTGACTGGACTTAACCAGTGGGACGCAGGTGGCACTGTGGTCAAAATGACATAGCTTAGGGCTTGCCGATCAGAAGGTCAGCAGTTCGAATCCCTGCGACGGGGTGAGCTGCCGTTGCTCAGTCCCTGCTCCTGCCAACCTAGCAGTTCAAAAGCACGTCAAAGTGCAAGCAGATAAATAGGTACCACTCTGGCGGGAAGGTAAATGGCATTTCTGTGCGCAGATTTGGTGTGCCAGAAGTGGCTTAGTCATGCTGGCCACATGACCCGGAAGCTGTATGCTGGCTCCCTCAGCCAGTAAAGCGAGATGAGTGCCACAACACCAGAGTCCTCCACAACTGGACCTAATGGTCAGGGGTACCTTTACCTTTTAGCCATCCAGGGATCCTTTACCTTTACCTCTCCTACTGCACACATTTTTATATGCAGTTCTGTCTAATGCACACAACACAATTTCCCCAAATGTAATGAATTTTTGTATGTTATTTTCACAAACATATGCATACTATACCCCAGTATATTAATCTTTGTACACATTGCTCCATTGCGAAAAGTGGAGAAATGCAAAATATGAAAGATGTGGCTGCGTTTTCAGTTCACATGTTGTTTAAGAAAATACAAAAATGTTACGTTCCCCTTTAGATGTGAGCTGGATTGAGCTTCTCCCCCATCCCTAGTTACAACACAGGCTGGTTGTGTTCATCCTTAAGGGAGTCTATTTTGCATTGTTGCAATCACGCTAGAGCTTTATTGTGTGCGTAGCAGGATTGCTCCTTGTAAAACATAATGCTCTCAAGAAGGCATAGTAAAATGGAGACTATCAGGATTTTAATGAGCAATATGCTTTTATGTGCTTACAAGCTTCTGGTGCTATATAACACCTGAGCCCCCAAAATGCTAGAATAGCTGCTCCCAAATCACACTATTAATAGTGTATAATGAAAGTAGACTAGAGCTGAAGTGGCATAGATCTGGCCACTTGCTGCAAGTAAGGTGTGAGCTGAAAATATTTACCATTTTTTGCATTTGTATTCTCAAAAGTATCTGGACTGACTTTGCCCTGCAAAGGAATGTTGGGTTCTAGATAGAGATCATAAAAATCTATCAATTTCAGGACCATTCAACACTTACTATTTTATGGTGTCATAGTTGCTGTTTGATCTGACATTTTTTGCAGTGAATCTGTAGCTGATTGTCTGAACCCTTTGGTCATATGTTGCTGTTATTAGAGAAGGATTTTTCCTTTCCTTTCCACACTAATTGCGGGTTGTACCTGAATGAGAAAAGTTTCAGGGCTGTAGTCACACCCCATATGTACCCTAATGAGTCTCCAATAATAATAGAAGAAGAAGAAGAAGAAGAAGAAGAAGAAGAAGAAGAAGAAGAAGAAGAAGAAGAACAACAACAACAACAACAACAACAACAACAACAACAACAGAACAACAACAACAACAACAACAACAACCCCACACATCTGGCTGGGTTGCTCCAGCCACTCTGGGCAGCTTCCAACACATATAAAAACATAGTAAAATGTCAAACATTAATAACTTTCCTATACAGGGAAAAAGTTGTGTACTTCTTCATCTCCTGGAAGTGGTGCAAAAGAGATGGGTCTCAAGCCCCAAACACGAACCTCTTGCCCCTTCCACACACAAACCAGGATGATGTTTGCAGACATGCCACAAAAATGGAAATATTGAGGATCCAATTGGGATATATCACGAAAGTCACGTTTTCTTTGGCAGTAGAAGGAAAAAGTTTTTTTGGTACAGCTGACCCATATCTTTTTCAGGGGGTGATGCATATACACAAAAACACGTTTCTTTCACCTATATATTCATTTCTATGCACGCTTCACCCTAATATATACATTCGTTACTTGGCTGGAGAACTACATTTCAGAATTCTAGCAAATTTCAAATGGTGGCTGTGTTTCAGCTCATGTGTTTTTCCGAAAGCGCAGATTAGGTAAATTTACTTTTAAATGTGAATTGAATCAGCCCATTCTCAGTAGAGTCAGGTGGACAAAGAATTCCTAGGATGGTTTCCTGGTCCAGTTCTGGGTCCTCACACTAGTGTTCATTGGGAGTTATAAGATGCTAATCACAAGAACTGTCCTTTCTTTTAAATAAATTTTATTTGCTTTTGTGACACAAACAAAACAACATATAACATCATAAAACACATAAATAACAGAGTTAAGAGCATTGACTGAACCTCTGTTGTACTGCAATACATTTTTTTTACTTATGCCTGGAATTCTCCTTTTTCTTTGAATACGTGGGGAGGGGGGAGCAATTTAATCTGAAGCAATTTAATATTAAATGTATTTACAACCGATAATTTTGTATGTCCACTGTGTCCCCTTCTAATCCATGCATGCAGTGGAATGAAATGTGAGTGGGATAGGCTGTTCCATTTCAGAATTTGGGAGTGCGGGAAAACTGGTTTTTTATTTCTCCACCATATTAAAAATATATGTCTACAAATAGAAAGCTATCACAATGCAGGGAAGACTATGGTAACCTTTCCTCCTAATCTATCATTATTGCTTTTATTATTATTATTATTATTATTATTATTATTATTATTATTATTATATTTATTGTCATCATTATTTACTGGCAAAAAGTTTTTCTACATGGGAGAAAATTAAAAAGAACATTCCCTACCTATAGAACGATGTGGTACAATTTAGGATTTCTACCACCTCCTTTTGCTGTATGTGCACATTGTAATTTGGAAGATTGCAAAATTGGGAGTGAATGGGCAGAATGCTTGATGCATGTTGGACATTTTGCTAATATGACTCTCCCTGAGCTCATTTTGTTTTTCCACCTGCAAATTTATGGAAAGGTTTCCTCCTAACCACCTGGCCTTGAACATGCTTATCTGTAACTTCACCAGTGCTCACAGTTGTTGTCCCCCCCCCAAAAAAAATTATGTATTAACAAAAGCAACGTGAACAGATTCACCACCTTGATCAGGAAAGCCTTGTTTTGTTTGTTTCCAGAATTCCAATTTGCTAACAGGAGTTGGGTGATAACAAATGTCATTTGAAACCTGTATTAAATATAAGTAATAATTTTTAAAGCACAGGAAAAGGACTAGGTGCAGAGCTGAGAATCAGCTTTGTGAAAATGATTGGAAGCTACATAATTAAAACAATATGAGGATCCCACCCCAGCCACCCTCTCTCAGTTTTTTTCACACTCTACCACATCCTCTGTTGCGAACTCAATCATCACTGCATATATTTAAAACAAACAACCGAACATATTTTCAAGATCAAATTTCTGGACCCAAATAAGGCCAAATTCTTCAGTTGCCATTTTCCAACTTCTACTTTGGAAAAGCTGTTTCTAATCTAACACATTTGCATGCTTATAATCTGCACCAAACGGAATGATACACTCAGTTTCTTCTTTGATATGTAACTGTCTTTGGATAACTTTGGGAATAAAGCAATTTTAGTTAGTTAGTTAGTTAGTTAGTTAGTTAGTTAGTTAGTTAGTTAGTTAAAAACCAATTAAAGCAAGGACAGAAATGACTGAAGGGCAACAAATGGAAGAAGGGATGTTAAAAAAAGGAAGGAAAGAAGGAAGAAGGGAAGGAGAGAAAGGCAGAGAGGGAATGAGAACAAGAGCAGAAAAGAACTAAGCAGTGATTGACAACTTGTAATAGGAGGCTGGCAATTTTAAATTCAGAAATTAGGGTTGTTGTTCATCTAAACTCCGAAACCAAAGGTGGGAAACTCAGCCATGGAACCAAATGTATGTCGTGACATGTGGATTGCAAACTGATTTCAGAAGAACTCTTATTGAAAAGCAGCATGCAGATTTATTAAATACAATAAATAATAAAATATAATCCTCTTATAGTAGAATCTTTATTTGTTTGTTTGTTGTGTTTGAGGGGCATTTTTATGCACCTTACCTTTCTCATTGAGGATTCTGTAGCTTTTCTATTCAAGAGCCACTCAGTTTCCTAAACACTTTGAAAGGCAGAGTAAGGCTGGAGATCTATTTTGCCTTGCAAACCAACCCCCACAGACAAGCTCTACGTGAAACTCGTGCCATCTTGCCAAGACTCCTGAGTATGTAAGCCACTTTGCACACCTTTTGGCTGAAGAATGGGGTACACGTATTCTAAATAAAGTGCACACACCCATTTTCCTTAAAAGCAAACCTAGTGTCTTACCATAACTTGATTTAGAACAGGTCCTGCTAGCTAGGGATGACGAGAGTTGTAGTCCATAAACAGATGGAGAGTCTAGGGTGGCCAAATTTCAAAAAGTAAAAACAAAAATTAGGAAAAATCTGGACGTATGGAAGCCCTACTAGAGACCCAAGTTTGGGAAATCCTGATTTATAATTTTGTAGGCTTACCAGGAACCTGGGAAAAAGTGCCTCAGTTGCTCATCCCTGATATAAGAAAAGCCTTCTTGCTGGTGGACACAAAGAGGAGAAATGTATAGCCTCATCCTATGCACTTTTACTTAGATGCAAGGCTCCACCTGTGCTATACATTGGAAGCAGTATCATGACACTTTAAACAGTCATGGCTTCCCCCAAAGAATCCTGGGAACTGGATACGGAGAGTTGATAGGGCATCCTTCTTGCCCTCACAGAGCTACAGTTTCCACAGGGATTGCTTGTTAAACCACTCTGCAGATTGTACCCTTACCCAACTACATTTCCCACGATTCTCTGTGGCAAGCCATTACTCTTTAAAGTATGTACTGTTTAAAGTATAATACTACTTTAAACCTATAGTGTAGATGGGGCTTTAGTCCTAATGAGTTTCCTGGCACTTACTTCTGAGTATGATTAAGACCACAGCCTTAGACAATATAGCCTCCAAAATAAATAAACTGAAATCAGAGGATAAACCTTTCTCTAGATCTTCTCACTTCCTCCTTCTAGTTAGAACTGTCTACAAAGTCAGGTCTTTAAAAAAATGCCAATTAATGCATTTTAACCAATTAAAAGATCAGAGTGCCTCTATAAACAAATAGCCATATGTCATTGGAGGGATATTTAATGACTATTTTTCGCTACTGTTCACTCGCAAGGCAAATCATTTGGGGATTGAAGGATGTACACAAATTTGTTTAAAATGCTATCAGTAATTAGCATTTTTAATAGGGACAGCTGTGATTTTTCAATAAATACACTCTTTTAAATCTGTAATTAATGCAAGGATGCTACATGCAGATTTACCAAGCAATAAATTCCAGTACTAGTAACAGCATAATCAGTTTATATTTTAAAATAAATCAGAGGAATGTTTGTAGAAGTTACATAACTGGATCACATATACTGTAAATCACCTGGAATTATTCCTCCTTTGAATTCCTGTATCAGAACAAAAATACACACACACCCTAGAACTGGCTTCATCTATATTTACATAGCTGTTTAGATGCCAACATTCATTGTGTGTTCAGTCTCAGAAGATTACGTTTCTGTTTGGTGAGTCAACAACCCAGAATGGACTTGTTTGACCACATGCAGAGAACTACAGATACATGAATGAGAGACACATAAATAATTGCAGAAGGGATGGCAGTGCTTCCTTATTGAAAATGAAATAGCTGGGAGGGGGAATTTGGGTGGTGTTTTGCCTGTGCTCCCCAGAAAGAAATCTGTAGTACTCAACAGCTTTACTAAAAATAAAAATTAAAAGTCTAAGGGCTTTGCACCATAAAGCTATAACCCCAAACATATTTGCTAACAAATGAGCAAGGGGAACTTGCTTTCAAGGGGTGCACTTTTAATTTAATCTTCCATTCTAAACCTAAGATAAAATAATTCTACATTAATCTATCTTAATTATATGTGACTATATATCTGTTTTGTGTGCAAATTTGTGTATACACACACAGGTCTATATAAAAATAAAACCAGTGGATGTTTCTCTCTCAGTAATACTTGCACTTGGGGAAAGAACCTAACTACTTTTGCTCTGAGCATGAAGAATAATTCAAGAAACCAGCAGTGCATTAATACCTTTGAAGAAGGTATGTTGCTACTTCCCCCAACCACCAGGGCACCTGTGCTTTTAACAGCGATGGGTAGAGATGAAGCTCTTCCCACCTCTTGTCTTTTCCAGGTTGGGAAAAGCTGCAACTGCTGGACATCTGCCTGCCTGTCAGCCAGATGTTTAACAGGCACAAGAGCCCTGCCAGTAAGGAAAAGTTGGCAACCTTAGTTCCTGGAGGATTTGACCCACTGAAGTAAGTTCTGCTTCCATCCAGGTGTGCTTCTGGAATCAACACATCCCCTTCATATTGAACTCATTTTCCCTAGTGTGGGTTTTTAAAAAAGAAATACTATGGTTGAAATGGCCGAATTCTCGTAGACGGGAGTATCCCCTTCCAAATAGTTCCTGGCTGAGGCGCCAGACTGCCCCAATTACTTTAATTAATTGTACGACAACCGAACAAGAATCAGGGAGCCAGCCCTAACCCTCCCTTCTCTCAGACATCTGCTCTAATAATCACATGCACTAGGTTTCAAGGCACTTAAAAAGCCTTTGAGCGCTGGGGAGGGATCCTGATTCTGTCTGAGTGAAACTCCACTCCACTTTTTATAGCATCACATATTTTGCTCATGACATATGAGCTACCCTCTCTGCTCTGCAGAAAACCCGGGGCAGATTTCCCTTCCGGAATCTGGCTTTTGATTGAAAACCCCCATTCATCCAGAGTAAACACAGCTACACAAAAGCCTACAGGCAGCCTGAGCAAGGCTATAAATAGGCACTGTTTATTTTACATGGATTTCACTGGGCCGTGCCAGCGAGTCACGAAACAGATCCCCCCCCCATGTGTGCGTGTGTGTATATAAATCTGTTTTGTTGCCCACAATCTAAATTAATGATAGTTAAATATACACGAGTCCATTTCTTTTGCTTTGATAAATATGCCTATTGACTGATAACGTTGCTGAGTTCAAAACTGAGGCAGCAGCCAAAGGCATAATCCAACAGCAAACAATGCACATAAAAATGTTAATTTCATATAGAGCAACATGGGAGGGGAAAGACTGGGGAGGATTCTCTTTTTTAAATGTGGAAGATTTGTGTTTGCGCTAACATTTTGCAAAAACCACCATGAAATTTAAAATCACTTTACAGAATTTACACACACACACACACACACACACACACTCTTACACATTTCAGGTATACATTCTGGCACCAAAATCCATCTTAACACGATTTCCAGTAAAATACTGAGATGGATTTTCCAGTACTAAAACCCCCAGCTCTTGTCAATTAACTAAATGGATACAAATGTCACCTGTAACCTTTTAAGAACAATTTAATGGGCATTTAAAATTTGATCCATTTTTCTTTAAAGGAGGCAATGCTTAACCAACATTTTGCTATTACCCCCCACCCCACAAAAAAAAACCACCACTCTGTGTGTCTGTGCTTGTAAGTGTTGGGAAACAAACCAAGTTTTTGAACAAAATCTGGCGTCGAGGGGCAGAAAACATGGAGATAGCTGGGGTGGTGGGGATGTGAAAACTGACTTTCGTATTACTCACCAGTTGTTTATACTAGTGTATTTTAAGTGTCTAAATGTGTCACGAGCCATGTGGCAACATCTCTCATAAGGAGAGGAAGAATGGGATGTGAATGCCAAACTGGGTCTTTGGAAGGGCCCCAGAGCACTGGGAGGCTCTGATCTAGATCAGGGGTCAGCAGACTTTTCCAGCAGGGGGCCAGTCCACTGTCCCTCAGACCTTGTGGGGGGCCGGACTATGTTTTGAAAAAAAACAACGAATGAATTCATATGTCCCACAAATAATCCAGAGATACGTTTGAAATAAAATAATACATTCTACTCATGTAAAAACACCAGGAAGGCCCCACAAATAACCCACAGATGCAATAAAAGGACACATTCTACTCATGTAAAAACACACTGATTCCCAGACTGTCCGTGGGCCAGATTTAGAAGGAGATTGGGCCAGATCTGGCCGCAGGACCTTAGTTTGCCTACCCATGATCTAGATTCTGAGGCCCTGCAGGTTGTCTGAGGAGAGACTTTCCTTAGCATTATTGAATGTCCCAACTGCCCATGGAAAAGTCACCTGACTTGAGTCCAGCACCACCTCCTGTCCCTGAAGCTGTTCCCCACTTCTAGGGAGGTACCTGAGAACATATTCGCACCATACATTTAAAGTGCTACTTTAAACAGTCATGGCTTCTCCCTCAAAGAATTCTGGGAACTGTAGTTTGTTAATGGTGTGGAGAGTTGTTAGGAGGTCCCCAGTCCCCTCAGAGAGCTACCATTCCCCAGAGTTCCCTGCAAGGATTGCAAAAAACTACAAAGTTTTAGCAGTCCTGTTCCAGTGTAACAGTAATGATTTCCCCGCAAAAATCCTGGTTGATATGGTTATTTAGCACCAGTGTGAGGAAACTGTGGTCCTCCAAATGTTGCTGGACTGCAACTCCCGTCGTTCATAACCTATGCTTGTTTAGGTATGATAGGCACTGAAGTCTTACAAGATCTGGAAGGCCACAGGTTCTTTGCCACCAGTTTATAGATCCCTGTTGCCAGAATGACAATCCCAGTCTTCCTGCTCCCACTAAAGCAGGGTGGGAATTCAGCCCTAAACACACCTCACTGAACTCAATGAAGCTTACTTCTGAATAGACACACAGAGGACTGCAGACCCTCCAAACCCAGATTTATAGAAGCCGTCCCATTTTCTGATTTGATCCCAGAATGTCCTTAGGAGTTACTGGAGAAATGTTGGAGCTTATTAGAGTTATGCGAGCCCTGGGCCAAGGAGATAACTATACAACTATACAACCTTTAGAAGACATCTAAAGGCAGCCCTGAATAGGGAAGTTTTTAAAATGTTTAATGCTTTATTATGTTTTTACATATGTTGGAAGCCACCCAGAGTGGCTCTGGCAACCCAGTCAGATGGGTGGGGTACTATTATTATTATTATTATTATTATTATTATTATTATTATTAAATAGGACATCCCTATTTTCATCGGAGAAATGTTGGAGGGTATGGGACTGCAATGACTGTCTATGAGAGCTATCAAAAGCTTGGTGCTCTTTGGATGTTTGAGACTACAGTTCCCATGCTGGCTGGGGCTGATGTCCAAAATACCTGGAGGGCATCAGGTTATTGAAGGCTGATCTTTGGTGCAGATGTGCCCTTAAGGTGCTGGTTTACATATACAGAGATTCTTGGGAAGAATATAATCCATTCCGATGTTGCCTTAAATTGGCAGGCCTTATTAGGATGCACTACTTTTTACAATGCACTATTTAAAGAGTCCCATCAATGTGAAAATACCACACACTGCAAAGACAACGTTCTGTCATTGTGTAGGGAAGAGTGTGTGGGAGTATCTTCCAAGCATAAGAGGAAGAATGGCAGCACAAAAGCCATAGTTACCACAGAACTGGCTGTCTAGATTGAAATTGTTTTAAAATTGTAAAATGAATGCAGTGGAACAGAGGCATCTGTTTGAGAGCCTATAATGGCTGGCCCAAGAAAATGCCAGGTCTCTGGACTTGAAGCAGAGTTTCAGGGAGGGGTTATGGAAAACAAATTTCAGGGACACTTAAAAGCCCATCTCAAACAACAGGTGGGGTTTTTGTCTGTTTTTAAAATCACTTTCAGAAATACAAATAACAGGAACATCAGATTATAAAACCCCTCTCTCTAAATTATTCTCTGGCTCAGATAAAAATCTGAGCCGCAGATGAATCCCCAGTTTCCCCCATTCCCCAGCAATTGCATTAGCCCATGTGTCCATGGAGGCACAGGTCAAATCTGTATGCAGGGCAGCTGTTTATCAGTTCCATCTGGTACGTAGGCTGAGACCCTATCTGCCTGCAGACTGTCTCACCAGAGTGGTACATGCTCTGGTTATCTCCCGCTTGGACTACTGCAATGTGCTCTACGTGGGGCTACCTTTGAAGGTGACCCGGAAACTACAACTAATCCAGAATGCGGCAGCTAGACTGGTGACTGGGAGCGGCTACCGAGACCATATAACACAGGTCTTGAAAGACCTACATTGGCTCCCAGTATGTTTCCGAGCACAATTCAAAGTGTTGGTGCTGACCTTTAAAGCCCTAAACGGCCTCGGTCCAGTATATCTGAAGGAGCGTCTCCTCCCCCATCGTTCTGCCCGGACACTGAGGTCCAGCTCCGAGGGCCTTCTGGCGGTTCCCTCACTGCGAGAGGCCAAGTTACAGGGAACCAGGCAGAGGGCCTTCTCGGTAGTGGCGCCCGCCCTGTGGAACGCCCTCCAATCAGATGTCAAAGCGATAAACATCTACCTGACATTCAGAAGACATCTGAAGGCAGCCCTGTTCAGGAAAATTTTTAATATGTGACATTTTAGTGTATCTTTCATCTTTGTTGGAAGCCGCCCAGAGTGGCTGGGCAGGGTACAAATAATAAATTATTATTATTATTATTATTATTATTATTATTATTATTATTATTCCCATGATCAAGGCTTTTATGTCCTGTGAGTTCCCTGGAAAGATGAGTTTATTGATAAGCCGCTCTGAGAACTGTAACTTTGTGAGGGGAATAGGGGTCTTCTAACAACTCTCAGCAGTATTAACAAACTACAGTTCCCAGGATTCTTTAGGAAAAGCCACAAATGTTTGAAGTAGTTCCTGTGTTTGCAAGGCATGTTGCATTGATAGAGCTATGCATTGAACAAGATGATCCTTACGGGGTCTGTTTCAGCTTCACAATTTTATGATTCCATTATCATCTGCCAGTTTCTTTCTTAAGAATGGGGAATGACACAGACAGACAAAATCAAATGATCCCTGAAGTGTTTTGAGGGAGGATAATAGGGGAAGCAATGTCACTGTATAAAGGATGTATATTAGATCAGTCTTCCACAACCTGGTGCCCTCCAGATGATTTACACTACAACTCCCATCAACTCCAGTCAGGTGCTGTTGGGAGTTTTAATCCAAAATATCAGGAGGGCACTAGGTTGGGAAAGCTGATCTAATATATACCCAGTTTAACTATGGAGTGCTTAGACAAATATTTCATCTTATCATTAAGTCATTAATTAAATTTATATCCCGCCTTTCCCCATAGAAGCTCAAGTTTGTGGGCAGAGTTTTCCTCCTCTCCGTTTTATCACCCACAACAACCCTGTGAGGTGGGTCAGGCTGAGAATGAGTGACTGGCCCAAGGGAGCTTCATGGCTGAGTTGGAGATTCAAACCTTTCTCTCCAAGGTCTTAGTCCAACACTCTAACCACTACATCACACTGTCTCTTATCTAACCAGAGTTGTTTCTTAGAATAAAGTAAAGCAATAACTCCCACAGCTTTTCTCCATAAACCTCCTATGAAGCCTGGGGCAGGGGGAAGAAATGTAGTTGCTTAAAGGGTCTTAATAATAAGAGCTTGCTGGATCAGGCCAATGGCCCTTCTAGTCTAGCATCCTGTTCCCACAGTGGCCAACCAGAAGCCTGTGAGAAACCCACAAGCAGGACCCAAGCACAAGAGAACGCCATTCTCCTGAGATTTCCAACGGCTGGTATTGTGGAGGCAGAGCATAGCCATCATGGTCTATGAGACTTGTTGTTGTTTAGTCATTTAGTCGTGTCCGACTCTTCGTGACCCCATGGTCACCAGGCACACCAGGCACTCCTGTCTTCCACTGTCTCCCGTAGTTTGGTCAAACTCATGCTGGTAGCTTCAAGAACACTGTCCAACCATCTCATCCTCTGTCGTGCCTTTCTCCTTGTGTCCTCCATCTTTCCCAACACCAGGGTCTTTTCCAGGGAGTCTTCTCTTCTCATGAGGTGGCCAAAGTATTGGAGCCTCAGCTTCATGATCTGTCCTTCTAGTGAGCACTCAGGGCTGATTTCCTTAAGAATGGAGAGGTTTGATCTTCTTGCAGTCCATGGGACTCTCAAGAGTCTCTTCCAACACCATAATTCAAAAGCATCGATTCTTCGGCGATCAGCCTTCTTTATGGTCCAGCTCTCACTTCCATACATCACTACTAGGAAAACCATAGCTTTAACTATACGGACTTTTGCTGGCAAGGTGATGTCTCTGCTTTTTAAGATGCTGTCTAGGTTTGTCATTGCTTTCCTCCCAAGAAACAGGCATCTTTTAATTTCGTGACTGCTGTCACCATCTGCAGTGATCATGAGTCTTAAGGGGAGAAAATGCAAGCTGTGCCAAATTCAAGTTTCTTTAACCAGAAGACTTGTTCCACAGCACAGTTTTGAAAGGATGGGAAGCCATCACCGCTACAGCTGACCCTCTTCAACTCCATTATTAACTCCCTGGAGCTGTCTCCATCCAGGAGCTGGCCCTGAACACATGCATAACGCAGTACACAAAGATGCCCAAAGCCTAATCCTTGTGTGAATGGGTTTCCTATGAGGTATCTGCGCAGTGGGTGGCCAGGCGGAGGCACAGTGACGCTGAGGGTGGCTGTCGAAGCGATGTGCCCAATAATCCACCATCGGCCTTCTCACAAACGGTGCTTAAGTGATCCAAAAAGGGGCCTTGGACATGGGCTTCCTCTGCAGAGCTCTGGCGAATGAAAAGGCCTTTTAATAATGCTCCAGTCAACTTCATTGTGGGTGCCGAAAAAGTATAATTGGAGCCTACATTTATTGGTGGTTATGTCATGCACCATTCAGCTACATGCCCACGAAGGGGGGATACAACGAGAGAGTTAAGGCTTCCCTCACCACTTGGAAGCCTGGAAAGAGACAATTAATGATCAAGGAACATCTCTGTTCGTGAATGGGGCCTTTACAAAAGAGAGTTCAGGGCTGAGGGACCTTTTTCCAGCCAGAAACCTGCATTCCCATCTACGCAACCTACTGAGGGCCGCATGCCAGTGGTGACCAGGGGCCAGAGGAAAAAGTGGGTGGAGCAGTGGATGTAATTTTTACTTTTGTGCAGCAGGCTACTTTCAGACCCTCCAAGTGTCCCTATTTTCCAGGGAGAGCCCTGGATTTACAGAAGCCGTCCCAGTTTCTGATTGGATCCCGGAATCTCCCATTTTTCCCTAGCACACCCCTATTTTTATCTAATAAATGTCGGAGGGTGTGGAGTTATGTGACCTCCAAGCCAACTGAACACCATCATTTCCTATTTTTCTTATGTAGCAATAGCTATCCTGATACGTTTGTAATTTGGTGATAATATTGTGATGGTTTGACCTCTGCACTCTGCAAGGATTTTCTTTCAAAACAACAACATTTCTATTCATTTTTCAAATATCAAACAATACGATATAACACAATAGAGAGGAAAAATAAAGGAGGGTGTTTCAATCAGTTCCAGTAAAATGATTACATAATCATAATCATATCTGCCTTTCAAATGTGTCCTGCCAAAGTTTTTCCATGGAAGTCCTATGGTCTATATCCATGTCCATTTGTGGCTGAATAAATTATAAAACTTGACCAAACAGCATTAAATTGTTTCCATGCTTTGATTTTTTTTCTTCAAGCTCAAAGCTGATTGGTTAATTTGTCCATGAGTGCCAAGTCCCAAAATTGCTGATGCCAGATCACCATAAGGTCAGTGTCCAAAGTTCTCAGGAATCGAGCTCCAGTGAGTTTTGCTGAGGTCACTGAATATGTTACTACATCCTTGCAACCCATATCTCAGTTGTTAGACTCAAAAACAGAGATGGGCAGTTTTTAGATGAGGTGGAATGACCTGGTTAGTTATTAATTATACCTCATGGAAAACAAGCAACCACAGATCTTAGGGAGGTTCACAACATAAAATCACAATATAAAAAACCCAAAATACATAATAAAATCAGAAACAAAGACAACCCTATAATCCTCTCTTCCACAACACATTTTAAAATTGCTGCCTGGTGCTGATGGAACTTGTAGTCCAAAAAATTTGGAGTGCTCCAGGCAAAGGCTGCTTTAGAATCATGTGACCAGAAGGCCCTCAGCCCCAACTTCCATTCTACCCAGAGTCAGATATTAATTCGCATAAGCCAGATCATTCTGTACATTATGATTAAATTAACACCAACCGTCTTGAGGACCGGAAGCTTATTTTTAAAAGTTTGGATTCTAAATAGTTTGCTGGATGGAACCACATTTCCCAAATATGGGAGCCATATTTGACCTCTAGCATGGACTAGAACAGAAACAAAATTCACACACACTCACCAATGTGGCATTTTTTAAAAACAGAAATTACAGCTGTTGCTTTTGAAGTCTCTTATGTACTAAGCTTGGATCCTAGATCCATAGGCAAGTAGGATCCAAGAATGCAACAACTGATTGGCCTGCAAGAAAAGACCAATCAGTCTCCAGAAGGAAAGCAGAATCAGCCAATCAGACGGGACTCATTGTGTAAATAATGTATATAAAAGACTGAGGTTTGGGGGGCAATTCAATCACTGTTTTACAAGCTGCAATAAAGAGCATGAAATCACTACAGGACTCCAAGTATATTTCAAAGTCTAAGGTTCTGAAAACTCAGAACACAATGCATAAATCTAAGTGTTATTAAATTTACCTGTCACACCTGGAAAGTTGTGCCCCTGGGCAAAAAAAAAAAGGTACCCCTTCCTTGAATTAGATAGTTTCATACCTTATTGTTCTCCACACCCCTTAATCCAACAGCAGCCACACATGAGGGATGTTGGGGTGGGAAGACTATGGAAATCTACATGTGAATTTCTGCAAGCAAATCTGCATTTTAAAATGCTGCTGTAGGTTTCCCCTCACTCCCATTTTCCTTTGTTTGCTTATCTCTGCCATTGATGAGCTGGTTTGTTTGTTTGTTGCGGCAAAATCATGGCGTATAAGATGAGATAACCTATGCAAAGTCTTCCAGCTAATGGGAGTTCTACTGTATTAACGCAACCATAGCATTTCTCTTTAGCAAAACCTGTTACAACTGAAGGATGTGGAGCATTACTAGCCATGGTTATATTGTGTGTGTGTGTGCGCGCGCGCACATTCTTGTGGGTTTCAGTCTCTGTCAATAAATTAGGGAATCCTAGCCTAAACCGAGATTAAACAGGGAAGGGGAACAGAGGCTTGGAGATAAGCCTTAACTCTGCAAGAAAGCTGTAGACTTACGGCATGCATCTTTGGTAGGCATATAGACAAGTGTGTATGCTGAGATCAAAAGCACTTCATGAGATGTGAGATCCATGAGATCCATGTCTCAGACCTAATAGCCAAGCAATGAAGGTGGACACATTGGAGAGGTGAAGCTAGAAAAATGACTGACCAATGAACTGAGAAATGCCTGCATAAACACTAAGCTCTGTCTCCAAACGCCAGATTTCTGTATGATTGTAACCACCAGTCTGACCAGGGAAGGTAGAGAATGTGCACCTCTGCCCTGCATGCTAAAGAGAGCGATCTTAAGGCATTTTTAAAGCATTTCGAAAGGATAGGAACTGGGGCTTGTAGCGACTCAGCCTGTATAGTGGGATAGCTTCAGCAAGTGCTTTGGTTAGGTCTGGACCTCATCCTCCTCAGAGGGAATTAAAAGTACTTTGTCTTTGTTTTCTCCCAGTCTTTGTTTTCAACCCAGCCCAAAGCTCTGGACAATCTGGGCAAGGGGACGCATAAAGATGTTAAAAAGCATTGGGGAGAGGATTGCGCCCTGCGGCACTCCACACACCGAGGAATGGTGCAACGACATCTCCCTCCCTAGCACCATCCTCTGTCCCCGACCAGAGATAAAAGAGCACAGCCATACATAGCACAGTGCACAAAAATGAATCTGCTAGGGTAAAGTGTACATGTCAAAATGGTTTCTTAGGTAAAAATGCATACAAAATGTGTACATTAGGCGAACTTTGCACTAAAATGCTGAGTAATGTTTGCGGTGATTTTTTAAAATTGCAAACTGTTGTGGAAATGTAGAGAATTGAACCTGAACTTGGGGAAAAAGAGAAACTGGGGGTGGGGGTATGAAATCGACATATTCACTCATCCCTACCCATCAAAGGTGCTGTCCTAGCCTATTCTATAAAACAAGGTGTGAACTGGTAACTAGTTAAAGAACAGGAAGCAAAGAGCAGGAATAAATGGACAGTTCTCCCAATAGAGAGATATAGAAAGTGGATTTCTTCACGGACCAGTGTCATGACCTGTGCTTTTTAATAATTGTGGTTGTTCATAAATGATATATAGTTAGGGGTGAGCATTGAGGTAGCCAAGTTTTCTGCTGATACCACAGCTGTAATTTCGCTTCCTTAAAAAAACAGAAACAGGGGGTGAGGAAGTCATGTGTCTTGATTATCAGTCTGAGAACTTCCTTTGTTCTCAAATAAACTCCGTGCTTACAAAATGTTCTCCCACTGTTTGCATTGAATTTCTGCCGTGTCTACAGATAAAAATGAGAGAAGCATCTTAGGTGCCTATCAGCCAAGCTAGGAACATAGGAAGCTTTATTATACTGAGTCGGACCCAGTTCTTCAAGGAAGTTGAAGCGAAAGGGGATTATGAGGAGCTCCAAAATTATCTGTCCAAGTTGGATGAACGGGAAGTAAAATGGCAAACGCTGTGGTGTACTGTTCCTTTACAGAGAACTGTAGGCAACGCTTGCAAGCACAGGCAAAAGTATTTAATTAGCCAGGTTGCTTATGCTCTTGCATAAGCTCTTCGAGTGTAAGATCAGTTCTTGCTCTGAGTGTACGTTCAGTTCTTCTGGGTCTATTAAATGCTAATGCTAATGCTTACAGAAGATTTGGATGCCTTCAAGTCTGTTTAACTGCACACCTAAGCAGCCAGTATTACAAATGCGATTCAATGTAAACAAGTGTAAAGTGATGCCTGTTGGGATAAAGAAATCCTAAATTTGCATATATGCTAATAGGGTCTGAACTGGGAGTAACTGACCAGGAATGGGCCCTTGGGATCATAGTGGATAGCTTGATGAAGATGTCAACTCAGTGTGTGAGACAGCTGTGAGAAAGGTGAATTCCACACTAGGGAGATTATTGGGAAAGGAATTGAAAGCCAAACTGCTAGTATCAATAACTTCTAATCATGATGGCTACATTCCTGCCTCCACTGTTGGGCCAGTTGAACGCCAGTTTGTACAATGATACACAACATGGAGAAAGTGGACACAGAAAAGTTTTTCTCCCTCTCTCATAACACTAGAACTTGTGGAGATGCATTAAAGCTGAATGTTGTGGGATTCGGGACAGATAAAATAAGGTCCTTCTTCACGCAGCACGTAGTTAAACTGTGGAACTTCTTCCCACAAGAGGCAGGGATGGCCACCAGCTTGGGTGGTTTTAAAAGAGGATTAGATAAATTCATGGAAGATAAGGCAGTTAATGGCTACCAGCCACAATGGCTGTGCTCTGCCTCCACAGTTGGAAGCACTAATGCTTCTGAATACCAGTTGCTGGAAGCCACAGAAGGGGAGAGTTGCTCTTGTGCGCCATTCCTGCTTGAGGGTTTCCGACAGACATCTGGTTGGCCACTGCGATATTTGGATACTGGAGCCAATGTGCCATTGGCCTGATCCAGCAGACTCTCCTTATGTTCTTATATTCTTTAGTTGTGGACTGGTGTGCAAAGAAACCCCAAACTCTATTATGCCCTGGCTTAATACAGTCAAATTTCTGAATGAACACCTGTTCAACCATCTCATGCCCCATGCATCTATGCTATTTGACCTTCCAACTCTGAGGTTTGTGGGATTGATCTTGTAGGTATCCCTTTGTTGTCCAAACACAGTCTTCTTTAATACTGAAGACTTCTTGACGCTAGGAAAAGTTCAAAGAGAAACTTAGTGGTGGGCATGTAATAGATGCCCTTTGCACTGGATTATACAATATAAACTGAATCTTTTGAGTGAAGGGAGGGGGCTCTTTTAATTGGCTCACATGACTTGACATACGACAGCCTACTAAGTTTACACCATTGACTTGGCAGCAAGGTCAGATGTTTTTAATCAGATCTGACTCTTAGTCACCTCCAAGTGACATCTGAGAGGCCCTAATACTTTGGAGCTAGTAATAACAACAAAGAATACGGGCGCAGGATGGTGGGCATCTGAGGCCAGCCTTGCTTTCATTTGTTGCTGTGTAAGGAGAGTGAGAAGCGCCGGTCAAATGGTGTCACCTTGGGAGGAAAGCACTTCTCTTGCCAAGAGAGGTCCAAAGGGAGAGTCTTGTAAAGTTCTCAAGGAAGACACGTCCTTTGGCCAATATCTCCAAGCACCCAGAAATCACTGTGCTTACAAAATGGTTCATGACTCCTTAACAGCCGGTGCATACTGACACTGACAGCTCCTCAACCCGAAAAACAAACTGGGTCACACTGAGAGGATAAATTCTCGTCCTCTGAATTGGTTTCACCTACATGGATTTTACAGCAGAGAGTTGATTTGCTTTACACATAAATCCAAATTCTGTATCAAGGTGATGCCAAGTACCCTTATTGTTTTGCTGTTTTGTTTTACTTAGGTTCATGTTTTTATCTTGTATTTTACTCTGTGAACCACCCTGAGATCTTATGATGAAGGGAAGTATATCAATCTAAGAAATTAAATACTGTAAATAAACAATTAAATAAATACTCTATCTTTCCTTGGTTTGCATTATTTGTTTCTGTTCTTGCTAATGAAAAGCAGGGTAAAAAAGCTATGTAGACCACCAGAATCCCAGCCCCTGGGAATGCCTACCCAGCCTCAAGCATCAAAATATTTTAGGCAGGCTCTGAGTGATTCCAAAAGCTGTGAGTTTGTGAATAGGGCTGATGCGGTTGTAGCTGCTTGAAGAAGGTTGCGGAGTCTCAGGCACGGAGTCTAAGTGTGGCTCTCTAGATCTCTCCATTAGGCTCCAGGCTATACCTGCTATTCAGCCACACCCCCTCTCCCCAGGCCACATCCCTCTGGCCTTGCCAAATGGAAATAAGATTCAACAGTCTGGCATATATTGAAGCAGCATCACATCGGGCAGCAAAATATCTTGGGTCAGTCCAGCACCCTGTTAACTAGGTGTGGGGGACCTTTGGCCCTCCAGATGTTGCGGAACTACAACGCCCATCAGTCCCAGGCGCCATGGCCAAGGGTCTGTGATGATGGGAATTGTAGTCCAGCAATATCCAGAGGAGGAAGGGTTCCCCAAAACTGCTATAAAACCCTCTGGAACTGGAGTTTAGTTCTTTTGCAGCCCTAAGCACAGAATGGTGCAGGAGACACCATAATTATCTCTTGCAAGTCACAGGACAACCTCCCCCCTTCATACAAACACAGCTCCCCCCCCCCCTTGATGCTAGGTTGCCGGACCAGCTTGGCAGCTTCGGAAGATAATAAACAAGACTTCCAACAGCACTTTCCATCTCCAAGGCAATAAACAAAACTGCCCCCCCTCATGTAATGAATGCTTGCAACACCACCCTGTGCTGCTATTATTATATCTGTGTCACCAAAGGGAGAAATGGTGTTCCAAAGTGAGGTGAGGAAACTTGCCCGAGGCCACAGGGGGTGGTGAAAACACCGTGGCAGAGGTGAGATGAGAACTCTGTCGTTCTCTCACGCCTACCTTCAGCAGCCAGCCTCGTTGAACAGCGGCTCCTTCATCTTTTGCCTACACCAGGAACATTAAGGATGGGTAGGGACAGATTTTGGGTTTTTTAAGCAGGGGCTTTCAAACCATACACAATTTTCCCTCTGGGGCAGAGGTGGGGAACCTCAGGCCTGGGGCCAAACATGGCTCTCCAGTCTTCTCTGTCTAGCTCTCAGGACTCTCCTGGGGCAACACTTCCTCTCCTCAGACCATGCCCTCGCTTGCCTTGCTTCCCAGTTCCTTGAGTATTTTCAACAGGCCAGAATGTGTCATTGAACTCCCAGGATGCCTCTTGCCTGGTTGGAGTGTACAGCCTACCTTGTAAAAGCAAAATTTACAACCTGACCACTTTTGTTTCTGGCCATGTCTGCCACTGGTGTGTGGCCCCCACATGGGAATGTGGCCCTGAGGTGGAAAAACCACACACACCCCATTCTAGAGCACCCAGTTCACTTCACCCAGCCACCCTGAGTGGCTATTTTACAATGCTGATTCAGGGCTTCTTTGCCAGGAAGACAGCTGATGAACAGCTCCAGATTATCAGCTGAAGGGAGCTCATGGCTGGGAAGCTCTCTGTGTTGATCACAGAAACATAGGAAGGTTTTAGCTTATCTAACCCAGTATTGCTCGCTCTGACTGGCAGCTACTCTTGGGGATCTCAGGTGAAGGTCTACTTTGTCACCTGCTTACTCAGACCCGAGGGCCACCTCTGACCCCCAAGTTACAACATGGGACCCACTTTCACATTTCCGCTTTTGATTTTTCCTTAATCAACGATAAGTTAAAAACCAGATGAAAAAGCAAGTTTCCTAAAAAATGTTTTTAGCAGGTACCGAAAAGAGTACAGTGAAGGCACATGCCTAATGTCCATAGGAAGGGTGTTCCCAAGTGTGGGTGCTGCCACACTAAAAAACAGATTTCTTACCAATGTGGAACAAGTACTATGTGGCCCCTGTAATGATGCCAGCTCTGCAGATCGAAGCTGTTGAGTGGCAAACAATGTGTGAAAACCTGTTTGAAATACGAAACTCCCGTCTGCAAACACCTGTAGTCCAGTACTGATATTGAAAGTCAGGGTTTACCTCCAAATATCCCCCACCCCTCCAAAACACTCACCATGTGTTCAAGAAGATTGGACTTCCCCTGACAGTCTCTCCCTTTCGAAGAGTTTGGGTATGTTTTACCTGCAGAAGAGACAATTATGAGGTGAGAGGATAGATATATCCATATACTGAAAGACTGTCCCATAAATGATAAAGAAGGCTGATCGCCGAAGAATTGATGCATTTGAATTCTGGTGCTGGAGGAGACTCTTGAGAGTCCCATGGACTGCAAGAAGATCAAACCTATCTATTCTGAAGGAAATCAGCCCTGAGTGGTCACTGGAAGGACAGATCCTGAAGCTGAGACTCTGATACTTTGGCCACCTCATGAGAAGAGAAGACTCCCTGGGAAAGACGCTGATGTTGGGAAAGATGGAGGACAAAAGGAGAAGGGGACAACAGAGGATGAGATGGTTGGATAGTGGCCTCGGTCCAGTATATCTGAAGGAGCGTCTCCTCCCCCATCGTTCTGCCCGGACACTGAGGTCCAGTTCCGAGGGCCTTCTGGCGGTTCCCTCACTGCGAGAGGCCAAGTTACAGGGAACCAGGCAGAGGGCCTTCTCGGTAGTGGCACCCGCCCTGTGGAATGCCCTCCCATCAGATGTCAAAACGATAAACAACTACCTGACATTCAGAAGACATCTGAAGGCAGCCCTGTTCAGGGAAGTTTTTAATATGTGACATTTTAGTGTATTTTTCATCTCTGTTGGAAGCCGCCCAGAGTGGCTGGGGAAACCTAGCCAGATGGGCGGGGTACAAATAATAAATTATTATTATTATTATTATTATTATTATTATTATTATTATTATTATTATTATTATAGTGTTCTCAAAACTACCAGCATGAGTTTGACCAAACTGCGGGAGGCAGTGGAAGACAGGAGTGCTTGGCGCCCTCTGGTCCATGGGGCCACGAAGAGTTGGACACGACTAAACGACTAAACAACAACAAAGTTGGTTTTCTGTTGCCCCATTGGACAAGATCCAAATTACAAGATGAAGGATTTAGACCAAACATTAGGAAATCAATAACATAACGTTGTTAATACAAATCTATGGCACGCCCATACTGTGTATGGTTCAGGGTCATCGTAGTTTTGGTCACCTGACTTCAAAAACAATATTGTAGAACTGGAAAAGGTTCAGAAATGGGCAACCAAAATGATCAAGGGGACAGAGCAACTCCCCGGGGAGGAAAGGTCACAGCGTTTGGGACTTTTTAATCTATGGGAAAAGCGAGCTATAGAAGGGGGATGTGACAGAGGTATATAAACTAAAGCATAGGATAGAGTAAGTGGCATGGGAATGGTGTTTGTCCCTTACTCATAAACTGGAGAAGATAGAGAAAACTTTTTCTCCACCTGTCATAGCATTAGAACTCATGGCCATCCCATGAGGCTGAATGGTGGGACATTCAGGACAGATAAAATAAAGTACTTGTTCATGCAGTGCATAGTTAAAACTGCGGAACTTGCTCTCACAAGAAGCATGATGGATAGCTTTTAAAAAGGCTTGGGCAAATTCATGGACGAAAAGGCTACCAATAGCTACCACCCATGATGGCTATGCTCTGCCTCCACAGTCAGAGGCAGAGATGCTTCTGAACACCAGTTGCTTGGAAGGTGGTGCAGTCTTCTTCACCAGAAGTTTTAAAGCAGAGGTTGGATCATGTATGCTGCAGCGTTGGATTTCATGCATTGTCAGGGAGCTGGATTAGACAACCTGTTGAGATCATGTCCGTGATTGTTCCGTTACTTGGGACTGGTTACCGTCTTAGGTCCCCCAAGGTGAGCAGCTGGGATGTAAGAGTTAAAGACAAAAACAGTGGAAAGGGCAAAAGATACATATCATCCCATAAAAATGTGACCACCCATGGCTGCTGGTGTCCGAGTCCTTCCTTTTAACAAGCACACCCCGTACTTTCATTAACCCGGGGCCAGCTTGAATAGCAGACTGTCTCTCTGAGTTCAGAGGGATTTTGTAAAAGCCGTTTCTCAATGTGAAGAGAAGGGGGGGTGGGAACAACCCAAAATATATATTAAAAAAAACCCATCCAGGCCACCTACTATGAGCTCCTCTTTCTCACTGGGACCTGTTTCTTTAGCAGAGCTCAAGCATAAATAAACTTGTTTACCACCATCCAAATGTTAATGATAATGAAGCCTTGTTTGTTTTGCCACAATGACAAGTAATTTGTGTGCTGTTGAACGAGAGGGAGGGAGAGAAAAAGAGAGAGAACGTATTTATGGTTTATAGTTTCCCATCAACTCCCTGAGCCAAGGCTCATGCTGTCACTGGACTCTTTTCCTTCTGGATGCCCTTTTGATGGCTTTCCAGGGAATAAATTCTGTAGCCTCACTTGATCTGGTGCCTCAAGAAGAGCAGTTGGTTGGTCACATGCAGCTGATCTGCATGTGCGTCGCTTGATGGCTGCAACATCAAGGGATGACTTGCATGTGTGGATAAGCCGGGGCAGATTTAGCCCATACTGCCATTTTGCCTCGCACCACTTTTATTTGGGAGTTCTCGCATTCAGCTGTTGCCACTCACAGCTTCAAAAGAGGGTTAGACAAATTCATGCAGGGAAGCTGGTAAAATGTGGACTAGACCATGTTAATGTGAGGTGGATTTGTAGCTGGTTGGCCGGCTGAACCAAAACTATGCTCAACCAAAAGGTTTCACATCATCCTGGAATAAATTAACCAGTGTGGTGCTGCAGGATTCAGTCCTAGGCCTGGCATTGTTCAACATATTTGGATGAAGCTCATATGCAAGGTTCTGCACTTAGGTAGGGATAAGCAGATGCACAAATATAGGATAGGGGAGACCTAGCTTGACAGCAGTACACATAAAAAGAGGATCAATGGGGTTTTAGTAGGCCACAAATTTAACATGAGTCAACAGTGTGAGGTGGCAGCAGCAAAAAAGAAAAAGCTAGTGCAATTCTAGGCAGCATCAAGAGAAATATAGATTCCAGATCAAGGGAAGTAATTTATTTCCCCTTGGCTAGACCCCACCTAGAGTCCTATGGCCAGTTCTGGGCACCACAGTTTAAGAAGGAAATTGACAATCTGGAACGTGCGCAGAGGAAGGTGACCAATATGACCTTGTGTGGAATGGTTGAGGGAGTTGGCTATCTTCAGCCTAGAGAATAAAATATTGAGAAGTGATATGATAACCATCTTGAAATATCTGAAGGGGTTACATAGACGATAGAGCAAGCTTGTTTTCTGTTGCTGTAGAGCAGTGATGGCCAAACTTGGCCCTCCAGCTGTTTCTGGACTACAACTCCCATCATCCCTAGCTAACAGGACCAGTGGTCAGGGATGATGGGAACTGTAGTCCCAAAACAGCTGGAGGGCCAAGTTTGGCCATCACTGCTCTACAGCAACAGAAAACAAGCTTGCTTGGATAGGGCCTGAAGCAATAGATTCAAATTACAAGAAAGGAGATTCCGGCAAAACATTTGACAGAGGAACAGACTATTTTGGAAGGTAGTGGACTCTCCTTCATGGAAGGCTTTTAAACAGAGGTTGGATGGCCAGCTGTGAATCCTCCATTGCAGGGGGCTGAACTAGAAGACTGATGTGGTCTCTTCCAAGCCTACAATTCTAGGATGCTCAGATTCTCCTGTTATTCCATCAGGGTTGTATGGAAACATCCATCCCCAGCGAGAACATCTTTTCGACTAAAGTATCAACAAGTATACGTGGTCACAACATCTAGATTTGCTGTGATGTGGCCGATATGTATTTTGTAAACACTTCTCATTAATATATAAATAAACAGCCACCAAATAGCATGAAAGGCACCCAGCCTTCCCTTTCTGCATCACTACATTATGGGTTATTTCCTCAGCTATAGGCAATCTTCATACACTTTTATCCCTTTTGTCTATTCCCAAACGCTGTTTGGGCAATGGATAGTATTGCTGCAGCAAGCAGAAATATCAATCTCTTGTTTTAAGGAGTGCAGTTTTGAAAGGTGCGTTTCAGTTCACATATTGTTGTGGGAAGTGCAAAGTAGGTAATTTCACACTATAATGTGAACTGAACCAAATTTCTCTCTCTTCCCTACCCTGGCGATATTCAGTGGGATATTGTTCCAGAACTCTGATGTTCCATTCTGATATAATTCCTAATACCTATCCCCTTGTCTGGTTCACTTTTAAATATGTGTATGCATTTAATGAGCCCTGGAATCATCCCCCCACCTGAGTGGCAATGCATCAGGTTGTTTGTTGTTGTTGTTGCTGCTGCTGCTGGGCATTATTTATTGCATTTATATACGACCTTTTTCTCCAAGAAGCCCAAGGTGGTGTGCCTGATTCTCCCCCTCCTCATTTAATCCCCACAACAAGCCCTTGAGGTAGGTTAGACTGGTGGCAATGACTGGCCCAAGATCCCACTGGGTTGAACTTCACTGCATGTAATGCTTTGAAGGAAAATGTAATGAAAATGATATATAGATGGTACATGACCCCAGTTAAACTTGCTAAGATATACCATTTGTCTGATAATAAATGTTGGAAATGTAAAGAAAATGAAGGAACATTCTTTCACCTCTGGTGGACCTGCCCTAGGGTGAAGGCCTTCTGGGAAATGATATATAATGAGCTGAAAAAGGTATTTAAGTATACCTTTACTAAGAAACCAGAGGCCTTCCTTTTGGGCATGGTCGGCCAGAAGGTGCTAAAGAGGGACCGAACATTTTTCATGTACGCAACAACGGCAGCAAGGATACTTATCGCTAAGAATTGGAAAACTCAAGATCTACCCACGCTGGAAGAATGGCAGATGCAACTGATGGACTATATGGAACTAGCTGAGATGACTGGCAGAATCCGAGACCTGGGAGAGGAGAGGGTCGAAGAAGATTGGAAGAAATTCAAGACTTATTTAAAAAAACATTGTAATTTGGTTGAATGTTAAGAAAGGATGTTAGATCATAAATAATTGCGCACCACTAAATTAGATAATTAAAAGGATATAAAAGTTTGAGGAAAACTTATAAATCTATTGGAGAACTAACAGATTATATTTAAATGAACCTGACACAAGACTGTAAACAAGATGATAAATTGCGGGCAAGAATTGACAACGATGCAAATGGGAGCGGGAGGTGTAAGGGAGTCCAAAGATGTTAAGAAAGTATGTTATGATATATGTTATTCTGTTTCTTTATTTTTGCATTTTTATTCAAAAATCTTAATAAAATATTTATATATAAAAAAAAAGACTGGCCCAAGATCACCCACTGAGCTTCATGGCTGAATGTAATTTTGAACCTTGGTCTCCTAGGACATAATGAGAAATGGTGCTTAATGGCATTTTAATCTTTCTTTCTTTGGAGGCGTGATCGCGGAGTGGGGTCCGGAGGGAGCACACTCCCCACCCACAGACAGCCACAGTCTGCCTGCACACGTGACCTTGGGGTGCAGGGCACCCCCCCCAGACAAGCCACAGCTGTCTGAACATTGTTGCCTCTGTCTAACCCTTTGCGGTCTCAGTAGTCTGCGGTGTCCTGTCTGTAACCTTTGTCTCTGAGACCTTTTGTCTCCTTCGTCATACACTGTGCAAGGGGAAAATGATGCGGTGGAAACAGGTGCCAAAATAACTTTGTACCACCCCACTATCTCGGGACCGGAAGATGTGTGAAGGTCACAGCCCAAAATGTATCTGCCTGGTTTGCATATTTGTGTCAATAAAAGGAGGCTCCACAGGGCTGGCCGGCAGCTCGCTTTCAGCTCACCTGTGCGCAGCTCACCTGCATTATCAACTCCTGCCTCATGTCTATCACTTCATCTCTTTCTTTCTTTCTTTCTTTCTTTCTTTCTTTCTTTCTTTCTTTCTTAGAAGACTTGAGGAGTGAAGGTGATGGGTGGACAGTTGTATATTAATCTTGTGGTGATGGTGGGGAACTTATGGGAAATCATATTAGGTAGGGGGAAAATAACTGCATTCCAGATGCAAGACACAACACCTACAAGTCTGAGGGGGGGGGGAGAGAGAAGAATCTGCAAGTTTTTGTTTCTGTGAAGGAGGGGAGAACAGGAAAGCTGCATTAGAGAGGAAGGATGATGAAGGGAAGTGTTTGACACATGAGCATCTCTTGAGCCCTGTTGCAACATCAAACAAAAAGCCAGCTGGCTTCTGCGTTGTTTTGACTGGTTAGACCAAGTTGTTCCAGAAGTGTGCAAGAACATGGACCTTGTAATATTGCAGGAACTTCTCAGAATGTGGTGTATTTTCAGGAAAAGAACAAAGATATATGGGCTTTAGATTGCTGTGGGCACATCAGGGGCTGTAATTTCCATGGAGTGCCTTGGATGAAAGTGAGCACTCTTCAGCAAAAAGCAATTGATAGCAATGGTCATTCAGTGGAGACTTTAAAACAGGGTTAACTAAATGTTCACAAAGGGAGCGGTTTGTTGCATTAGCAAATATAAGGGCCGTCTTCAAGCAATACATTTGAAGCACTGTGATACTACTTTAAACAGTCATGGCTTCCCCCAAAGAATTCTGGGAATTGTAGTTTGTTCAGGGTGCTAAGAATAGTCAGGAGACTCCTATTCCAAGAGAGGCAATCAAATGAAAGTGTCTCTCCACAAGCTTCTATAAGACAATGGTGTCAATAAAAGGATTCCATGTTGAATAGAATTTTTGAGTACTTCCGTCCCCTGACTGATATTCCTTTTGTGAAATGGTTAATTTGTCCAGAAGCACAAAGTCCCATACTTGCAAAATCTAGGCTTCAAAAAGATGTGCATTTAAAGTTTTCTATTTCCCCCCTCAGTCACTAATCTAGCTGTAGTTAATAAATGAAGGAGTTTTTAGTAGTTATATTAATAACTTCTTTAAGTTCTTTAGTAGTTATGTTAATCTGAGGAGTAAAATAAGATAGGCTAATTTTGGGTCTGGTTGTAGCAATTGTCCCATGATTTGATTAACTGTTTGAAAAAAAAATTACTAAAAGGGAATTATTTGGGGGCACAATTTTCCAGGATAAGTGGACTGCAAATGGATTTTTTTCTGGAATCAAATAACATAGAAACGAGCACAAGACATGCACTAAATTCCATTTGTTTTCTGGAAGATTCTTTTATGTCATGTGAAAGTTCAGATATAATGCAGAATTAACAGTTCGGGAAACATCTGGGAAATGGAATAAACAGCTGTGTGGATACTGCTCTGGTCCACACCCAAAACTCAAACCACTACACAACACCACATTGCTACTAGTGAAGCAACGGCTTCAGGAGAAGCAGGAAATCAAGCCAGCGGAAAAGAAAGTTCTAGTAATTTGGAAGTGTCCCTTTCAGGAAAAGCTCAGAGCAGGCACCCAAGAATTCAGTCTCAGCCTATTTGAACAGAGCATGCTCAACTCAACCAGAAGGATGGGGACGGTGGAAGTCAAACTTCTAAATGATAAACAGAGCCTTGCGTCATAATGAAGGCTTGCCTTTCAATTTGGGAGCCGGGGCTAGATATTACGTGCGCAAGTGAGGAAATAAACAGCACAGATACATTATGAGCAATGAACATAAAAACCACATGTCATGGGCCCCGATTGATATCGATAGCAGCAGCGTAATGCAATTTAATTGGGGGGGGCATTATTATAGATTAAGTTATGGGAACTCTGGAGTCAACTGCAGTTAGGATAATGAAGATGAAAAGGTAAGAGAAGAAGGAAAGCCTGGATGCTGAATCAGGCCAAAGGCCCATCGAGTCCAACATCCTGTCTTCACAGTAGCCAACTGATGCCCCAGTGTAAGCAGAACCAGAGCACAACAACACTTTTCCCTCCTGTGATTTCCGGCAACTGGTATTCAGAGGCACACAGCCTCTGAAAGTGGAGGCAGAACGTAGTCATCATGGCTAGTAGCTATCGATAGTTTTATCCTCCATGAATTTGTATAATCCTCTTTTAAAAGCATCCAATATGGTGGCCATCACTACTTCCTGTGGAAGTAAGTTCCACTGCTTAACTATGCCCTGTGTGATGTAGCATTTTCTTTTGCAATGACTATGTGGGAGACAACATTGCTGTTGATGCTTCCGCACTTGATGCTCTAAGCTATCTCAGGACAGGCTTTCCTCTAGCAGTTTTCACATTTTTAAAGTCTTTTGTTGAGTACCGCCCCCTCCTCCCTCCCCCGGGGATGCTAGAAGAATGCTAGCACAGTGTTTCCCAACCTTGTGCCTCCAGCTGTTTTTGAACTACAACTCCCATCATCCCTGACTAGCAAGACCAGTGGCAAGGGATGATGGGAATTGTAGTCCAAAAACAGCTGGAGGCACAAGGTTGGGAAACACTGCTAGAAGAATGAATTCCTGTACAAAACATCCTCATCAACTCCCATCTCGGCTGTGGCTGATGTAGTCCAAAAGATCTGGAGGGTGCCAGATTGTGGAAGGCTGGTTTGAATGTTATCAAAATATGCCATTAAAATGCATATTGTGTAAATTTGGTCTAATCTTTCACTCTTGATTGGTAATGCATTTCTTCTCTCTCTCTCTCTTTGTTGATGTGTATCCTCAAATAATTTTTGAGGATAATATAGTGAGATGTGGATCACTGGAAGCTGTTTTGCACTGAGTCAGACCAGGACAGCTCAGTCAGTTGAACACGAGATTCTTAATTTCAGGGTCATGGGTTCGAGCCCTACTTTCCTGCATTGTGGGGGTTGGACTAGATGACCCTTTTTGTTCCTTCCAACTCTACAAAGTCTATGATTCTGTGATTCTTTGGTCCATCTAGCACAGTACAGTCTACACTGGCCGGCAGCAGCTCTCCAAGGTTTCAAGAAGTGAGACTCTCCCTGCTCTATCTTTCCCATCATCTCCCTTTCGAATTTCAGGCAATAGTGGGGAGGTGGAGAAGAACGGGGAGAACCATGCCAGGGGTCAGAGAGGTTATATCCACAACCAGTTTTGGAGCTGGTTGTGTAAGCTAGACTTGCTGAAATCCCCTCTTCTGCACAACTACTAAAAGGCACAAGGTCTCTGTCCTCTCTTTTTAAAAGTATTTATTTATTAGTGCATTGCCACACACACACACGTTCCAAGGCGATGCACGAAATGCAATAAAAGCAGCTAAAAACATTGCTTTAAAAAACACAGAAAGTAACAGCACAAAAAAAATTAAAATGATACCAAGTAGAGACCATGTCTTCAATTGTTTCTGAAAAGGGTCTATATACCATCTCAACAGGAATGCTATTCCGAAGAAAGGGCCAGCCACCAAGTTATTGTGGAGTCAGCTTCTGACTTTGGAATTTGCAGGAGAGACTCTGCCACAGACTGCAGCCATCTACTAGGAGTACAGTCATACTTCAGGTTGAAGTTGCTTCAGGTTGAGTGCTTTCAGGTTGCGCTCCGTGGCGACCAGGAAGTAATGGAACGCGTTACTTCCAGGTTTTGTCGCTCGCGCATGCGCAGACAGTAAAAATGACATCACGCGCATGCGCGGAAGCGGTGAATCGTGCACGCGCAGACGTGGGTTGCATTCTCTTCAGGATGCGAACAGGGCTCTGGAATGGACCCCGTTCGTATCCAGAGGTACCACTGTATATGGGATAAGGTCATGCCTCAAGTCCTGAGCTGTATAGGGTCTTATATGTTTGTACCAAAACACTGAACTTGGCCAGGTAGCGGATTGGTAGCCAGTGCAAATCCTGCCAACGAGGTGTTAGAGGCTAGTGGTAGCTTGCCCCCACAAGAAACTGTGTTCTGCAACAGCTGCAGTCGTCAAACCAACCTTAAGGGTAGCCCCACATTGAGGGCATTACAGCTATCCAACCATGAGGCTACCAACACAAGGACAACTGCAGCCACGCTATCCCAATCCAAGGTAGCTGTCCAACTAGCCATGGCTGGTGGAAGACTATCCTAGGACACCTGTGCCTCTGGTAACAGCTGGCTCCTTTGTGCCTTTGCACATGTCTTGCCTCTGACTACCCTATGTCTCATCCATTTTGTATCCTGCATCGGCAACCTTCACACCAACTCGTCGGGAGTGTCAGGGAGGCTGAAAGGTGTGCTCTTCAACGTTGTGCCTGAAAAACTTACTCATCAGTGTCAAGTGCGTGACTAGCAAGAATTCAGGTGTGTTTTCAAGCATTTAAAAATAATTCAGAGTCCTCCTTTACCCTTTTTTAATTGGGGACTTAGGAAAGGGGCTGTGTCAGCCAAGCAGTGCCATCTCTTGGTTAAAAGAGGAGTTGCTCGAGCATTATGGGGGTTGAGGAAACAGGATTCTGCTGGTTTAAACAATTAGCGTTTTTGCTTGCTATTTTCTTCAGGGTCCAATCAGTTACTACAGAGAATGCTGCCAAGCTACACTTGCTGAAGTGCTCTCTTCTACTAAAGATGAAATATAACGCAGTCCTCTTTCTCAGCTGGCCACCCTAGTTAAGACCCAGGATACATTCTGACTTTGGGAATACAGTTGTACCTTGGAAGCCAAACGGAATCCGTTCCAGAAGTCCGTTCGACTTCCAAAACGTTTGGAAACTGAAGCGCGGCTTCTGATTGGCTGCAGGCAGGTCCTGCAGCCAATCGGAAGCTGCAGAAGCTCCGTTGGACGTTCGGCTTCCAAAAATAGTTTGCAAACTGGTACAATCACTTCCGGGTTTATGGCGATTGGGAGCCAAAACGTTCAACTTTGCAAGGTATTCAGGATCCAAGGTACAACTGTATTGCATTAAGTTTCCTGATTATAACACTAGCACTTCCATCCCATTTTTAAACATTCCTTTCACACTACAGCACCTGCCATGCGGGTTTTTTTGACCAACAACTGGCATTCTGCACTCAGTTTCATTCACGCTAGCGGGCATGGTGTGATATAGTGACATTATTGGACAACATTCCTACTCTGCCACCCTTTCCACATATGTGGGGCTTCTGTCCCCTCTTAATTTCCCATGTAAACAGCTGGAAGGACCTGTATTGCTGACCCAAATTTAGTCACTTTACTCCTGCAATTATCCGGTTTAATGGGATTGCAGACGGGTTTTTTGGTTTGTTTTAAATAGCACAGATATGAGCCCTAAACATGCACTATATTCCATTAGTTTTCTGCAAGTGGCTTGTGCATCATGTAAAAGCTCAAACACAACATGGAAATTAACAGTTGTGTGAACGCAGCCCTAGTTTGCAGTGACGTTTCTGTCTTTCATATGAAGGCTGGCAAAGCGCTGTTGATGCATCTCCTGGGGGAGCAGTGCGCAAGCGCTGGCAAAGCCCCAACCTGCTGCGTTGCTTGTATTGCATTTCCTGGTTCTGTTGCCAGGGTCTTAGCTATATTCAAAAGCGTTTTATATGCATTATAACTGTGACACCAGATGGCGCTGTGGAGTCCTATCTTTTGTCAACGAGATTTCCCTTTATGAAGTTTACAAAACGTTTCACTGAAAAGCTTTTTTGATGTGTCTATATCCAGCCCAGCACTATACCAGTGACTGTAACATCAGCAGCTGCAAACTATTGTGGGCAACAGACATATGCATACATACACACTGCAGCTGGAGAGCCAATGTGGTGTAGTGGTTCGGGTGTTGGACTATGACCTTGGGAGACCAGGGTTCAAACCCCCACTTGGCCACGAAGCTCATTGGGTGGCCTTGGGCCAGTCACTGCCTCTCAACCTAACCTACATCACAGGGTTGTTATGAGGACAAAACAGGGAGGGGGAGAACCATGAAAGGTGGGATAGATTTGTAAAAATAAATAAATAACATTCATAAATATGCCAACCTATTCCATTGGCATTGCTGCCTATTCAATTCTAAAAATATTTCATGTTCAGAATGCAGATATCCTATTTAAATCCCATATTGTTAGAAACTAGACTTGTTATAACTCAGTTTTGGAAAGACTTGGTAGAGGCAACCTTCTTGAACTGGCCTGACAGAGTTTGGAAATTGGCCCTAATAGAGGAATTGAGCAACAAAATGTGATTAGCTAAAGACTCATTTACCTTTGACTGGAACTGTTTTATTTATTACATTAATGAGAAAAACAATGCCTGAACTTTTGCAGGCATCCAGACTACATATTTTGGTTACTCAAAGTTAATTCATATTCTACTAATGAACTGTGTATTCTCATGCTGTATTTTCACTGTATACCTTAAATCTTTCCCGTCACCTAAGGGGTGTGTGCTATTTTTAAAAATACATCAATAAAGTTATTGGTGTATTTAAAAAACTGCAACCCCTTCAACTGGCTACAGTTGATGGGCACCGTTGTGGACCAAAACATCTGGAGGGTACCAGGTTAATAAATAATTCTGAAGCCTTTTAAATATGCCTTGATCTTTACGGTCCTCCCAGAATTCAGAGTTGGGGAGCCATACACAAGCTTTTTGCAACACCCTGCGAAGCCCACATGAAAGGCTTGAGGGGCAGTGTAAGCCCTTCTGTCATGAACCTGGTAGAGGAATGTGAAATTTTACACACCGCAGCGAAACATTCCACATGGCACCTGCTAAGCTTTTTTGAAGCTGCCCTGTTCAAGCAAGCAAGATATGTAAGTCTACGTAACAAGACTGCTGATAGCTGAAAGCATTCTGTTCACCTTGGACCGCCATCTCTAAATCCAGCTTTGCAAGAGACTTCTAATGGAAAATGTCCTTGTTTTTTTGCAAAGGGCTCCTCAGCTGTTATCCCCTCATGTTGAAAGCAAATTCTAAGGCATACGCAAGGCTCCAGGAGACTTTACCACAACTGACTACTTTGTATGCTTTTAATTTTGTTTTAAATGCATTTGCTGTTCCTGTGTTTGTAACTGCTTTTAAGTATCTTTAATATAAATTGCCTAGAGATGGTGGTTTAGATGGTGATTAATAAATCAAGGATGATGAGAGTAATACTTAAGCATTAGATTAATTGGGGGGGGGAATTGCTTATAAACTTTGTTTGGGACAGGAAGAAACACAGGATTACATGAAATACTGTCAAACTGTCACTGGAAAAAATGGTGGCCACATATAAAGAAATATTACGAAGCAGTCAGTTTCACCCAGATATAGAGTTATTCGCGAAGCAACAAAATGTGTTAATGGAACTTGAAACTGTATTGCGGCACTGCAACAGGTTTGATACGGAAATATTCAAAACAAACCTATGAACTAAAAATCAATGTCTGCAATAGGTAAAAAGGAGATTTAAGTTCAGGGCTGTCTCTGATTATAGCTACTTGCTACAGTCAGGAACTAAAAGAAAAAAATGCCATTAGATGATCAACAGATTAGGAAGAATACTGAAGTAAGATAAGTATTGAAAGGTATTCTAAAATCTTAGGAAGAAATAAGTCATAAAAAGGGGCAACAACACCCTACCAACTATGTTTCATTATTAGGCATATCATTAACTGTGGAAATAAGATCCATTCAGAAATATAACGGAATTTGAAATCTTAATGATTAAAAAAAAAGAAGCTTCTTAGTAAAATATATAGCATTATCAGCCTGATATCTAGAATTGCTTCGGAACTCATTAAAAAAAAACCCAGTGCTTTGACACCAGTATTTAAAATCAATGCAATTTTGAAAGATTCAGTCCCCCATCTTGATTCAAAATGGCACCCAATTGTATCCAAACATAGATAAAAACCTGCTTCTTGATTTCAAGAACCATCCCACAAAACATGGTTGAAATATGCAAATGCATTGTGCACAAACAACTTTCCAAAATACATAGTATTTTGCCTTATTATTATTATTATTATTATTATTATTATTATTATTAAATTTTTATACCACCCCTATACCCTTAGATTTCAGGGCAGTTTACAACATAAAAAAATCATATCAATGTAAATGGGACAAAGAACTGAGAGAGAACATTCCAGAAGCGGTAGGGAAATGGAAACAGCAACATGTCCCACTGGAGACTTGGCTCACAAATTTAAAAGAATTTCTTTTTATTTAAAAAAACAACAACACAATTTAGTCATATGGCAGAATGGTAGAATTAACATGTGATGGGGCTGCAAAGCATCCAGTGCTTACACGCTTCAAATTTCTTGATCATATCTCAAAACAATTATATTTTGGAATACTAAACATGAACTTAAACTTACAATGGGCTACGAGTTCCTGGCACAACCACTTATAATTTTATCTGGATATGTTAAGGTTTAGTTTCACCAGCAGATATGGAATCGATAATACAACCATTAAAAGCTGCTTGTGTAGAAATGAACTGTATTGGGGGGGGATGATTATTCCTATCTTGGAAGACTGCATAATAAGAGTGTGGAAGCTGCCTCATATAGTAAAATGGATAAATGATTTAAGTTGAGTAAGAGAAGGTAGACAACCTGATTGTTCATTGAAAACTATACCGGTGTAATAAGACACAAGAATAAACTGGTGACCACATATACTGCTGGATACAATCTAAGGAAGTTTTAAAGATGTTTAAATATGTTTTTGTTGTTCTATCACTTGTTGTTTGCTGCTATGGGCTCCTTTGGGAGGAAGGGTGGGATATATATATATAGAGAGAGAGAGAGAGGGAGGGAGAAAGAGAGAGATAATTTATCATACTTATTTTTTAAAATAAATATGTATTCAAAGGAGAAAGAAAATTCTAATTCATGTCCTAAACCTAAAAACCTCACTGCAAATATGAACCCTGAAGATAACTGTTGTTCATTAATTTGCACCAAGTTAACGTTATGCCTCTCTTTACTACAGATGAAATATGTTCAAAAGTCTGTTGTCCTTCTTCCTAAAAGTCCCCTCTCCAGACTACCTTTGGGTACTACTAAACCTTCCAGATGGTTATGTAATAAAAGCCAGATCGAAAAAATACAATGAATACAATACACCATCTAGAGGTGGGCAGAGAATTTGCAGGCAATTAAAATAACAATAATTGGGGGGGGGGGGGACTGTGGCAGATACACACATCCCAAAGCAAGAAGTTGAAGCTAGAGGGAAATCTTGCACAGAAAGTAAGAACAAGTATTTCTTGAAAGAGCAAACTATAAAGGAATACAGCTATTAACTGAATCTCTTTGCTCTTATTTTTCTGAGGTTGATGAATGGTGCACCCACAAAGGGAATAAGATTCCCAATGTTGTTTTAGCCAAATATATAGCTTTCTAGGTTTGACAGTCAATCAGCATCTCAGGGGGGCTCAGTCCTATGCCATTCTGCATTTCCGGTCTGATGTCCTCTTATTACTCAGGTGCTTTCTCCTGCACAAGTCAAGGCTCTTTCATCTCACCCCTCACTCAGTTTCAGCAGAGACACAGAAGTCCTTAGCTGCACAAGTTTTCCATGCACAGCTGGTCACGTTTAAAGCCACTTTCTATGTATAATACCAGGTAATAATACCAGGTAATAAATAATACCAGGTATGGGGAACCAACGGCCCTCCAGATGTTGCCGAAATACAACTACTATCGGCCCCAGCCAGCATGGCCAGGGTTGATGGAAGCTGTGGTCCAATGATATCTGATATCTAGAGGGCCAAAGCTCCCCCACACCGGGTGTACAGCCTTTCACATAAAATATGTGCCACAGCCGCTCTTGAAGCAAAGAGCCATAAGCTATGCTGGTTGCACTGTAAGTAGTATAACCAGCTTTAGACATGCTTCCACGCATGTGGGAGCCTGGAGGGAGAAACTGCAATTCATATATCCTCTCCTAACTATTAAAACCCAAGGGGATGCAGGTGGCGCTGTAGGTTAAACCACAGAGCCTAGGACTTGCCGATCAGAAGGTCGGCGGTTTGAATCCCTGCGACGGGGTGAGCTCCCGTTGCTCAGTCCCTTCTCCTGCCAGCCTAGCAGTTCGAAAGCACATCGAAAGTGCAAGTAGATAAATAGGTACCGCTCCAGCGGGAAGGTAAACAGCGTTTCCGTGCACTGCTCTGGTTTGCCAGAAGCGGCTTAGTCATGCTGGCCACATAACCCGGAAGCTGTATGCCGGCTCCCTCGGCCAATAAAGCGAGATGAGCGCTGCAACCCCAGAGTCGGCCACGACTGGACCTAATGGTTAGGGGTCCCTTTAACTTTACCTTTAACTATAATAATAACAATAATAACAATAATAATAATATTATCTTTATTGTCATTGCCCCCTCTCGGGGACCACAAACACCTTCATTAAACATTAAACATCATTAAACATTAAACATAAAACCCACCCAACACCTTCATTAAACATCTTTTTGGTGAATGCCGAAGACATACCTCTTGCCCTTTGTTTCCTGAGATGTATTTCTGGGTGGCCATCCTATTCCTGTGAATGGAACCTGTGGGTATAGGGTGGGTAACAATTTTAACGATAACGAATAACAATAATCCAAACACTGGTCCAGGACCTGTATGATCATCCCCAATTCAGATGTTACAGAGGAACTGTTGGGCATCTATTCCGCAGGTGGTTTTAAGAAGGGCACTGCTTTTTACGGGTCTGAAGGCAATAAGCACATTTATGGGTGAGGATTACCAATTTATTAATGCACAGTAACCGTAAACATAACAAGGCACATATACGTCTAATCGAACGGACACATAAAGCTTATTACGGCATAGCTAAGGAAATATTAAAAAACCCAACTAGCAAAGCTAACACCCCTTCTGTTGTTGCCAATGAAACCTAAATGAATGGCAGTGGGTGGACCCTGGAATTGGATGGGGGGCAGCACCATTCCAGATTGGTCTCATGCCGGGTTCCCAACAGTGGTGCCTTCATATATATCCTGTTGCCTTATACTTGGGGAGGGCTGTCCAGGGCCTGGGTCCGGCCCTCCAGATGTTTGGGTCTACCATTCCCATCATCCCTGACCACTGGTCCTGTTAGCTAGGGATGATGGGAATTGTAGTCCAAAACATCTGGCGGGCCTGCCCTATGTCATGGACTGGCTGGATGCAGAGGAATGGTGGGAGGAACCAGCTTGGGGACCATCAAGGGAAGAAGACTCAGAGCCCGGGGAGTGGTAGTGGGATGAAGACGAGTGGTCAGAGGGAGAAGACCAGGAAGAGGAGGTGTCGGAAGCTGTAGAGGTAACAAGGCTTTGTGAGCTGGGAGAGTCTGTGGCAGAGAGAAGTCAAGAATCAGAAGCTGAAACTGGCAAGTGGGAGGTCAAGAGGCAGAGATGAGTCAGGCTAGTGAAGAGGCACAGGTGCCCTCCCTCCTGCTGCTACAAGCTCCCCTCTTGTCTCCCAGAACCAGGAGTGGCATGAAAAGGGTGGGGGAGAGCTTGGCTGAATACAGGTGCAGTCTCTGATTGCTTGGGGAAAGCCCTGGAGAGAAGCAGATATAGGCAGTTGTGGGGAGCAAGGATCTTTAGTCACTGCAACTGATCTCCTGGAGGAAGACTCACAGAGTGTGCTCATTAGGCCTGGTGTGCTCATTAGGCTTGACACTCAGCCAAGTCTGTGGGTATTGTGTTTTTGCTAATAAAGTGTTAACTCCAACTGTGTGATTACTGACGGGCAAGTTCTGTGACACCCTAACATTGCTTGTGCATTCCTGGAGGAAAGGGAATTCTATAGCAAATGGCTTTGAACTATAAGCAAATGAGTGAGCCAACCTTTTGGCTAATCTGTGAAAGATAACCAGTCAGGAAGTTCCAGCCTTTTCTCCTCCAAGTTAGGGCATTATTTCCCATACTTTACAAGCCATGTGACTTTCTGCGATTAGCTACTGGATAAATGCTGAATATTCAGATTCATATTGACTCCTATAATCATGGGTTATAGTTATTAAGCAAGCCTGGTTGGAAGTATCAAAGGCAAAATTGATGACATTGCACTGTGTCTTTGTAATACAATTCTCTTCTGTGATTTTTACTCATGAAATCATAGAACTGTAGGGTTGAAAGGGATTCTAAGGGCTATCAAGTCCAACTCTTTGCAACACAGGAATCCTATAAATTTGACATGATAGTATTATCATGGCATCTAGCTTGAGCATACCTTGCTCCAAATCTCCAGACAAAAAATAAGCCAGAGATGAAAGTGGGCAATGCAACCAATCTGATTCTTGCCTTTATACCATAGGTGGAGAACTTCTGGCCCACAGGCCTGGCATGGGTTCCAATTTGGCCTGCAAAGTGATTATCCCAAAACCACAACCACATCATGTGTTGCACCACATCATCAGGCAAGGGGCAAGCACAGACATAAAAGAGGTTTGTTGTCTGTCCTGATCAACTAACTGGGGTAAAAGCAGGCCAGGTGAAGTCTCGTTTGGCACTAAAAGCAGGCCATAACTCTTCAGGAAGGAGGACTGATAGTGGTAAATCCATTTTAATTTCCTAGAAAGGAAATGCTCAGGTGAGGATTGGTGAGATATCCAGCTCCGTGACTTTCCCTGTGCAAATGATCCCAAGCGCTTGAAATTAGTATCTATCAGCTTCAGGCTTTGTTTTCTATGGCTTGTTAAGGCATTTCCCATTGGAGCTCACAGCAGAAAGTGGAGCTTGAAGCCAACGGCCTGTCAGTAGACTATCAGTCTACCTATCACCAGAAAACAAGAGGCAACATCCCAGTTTGAAGGTCACACTTCAGTATGGTTGCCACCATTGTTCTGGCAAAATACAGGACAGGGCAGTTGGCGGCCATTTTTTTCCATCTGGTGCTGAAGTGACTTCAAGGCCATCCATTACAATCTATTGTAGCCTAAGAGGATGGCCTGTATGGAATTTGTCACACGCACACACATACACATGAATCTGTAAATCTGTCTGTGCTTGGCTACCCAGAACTACCCAGAACTTAAAATACATGACGTTTCACACACTCTGTCAAACACATGCATGTGGAAAGGTTCCCTAACTTGGCAAACACACACACACAGACCTGAAATACAAGACAAAACTGTATCAATACAGAATGTAGAATTCTACACATATGGTGCAATCCTGTATTATACAGGACAGATGGCCTACTTCACATATCCTCCAACATTTCTCTCATGAAAGTAATTTTTAAAGAATTTATACCCTGCCTACCTGACTGGGTTGCCCCAATCGCTCTGGGTGGCTCTCAGCATATATAAAAACATAATTAAACATTTCAAAAAACATCCCAATACAAGTCTGCCTTCAGATGTCTTCTACAGTTTGTATAGTCATTTATTTCCTTGGCTCAGGGGTCCCAAAAATCCATACCCTCCAACATTTCTCTGATGAAAATAGGGACGTCCAATGGAAAAGCAGGACATTCTGGGATCAAATCAGAAACTAGGGCTGCTTCTGTAAATCCAGGACTGTACCTGGAAAATAGGGACACTTGGGAGGGTCTGACTTCAGCCAGGTAAAAACTGGTTGGTATTTGGGGCCTAAGTCATTTAGGCCTAAGTTTAAGCGCTCATGTGAGCACCTCAAAATGGCCTCCCTAACCAAAAGGCTGCCAACGTAGCTGTTTTAGAACACAAATGTTTTCTAAAGCCTACTCCAGCCAGTAGTCTACCTTGTCGTTGCGTTTTGGACAATCTGAAGTTTCCTCAAGTTTCTAGGGAGCACAAAGCAGAGTGAGGTTGTCTGCCCTACTCCGGATGAAGCAGGACTGGAAGGGAATGTGGCCAGCAGGCGCCGCTCTTCGGCCACCTCCGGCTGCCGGCTCTCCCCACCCTCCTTGCCCAGCCTGCCTTCCCTGTCCCGGGCCAAAACCGCAAAGCAGCTGTCGGCGCGCAAAGAGCCAGCGCGCCTTGGAGAGGAGCAGGAGCGCGCCGGAGCTAGGCGGGAGCCGTCCGTGGACCCGAGGCTGATTTGCAAAAGGTGGCGGCCATGCAGCGGGCGGACTGGGACGAGCAGAGCGAGCTGCGGGAGCTCAACTCCCGCCTGTGGCTCTACGTGTCGCGGGTGCGGGCGCTGGAGGAAGAGAACCGGCGCCTGGCGCAGGAGCTGGGCGCGCTCCGCGGGCGGGAGAGGCAGGTTTGCCGCCTGCAGGAGCACGAGGAAGAGGTGGCCGAGCTGCGCCTGCTGGTGAGCGAGCTGAGCCGGGCCAAAGGAGAAGCCGAGCTGGATCGCGACGCCCTGCGCCAAGAGTTGGCCAGCTTGGAGAGGTTGGGCGCGCAGTCGGTGGAGCTGCGACGGCGCCGCTTGGAGCCCGAGCTGGCCGAGCTGCGGCAGCAACTGGAGCGCTTGCGGGCCGACTGCGCCGCCCTGGAGGCGCTGCTGGAGCGCCTGCGGGCCGAGCACGGGCGACTACAGGAGGAGCGGCGGCGGCGTCCCCAGCGCCTGCCGGCCCTGCTGCCTCCGCCGCCGGCCAGGACTTCGACGCGCGCCGTCAGCCGACGGGAGCTGGAGGACAGTTACGCGCTGGTGCTTAGCTGGAGCTGCGAGCAGAGCCTGGAGCGCTACGAGGCCGAGCTGCAAGCGCTGCAGGAGCTGGAAGGGCGCCTCGGCAGGGAGAACCTGCAGAAGCTGCGAGCCCACAACGAGCAGAGCCGACGGCAGCTCGACGAGCTTTATCGCCGCTGCCAGGAGCTGGGCGCGCTGGCGGAGCGCTTGGAACAGGAGCGGCTGGCGCAGCAAGAGCGCCAGGGCGCCGAACTGGCCGAGTATCAGGTAGGGCAGTGGGAGCTGGATGGAGAGCGGGAGGGCAGAGGCGCCGCAGAACCTCCATGGACCATGGCAGTCTACCTCTGAGTGCCAAACTGCTGGGCACTAAAACCTAGAAGCATCACTTTAAGGCACAGAATGCCTTATGTCAACCGCTTACTCTGTTCTTGTCAGTTAAGTGGTAAATAATTTTTCTTAAATACATAAAATGAAAAGAAATGCTGGCTGAGTAGCCCCTTGGCTTGATCCAGCAGAGTTCTTCTTGCACGAAGGGCTGGCTATTTACTGCTTTGAATCTGCCCTGATTGGGTTGCCAACTCCCCACCCCCTGGCAGAGCTTCTGCACCTTTATTTGACGAGAGGCATTTATGCTGTGAGTTCAGCTTTCAACTATTGCATGGGGTGGTTGGAAGCATTTCACATACTGTACTTTATTGCTGTAGTCTGAACAGAGAGAGAGAGCGCCCATCGTTTTCTAAAGACTTCTAGTGAGTTAATGGCAAAGGCTTTCTTAGGTCATAGGTGGGCAGCTTGTAGCCCACAGCCTCAGGAGACCCCCCTCATGCCTCCTCAACCTCTTCCATTCTTTTATTCTTCTTTCCTGTTTGTTTTCTCTGCCTTTATATATAAAAAGTTGTTTTTCCTTTATGTAGTGTCTGGGGAAAAAATTAATTGATTTTTATTTATTTTACTTTACCCGGGTTCGTGACTTGCCTTACAGCTGTTGGTGAACAAATTATGCCATGTTTGTATAGCACACTTGAATGAGAAAATGAAGTACTAGCTCTTACTTTCCGGAACAGTCGCTGTGATTCAACAGTAGCTGTGTTGTATTAAAAAAAATAAACTAAGCCAAAAAATTATCTGTATAATTTTTTGAGAATAGCTTCATCAAACCCAGTGGGGTAAACCAGCATAGGATTAGGAATTATATTCTTGAGACAGACATGGTAAAAACCGAGTCAGGGTGGTCTTTATTCCTGTCTAGTTAATCCAGAACGATTCTCTAATTTCCACACCCCCTCATTTTTTTATTCCACTAACCACTGGCATGTGCCCCTCGCCCCAAGCGAATTACTCCCCAAGGAGTGTGGCCACCAATGGAAACCTCAACTAAAACCTGTCAGGGTCTTATCGTTTGTCCCCCTAACTAGCGCTGATGTGTGTGGCTCTCCCTGCCTTTCCCCTTGCACAAGAGTGCTGTGATGGGAGCAAACCGCACTAGCTGCATCTCCTGCTTCTCACACAGCTGTTGCCGAGGGGTAAAGGAAATGCTCTTGCCAAGCTCAGAGACATGCTCTTCTGCATTCGTCGAGAATAAAACCCATTTGGCTTATTGTTTGTGCAGGAGCTGCAGTCTCCAAACTTGACAGTAGCTCATCCATCAATAGTCTGTAAAGGCTGGACCCATAGGCAGGCTTGCGTAGGAGTAAGCCCCGCCAAACACCCTGGGATGTAACTACAAGTAAATATGCAAAGAGATGCACTTCAAATCTCCCTGGGCAACTGTTTTATTAAATGTTTAGTTCAAGCATGAGGATTTTGTTTAGCACAGCTTATTAAACCCACCTCCAGCCATTGTTTTTTGTTGGTGCTTTACCTAATTATAATTTACTGTATTTATTATTATTACTTGTTGCATTTATATCCCACCTTTTCCTTCAAGGAGCTCAAGGTGGAATATATGGTTTTCCCCTCCTCATTTAATACCCACAACAACCCTGTGAGGTAGGAAAGGCTAAGAGGCAGTGACTGGCGAAGTTCACCCAGAGAGCTTCATGGCTGAGTGGGGATTTGAACCCTGGATTCCCAGGTCCTAGTCTGATACTCTAACCACTACTCCGCTCTGTCTCTCTATAATTACCAGGTTCTGTGGTGCTATTGTCTTCTTGCCTGGGTCTCCTTTAGCTTTAGCGATGCCATAGTTTCAGATGCTCCCATAGGAGTCCCACAGTTGATACTGTATTTCTAGGAAGACATTAAAAAAAAAAACCTCCCTTGAGCCATCTTAAAAAATATGACACTTGCAACTTGCCTTCTGGATTCCCTTAGCCCTTGCCACTCTGTGGGTGGTTGCACCTGTCACCCTCTCCTTGCTACAAACTTGGGCGCCCACTTTCAAGGAGTGGTGATGGGATCAAGTTTAGCTAGGGAACATTGCCTCGTTATGGACTCTCCTTCCTTGGAGGTTTTTATGCAGAGGTTGGATGGCAACCTGCCATTGATGCTTTAGTAGAAATTCCTGCATTGCAGGGGGTTGGACTAGATTACCCTCAGGATCCCTTCCAACTCTGAGATTCTACGATCCCACTTTTCCCAGTGGTAAAACAAAAGCAAAAGGATTCAGTTCCTATTTGGCTTCCAGGGTTCCCAGTACAGGACACTGTGTTCCCTCTGGAGGGGCTGAGTCGCACCCCTTTTCACACCCCACATGACTAAAGGTGCTTAGAATAGCACGGCTGGGTACTAAGTTTCATTTACCAGCAGGCTGCGATTTTGGCGACAATGAAAATATGGGGAGTGGCAGGACAAAATGGCTGCCTGGTGTGGGGGTGGGGGTGGGAGAAGGTGTCAGTTGTTTGTGACATGGAGAGTCAGAGTGGCTGGGGCAACCCAGTGAGATGGGTGAGGTACAAATAATAACATTATTATAATATTATAGTGCTGGAGCTTGGTGCATGTTTGTAGCAGCAGAGTGCAGAAACAGTCTGAGGTAGTGGCTGGTTGAAAGACTAGAGAAACTTTATTCATGAGGTCTGAACTGGCGGTAACTGACCAGGCATGAAAATCGGAGTTGAAAGAGATAACCCAATGAAGTTGTCGACCCAGTGTGCTACAGCTGTGAAAAATTCATGCTAGGGATTGTTAGGAAAGGAATTGAAAATAAAACTGCTGATACCATAATGCCATTATACAAATCACTGGTGCCACCGCATTTGGAATAATGTTTGCTGGTCTGGTCCCCTCATCTCAAAAAAGATATTGTAGAGTTGGAAAAGGATCAGAAAGGGATAACTGAAATGATCAACAGGATGACGCTCCTCCACTATGAGGAAAGGTTGCAGCATTTGGGACTTTCTGGTTTAGAGAAAAGGGAAGTAAGAGGTGTTGTGATAGAAGTTTATGAAATTATGCCAGAAGCAGAGAGAGTGGAGAGATAGAGGTTTCTCGTGTAACACTAGAACTTGTGGAGATCCAATGAGGTTGAATGTTGTAGGATTTAGGACAGATAAAAGAAAGTACAGTGGTACCTTGGTTGTCAAACTTAATCCATTCTGGGAGTCCTTTCGACTCCCAGAATGGTTCGAAAACCAAGGCGTGGCTTCCGATTGGCTACAGGAGTTTCCTGCACTCAATCGGAAGCCATGGAAGCTGCAACGGACGTTTGGCTTCCCAAAAACATTCGCAAACCGGAACACTCACTTCTGGGTTTGCAGCGTTCAGGAGCCAAAACGTCCAAGTACCAAGGCATTCGACAACCAAGGTATGACTGTACTTAGTTGTGCAGTACACAGTTAAACTATGGAACTTGCTCCCACCAGAGGCTGTTGAATGGCTTTAAGAGAGAACTGGACAAATTCATGGCCATTGTTGGCTACTGGCCAGGAGGGCTGTGCTCTACCTCCACAGTCAGAGGCAGTAATGCTTTGGAATACCAGTTGGTTGAAACTGCAGGAGGAAAAGGGGCCCTTGTGCTTGAGTCCTGCTTGCGGGTTTCTCACAGGCACCTGGAATCAACGTGCCGTTGGCCTGATCCTTCAGGCTCTTCTTAGATTCTTCCTGGCAAACAAAGCCATTCTGAGTACAAGTTTATGTGTGGCCATCTTGGAGTCAGGAGGTTAACTCTGAAGAAGGTCCAATGCTAACACTAGCCGAAGCAGCAGCAGCAGCAGCAGCAGCGAGATGAGTGTTATGACACCTCCACCACTCTATGGAAATGTAGGGCAGCTGGGTGTGATGGTAATGCTTGTGGGATACTATTTGCAAATGTCTCTCTACAAAACCACAATTGCAGCCACCTTGTGGGGAGCTTAATAGCTATGGTGGTTGTTTGTTGCTGCACCTCAGGAGGGTCACTCTGGTTCATACCTGCACCTCTCTTGATTTCTTTACACGTGATGTAGAGAATGTGCAAACTGCTGATGTGACCTGACACCCATTTAAATGTACTGCACTTTAGGTGGCCTGAAAGTCTTTGAGACAATGGCATGATAAAAATCAAAATCTCAGATCTTTGGTTCAGGCCAAATATGAATTTATTTGGAAAGGCATGTAATTTCCCCTTGTTGTCTTTATTACTCCCTGATCTCCCCTTCATCCAGCTGTACTGTAAACTCTTCTGTTTACACTGTTCCTGTGTGGTGATTCTGTTTGCCCATTGACCTGGCAATTTCCTTCATCCCCATCTTCCAGCGCTGTTTTTCTGATTTTGATGATACCACCACTTGATATTGTCCTTTGCATCCTTTAACTTGTATGTAATTCAATAAAAGTAAAATAATAATTTCAAAAGGCGTGAAAAGAGCCATGCTGAATTCGACCAAATGCCTACTTAGTCCGCCATCTTTTTTTCTGCCATGACCAACCATTTTCCTCTAGAAAGTTACCAGGGAGTGACTGCTGCTTCCCAGTAGCTGGCATTCAAAGGCAGAGTGCGTCTGATATCAGAGGCAGCACGTAGCTTTTATCCTCCATGGATTCATCTCACTGTGCTTTTAAAGATATCTGAATTGGCGGCCATCTTGTGATAGCAAATTTCAGTAGAACCATGTGCTGCATGAAGGAATGCTTCACGGGCAGGCGGGACTTTTCCAGGGGCACTGATCCGACAGGCTCTTCTTATGTCCTTAAGCAGTCTTTGTTCTGGTGCCACTTCTGAGTAACCCACTTTGTCGAGGGTGGAAAAAAGTCTTGAAATAAGTGGGGTTTTGTTTTGTTTTGGTAGAGTTAGAACAGTGTAGCCATAGTAGACTGTGAAAGTTAACGAAAGCCATTCATCCAGCCCGCATATCTTTCTTTTGTTCCCGAACAGCCGTTTTATTTGCACGCTGGTAGATTTCTGTTGTCTGTGCTTATCTCATTAACAGCTGCGTTGTGAGCAGAGCCATTGGAGATTATGGGGATATTGTATATTGTGAAGGGGCAGGATTTTGTGTGCCTGGATTTTCAAAATGCCACTTGTGTGTGCCATCTGCTGAGGTTGCAAATTGTTACACAACCAAACTTTCAGTATGTAAAACGCGACAGTAGCTCAGTGGTTAAGCATAATGGTTAACCATGGTTAATACCAGGGGTAGCCAACGTGGTGCTTTCTATGGGTTGTTAGACTCAAGCTCCCATCATCCTTGGCCATTGGCCAAGGTAGGGTTGGTGGGAGCTGGAATCCAAAACAGCTAGAGAGCACCATGTTGACTATTCCTGATTAACGCTCAGGCCTGGTTTCAATGTCACAATAAACCATAGTTAATACAAACTATGGCTTAATGTAAGTGTGTGGTGTGCCAGTGCATATTGATCAAGTTGCAGGTGCTTCATTCCTCTCTTGCTCCTGCTGCTGCAAGGAAAGAAGGCATGGTCTGGCTAATCTGAACCCAAGCTCATGGTTTGCTTCTTGCTAAAGAAACCATGAGCAGGAACTAAAGTTTATTCTCTGATACTGATTGTGGTTTGTTGGGGGGAAGCTTTCCCCAAAGTCCTGGCTTTCCCCAAATAGTCCTGGGATCTATACAGTGGTACCTCGGGCTAAGTACTTAATTCGTTCCGGAGGTCCGTACTTAACCTGAAACTGTTCTTAACCTGAACCACCACTTTAGCTAATGGGGCCTCCTGCTGCTTCCGCGCCACCGGAGCACGATTTCTGTTCTCATCCTGAAGCAAAGTTCTTAACCTGAAGCACTATTTCTGGGTTAGCAGAGTCTGTAACCTATGTATGTAACCCGAGGTACCACTGTAGTTTGTTAAGGATGCTATTAGGGGTCTCCTAACAGTTTTCTGAACTCTTACCAAACTACAGTACCCAGGATTCTTTGGGGGAACCATGGCTATTTAAAGTGGTATGATCCTGCATTGAATGTGTAGGGGCCACTGTTGTTTATTTTGCCTGGCATCTGCTCTCATCAGCTGGGTTTTTTCTAGAACCCACTGTTTAAGACACTTTACCTGGAGGTGCCAGGGATTGAACCTGAGCTTTACCACTGAGCCATGAGCACCTTTCAACCTAATGGAACTTGCAGGGTTATCTTTCAGACAAATGGGAAACTGCCTGCTCAAAAATAACCTAGGAACTATTTATATTAACACTGTTACATGCTTCCTCCCCACCCAGTATTCCCTGTGCAGTGACATTCCAGGGACGGGACAGCCTGGCATTTAGTTTCCTTTAGATGAGCAATCACAGAAAACCGCCTAGAGAAAGGTCCTGCACTCTCAAAGGCACCAACTCACAGCCCTCTCTCTCACCTTCCGCTTCCAACTTTCTCTTCCAAACTTCCAATCTAACACACAAACTGTTGTATCTTTAATTTTGCACTGTTTTCTCCCCTGGAGTCAACTGGGCAATTACTATGTTAGGCCTGGTTCCCAGATCTGTTCAGTGGTGTTTCAAAGGAGATGGGTACTGCATCTTGTAAAATTAGCATTTTAACACAGATCTATCACAATGAATTAGGGCATTAATTCCCATCTAGCCAAGCAGCAGGAGACAAGTGTTTCCCCTTCACTAAGCTGTGTGTGTGTGTTACTTCTGAGTGACTATAGAATTAATTAAGTAAACTGACTGGGGGATCCAATCCAAAGCCTTTGGAATCAATTCCTTCTTCAGGAGCAGTACTTGAATAACGCTTCTCAGGTCGGTCTGAGTAGTTTGCAGACTCGGTTGAGAACTGTTATTTCAAATAGCTGCAGAAGAAGGACTTATTCCAAAATGTGTTGAACCTAACCATCTTTTTTACCTGCATACCTAAAGCTCTTCTCCTTTTTTCTTCCTGTTGCTGCTTTTCCATTTGTTTTCTCAATTTTGTATGTCAGCCAAACCATAGTTGGCATAACCCATGGCTTGTAAAGCTACTATTTTTCCTCTTGCTTTGCAGGATAGCCTGCCAATCTGCTAGCAGTCTAAGTCAATCCTAACACAGAAGTCCCTATACTGCTCTGGATCAGGTTACCTGAGAAACTGCCTTACTCCTTATATTTTCCCAGGAGACCACTGTGGTCTGTGGGAGAGCTTCACCTGCAAGTTCCAAAGATCTCAGAAGCCTACTCAGCAGTAGCCACAATTCTATGATAGGTTGTCAGGTCATGTGATGGAGCTCAGAGCAGGACTTTTACTGTGGCTGCCCCTGTTCCTGTCAATATACAACAGGTGCCTCCTTGCTACACCTTCTAGAAACAACTGGAGACCATAGGCTTTCCCAGCTGGATAAATGATAATAATAATAATTTTTTTATTTATTTATACCCCGCCCTCCCCAGCCAAGACCAGGCTCAGGGCAGCTGTGCGTGAGTAGGTGAGGTATTGGGAGCTCAGAGCTGCAGCGTATGAATGCACCGCCATATTGGAACAGAACCAAATGGCTCCTTACCACAATTGTCCACTTGTTAGGCTTGACCTATTTTCAAAGTATTTGTTGTTTTTGTGTTTTTAACTGCCTCCTATGTAAATTGCCTTGAGAAGGTGATTTAGAAGGCAATTAATAAATAAATGATATTATTATTATAATAGAAGCATAGTGGAGTTTGTGTAGGGAACCCATTGCAATAGTGCCCAGAAACATTATTAAAAAGATAGAGAAGATCCAGGAATAGTCACAGCAGTATGTCCTAAATGTTGTGATGATAAATGACCCATCTTCACTCAACGTTGCCTCCAGAAAACAAGTGTTTCTGTGCTGGTGGAACTCTTTGGGGGAGATTTCAAGGGGGAAATCACCTTCCCTGGAGCTCTTAACTCAGACAAAATCCCCATCCATCTTTTCCTATTAGGTTTTTTGTCTCTGAAATTGCGCCATTGTCAGGGTTTTAGTTAGCTGACCTGTGAGCTCACTCAAGTTAACAATTTATATTCATGTTTTGCTTTAGGTGATCATTGAAGCCTTGGAAGAAGAAAAGCATTTCCTAACCATGTCTATCGCAGAGTACCTAAAGGACTACCATGAACTCTTGCAGGTGAAAGCTGGTCTCAGCCTTGAAATTGAAACTTACAGGTAAGGATCATAAAAGTGACCGATGGTGCTCTTAAGAGACACTTGAAATTCCTCTTATGCTGCAGTGGACATTTAAGTTCAGTTGCAACCTCATTTCATACAAAACAAAAATTTGGGGCAAGTTTGAATGTCTCCGCTTGAATGGAACATCTGAGAAATTTAGAGACAAGCAAGACAAAGAAATGTTGATAAGTAGTAAAATCTGTTACTGTAGGGTGTGCTTGCACACACATACTTAACTTGGAGATGACTAGTGATGTGAGGTGAGAATATTCTTCGAAAGATTATTCTTGAGAATTTAACATCGCTAGAGATGACAAACCAGTGCTCAAAACCAGTTCAGGAACAGTGTGGGAACAAACTTACTCCAGATAAGGCAGAGAATTCAGCATATTCAGTCTATTTGGATTGACTTGGTATAATTCTCTGGAAATCTTCATTCGGCTAGATGGCAAATAGAGCACTCGTTGTCAGCAGCAGGGTATGTGTGTGTTCTTTGATGCTGAAGCCATGGAGTCTGCATCTGGTCACGATCTTTAAGATGGAGTGGGAAAAAGAAGATGGTGGATTTGAAATAACAAGTCAATTTATGATGTGGGTTCTAATCCAAGCAGACACGGACTTTGCTTTTGGACAAGACGCTCCAGCTGAGACAGGAAAATGAATCTGTAAAATACTATACTATTTCAACTATTTCTGTCCAGGATTGATTAAAAGGCTGCCCACATGCCCACCTGTTTTATATATAATGTTACTTGGTTTTAAAAAATAAGATAAAAGTCACAAGAACATGAAATAATGAGGTTTTCAGTCAGGATTGGTATTTCCAATCAGTTTTGGAATGCTGGATTTTGTGTGAAGTTTTTCTGCCCTTTCTACTGAGAGAGAATTTTCCAGAAGTTAATTTATCATCGGTTAAGATGCCAGCCCTGCTCATAAGTGGGGTTTTTTTTTAGCAGTAATAGATCACTTTCAGTTTTCTTCCTTGCTCCCCGCCCCTCCCTCTGCTGGTATCCATCACCAGCTCTGCGAACACAGATGAAAATTTTATAAATCTGTATGAAGGAGCCTCTGGTTCCTTGGAAGCCGAAATAAAATCCTTCCATGTTTTACCAAAAGGAAGAATCCTAATACCAGTATTTTAAAAAGTTGTTTTTTTTTTGTTTTTTGTTTTTTTTGGTAAAGGTGAGTGAGGAGTGACAGTACTGATTTTGTTTTTCTCTTTTTAAATTCAGTGCAAATGTCATAGGAACACTGGAAGTTGCCTTTCATTAAGTCAGACCATTGGGTCCTATGCTGAATAGTTGTGGCTCTCCAGCGTTTAAGGCAGGGGTTTCTTCCAAGCTTTACCTGGCAATGCTGAGAGACTGTGTGAGCCAGTCTCTCTCCCCTGTCTCATTTAATCCACACAACAGCCCTGTAAGGTAGGTTAGGCTGGGAGGGAGAGAGAGACTGGCTCACATTCACCCAGAGTGGGGATTTGAACCCTGGTCTCTTCTCTCAGATGCTAGTCCAACAGTCTAACCACTATGCCACACTGGCTCTTGTAAGTTCTGTCCATGATTGGAGGAATTACTTCACAACCTGCCTCTCTGCAGCTGGTTTACTTGGCATTCCACCCCCTGATTCTGGGTATGTTTGTAACCAATGGTGACTGCATAGGGAAAAGATGACGGCAAAATTTAGAAAGAATGAGCCACTGTCCCATCTCCCCCCCCCCTCTCCTTTTTTAAAAGGTCTTCTAAGTAGGGTTTGCTTGTATTGTGATGCACAGCTTGTTTTCAGCAGCACTGCTCTGGGTTCCAGCTGACTGCTGTGTGCTGCTGCCGCCACTGCTGCTGCCCTTTGCCATATACAGTGCATTGCTTGGAACTTATTTTTAGTGACTTCATTCGTTGCTCCAGCAACCGAGCAAACTGTTGTTTTATCAGCGGCCAAAAATCCTTACTCAAACTTCCCGCATTCCTAATTTCCATCATCACAGTTAACACTTTCAGGGAACTTCATCCTGTAAGGGGCTGGAAGAGATAATGTAATCCTTCCTGGAGGACTGTGTGTATTTCTTGTAGTCTGCGGGAGGGATTTTAATTTGACATTTCTGCGTCCTGGGGAACAATATGTTATAGACTGTTCACTGCAAAAAACCACAGAGCAAAAGGTTTGCAAAATGTGCAAAATTCAGGTTTGCCAAAGGTGCTTATGCCAAAGCTAGATGATGATGGTGATAATTGGAAACTACTAGCAAGCCTCCGTTGTGTATTTTTAAACATAGGAAGCCAGATCAGACTGAATCAGACCTTTGGTTCACCTAGGTCAGGACTGTCTATACTAATTGGCAAGGGACATTCCCAACCCCACCTGGCCAGGCTAGGGATTGAAACTGGAATCTATTGCATACAAAGCAGATTCTTTACCACTGACCTATAGCCCTCCCTAGGGGTGCCAATTTGAATAAAATATTGAAGGGCCCAGGTCAGCCCCTCCCCACGTAATCAATCACATGACTTGGTGCATGCACGCACACCATTTAAATGGCAATGCCCATCAACTTTGGGGACCCCCAGAGCCCTCAAATATTTTACTGGGGGAGCCAAAAGGTGCTCCTTCACATATGCCAGCCCATCCTTGCCTTGGCAGCAAGTGCTAGTGTGAGAGGATCTCCATTCTCTGACTTTTCTAGCTATTGTCTTACTTGGGATTATATCTAGTCCAAATATCTAGTCCTCATGTTTTTAGAGATCACTTTGTGATGACAAGGACTCCTTGGTAGAATGTTCAATGTGCTGAATGAATTCCCTGCTTTCCGTCACAGTAAGTGGTTTTAACTCCAAATCTAAAGTTCATGGTATTAAATATCATCATTGTTAACTATTTCACAGTGAGTATGTGTTAATACATTTTATTAAATTTCTTTCTAAAAGGAAAATATTCCATAACAAGTATGTAATTTCACACAACTGTTTCATAGTTGTATTCAAACATACGGTTAACTGCTTCCTATATCTTAAAATGTCAAGTATAATCAAAGAAACAGTTTTATTGAAGCATGCATTCTGAAAGACTGCAAACTGTTTCCAGCAACTAGATATATAATCTTATTTATCCTTTAACTTCTTTCTTGATACCTCGCCAGATACGTCAATTTCAGCATAACCGCAACTATCCATCTGCAATTTACCCACTTAGCTGTGCTTGACCCCTCCACTCCCTTCCATTTAACTAGCTATTAAATTGATTACAAGTTTGTGAAGTTCCGTAGCTATGTTACCTCTTTATGTAACCTAGAAGGAAAAATAATTTGACTTACTGGCATGGCTATTGATGTTGTTGTTGCACAATGTTTTTGGGTGGTTCTTTTTTAAAAAAATTACAAAATGCTATCTAGGAGCTAGAATTTTTAGCTATCACACTCTTCCAGATGAGCCATTTACAGAGTTGAAGTGGTCATCTTGTTATCTGTTCGAAACATTTAGCAGAGTTGAAACCAAAAGTGTGTTCCAGCAGAGTATTAAAGTGGCAGCTTAAATGAACTCTGTGTTTAAAGTCAGCTGTTCAAGAATTTCCACAGGTCTTAGTTCTAGTTTTCAGAAGAATATATTGCGACGGCATAAACAGAATCGGCTCTGGGCAGGTTTGTGTGCAAGAGAGGAGGGGAAAGGAGGAGGTAGGAGTCACAGAACTCTTCTGGTCTCCTTAGAATGATTAGAAGATCAGGAATGTGACATGTCTGTACTGGGCCACGGTCGATATGAAATGCCAACTCCTTTACTCTTCTAATACTTGCTTTTGTGTATTACAGAGCTTTACTAGAAGGAGAGAGCAGTCAATGGATTCTTATGTGGGATGAAGAGCATGGCAGGAAATTACCACAAGGTATGAATTGCAGACATGCATGTGTGCATTTCAGAGTAAGGAGTGGAAGTGACATGTCGGCATCATCACTAATAATTCCGCACATCCTTGTTTCAACAGAGGGGGAGCTCTTGCTTCCAGTTCTGTGAAGGTTTATATAATTACGTATGGTGCAAGGAGAAAGTGGATAGAGACATTTCCCTCTCTCTTTCATAACACTAGAACTTGGGATGGCCCGGTAACATTGGCTGCCAAAGAGGGCAGCCCAAATCAAGCATGTATTTCACACAATAAGAACGTAAGAATCACCCTGCTGGGTCAGACCAAAGGCCCATCTGGTCCAGCATCCTGTTCTCCCAGTGGGAAGCCAATAATAAGAACCTGACTGCAGGTTGCGGAAGGCTCCAGTAGCCAGAGCCAATGAGATGCAGAGCCAATAGATTCTAGTTTTGCTCCCATCTTCTTCCTTACTGAGTTGTATAATGGCAGCGCTGAGACTAAGGAAAAGGAAGGTAACAGTGGCGCCACTCCCTAGACTAGTCGGAAGAAAAAAGGCAGTTAGGAGGCTGAGGTCAGACTGATATTGGTGGGGCAGTGCGCCACTTGCTCAAATGAACTGGCCTCCACTGAGTAGCTCATATGGATAGAAAAGGCCCCCCACTTCAGAAAATATATGTCAGTACGAGAAAGGCCAGGAGGATCCATGCAACTTGGAGAGTGGGGCGATACATGCATAGCTCTGTAGCTCCTTTTGGTAACATGAAGAGGTCTTGGGAAGAAAGGTTCAGGGACAAGGAACAGCAATTTGAGGGAGCAGAAGTTCTTCAGAGATTGTAGTGGAGCTGGGGTAGATTGAGAGTTAACATCAGATAAACATCAAAGAAATAAGGTTGAGGTTGTTGTTGTTTAGTCGTTTAGTCGTGTCCGACTCTTCGTGACCCCATGGACCAGAGCACGCCAGGCACTCCTGTCTTCCACTGCCTCCCGCAATTTGGTCAGACCCAGGTTGGTATCTTCAAGAACACTGTCCAACCATCTTGTCCTCTGTCGTCCCCTTCTCCTTGTATCCTCCATCTTTCCCAATATCAGGGTCTTTTCCAGGGAGTCTTCTCTTTTCATGAGGTGGCCAAAGTACTGGAGCCTCAGCTTCAGGATCTGTCCTTCCAGTGAGCACTCAGGGCTGATTTCCTTAATAATGGATAGGTTTGAACTTCTTGCAGTCCGTGGGACTCTCAAGAGTCTCCTCCAGCACCATAATTCAAAAGAATCAATTCTTCGGTGATCAGCCTTCTTTAAGGGCAAGGTAGAATCAATAATTATAAATCACAATCAATTCCCTCCATTTTGAATGTTGAGGCACAAATGCCATACCAAAATGACCAAGGGGAACCCTTATGAAGAAGGGTTACGGTATTGGTGACTTTTTAGTTTAGAGAAAAGGTGTGAAAGAGGTTACATAATAAAAGGTATTGTGTGGAATGCACTTCTGAAAGAGGCAGCGATAATAGAATTGTAGAGTTGGAAGGGATCATAAGGGTCATCTAATCAAATCCCCTGCAGTGCACGGTAGCCACCATCTTGAATGGCTTTAAAGGAGGATTAGACTAATTCGTGGAGGATAAGGCTATCAATGGCAGTATGTTGGAGGCAGTATGCTTCTGAATCTCAGTTGCTAGAAATCACATGTAGAGAGAATGCTAGTGCCCTCAAGTGATGTTTGCAGGTTCCCCAGGGCCGTTTGGGTGGGCACAGTGAGAGTGGAGTGCTGGACTAGATAGGTTGCTACTCTGCTCTAGCAGGACTATTCTTACGTTCTTAGCCAAAATAGGGCCATCCATGGCCAAGAGGGAAGCATCATTGGAAGCCCCAAGGTTCGCAGGTGTACAAAATATAAGTGTGGCATACACATAGCTCTGGTCTTAACTAATGGATTTTAGCGCCCACTGTGAAAAGAATTGGAAATGTGTGTTTAGGATTAGCGATTAGTAGAACATAATACTAGGGCTCCCTAGCTGAGTGGTGTTAATAATTAAGAACTGAATGTTTCTCATGGAATTTCATCCTGTTTGCACACCAATATCGCTTGTTGCTCTGCAGGTGCAAATCTCATTTACTTTGATGGTCAATGCGTTAGGGACCTTGTGATGAACTGTACAGAAATTAAACCTCCTGGGATTATGCAGTTGTCCACATTTGTCATCTGTGTTTTGAAAAGATAAGCAGGAATGGATAGTTTGACTGCAAAGCAGCACCCATTTTTCTTAGATGTGTTAATGCTATGCTGTAATTAAATTTTTGCCAGTTGTGTGTAGCTGTGTTTGAACACTACTTAAGTATACTATGTTAACAGCCATGATTTTCATTTGTTTTATCTATCGGCAGGTGTCCGGAACAAGCTTTATGAGTACAGCAACCGCCACTCAGCTTATCAACAGGCAAAAGGAAGGAGAACTTTTCCTGCAATCCAGAATGTTGACACAAGATATAAATCCCCTGTAACAAATATTAGCAGCTCTGCAGTTTATTCATCTCAAACAAAAACTGGTGGAATGCAGACAGTGACTCCTGGGAGACCATTAAGAAGAGATGTCTTCAGGACAGAACACCGCCCTTCTGCAGCCATCACAAAGGACACAACTCACAAGAGAACTATGACGGAACAGAGAGAGATTCGAACATTTACCCCACCTTATCTTATTAGCCAAGGGAAAGAAGCTCAACGAAGAACGTTTCCTGAAAGGCAAAAAACTGAAGCTGGGAGTACTGTGTCTTTTTTGAAAGAATCAACAACTATTCAGAAAGGCACAAGAAGTCCAAATATTTCTGAAAATGCAAGAGCGAAAGTGGGTATTCCTACTATGTTTCCATCTTCTGGGCTAAGTTCCAGTTCTAAAGAAACTAAATATGAGAGAAACATAGAAGGAACTCAGACTAGAGTGAGTGAACAGATCAAAGACAGCAAGCCAGTGAAAGAGGAAAAAACTGCTTTGCTGGAGGGAAGAGAGAGAAACGAAAGATGGCCCAAGGAAAAGATAGACTCTGCCACCGTGAAGACCGACAAGAAATCCATCAATGTTAGCTTTGAAAAGAAGACTGAAATTAAGGAAGGCATCAATGAAGAAAAGCAGACAGTGGAAGGATCTACCATGAAGGATACCATGAGGGGAAGCGGGCTTTTGGGAGATAAAGCACCCAAGCCCGGAAGCTATGTAAGATGGGAAGAAAGGATTAGAGTGGATACACCAGGGAAGAATCTTCCAACAGATAAAAGGATGGAAGAAAGCCATTCATTTCAAAGGGAGAAAAATGTGAGCATGGCAACACAAAGTAAAGAAGGTGCCGAGATCCCTATCCCATCAGAAGTGTATTCTCACAGCCAAGTATTGAAAGACAATAGCGTAGAAAGAACATTACAAGACTTGAAGACTTCTGTTAGGAAACAGAAGGAGGACACCACATTTAAACTTGTCAAAGAATCTAACCAAGATGAAAAAGGAAGCTCCAAAATAGACACCTTACTTGAAGAAAGTATAGCAGAAACCATTGTTTCTGACATTCTTAAAGGGTTCGTGCAGAAACCTTCTGATGGTGGAGATTCCTCTGATTTCAAAGTCATCTCCATTGAAAAGAAAGACATTTCAGAGAATGGAAAAGTGAAGACTGAGATCAATATACAGTCTACAGTTCAAGATGAATTGCACATTTCTGATGAGTTTGACTTGGGAACTTCCTTAGAGAAAGATGTTAAAAAAGTTCTGGGAGACATTAAGGGAATTCCAGATGAAGGTGTAATAGAAGATCTTGTGAAAGGAAAGGGGGGCAAAGGCAAGAGGACTGTTAAAGTTGAAATAGTTGAGGAGCCAATGGAATCTACAGCTGAAATGGAGTTTTCAACACCGTTTGAAGTAGAGGAAGTAGAAGATACATTGCCTGATATGGCCAGGCATCTATACCATGGGGATGAAGAAAGAGCTACCACAAGTACTATCAAAGATGTGAAGCAGAAGCAACCCAGTGTGATCGTGTCTCATGTGGAAGAAGTATCTGAGGGGGATGATGTAGTTGATGAAGAAAAGTATTTTGTGTCTACTCCAGAGGAGCGCCCCTTGAGTGAAGAAGAAGCCTCATTATATGGTCAAATCCATATCGAAGAAGAATCAACAGTTAAGTATTCCTGGCAAGATCAATTCTTGCAGGGATCTCAAACAAAGATAAATGAAGGTATGGGCTCCCCAGAACTGATTTACCAAGTGATGGGGGGAGGGACAGCTGCCTACATTTCAAAGGAGGAGGTTCCAAAGGAGCAAGTGGCTCATGCCGAATCCATTGTTATTGAGAAAGAGATTAAAATCCCGCAAAAATTTCAGGAGTCCATAAAGGATCTCTTTTCTCAGGAGTCAAAGGACCCAAAGCTTCAGTTGAAAGAGGCGCTAGAAAAGCTTGATCACACCCTTCCAGAAAGTGTGAAACAGGAGCTGTCTGCATTAACGGAAGAGGGCCAAGCTGATGCTAGCACTCTAGAAGTGGATATTAAAAAAACAGAGGACACAAAAAAGGGGGGGTTGGTTACTATAGTCGCAGAAGTCAATCTGTCCCAGGTGCTCAACCCTGACCAGTTAAATGCAGAACTTTTGGGCAAGATGAAGTTGCCAACACAGTTACCAAGTGATGAGGATTTTGATGACCGCCAAAAGCAAGAGTCAGAAAGCTACAGTGGTGGTAGAAAGAATGTTGACATAGATGTTTCTTCCACACCTTGGACTATAGAAGAGGTTTCTGGCTCTAGCAAACTAAGCAGCAGTGATGCCAGGGAATATCATACGAACGAGCAAGTTATCCACCAGGTCCCAGTTTTCAAAAGTATGGAAATTAATAGAGGAGGAGGAGAATATTCTTCACAAGGGTCATTTGACGTTAACAGACATTTTCAGCAAATTGTAGTTGGTCCAACAGAAATTCACAGAACTGAGCAGGTTTTATATGAAGGCCCTATTTCTGAAACTTTGGGGTTTGGTTCAGGTGGCTTTCAGACTGGAGCATCTGCAGATATCAGTCAGTCCACAAAGGAATTCAATCTTGGCCCTAAAGAAATTCAGACCACAGAAAAAATAATTTATAGAGGGCCTGTTCATAAAACCATGGAAATGAGTGGCCCTGAAAGTCCTACGCAGGCGCAGTTTTCTACCGAAATTAGGTCCTCTAAGCACATTACTTTGGGTTCAAATCAAATTATTGAAGAAACTGTTTTTGAGGGGCCAGCTTCAGACTTATCATCAAACAGCAGCAGTGAGGCTGTTTCTCAGACAAAAGGGCCAGTAGAAAGCAGCAGTTTGATAAGGCACATTCGCATAGATCCCAAACAAGTACACACTGAACAAGTTGTATATGAAGAGCCCCTTTCAGGATTTGTGGAGCTTAGTAGCTCCACTGGAGGCCATACTGTGACTGAACAGACAGTGAGACATATTCGTCTAGGGCAAAAAGACACCCATATATCTGACCAAACTATATATGATGAATCTCTCCTCAAAGCAACTGAATTTGGTGGCTCTCCAGACAAACATTTCAAGGAGGGGATGATTGATACCAATACCACTGTTCGGCACATCAAATTAAGTCCAAAACCATTTGTAACAACTGAGGAAATTGTTTTTAAGGTGCCCACTTCCGAACAGCACCTAGAGTTTAGTGAAATGGGACAGACATTTTCTTCTGAAGGATTAGTAACACACATTAAATTAGGGCAGAAGGAAGTTCTGAGCAGTGAGCGTGTTGTTTACCAAGGTTCTCTTTCAGAATCTTCAGGGATCAGTTCTCCTGGGGAAGACATTTGGGAAGAAGGAGGTTCCATGGAGGTCAATAGATCAATGAGGCACATCAGACTCAGCCCTGCTGAAACTCATGCTGAACAGATTATATTTCATGGCCCTATTTCTGAAACAGTGAGGGTCGGTACTGCAGAACTATCCCCAACAGATGGGCCCTCAGAAAGCAGCAAATCTGTTGGGCATATAAAGATAGGACCCAAGGAAAAGTCTTTTACCTTTCAGATGGATGTAACCAATGTGGAAGGGGGAAGGCAAGATGCTACCATTCTCGTACCAAACAGGAAAAAAGCAGCTGCCTCACAGCTGGAGGGCACCATGAAAGATGACCATAAGGACACAGATAGTGAACAAAGATTAGAGGAGTCAACTTTTGATCAGACTGTTCAACTTCAAAGGATGGTAGACCAAAGATCGGTGATTTCTGATGAGAAGAAAACGGCTGTGCTTTATCTGAATGAGAAGGAGGAGGAGGAAGAAGAAGACGATGGACCTTGGTTCTGAAAAGAATATTGTCAACGTTTTTTAAAAAAATCTAGGAGCTTGATTGCCAATTATATATAGCTGACTTTAAAAGGGGGGGGACTCCCCTTAACTTAGCCATTAACCATGAAGTTATATAAGAGTATTTTTTTAAGCAGGATCTTTTGAATGCACATGTGTTCACATGTTACAACACTAGGTCTGCTTTTGCCAATACCATTGGGTCTGAAAGCATGTCCTGAGTCTGAGAGTATTTGACTCTACAGGAAAACCATCAACCTCATTTAAGTCTAGAAAGCTGTGATACTATAGCAGCTTTAAAAAGTATTCAAGAACAATCCAATTTAAGTCACCTGGGACTTGTCTGGAGAAATTGTCTTTATGGCATATGCAGACAAGTTTCACTTGCTTTTGGAACCACTTATTAAAACTGAAAGCTGCGCAAAACCAGTTGGAAAAATACATAGCAAAAATAAATGAATAGTGTTGCCAGGCAACCCAGTTAATCACTTATCTGTCAAATATACCTTTCAGTAGGTGACCAAGTAGGAAGATAGGAAGCTGCCTTCTACTACGTCAGACCATTGCTCTATCTAGCACAGTGCTGCATGCACAGACAGGCAGCAGCTCTCCAGGTTACAGACAAGAGTCTTTCCAGCTGTATCTGAAGAATGCTGGGGATTGAACCTGAGACCTTTTACACATTCTCTACCACTGAGTTCTGGTCCTTCTCTCAACCAAATGGATGCAACAGAAAATGTGTTGAATTCATATAGGTTAATACCTTATTTTATTTCTCTCTTTTACACACACACATACACACACACACACACACACACACACACACACACACCAACCACCACCACTAAAACAGTGGGCATATTTTACTAGCGATGAAAGTTTTATTAGGATTAAGGCTCTCACTTTTAAGTATTTTCACAGAAATGGAGTTAAAATGCAGGGGGAGAATCTTCACCTCTTAAGTGACTTTTTTTCAGGCTGCTCTTAAATTCACAGGAACAGGACCAATGAAAAGTGGCCACCCTGTTTAAAGTGACTCCCTGCACAACTCCTGTTTGCTGAAATGGGGCTGTGATGTTGCAAAGTTTAGCACACTCACCATTAGCTTGTGCTAAAACGCCTTGTATCCAGTTGCTATAAGCTATGTCATAATGATAAGGGTGCTATAATACTTCAGCACTAAAAGAAAGAAAGAGCGAGCAGCTACATTTAGTGCTGGTACATAAACATAAAAAAATAAATATGCACCCAGAATGTGCATGTTTTCTTACATGTATTTCTAATCACAATAGGCAAGAAGAATTGAGATGCACTCAGAATGTAAGCTTTATGTGGGCATTTGGTTGGCCCTTGTGAAAAAAGAATTTTTTGACTAGGTGGGTCCTTGCAGGGCTCTTCTTAGATTCTTAAGCTTCCACAGCTGTGTGACTTAGGTTTCGTTGCATGTGGTGCAGGATGGGGTGTGTGAAATTAAAAATCCACAAAAGGCTGAAGTTTTGATTGTAAATTAGACCAGGTATCCATCTAGTCTAGCAGTCTGCTTCCGAGTAGCCAACCAGATGCCTCTGGGAAGTGCATGTCAAGGCAGTGGCACACTTCCACTTTTGTTACACACAAACGCACCAGCAACTGAGGTGCAGTGGTGTGATGATCCTGTGATTCTCCTCTATTTGGTGATCTTGTCCATAGCCATTGGTAGACCTAACCTTCCCGAATTTGCTCAATCTCCTTTTAAAGGAACCCAAGCCAGCAAATAGGTGACTTTTTAACAGGCCAAGAAGAAAGGAATCGGACTTGAGAACATTTGATGCTGTCTTATATCAACTCAGTCCACTCTAGCTAAGAATTGCTCTTGCCAGGGTTGAGGGCAACCCTTCTCTAGCCCAGGGGGTGATCTGTCAGGGGCTGCATACCGGCAGTGGGTGGAGCCAGAGTGGACAATGGGCAGAGCTGGAGACAAAAGTCTACCAGAACGAAGAGCACCCTCATTTCAATTTTCACCATGGCTACCTCAGAGAATAAGTACCGATCCTATTCAGGTCTCTTCAGAAGTATGCCCCATAGCATTTGAGGGGGTAACTCTGAAATACATAATAATAATAATAATAATAATAATAATAATAATAATAATATATTTATTATTTTTACCATGCCCATCTGGCTGGGTTTCCCCAACCACTCTGGGCAGATTCCAACAGAATATGAAAAATAGAATCAAACATTAAAAACTTCCCTAAACAGTGTCATAGAAAGGAAGGGAACATGATTCCTTTATTACCTTCGTGTGTTAAACTTGCTCCCTTCTCTTTGTCACAGACATGGCATTAGCCTACCAATTTGTTCTCGGATAGCTGGGGTGTTTCCCACCCGCCCCCCCACAAGCAGGTGGGGTGGGAATAAAAATACATCAATTAATTTTGATAAAATATAGAAGGACGGAGGAACACTTTTAAAAGCCATGGAAAATGCCAGAGATACCAAAGAGGAAGGGGAAAACTGATAGGGTGGAAGACAGGCAGCCTATGGAAGCATTGGGGGCTGCATACCATGTTGATGGCCACAAGTTGCCTATCTACAGTCTACCATATGACTGGAAGTGGCTTCCTGGAGTTTCATATGAATCTGTCCCAGGCCTTTCTAGACAACACCTGCACTATACAGTACATTTAAAACACTATTGTACCTCTTGAAACAGTCATGGCTTCCCCCCAAAGTATTCTGGGAGTTGTAGCTTGTTAAGCATGCTGAGAGTTGTTAGGAGACACCTAGTGGCCTCATGAAGTTGCAATTCTCAGAGATTTAATTGCAGCTTTGTTGGGGAAATAGTCTCTCAACGACTCTCAGCAACCTGAACTACACTTCCTTTGGGGGAAGCCGTGCTTTTTGAAAGCGGCACGATACTGCTTTAACTGTGTTTATTTCATAAGATTTACCGTATTTTTTGTTCTATAAGACGCACCAGACCACACGACGCACCTAGTTTTTGGAGGAGGAAAACAAGAAAAAAAATATTCTGAATCTCAGAAGCCAGAACAGCAAGAGGGATTGCTGCGCAGTGAATGCAGCAATCCCTCTTGCTGTTCTGGCTTCTGTGATAGCTGTGCAGCCTGCATTCGCTCCATAAGACGCACACTGATTTCCCCTTACTTTTTAGGAGGGAAAAAGTGAGTCTAATAGAGCAAAAAATACGGTATATACTGTTCAATGGTAATAAAACTTCAAAGCTGTTTACAAAGCAAAGAATAAAACAATAATATCAACAGTAAAAAGCAATTAAAAACAACTGTTTAAAACATTAAAAATAATTGAAATAGTACAGATGAGGCTCCAGATATTTTCTGCATGCAAAACAGTTGTGGCTTCTGCCAGAGGAATTTTGCAACTGGATGCTTAAGGCTGGACATGCACTTACAGATTCAAACTTAGAATCTTAGGCATATTTCATTGCTGGTTTTCTACACCTAAAACTGAATCGTCACTTAGCACAAGCTGCTGTTTCGCTTGTTTTTATCTAGAGAGAATACAACTTACTAGGATCTAACCTGTCACATATATGCCAGTCTGTCCTATTTAATAGTTGTGTTTCAATAGCATCAAGCTAGAAAGATTAATAACATTGCCTCAGGCAATGTTTCTACTCACAGGCAGAGCTTATTCAAACATTTTTTTAAATTGAATATGAACAGTGGGAAGTTGGGGGCGGGTACAATGTTATGCAGTAGAATATGCTTGTAGTTTACCTCAGAAGTGGGCACTTTTCTCCTTAATGCTGCAATCTTAAGCACACTTGGGAAGTGAATTCTGTTTCAAGTGACACTTTCTTCCAATGCTTTTTAATACCCATTAATATAATAACCCAGGCCCTGATCCAGCTTATGCAGGACTTAATTCCATTTAAAGCAAAAGGAGTCAAGTTAGTGGTAACTGACTTTTTCCATTGGCTTCAACTGTAGCTGGATTGGGGCCAAAGTCATGGGAGCATTCAATATCTGTGCAAGTGAAATGGAAAAGTTGGAGTTGCAGTGTGAGAACTGTAGCTCTAGGTCAGCTACCTCTAACCTGGTGCCTGGGGGTGCTGGGCATTGGAGTTCAAAATGTCTGGAGGGCACCAGGTTGCAGAAGGCTGCCATAGGCAAAAGATTGCTACAGTAGGTGTTTTCAGAGGCCGTAGACATGTTGAAATTGGGTGGATTAATGTCAGGTGGGATTTTGTAGGCCATTTTTGTATTTGTTGGTTAAAATGCAGTGTGTGTTTCTGTGATGGTTTAAAGCTATTGTGACTTTGCACTTTTTTCTTTATTAAGTATTAAACATTAAAAATGAATGTGTCTTCCTTTTTTATAAACATGTTTTATTATTGTTTTTAGAAATAACTTTTAAAAATACATATGAAATGAACAGGTTTTATCTAGGTCAGAGTTTCCCAAACCTGGGTTTCCAACTGTTTTGGGACTACAATTCCCATCATCCTTGTCCACTGGTCCTGCAACCTGTGTTGTAGTCCAAACACAGGTAGAGACCCAATTTTGGGAAACTCTTATCTAGGCTCTGAGGCATCTTTATTTGGACCAGTGGACATAATTCTGCAAGCACTTAAAGGCCACAGTTCAGCACAGTTAGGTTAAAAGCAGCATGCCTTCCTTAACCCGGTTGGATTGCAGCCTGAAATGCATTCAACGTTATTAATTACCTTTTTCTTAAATCTCACCACCTGCCCAAGGGGCACAGGGTGGCAGGTATGTTTTTTCATCCTCTCTCTTTATCTTGACAACAGTCCTGTCAAGTTGGCTAAGAAGAGAGGTGATGACTTTCTCAAGGTCGCCCAGGGAGCTATGTGACAGAATTCAAACCTGTGTCTCACTGGTTGTAGTCAGACACACTTAACCGCTACACCATACTGGCTCTCATCGGGATTCAAAAATATAGTTCTGTATACCATTGTGATATTTTTCCTATCGTTATTCATACCTGTTCATTTTTCATCTGGGTTGTATCCAACCATATGCTGCACATGAAGAAAAGGAGAGCTAGCAGTTAGGAAAAATGTTTTTAGGAGGAGGGTTTGGAGTGCTTTTAATATTATCACGGGTAATGACAAAAGAAGTACAAGTGGGTTGTGTGCCTCTTTTCTGGCTTGTTTTGTTATGTTTGAAAAGTGAGAAATCTGTTCTCTGTCCCCATGTGACCTTTGATTTGGCCTCCCCCAAACCTAGGCTGTGTACACATAACCATTTATTCTGGTTCCAGTGCTCTCTCACTGCTGTTGTTCGAAGCCCTGCACACTTGGTGTTAACCACAATCCAGATCTAGCCTATAGTTTCTTGAGAAACATGGCAGTTTGAGACATTTCCCCTCAAAACAGCTTCCATCCAATTTGAAAATGCCCTTTGCAGTTAAGTGGAGGTATATACATTTGAGATAGCCATTGCACATGCACAGACGACAGCTTTATGAATAGAAGGGTTTTTTTGGGGGGGGGATTGTACATGCAAGGAAACCAGAAAGGTAATAATGCACATTGGAGAAGACACCCCCTCTCCAGTGTGTGCAGCCATGTATGAATGCTACATGAAATGCAATGTTAGGGAGAGTACCTTGCTGTGTCTTAAGTCAAAGTTGTGTACATGGTGCTAGAGAGCGGAAGAGAGAATGAATGCAAGAGAGTGAAAGGATGGAAGAATGGGGTAACATGTGCATTTGAGTGAATAGATGTGTTTGTGTGAATGAGAGGGATGAATGCAGAGGAGAGATGGGGCTGTCACCTATTGGTTGGCCCTGCCTGCCACCACTGTTATGTATAGTATGTATGTATAGTATGTAGTCCATCCTTTGAGAAGATGCACGTGCTCCAAAAGGGGTGGTCCCCTTTTGGAGCATGTGCATCTTCTCAAAGGATAGGGAACATGTGGCCCACCAGATTTTGGCCATTTTATGGGCTGATGGGAGTCCAAAAACATCTGAGGAGCCACAGGTTCCCCCATCCCTGTGCCAAAAGGTTGGATGCTTAAGCTTACATTTCAAATGCAGAAGTGCAAATATAGGCTGTCCCTTAACTAATCGTAGCTCTCAGGACCTCATGGAGGGCTCTTTCCCATCCCTACTACCTGAGACCCTGTAACTTACCAGGGATTGAACCTGAGGCTTTATGCATGCAGATGTATTTGCTATGGTCCTGCTCTTGTAAGTGGATTGTGGTTTAAAACTGCCAGAGCAAAGTCTAATGTAGCAGAAGAACAGATAACAGAAGGTCACAGTTCTGCTAGTCATCTTGTCTTCCTTTCCCTTTTAAGGAGTCCATGCAGTTTACTGAGTAAACCATCTGATTATCTCTGACAGCTTCTTGTTTTTAAATAGTTAGGTAAAGTGAACTGAGTTCCACTTGGTTGTGTTGCAAATTTCTGTGAGATGGGAGGGAAAGGACAATCTCTATGCTCATACTTTCAAAAACCTTTTTTGGTAACAGTCATGCTCAGCAGAATATAAAACTGCATTGAGAAGTACTGTATCCTCCTGCAGTGGTCAGTGATGTTCAAGACAGGTCACTACCAGAGAAGGACAAAAGTCCAAAAGCTTGTACTAGTGTGCTGCTGTATACAGTAATGACCTTGGGATCTTTTTGACAATGACTCATCTGTATTTTCCAGGAGGCATTTTTGTGACATATACTGTCTACCAAGCTTGCTAGGGGACATGTAACTTAAAATAACAAGAGCAGCTGCAGAGAGGTCAGGATGAAAAATCTATTGGATAACACACATCGTCCGTAGACACCTCTCCTGTTAATTATTTGGTTAATGGCATTATATGCATGATGAAATAGAAGTATTTTATAATTCACGGATTCTGAAATACATCCTGTCTGGCCAGCATCTTAGAAAGCTCTGTAATTTGGTCTCTCACGTTCCTATTTGTTGGTGACAGAACTTAATAGCACTGATGTACTGAGTTGACACTGACTGTAACCTAGATTGAAACTCCAAAGCCGGCTCAGTTGAGAAAAGGATGGACATTCTCACATGAAATCTTGGGGTTCCATCCACACACTCTGTACCAGAAGTTCTCAAACTGTGGTCTACAAATCCCCATTCATGTGATCCATGGAAAGCTTTTGGAACAGTTGAGAATATCCACTTGACTCTTCTAAAACTGGGGGGGGGGGGGGAATTGCACCAGACTTTACGGAATTTTCCATCGCTTTAGAAAGCCAGGGCTATTAAAATACAGTTTATATATGTGCTTTGTTCATTAGAACAAGGACAATGAATGTTGATTAAGTGGTCCACCCAAGACCCCCAACAATTTTCAAGAGGTCTGTGATAGGAGGCGAGTTTGAGAGCTACTGCTCTATACAAATGGAAAGATAGCCCAATGAAGTAAAAAGCATTGTGGGAATGGCTGTGATGTGACATCTTTGCTATATAGGTGAAGGGGTGGGATTATTCAGATTAGGGGTAGGCAACTCTCAGGGGTCTCTATTAAGTCGTATGGGACAAAGTAAATGAATAGCAATGGTTAAAGGAGAGATAAACACTTGGTCAGCCAGGACAATAGGTACGTTTTCCCCTGTGGTGCTCTTCAAATTTTGCCTTTTACTTGTCTCATGTAACTGAGACATATGGAGGGAAAGTGTAGTGCTGCAGTTGAGGGAAGTGGCATTGGGAACAAAATGTCTTATCCATTGTTGGTAATTTAGCTTTCCACTGAGGTGGACTACACGGGGTGGTGGAGTAATGCCTCTTCTCAGAAAATGCTTTAATCAGGCCTAGTAAACTTGGCAAGATGGTGAGACCTCAGCATCTTGGCAGGACCCCAGGCTGAAGGCTTCTGTGGTAGCAGTGGGCGAACATATAAATTTCCCACAATGATGCAGCTCGGCCAGTGTAGCATAACTCAAGACCATTGTAGAAAATTAAAATGGTGCATGCACACACACCCTGTAGGGGCATATTAATTTCCCACAGTGCACTGCAGCAATGATAATTCAGGCACTTTGGAGAATTGTGGGCAATTGAATCTGCCATCTGTCAAATGTTGGAAGTGCAGGGACAACTACAGGGCACTTTGCCAAAGGCTTCCTCAAATCTGGAGATAGCCTTGACTGTAATGTATAGGTCCCTTGCTGCTACTACTGCACCTGCCTCATGCTGGTGTCTTGCTAGTTTAATATTGAGGAAGCATGCTGTAAAAATAAACACCACATAAAAAAATCTCAGCATATCACCTTTCTACAAAGCAATGTAATACAGGAAGAATGCAGCTTCCCCCAGAGATCCCTCCCAAGTGCATAGGAGTCAAACTTTTGAGAACTGACATAGCCAACAAGCGTGTGGATGACACTTGGGCCCTCCTCCACTCAGTCAAACCTATCTTCAGAAATGTTCCAACAGCTTCATGTGTAATGAAGATAATATAGTGTGGCTGTTAAAAATAGGGCTGCTTGCAAATTCCTTCAAGAAATGTTTGACAGGGCTAAGAAGAAGAAGAAGAGTTTGGATTTGATATCCCGCTTTTCACTCCCCTTCAGGAGTCTCAAAGAGGCTAACATTCTCCTTTCCCTTCCACCCCCACAACAAACACTCTGTGAGGTGAGTGGGGCTGAGAGACTTCAGAGAAGTGTGACTGGCCCAAGGTCACCCAGCAGCTGCATGTGGAGGAGCGGAGACGCGAACCCGGTTCCCCAGATTACAAGACTACCGCTCTTAACCACTACACCACACTGGCTCTCTAACAAGGGATGCCAGCAAAATAAATACATAAACCTCTTCTATTTCAGCCACAGCCCTTTCTGAGCTGTTGAAAAACAGTAGTCCTTATAGACCAGCTTTAAACTGGTGGTAAAATCTGTGGAAATGATGGTATCACAGAAGGGACTTGAAAAGCTACCACTATCATGTTAAAGGTTTTTGTTGATGTTCTGCTACTTATGTTTCTGGGTGGCCCCACTTCCCAAGTCTGTAGAAGTTTCATGAGCAATACTATCCCAGTGTGGCTTCCTCTGAATGTGGGCAAACTTACAGCATTTTTTGTATAACTTGCTTTACTTGCAAACATACAATGAAAGTGTACTTCTTCACAAAACACATATTTGATTTGTGTTAATATATATTTCAAAATTCTGTTGTATGCTGAACTGTGGTATATAAGTAAAGGTAAAAAGGTAAAGGTAAAGGACCCCGGATGGTTAAGTCCAGTCAAAGGCAACTATGAGATGCGGCGCTCATATTGCTTCAGGCTGATGGAGCCGGCGTTTGTCCAGACAGCTTTCCAGGTCATGTGGCCAGCATGACTAAACCGCTTCTGGTGCGACAGAACACTGTGATGGAAGCCAGAGAGCACAGAAATACTGTTTATCTTCCTGCTGCAGTGGTACCTATTTATCTACTTGCACAGGTGTGCTTTCAAACTGTTAGGTTGGCAGAAGTTGGGACAAAGCAACAGGAACTCACCCCGTTGTGGGGATTTGAACCGCCAACCTTTTGATCAACAAGCCCAAGAGGCTCAGTGGTTTAGAACACAGCGCCACCCACTCCCTATATGTACATATATAAGTATATATTTTACGTTAGTGTATAAGTACACTTGTATAAATAATAATTTGTGGAACTTGCTGCCATAAGACTGGGGTGATGGCCCCAAGTTTTATCTATCAATGCCTGTATATATGTCATGGGAATCTGTAAAGAACCTCCAGATTCAGAGGTAGTATGCCTTGCCCTTCCTGCCATTGGGGAGCAACAGGGGGCTGTTGCTTTCAAGGCCTGCTGGTGTATTTCCTGGAGGCACCTGGCTGGCCATTGTTGGAAAGATGCTGCTGGACTAACTTTGGTCTGATCCATCAGAGTTCTTTTTAGAACAAAGAAGCACCTCTACAAGACAGCAAATTTTCTATGTCTTGGGCTCACCAACCTCTTTAGACCTGTGAGTGCATTTGGATTTTTAAGTAAGTACTGTGGGTGCCACTCCCTCTTTCTTCCAGTTTTGTGGGCTGCGGCTTTGTGGGCAGCTGGGGGAAATCTCAAATGCACTGTTGTGCCTACAGGTGCAACTTTGGTGACACCTGCTCTATCAGTTATCCAGAGAGAGCACTTGCACCCTCAAGGGTGCTTTCAACCAGTCCACAGCTTGCTGTTTGCCTTTTTCTGGCAAAAATGCTTCAGACATTTCTCTCTCACATACATACACACAGCTACTTTTCTTAGCACTCTCTCTCTCTCTAAGAGGCAGGGTGGTGGTGGGGAGAAAGTGCTTCCCAAGATCTGATGGGTGTCTCTTATTTGGAAACATAAGATTTCTTACTATCCTTGGCTTCCACTAAGAAAGAATTAACCAATAATTCTGGACTTTTAATCAGCACTCTAATCAACCAAAATTTGGTTGGGGCAGCATAACCCTAATGTTAGGCCATAAAATGACATGATAAACCAATTCCTTTCCCTCTCCCTCCAATTTCTTTTAAACAAAGTAATAGAAAGCAAACTGGAGGGGGGTATTTAGTTTGAAAAATCAGAATGACTTATCTGAAAGTCTATCAGAGTTCTCCTATTCCATGTCCATGGGAAGTCTTACCCTGAAAATACATATGCCACTAATAATCCCCATAGACTTCAGCATGTTGCAGAGATTTCAGGATGTGAGCCCAGGAGGGGAATATAAAAATAGGCATGCTAGCTGCAGAACAACAAACTTTGACAAGGAGTTCCAGGGACAGCTGTAATACTTAAAAAGGCTTCATGGGCAAGAGAGTTTACTCTGCTTTGGGCAAACTGCCTTGTGAGCTTCGCACTCTCTTTTGTCACAAGGTTTAGAAAGGAACGCAGTAACTAATAGTTGTAAAGCTAAATATTCAGAAAACTTCAAGGCAATTACACCCCCCTGCCCTGCACCATTGTAGCTCAGGATATGTTCACATTACTGCTTATTCTGCATCCAGTGCACTCCCACTGCTAATTTTTTAAGACGCATTCACATCACATTAGCCATAATCCAGATCGATCCTGTAGTTTCCTGACAAATACCAGTGTTTAGTGCAGTATCCACCCCCCGCAACAAGCTTCAGTTGTGACATTTCTCCATGAAGCTTGCAGCAGAGTATGCAGGGTTCCCAGGAGGCCTCACATCCAGGCTCTGGCCAAATCCAGATCTGCTCATCTTCAGTACTGCTACGGCATCACATGGCTAATGATCACAGTATCTCAAGAAGACACCTTTATGGAAGTTAGTGTCATATGTAGCTTCATTTAAATTCAAATAAGGCAGCAGACTAACCAAGTAAATATCTTTTGTTAGTTGTCAGCCCTGTTGTTTGGAATGACAGCATAAAAGATGAGAGGACCAAATAAGGATACAGCTGACTGGGTGTCTCTTGTTCCAGTTCTAGCTTGCCCTCATTTTCCACTGAAGCACCGAAGTTCCTTTTTGAGTGTTTGCTGTGCACTTTCTCATCCCAAAATTTAAGTGTTTTGTTTTTTGTTTTTTTTACTTAATGGATGAAAAGAAAACCTAAGAACAGCTGCTTGTGTGTTCTACCAACAGTCATGGATGAATACATCAATTTCAGTTTCTCAATTTTCCAGTTTTAAGTTCAGTTCTCCACATTTCCACATGTTTCCATTAAAAAAGAAAAGTCCTCATGAAAATTCATAAGCATTTTAGTGCAAATTTCTCCTGATAGGCAACTTTATAAAGCCATTTCCCTAAACATACTGCACTTTTGTATATTATATTCATTAACATTTGCTTTTTATGTACATTTTATCCTAGTCTGTGCATTTTTGTACATATTACGTGGCTGAAAAACTGCATTGCAAAAATCAGAGAAGTGCCAGTTTTGAAGGATGGATGCATTTTGGGTCCCATTTTGTTTTGGAAAGTGCAAATTACTAGATTTGTCTTTGAATGTGAACTAAATTGAATTTATTCCCCATCCCTACCTACCAACCTGTGGGTGCACCAAACAAATAAATAGAATGTGACCTTGGAGCATCTCCATGAATTAGCAAAGAAGCTGATAACTGAACACAACGACCACAAAGAAACAAAAGGTGTATTGGATTTTGGCATAGGTAGATGTACCTTAAATTGTAAATAGGTATGCCCTTCAGCAGAGGAGGAATAGTGGGGAAACAATTAAGCCCAAGGACATCCATTATGTTTGGGTGAACAAAGATGAAGAGTGCTGTGGTTGATGTCAGTTCTTCTTGTTGGATATTCTCTGTGTGTGAGAATCATTTGTTCCAGAAACAAAGAAGAACAGAGAAGTTTCAAGAAGCAGCAGAAGGCTGAGACTGTTTTGTCTATGCAATGATGTTTTCTGTGGGAATTGTTCTATGGACATGTGCAATGTGACAGGAAGTACTGATAACAATGGTTCTGTGTAACTTGTGTAATTTGTTGTGAGTCTCTGGCTTGCATCTTGCAGTGAGAGCAGAGAGAGAGGCTTGGATCCTTGTTGGACTCTAAGCATGCCTTGACCACGGCAGTGGTGAATGTATATATTTGCTACCAATATGCTTTTATGCCGGTCAAGTAAACCTCTACACTTGACTGAATCTTTATGGCGTCCATGAGTGTTTTTTTCCTACTGTATGTACCTTCAACCCCGAAGACAATTTCAAGGAAGGAGCTGCGTTGAGATGTAACTCTGCTGAGTATGGATATTGGCATACACACAACAAAAGTGATGCCAGAACCAATCCTTCTAAATCATCCACCAGAGGTTGATGGATTGATCCAACACTTATTTTGAAGGACTATTAACTTTCAGTTGAAGAAATCCAGAACTAATTTCCTAATCAGGGACAAGATTTGGGATGAGATGCAACCAACTAAACTAGCTAGTTGTTTACACAAGTAAATAAAGCAGCTGGTGTAAAGGGAGTGTCCAGGCTGTTGCTATTTTTGAGTGGCATTCAGTCACCAGCAAATTCAGGTGGTGTCATTAAATTTGATTTGTAACTCTTGCACAACAAACCCGCTTTTCTGCAACCCTAGGCTCTTTGCAATAAGGAAAGTGAGAGGGGAATGCCCTAGAAAGTGTGTCATAAGAATTGCTTGATGAAATGATATATCAACTCTCTGTAAAGAAATAACAGTGAATACTCAGTAAACAGTGAATACTCAGTAAACAAGCTTGGGTGTCCTAGACCCAGTAACTTACCAAGTGGAGATTTCAGCCTAGATTTACTCATTCTGAAGTTCGACACCCTATGCAATACTGGAACTTGGTATTCCACTCCTACAGCAAGTATGCAGAAACAGGGATGGCAGTAGTTCACCAGGATCTCTTTGATTCTGCAGTCCACTGTTTAATGTTGCATTGAGCTTTTTATGAGAGGAGGGATATAAATTATTTAAATAAAAAAAATGCTGATTAAACAAGATAGTTATTATCTTTAGTTTGCGGATTGGTGTGAAATAAGTACTATGTTTGGACCTTGTCCTTGGGGCCATTTCATTTAAGGAACTTGCACCTGTTGTCCCAAAGCTTCTCTAAAGGTCCCAGGTTAATTTAGCACCACAAAGATCCAAGCAAGGACAATTAACACATTTCCAAAAGTACATGTACACAGAGTATCCCATTTAATAACAAGCTGGCAGCCCAGTCCTCAAAATAGGACTGTAGTGCCACAGTCATATGTTTCATTGGCTACCATGGCACAAGCACAGCCAGGAACCATCAAATCTGCATGTATGTTGCATGTGCTTTACTGTCCATTCTCTTTTGTATTGTAAATAGGAACGAGCCTTTCCATCTGCTGTGCCAGGCTTTAGTTATTTGAACATCACGCTTTCTTGCACGTGACTTTTTTGGATTGGGGCCACTAAAAATGAAATTGTCATTTTAATATATTCTATGCAGGGATGTTATATAAGGATTTATGTTGGACTGAATCAAATTTACAGTCTAATCCGCTCAATGAATCTCCAATCTAGCTCTTCAGGGCTTCAAGTAGATTTCTTTCCCAGTATGGCTCTCACAGCTGGGACCTCATATACCCATAGCAAGTGCCTCAGCAGAGAGGGCTTCTCCACTTGTTAATTATTCATTTTTATACCATTATGTGGATAACTAATATTAGAATGCAGTTTATATAAGTGTTTTGCTTCACAAGAACTAGAAAACTAGAAATGGTGGGTGAGGGGTAGATCCAACAGTTTTTTGTTTGTTTGTTTGTTTAAAAACTTCTATCTATTTCTATAACAGACACAGTAAATGTAGGAGCACATTGTCACACTGCTGTGTTGGAGAACGTAAGTTCAAAGCAAAATAAAACAAGAATTATCCCAAAGTATTCCTCCAGAGATTTCCATGTATGGATGGGGAATGAATCTAATCATCACTTTTGTTTACTTATAAAGTCAAATAAAATCCTACAATGTTGCAAAAAAGGTGTTTGGCTCTGTTTGAGTTTTTGTTGCCCATATTTGTTCAGTTTTCCCGATAAGGCTATATTCCAGATTTGTGGATGCCACAATTCAGTAGCTATGGCAGCCCTGCTTTTTCAGTTTCTTGCTAACTGAAGACATGCTTAAAATATTAATTGTTCTTTGTATGATCTATTTCCATCAAAAATAGACAGCAGATCTAAATGCGCATCTTGCTATAGTTTGTCCAATTAATGTCTCACATTCCTTTAAAACTTTCACCAAAACCATACTATCACATCACATTCCCACTACATATGAAAAATTTTGTCCATCTCTTCACATTCACTCCTCTATTAAACATAACTAAGTTCTTTCTTAGACTCATAGTAGGTCGGGATCCACAAGTGGGTAACTCTCTGACCTTGGCTAGCATCACCACCACTTTCTTTTTGTTGTACAGCTTAAAACAACAACATGGAAGTGTAGCATTGCAAAGTAGCATATGTATTTCAGATTTGTGGCAAATTGGATATTGGAAGGTTCATCTTTTCTCCCTCTGTATGGGAAGCTGCCCCTACGCAATGTAAAAGGTGAAGGCACTCTGTTGTCCTCCTTTGCATCTGGATATCATAGAATCATTGAGTTAGAAGGGACCCTGACAATCATCTCCAAATGCAGGAATATGCAGTTGTCCCTTACATCAGACATAAAAGGAGAAAAACGGACATAAGCAGAAAATAAACTGGGTCCTATGTCACATGGTTGGGATTAATTAAGGTTGAAGACTACTGCTGAAAATCACACCTGGACTGGGTAATTATTGTAGCTACAGGAGACTGTTCTGAAGAACACTTTTAAAATATTGTTTTTCCTTAAAGCTCTGTTGTAGTTGCTGCTGACTGTGGCAGGAAAAGTAGCTAAATAAAGGTCTTTACAATATCTGTTGTGTGACATGCAGACATCTGCATACTTTAAAAAGCACACAACCTTGAAATGGTTCAGCGATGGCCTGCAGAGAGCGAAACAATTCCTAACAAGGCTGCCAGTCTCCACCTTCTTTTTTACATTTTGGCCTTTAAAGGTTTATACTGAAGTACACTTTGCTCCCCAAGAGATTCCAACTGAATATCATTTATGTAAATGCTGTAAACAAAATAGAAATGTCTTGGATACTTTTTTTTGTACTGGGGAGAAGTGTTAGTATAAAGTTTGACAGTGGTTGTCCTTTCAGGCATGCCAAGCTTGGATTATTTTCATACCACAACACAAGTGTAGCTGGAAGCACACACTTGCAGTGTCATCCTATGCAAGTTTATTCACAGTACAGTATTCAATCAAATCCATGGGGTTTGTTCTCAGGAAAGGCCTGAACTGGAGCACAGTTTTGACACCCTATTTTAAAAGTGTAACTATGTATATGCATAACATAGAAAACTGAACTCCAATTTCCTGTTTTTCAAATGTCTCTGTCGTGGGTTTGTATGAAATGGGCATTGTTTAAAATATTCTTATTTATGAGTAAGTTTTCAAATGTACAGTACTTCTTTGAGAACTTTGGAATTGTGGAAAAATCAGAAGCAGTGTACAGTAGTTGGAGAAATCCAGGTAGAAGTTTATCAATGTTACATTATATGCCACCAAGAGGCTAGGCATATTCCTCTTTAGAAATCTTATCACTCACTTTTCATACTGTGTATAACTGGCCTGCTTTTAAAGGACAGTTAGGTCTTGAAGCTGTTCCTGATCTAACCAGAGTCTTCCATGGACAGGCATCCATACAACATCTGTATGTTTCCCTCCATAGGGCAAGTAGCAATTGTGGGAGAATTTCCTAGCATTATAATCTCAACCAAATTCAGGAGCCTCTATGACTCTTGATCAGGGGTAGGAAACTTAAGGTCCGTAGGCCAAATGCAGCCCAATCGCCTTCTCAATCTGGCCCGCAGACAGTCCAGGAATCAGCGTGTTTTTACATGAGTAGACTGTCCTTTTATTTAAAATGCATCTCTGGGTTATGTGTGGGGCCTGCCTGGTGTTTTTACATGAGTAGAATATGTGCTTTTATTTAAAATGCCTCTCTGGCTTATTTGTGGGGCATAGGAATTTGTTCATATTTTTTTTCAAAATATAGTCTGACCCACCACATGGTCCGAGGGAGGGTGGACTGGCCAATGGTTGAAAAAGGTTGCTGACCCCTGCTCCTGATGAACACACACAAACACAACCCTAATTACATATAGTTACGCCACCTAGTTCATTATATACTATATATATATATATAAAACTATGGTGTTCTACCTCTTCAAATTGGATGTTGGACAAGAGATATGCAACAGCGCCATCTGCTCTTCAGTGTAGAGTACTGTTCAAAACACAGAAAGTGACTTTAAAACTGGTCAGTGTAAACAACATTGACAGTTCACTGTTCTTAACGCTCATTTAAGCACTGCTGCATCAACAAAAAAATTTTAATAAGATAATCTAGGCATTAATGTATTAAGTTAAAATAAAGAGGCACTTGCTCTTCTGTTATTTAGGGCTTTTATTCAAATGTAAAACTACAGTATTACATGTTACTGTACAAAAATGTATAAGAAAAAAGGAACTGGGTACTTTATTTCTAGCTCAAAGAATAAATTTCAAGCAATTGTTCTGGGGTTTTGAGCCATTCTACTTTATTGATATACAATATGTCTTGAGATGGAAGGGAAAACACACACACACACACACACACACACACACACACACACGATGTGAACCCTATTGTGTAAATCCTATTTTAAAAGTCTTGGTAAAAGGTATTTAATTTAACAAGAGCTGTGAAGTAAAAACTTCACCATCCTGACACTCTTGAATTGCATAGTAACTTCAGGGGAAAGCAAAGGAAAGTATTACAAGGTGGATTTTAAAATAATAGATGAGATAATGGAAAACTCCATATGGTATTTCAGAAAAAATATGTGGCATTAGCCCTGTTCTTTCCTAGTGACCTAGCATATTAGGATTCAACTCTGAAACTACATGTTGTGGTAATGTATTTTTAATCATCTGCATCTGTAGAACTGAAGACAAATCTTATTTCACTTATTTTATCTATTTCTCCTTTTCAGAACAATACAGTAATTACTACAAAATACAGTTTATTACAAATTTTAGAAAATCATTGGAACTTTTCTCAAGTTTTCTCCATTCCAAACCTGAAATTTACCTATCTTAGGCACAAATAGGTTCAATTCTAGTAAAATCAGTGAACATCATTTACACAATTAGTTGAATATTAAATGAGCTAGAAATCAAAGTAATTACAGTGGTACCTTGGTTTTTGAATACCTTAGATCATGAACAACTTGGAACCCAAACGCTGAAAAACCGGAAGTAGGTTTTCAAACTTTTTTATGTTTTGCATTACATGCTTTCTATGGAAAAGTGCACCTTGGTTTTGGTACGCTTTGGTTTTGAAACAGACTTCCAGAATGGATTAAGTTTGAGAACCAAGGTACTACTGTATTAGTTTCATTATTTAAAATGATTAAATTTTATTGCAGGACCCAGATAAATATGAAAACAGGTGTTAGAGCATGAAACTCTTAAAACTCAGGGTCATGGGTTTCAGCCCCATGTTAGGTAAAAGATTCCTTCATTGCAGGGGGTTGGACTAGATGACCCTTACGGTCCCTTTCAACTCTACAATTCTATAATTCTCAATGAGAAGGTTTAAGCTGCCCCAGTTCTCCTGGTTCTTAAGAATAAACAGAGAGACCGGGGAAGATGATGGCATGCTTAGCATGAAGTTGCATTATGGCTTCACTCCAGGTACTAAACCAAACAGAAATAACTCGTCATCCACTTGGTACTTGCAAGATCAAATTTCCTGCTACTCAACCTTACATGTAGTTTATGTGAGTGTATATAGCACAATAAATCCAGTGTAACTGTCCTGTGGGCAGCTAATTGAGAATGGATGGTGAGGCAGTCCTGTGGAGCTATGATGATATCAAAACAATAAGGAAAATCTTAATTTCACATTTCAGCAACCTAGCTACTAGGTACTCTATTCTGAAGAACAGATGAGAATGAAAGGGAATTCAGGGTGCAACTGACAACCTTCTGGCTTAAAATACTGTATTTCATGGTATACATTTATCATATGTTTAACACATGAAACCCAGATTTGTCTTGAAAGAAAGACTTGTCAAATTTTAAGGAAATTGTTGTTCGAGTTCCTTATTTGCTGTTTCCCGTTCCTTATTCGGTCAGAGGTGCAGATCTTCCTTGCTTACGCAAGAACTGGCAGAAATGTATCAGCAAAAATATTTTTGGTTTTTCAGAGGATTTTCCTCTTAAATTTCCCTTTAATTGTTAGGCAATTTCCATCCCCACCCCGAATATATATATTGAAAGTCCAGTCGTGAAAAACAAGGACCTTAAAACAGGTGAGGAAAAGAAGGCAAAATCTCCCAAAGTGGCAACACACCTGAGGCTTGCATACACACCATACATCTGTTATTTGCGGAGTTTGAAATTTTAAAGCATATGGGAGGGACATTTCCCTCCCCATCCGAAAAATCTGGGCTACAATTCCCAGCAACCCTAAACTAACTAGCGAAGGGGCAGCAGGGATGTGCTTTCATGGCGTACCGTGTATCCATAGCAAAGTCTTCCCCTCAAGAGAAACGGGAGGCCGCGCTTGCTGAGGGAAAAGGGCGGTTATGGGCGTGGCCCCGCACGCACGCGCTCTCAAAAAAGGCGGGAAGCGCTCAGGGACAATGCCAGCAGGACAAGCTAGGTATGGGACCTATGGAGAAGGAGAGGGCAAGGCCACGCATGCGCCCGTCTCTCGCCCGTGCTCGATTCGAGAGCGCCGCCCGATTTATTCATGAAAACACGGAGCAGAAGAGCCGCGCGAGTAAGCTCTCGCGCGACTTTCTGGGCCCGCCCCTTCCAGCTTCCAATCAGCGTTCTCCCCCCACTCACTCTTCTTTCCCCGCTCCTCCCGTTCGTTAACCGGATGTTGATGTTAGTTGGTGTTTCCCCCATCTGCCCCGCCCCTTCTCTCCCCGTGTTGTGCTGAGTGAGGGCGCTTCCTATTTTGGGCCCCCCTCAGCATAGAAACGCAGGTGAGTTGCGACGCCCCCTCGCTGCCCTCCCTTTCCCAGCGGCATATCCAGCGAAGTGAGGAGTGAAGAAGAGACGGATTTTGCTTCTCCCTTCTCTGCCTCCCGCTGTCGGGACAAAGGCGTTGTTGCCATGGAGACGTGGCAACACGGGGGAATTATGGGCTTTCTTCCCACCTAGCCACCCATCCCCGTCCCCCAACGACGGTCTCTCTTTGACGGTGATTAAACCGCATTTAGGACATAAGCTCCCTTTCCTTCCTTCCAGGCTCCCCTTCATTCTCATTATTGTGTTTTCTCCCTCAGCCCCCCGCCCCTCGAAAAAATATTATTATTATTATTATTTATTCGCTTCTTATCGGGACATGTCGAGGCGGCTTGCAGCAAATAAAAATGGGAACCCTAATATTTCCAGAGGGGCTGGCGTGTTATTCTGTTACATTAAAAAATGGGAAGAAGTCTTGTGACATCTTATTGTGGCATAAGCGTTTGTGGGCAGAAGTCCACTTCAGTAGATGTGTTAAATCCTTGGTTGGCAGCTGCGTGTGTGGGGGCGGAAGAACTATAAATTTCAGAGAGAAGTTATATGCAAGCGGTGCAGGTAGAGACAATTGGACCCAAGCTAGAATTTATGCAGAATAAGCATGACGACTTTTACAGCATTATTGATTGGCAAAAATAATCACCTTAGCAATGCTGAGTTAATATTTATAGTGGGAAGGAGGGGAAGGAAACTATTGACTCTGGAGACAAAAATGAATAGAGTTGAACTTCCTGAATAATTGTAGTTCTTCAGATTCACACTGGAGCTGCCTTCTGAAACTTCTTTGTTCAAATATGGCCACCTTCAGACCAATGGTAAAGTATCCTTGTAGGGTGAAATGTACTACTTCTGCTTGAATTATGCCCAGTGTTATTTCCTGGTTTATGAATATCTTATGATAGTCCTCAGGTGGGATTTCCACATGTCATGGAACAAATGAAGCTGCTTTATATTATGTCTGAAAGTTTGTACTTCTGCTTCAGGATCCCTGTATACAGCAGGGATAGCCACCATTGTGCCAAGTCCTACAGATATTTAGTACTTTGAACTGTCTTCAGCCAGCATCTCCAGTAGTCAGAGATGATGGAAGCTGTAGTTCACAACATCTGGAGGGCAGCAGTTAGCTATTCCACTTTACTCTTGACTGACATCACCTGAAGATGCAGAGAATTGAATCCTATACATATATACACAAAGTGTGTCCTTTCTTAGTGAACAGGCAGGTGCATCTCCGGCTGCATATAGGTTGGAACAGAAGCTGTGACCAGTGTTAGTGTCATGCCACATATGCAAACTGTGACACATATGCATTCATCTTGTGACTTTCATGTAGATGTTTTTCCTCTGCCTGGAGTGGGGCCTAGCCTAGCCTAGCCTAGTAATGGGGTTCGCTCAACTATAGAGAAGAAGAAGAAGAGTTTGGATTTGATATCCCGCCTTTCACTCCCCTTCAGGAGTCTCAAAGCGGCTAACAACCTCCTTTCCCTTCCTCCCCCACAACAAACACTCTGTGAGGTGAGTGGGGCTGAGAGACTTCACAGAAGTGTGACTGGCCCAAGGTCACCCAGCAGCTGCATGTGGAGGAGCGGAGACACGAACCCGGTTCCCCAGATTATGTGACTGCCGCTCTTAACCACTACACCACACTGGCTCTCAGTGATGATAAGCACTATTCAGAGGTTGCCTACCATGCAAGCTTCCCTTTTTGAGTTGTTTTAGGCATTCATTGATATCTGCAAACAAATAAATTCCCCAGAAATTATCAAGAAGAAACATTGTCTAGATCAGTGTTTCCCAACCTTGTGCCTCCAGATGTTTTTGGCCTACAACTCCCATCATCCCTGACCACTGGTCTTGCTAGCTAGGGATGATGGGAGTTGTAGGCCAAAAACATCTGGAGGCACAAGGTTGGGAAACACTGGTCTAGATTGACAGAAAGGCTTCAGCCAGTCTTATCACCGTTTCTTCTTCCTTGTTATGCAATGATGTTCCTTGGTACCCTTCAGACCCTTTCCCTCCTGCTATTCCTTCTGATTTAGGAGAGTGTTGCAGTTAGGGCTGCCATCTGTAGAAGTTCTCCATATCTGTCTTAGGAAAAGGAGTCCATGCTGGTTTTTTGACTGATTTAAATCCTAGTACTCCTGAAATGCACAAGATCATTCAGATAAATATATTTTGGGAGTTTAAAGCCTTAATATAAAATCTCCTGTGCCATAACTCTACTTGTATTAGCTTTTATGCTTGTTTGGTATAATATAGTCTGAAGACAGCTTTTACCTGTCTTGAAAGAACTGAAGGAAATTACTGTTCATGATGTGTATGCTTACCCCACTTTCTCTGCTAATAAACAGGCTTTTGAATAGTATTGGAAAATCTGCACAACTTATTTGCCCAGAGGCAACAGTGAAACAAATTAAGTGTGCCTTGTTTAGGTACACATAATGAGAGTGCATCCCCTAAACCTTCTTCAGGAATATTCAAAAAGTATTGTCTGTTTCCAGCCATTCATTACTTTCCTAGGCAAAAGAATTTATGTTGATGTCAAATACTAATAGTTCATTGATTGAAAAGTGCTTCTAGCTAACTAGTCAGATATCTGTTTTCCCTAAAGGTAGATAGATATACATGGCTTTTGATTTGAGATCTTAGTGCTGTATTTTGTCCCCCCCCCCCACACACACACAATTCCTTCGATTTCATATTTATTTGGTTTCTACTTTTGTTACCTGTCTTTTGAAATACAGAGGAATGTAGGAATGTTTAAAATAAACAAGCATGTTTCAGAAAAATAGTGCTATGGGAAAACCAAGTAAGAGCCTTATTAAAACACTACTTGTCTTTTGCTTTCCCTTTTAGAAATGAACTTCTGCGATGTGTAGAGTTCTAACATGGTGGCTGGGACTAAACCTGTCATGGCATCAGAACTCTGTAAAACAATATTGGAGGCAAAGCTAGAAAAGCACAAGAACTTATTCTTAAATTACCGAAATCTCCATCACTTCCCTTTAGAACTGCTGAAGGATGAAGGACTGCAATACTTGGAGAGACTCTATATGAAAAGAAATTCATTGACTACCTTGGTATGACTTTTAAAAATGTACAACTAGCAAAATATTTGTTGATGCTTAGGGTCTATGTGGAGGACACTGTCCTTGAGTGTACCTTAATTTTTTCAATATACTGTACCGTATGTAAATGATAGCCATTCATTGATATGGGCGACAGTATTTGCACTTGACCAATAACACATTAGGGACCTGATGTTGGAATAAGGAAATGTTTCCTGTATTGCCCTTGCCATGCTCTCACTGAAGTGGTTGGAGGCCTATGTATGGACCAGAGCACTTCAGACTAGGTAGAAGCTGACATTCTTAAATGTCCCCTGGGTGGGAGATCCTACACTCAGAGAATGCTGCCATTTTTACCAGGTGCTCTTAATCATTTTGGCCAGTGCTGGGGCACAATCCTACACTGTATGTGTTTTTCACTGCAGATATAACTAAATTCTTTTAGGACTTCTCACTTGCACAGTAGTAACCAAGTCATCAAATTTCAGCTACTTAATTCCTACAGTTTTCATCTCGTATGCATGAAAAGCATATGGGGTATAAAATACCCCCTGACATTTCAGTTTATTCCTATGTTTCTGGTGCTTCTTCATACCAGTCAATATGATGTGTTGGAAAACATTTAAAAGAGGAAAAACTTTGGGAAGCATGCCAGATTTTCTTTTTGAAAAGTTAAAAAGAAGAGCCTGGAATTTAAAAAAAAATGTATATTTCTGCCAGCATATTTTATTTCTTTTTGCTGTGGGGTGCTTTCCTTCTCCCCAGCTCATGGGGAGTTATTTTTTGTTAATTATTACAACAGCCTTGTAAATTATGGGTTGAATCCAATGAACTGAACCTCAACTCCCTCCACTTCATCATATGTCCCTAATCAGATTGCAGATTTCCCAAACCCTCCAGAGTAGATTGGGTGAAGTTGCAAGATTAGGAAAGGAAGGGGAAGTTCTGTTGCAGGAGCAGAAATTGTACTACGAATGTAATGTTTTTGTTGGTTTCAACACTGTTATGCTTGTATGGCAGATTGTTATCTACATAAGGATAACTACTATGTTCATGGAAGAGGTGAAATATTAATCATGGGCATCCTGAAGCATTGTAGGAATAAATAGGCAAGATTCTTAGGTTTCTTAGAATAGTTAGTGAATATTGTTTATTAGGCTGGTGAACACATTAAAGAGTTCATTAGAATTTATTCAGACTTGGTTGCTTATACAATTTATACAAGTGCTGGTAAAGTAACTGAGCTAGTTTTTGTTTTATCTTCTACACTTACATGATTGTATTTATCTATTTATGAATGTATGTTTAAAAAATGGAACCTAATAACAAGGACACCAGGTGCTGCTAAGGCTACCAAAATTGCTTAGGAGGGAAATCAGTGTGTTTTAGCGTTAATTCCCCAGTAGGTGGAAACCACTACTCAAGATTTTTGCAGCATGGCATGGAAAACAAACAGAAGAATTATGAGACTGCTTCTGGCTAAGAACTATACTGCATATGCTGTGTTTGAAAACAGTAGGGAAATGCTGGCCAAAGAAAGGATGGCAATCTGAATGTTGAAATGGGCAGTCCTACCCTAGTTGAACATAAAAGCTAAATTTGGTATAATGTAGAGCCACTTCAAGTCTGACCTTTTTCTTGCTTGAAAACCACTACGTAGGAAAAAGCCGCAAACTGTCATGTATAAATTGGGGCATGAGAGGCACACATATTGGACGTGCTGCCTTTCTCAGTGAAAGTGAGCTTTCAAGACCTTCAAAATATTATCCTGGAATCAAGCTTCAGCACCACAGTAAAGAAAATATCTGACTGCCAGTAATACACTGGCAATCTGTTTGTGAAATAGGACCCCTGCAGAGTTGTGTAAGACAAAACTAACATCATGCACTTCATGTGGAAATTGCATGACATGGCTGCTGTAACATGATCTCTTATAAAATGTTGCTTTAGAAGATCTCCATATTTAGAAGACTTCTGGCTGTCTGGAGAATGCATTATAGTAATTGAAAAATATTGGCATACTGACTTAACATTAGAGTAGCTAATAGGACTCTGCCTTAGGCTACTATAAAGTCACCTAAATATTCAGTGGACATTTCTAAGTTATTACATGCTAAAGAATGTATATGCTATGTGAGTTTATCTGCATTATCAGTACATGTTGAACTTGGAAGATGCTAATCACACTTGTTAATATTTTGGCATAATGATTGATTAGTGTAGAAGGTGTCTGCTGTTCTTCTAGAGCCCAATTTGGAAGCTAGCTCCACCCTCTGTGTTTTGATATCTTCAGGCCTTCTTGGCATATTGAAATTCTTTCATCTTTCCAGTGACAACAGTCGCTGTCATCCAAGTCTAGGCTCTAAGCCAGGTTTCATTATCAGTGCCAGATGGGGTGGTGGGCCACATAAAACAGTTGTTCCCTGTTTTGGATTTCTGACACTCAGAGCCTCATGTTAGTTCCATCTTGAATTTGGCAAACTGTTTTGCCAGTTAGATATCGAGTCTTTCTTTAAAAACTAAACAAAAACTTCACAATTTTCTTTTTTAGCCGGAAAACCTTGCCCAGAAGCTTCCAAACCTTGTGGAACTGTGAGTGTGTGGTGTCTTGTTCCTTATATTCTGCCCTTTAGTTTAATGAGTTTCTTGAACGTAAGGTTCTGAAGTTATATAGGTAAATATATTACAATTCGTTTTGGAACAATCTGGTTTGTTAAAGAGCTAGTCTGTTTTGTCCTAGTGCCTTTCCATGACCTAATTTCACTCATGTGCTGTCTCTTCATATGCTTCAAGACAGTGGTTCAAGGGACAGCTTGGAGGGACCACCATGCCAAAGATTTCTGCATTCAGGCTGTAGCTCCTAGTTTGTTTGCTCAGAGAACTGAAAAAGTCTATCTTTTCATAGAAATATAATAAATGTAGAATTTAAATCCCATTCTTTTGTTAAAAGTATCCAGAATGAACACTAATTTTTGGATATTGCTTTTGTAAAATCTACTGGAATGCAATATTTTTTATTTTTTGTTTTGTTCTATTTGACAAAATTAATTGATTGTAATGAAACCCTAGGTCACTTACAAAAAATGATAAAACATTAATATTACCAATAAAAGACAATTAAAAACAGGTATTAAAAACATTCAGAGGGGAATTAAAATGAACTGTAAGCTACATGTAAACTACAGTGTGGTGTAGTGGTTAAGAGCGGTAGTCTCGTAATCTGGGGAACCGGGTTCACGTCTCTGCTCCTCCATATGCAGCTGCTGGGTGACCTTGGGCCAGTCACACTTCTTTGAAGTCTCTCAGCCCCACTCACAGAGTGTTTGTTGTGGGGGAGGAAGGGAAAGGAGAATGTTAGCCGCTTTGAGACTCCTTAAAGGGAGTGAAAGGCGGGATATCAAATCCAAACTCTTCTTCTTCTTCTGCATGTGTGGATAGGCTTGCCTAAACAAAAACGTCTTAAGCGGGTGCCAAAAAGAGTCCAGCAAAGGTACCTGCCTAATCTCAATAGCCAGGGAGTTCCAAGTGCAAATTTGTAATATGTTTTGGAGTAGGAGAGAGGGGTATGTTCACAAATAGGAGTGCTGTTTGCAATGGCTAAGAACGTAGATTATCTTTCTATATTGGACTAAAGTTAATCTCATCCGATATTCTGCTTCCAACTCTGGCTTGGCTAATGCATCTAGGACATGGGTAGGCAAACTAAGGCTTGGGGGCCGGATCTGGCCCAATCGCGTTCTAAATTTGGCCCACGGACAGTCCGGGAATCAGCATGTTTTTACATGAGTAGAATGTGTCCTTTTATTTAAAATGCATCTCTGGGTTATTTGTGGGGCATAGGAATTTCTCCATCCCCCCCCCTAAAAAAATATAGTCCTGTCCCCCACAAGGTCTGAGGGATGGTGGACCGGCCCCCTGCTGAAAAAGTTTGCTGACCTGTGATCTAGGAGAAACATCTGTTATCGGTTGCTAGCGCCTAATACTCATAGGCATGCCACCTTTGTACTTGGTGGTTCCATTAAATTATCAGCCATTGATGAGTTTACATTTTGAAAATAGTGAATGTTTCTTACTTCAAGGCTCTATATCTTCTTGCACTGTTTGCTTCTTTGGATTGTCATCTTTACCCAACAGCCAATCCCACAGTCCAGCTACAGCTCTTTCTGCCTCTTACCTCTCAAGGAAGGAGCCCAAAACCTGGATTATAACATCAACTTCCAGGGGGCGGAAGAGACTAGTAAACACCACGTGTATTCCTAATATAGTCAACCCCATTGCACATTTCATATGCAAACTGTTATAGAATCATAGAATTGTAAGGTGGAAGGGACCCTGGGGGTCAATGAGTCCAACTCCTTACAATACAGAAATCTCAACACATGGTCCTCCTTCCAATTAGAAACTATACTGGATCCTACTTAGCTTTGCAAATATGATAGCAGTTTTATTGATGCACCACAGCTATTTTGTGACTGAACAGCCTTAAATTGCCTAAAGCCTTAAAGTGGGGAATTTATATACCTCCTTTCAGCAATGTCTCCAAAATCAATTTATGAACAAATACAACACAAGAAGCATCCTACAGTAATGCAACCATTAGCTGATGAATAATTCCTTCAGCTGCTGCTTCCTGGCAGCAATTCCAGTAAGCATGGCAACATGAAAATGTACCCTTGCAAATTTAAATAGCCAGTTTGGAATTGTGATTGTATCCAGGACTGTATCAGGTCACATTTTATGTCCTCTGTGCTGTCACGGGCATGTGTAGAACTAAAGATGTTTTGGGTCACATGGCATAGATAACCAAGGAGTGTAGTCTAAACTTGAGCTTTTTCTTCTTGCCCCTGGAAAGCTGCACCTCCTGGTTTGTGCATTTGTGCATAGTGGCCTTACAGGTCACTATGGCCTGTAGCTTACTCAAGAACTAATCTTGCCTCATCTTGTCTGAGGTGAATTCTATTTCATAATGAAGCTGAAGTACAGCTTTTGTGATATTCTTCGTGTTTTGCCACCAGGCAGTTAAAAAAGATTATCTGATGAGGCCATAAGAAAATCCTGCCTGAAATTAAGGTTTGGAGGGAGGGTAATTTTAGAAGCTCTGAAAACCAGAGAGAGCTTGTTTAATACACATTAAATATTCTTGTCTTAATTATGTCATGCCCCCTAACCCTTTATCCTGTGTCTTTTGCTGGATAGTAAAAGGTTGGGCTCTGCATGCAGGATGAATCATAATAATAGTAATCTTGCTAATGTGTATCAGATAGTAAAACCTAACTGAGGAGCAACAATGAAAAAAAGGGCACACTAGTTGTCAGCAGGATGAAACTCCTTGCTATAGCTATAATTTGCATTGCTTTATGGTAGGCTCACAGATTTTGGATCATCAAATAAGTTTCCCTAGCATCCCTGGTATTGTGACCCATCTGGGTTAATAAAAATTAGTGCTGACTTCTAGGAATTAAAATTATGTAAAGTTCTTGTTGTTTTGGAAACAGCTCTCAAAATGAATAGAAACATTTAACATCATGGAGCCGTAGATTCTGATTTACATAATCTTTCTGTTGGTGACTATTTCTCTTTCTATTATGGTATTTAGAAATATCCAAGTTTTAAAGTGGACATGCAAAGGCTAAATCTAAATAGTGACATGGCTATTTCCACATGCTCACTGGGTCTTTGAACTAGTGTTTCCTAAACAGCTGCACTCTTATATTTGGTAATCTTTTGAAAAACAGATCCCTCTGCAGTATCAATTTGTTTCTGAAACTCCAATGAGTTTCAGCTAACAGCCTTTTTTGAAAGAAGAAGGAAAAAAAAGCATCACACCACTGAGCACATTCAAAACTTTTGGCATGCTTGATGTAATTCTTGGGATCCCGATTAAGAACATATGAGAATTTTGTTTGGCCTCATTGATCCAGAGTTACCACATGGTCCTTAATTTGTGAATGTACCTTCTACTTCCAGGATGGCTATTTTTAACATGGGGGAAAATCTCCCTTGTTTTCAAACTCCATAGCACTGTCTAGAATCTTTAATATAGATTCCTTTAAAAAACCAAAACAAAACTTCAGCTTGGAACTCTGACTATAAGCCATAATTTCTCATCTTCTGCCACCATAATACCTTCAAGTTTGAATTCTCCCGAAGCAAGAATCAATCCAATACTTCCATCAGGTTACTTATCCTGCACACCCCTTTTCTATGTTGAATGAGCAAAAGTTCAATTTTCAAGCAGTAAATAACATCTAACTACCTTGAGACATCTAGCAAATCTCAATTTGAAGAGAATATCACATATTTATTTCTGAATAGCAGTAACTGCAAATATTCACCACCAGAGAGCACTATATAAAATTTTACCAGCCTATGATGGTAAATATAGACCAGGATCCAAAGAACCACACAAGTTATTTGGGCTTGTATTTCTTGAATACCAGCCTCCCATGCCAGAAGGCAGAATGCTTTTGAAAGTAAATGGACCTTCAAAAACAGATTGTAAGATGGAACGGGGCACATGCAAACGCTCGGACAAAACTAAAATAGCTTTCTATATCCTGGCCTCAACTTGCCTGGGCTTGTCAGTATGCTTTCACTTGATGATTATCCTTTTTATAGAATAAAGTAAAACATGTAAACTTAAATAATAAACAAGAACACCATTTGTACAGTTTGCCAATGAATGTTGACATTAGAATTTTTTAAATATTGAAATAAATCTGAGAAGATGCTATAAAAATATAAAACGATCTGATGATTCCTGCACTTCTGACTCTTGTGGTGTATGAAAAAATTGTCTAAAATGAATTTTCAGGACTCTGATATGGCTGATTCCATGACTGATTTTTCACAGTCTCCCAAGTGCCAGAGTGCCATGTGAAGGCTCTTCTTGTGAATGGTATCCCTATGAGCTTCTCCATCACATTCTCAAATCTACTTCTGAGAACTAAATAGGAGGCATGCTTTACTCAGTCACAGAATGAATTCCACAGGGATCCTTGCTGAGAGGAAACAGCTAAAAGGTTCTAGGTGCCCACTGACCATGGGCTGGTTTAGAGCAGGGAGAATGTATCAACACACTCACCTCAGGCTACTTTGTTTCAGTCATATGACACAGCTGTTTGACATGACTTATTTATATATTTATCTTACACCTTTGCCAACAAAGTGAGTATTAGGGAAACAACTGCTGTGCATATTGTGATTCTTCTATGATCCAAAACGTATATTTATTTAGCAGATTTAACACCCAGCTTTTTAAGGCTCACAGCTTTTTTAAAAATGCATGGATTTGTTAAAAGCCAGACATTGGAAACAAAACAAAAACTAGCCCAGTTGGGAGTAGGTGAAGACGTAGGTCTCTGCTTGTCTGCCTCTCTATTCTCTTTCCTGGGTTCCTTCCCACAAGGCATTGTCTTGGAAACCATATATGATGGTAGTTGCATTATGTACAGAGCAGCCTGGTAACAAATGTGATTTTTTTGATCTAATCTCAATATGAAAGAAGAGGAAATCTGATTCAGGAAAACTTGGAAGTGCGAGTCCTGTTTTACGCAGAGTGATCAAAACTCAGGGTAATGTCTGTCAGTCATAGTTTGCCATATGAGTGTTACCTTTGCAGAAATGAAGAAAAAATACAGCATGCTGTCTTTGATCAAGTTTCATCTATGAATATTTGCCACCTGCTCTTATCAGCCGGCCCTTGAAAATGTTCTGTTCTCTTCCAGATACCTCCATTCAAACAACATTGTTGTTGTACCCGAAGGTAAGTGCCCTTCTGGGTTCAAAATATCTTTAGTTTCTGACATTAATTGTAGAGGAAGACACTGCATGAATGAAAATGTTTAAACTTTCAAATACCTAAATATGTGTGTTGCATCTAATTTGAGGGTTAAAAAACACAAAGTGTAATTTATTAGTAAAACAATACTCCTAAGTCAGGCGATGACCACATCCGTTGTATTGAGTTAAGACTAGATGGATGATTTTAAACCTTATTAATCATTTATAAAGCACCTGTGTCTCTATTTCTGTTGTTTTCCCAACAACTCTTGGCTGTGTAAATTGCCTTTTCCTTGCCTCAAGCATAATGTAATACAGTATACAAACAAAGAATGTAAACCTATAGGTTTTCACTTCTCTCCCTACAGAAATGGGAGCTAACACTTGCTCAACCCTTACAAGTGAATCTTAGCTGCAACTTAATCTACGGTACCTGCCCTTGAATCTGCTTTACTATCTATTGATAGGTCTTTATTATTGTAACTTTAGCTACCTTCAAAGTAGAATAACATGTGGTGTATGGATTGAGTATAGCAGGGGCGGGGGGACAGTTCCATCTCAACAAGTCAAATCCTTATCTACTCCCGCGGGCGTAGGGGTAAGGACAACCCATCTGTCAATCCTAGAATTGTAGAGTTGAGAGGACTACAGGGGTCATCTAGTCCAACTCCCCCAATGCAGCAATCATGGCTAAAGAATCCCTGACCGGTGGCCTTCCAACCTATGTTCAAATACCTCCAGTCCTCCACCTTCTGACGTAGTCCATGTCACTATCAAACAGCTCTCTCTGTCAGAATCTCCTTCCTTGTAATTTGAATCCTCCCCTCTGGGCAGCAGAAAACAAGCTTGTTCCTCTTCCATCTGACATTCTAATGACATCAGGTGACAGATCCTAGTTGGATCTGTCACCTGATTGCACAGCGCTTCCCAAATGCCCAACGGCCCGCTGATTGTCAGGCACTTCAGAAATGCCTGTGCAATGACTTTGCCATCCCAGTAGACTGTGGCTTCGGAAACACCAAGCACAGGGCCCGCCAAGTACGTTGTGCTGACAACCAGTGCTGCATACAGTGCTTTGCAAGATGGTTCTTGCACACTGGGAAGCACTGCACAAATACCCATTCAGCCAATCCTCACCCTTACATATATAGTGTCAGGTGTAGGGTAAGTAGATGTGGCTTTCCTGAAACAACCTCATGGATGAAATGGAGAGGCCTGGGAGGCTGGATTAGACTCACAATTGTACAACATATTTTAGCCCACTCCTCAAAACTAAATTGCCAGTAATACTCAGTTCTGGCATGGTTTTGCCACCTATTTATTCAGCATGTAGGGATGAGATACTGGCTGTGTTTCTATGCCATATTTAACCACGTCATGAGCTGAAATGAACAAGAGTGGGCATTAGGCTTGTGCACTGCTCTCCTCCCGCACATCTGGCAGCAGAAATTTGGCAACACTTACTCATTGCTTGAAGCTGGCTTGTTTTAAAACTGACAAGTGTTTGTTACAACCATGATCCCTGGTTCACATGCAGTGACAAGCTGAGATTACTTGAAAATGAAAGTAAACGCTGCCAAAGTCCTCCTGGCACCTTGGAAGGGGGTGGAGTGCATGAACATGAGATTTGCTTGGGCCTTTTCCAACTCTTGTACATTATGCAGAACCATGGTTCAGCTTTATGTGTGAATGCAGCCATCATAGAAGTCTATCTCATTCTTTTATTAAAGTTTTGGTGCTTTTATTGGGTCAGATTTATTCCTTGTCATTTTTCTTCTTCTTTGAAGCAATTGGCTCCCTCGTTAAACTGCAGTTTTTAGATTTGAGTGACAATGCTCTTGAAATTGTATGCCCAGAGATTGGCCGCCTAAGATCTTTACGCCACCTTAGATTGGCTAATAACCAGCTGAAGTACTTGCCAGCAGGTAAGGGATCAGCAGCTTTCTGGCTCAAAAAACCGATATGATTATTCCTGTTGATGATTTGCTGTGCGTATTTTTAATTCTGCTTGCAGATAAATGGTTAGGGCATGTTGGTTAAGCCTGTTAGGTATTGTCCTTGACATACTGGTTGCTTAAATTATAAGCAATAACTTAATTCATTGCTTTCTACCTATGAGATGAATATGGGGTTAAAATTAAATGATTGTTTTAGTGAAAATACAGTGAGTTTGCTGAAGGCGGAATATCCATCACAATCATCTTTGAGCGTGCCAAGCCTTTATTCTGTGCTGCAGCAAACTTCTTATTATCTGGCAAATTAACTGTATTTAAAAATGGGAACTTCAGAGGAAATTTGGTCACAATGAATAAAGGCTGCCTTAACTGGAATTTACCAAGGACAGAATTTACCAAGACAACAGCATAGTCTTAAGCATGTTTGCATGGAGTCTCAGTGGGGCTTACTGCAGAGTAAGAGAGCTTAAGACTACACTTTTAAGTTGTGCATTCTTCATAAAGGTGATGCAGCCCTGTGCTGTATTAAGTGCAGAAACAGAGTTGACTATGTTAACTCTTCACTGAAACAGGGAGCCAAATGTGTGGTGGCAATAATTCATAATGTATCATATTGTGAACATTCCATAAATCCAGAACATTTTTTACTGAAAACTGCTAAAAATTATCATTGTTTCAGAAATACCAATTTCAAAAGAGAATGTCTGAATATTCTTGAACTTCTAAAATTTATGCTGTGCACGCACACTATAAAAGCAAGGTTTGTTCAAAGAAGAGCTGGAGTATTTTTACAGAACTTAACACATGACTTTAACAGATTCAAAAAAGGAGAACTTCAGAAAGAATAATTTACATTATGGAATGAATGACTGCATGTTGCTTAGGAAATAGTCTTTACCGTACAAGGAAGCGGTATTTATTTCCTCCATTTATATGAAAATGGGACATTAAATGTCTTCCTCCTGTGTGTTCAAATCTTTAGGTATGTGAACACTTCTTAAATAGCTAAATATATCACTAGTTAGTAACCATCAGAGTCTAGCAAAATGTCCAGTGTATATTGAAGTGCTGGTGCAGCGTCAGCTTGTCTAAGGGCCTCTAACCAGCTCTTTATTTTCCCCAAATGCTGTCAGATTTTCATTTGCACAGTGTGTATTAATCTTGCCCAGCCTGTGATAATCTTCCATTTCTGCTAGGAAATTGACTCTGCTGATCTGTTTTCATTGAGTGCTTTCTTTCTGTCATTACTTTGCAAGCACTTTTCAAACAGGTTTCCTTTCATGGTTGCAGAGCCTGTGAGTATTTTGGCTCATAATCCCTCTTAAGTAGCTTCTCTTTATCAAGATCATGAGTGGGATGGTTGGTATTGTGACAGCTTTTCTAAATAGCTTGATAAGTTCTATTCGCTCTATTCTAGCAAGGGGTTTGCAGTGGGCTCACAAAGTACAGTATTCCTTCAGCATTAGTAAGATGAAGCTTACTCCAGTGTTAGCTACATTTCCATCAGCAAGAATGCTGATTTTGTGAAATGGTTGTAGCTGCTTTTAAAATAGGCTTCCTGCTAGGTGAGATGCCATGTTAAGCACAGAGCGCTCTTAAGTTGGTGTTGCCAGGGATGCTCTCTGTGGGTTGTATCCAGTGCTCTCTGTCTGTCTTGTGCTAGCAGACAGGTGAGTTACAGAACATAAGAAATAATGTAGCAGTTGTGTTAGTGGAAGCTCAGTGTGCAACAGATTACACAGTCTTTTGTGCAACAAAATTACCAGCAGCCTGCTTATGCATTCTCTTGCTCTGCAATCTTCCACTGGCACAAAACAGTTTGCCAGTGGAACAAGGATACCACTAAGTGTGTTTAACTTAGCACATTTGTGCAAAACTGTTTATCAGCAGGAAGGCCAACTTTGGCTCTAACTCAATGTTCTTCTATAATTCTCACAATAGCCCCATAGCAAAGGTTGTTATCCTCATATTGCAGATAGAGGGTTTGTGGTTAAGGGAATAGTAACTTGTATAAAATCACTCAGTTAGCAGGTGCCAGAGTGGGGGGGTGAAGTAGGGTATTCCTGATTCATAGCCTACTCTCAAATACTACTGCTAGTAGTAATAATAATAATAATATGTTGGGCAGCTTTCAACATATATAAAAACAAAACAAAACATTGAGCCTTAAATAGCTTCCCTATACTGGGCTGCCGTCGGGTGTCAGGATCCTCCCTCCAAAAACCTATAGGCCTCTCTTATATAGTCTACCAGAAATATCCCCCAACTTCCCCCATTTTTGTATCCTGGGCTTCTGCTCCCAACACCTTAAAAGCAAAATGTCTTTATTTTATGCTCCTTCTCCCTCTCTGTCTACATGGTGTCATATTCCACAGTGCACTTTCATCACCCTCTCTTAATAATAGTCCATCTGTTAACAGCTTCAGTCTCCAACCCTGAAGAGAACTACCCTCTTCCCTGCTCAGAGCCACTATACTGTTCTATAAAATATGTTAATAGAATTGTAATGTGTGAGTGTTGTTGTCTGTAGGGCTATTAAAATATCCTTCATGATTTTAGAAATACTCTCTTTTTTGCCCCATAACCTCCCAATTCTTAGCAGTATCAGATTTGGAAGTTTAACAGATACAGTGGTACCTCAGGTTACATACGCTTCAGGTTACATACGCTTCAGGTTACACGCTTCAGAAATAGTGCTTCAGGTTAAGAACTTTGCTTCAGGATAAGAACAGAAATCGGGCTCCAGCGGCGCAGTGGCAGCAAGAGACCCCATTAGCTAAAGTGGTACTTCAGGTTAAGAACAGTTTCAGGTTAAGTACAGACCTCCGGAACGAATTAAGTACTTAACCCGAGGTACCACTGTACTGAGCAGTAGATAAAAATCAGCTATTGGTTAAGTTTTTTTAAATTATTACTTTGTAGTTATACTCTAATTAAATGCCCATGACTTACATAAGTTTTAATTAAAATGCTATTAAAGAGATGAACAGCTCTATTTAGGAGATGGACTGTGTCTTTGTTTAGAAAACACCTACCACATTTTGGCATGCTTGCAGTATAACTCTTCCCTTTGATAAATATAAAGACATTCTTGTCAGCCAGTGATTAGATCATAGGATTTGGCATCAGGCAAGCAGAGTTAATTCCAGGTCCTGCTGTTGAATCTGTGTGGCCTCTTTTTACCCATCTTTGAAGTGTTACATGAACTTTATACATTCCGCAAACTAAATCTTGAAAAATTCCAAACCATTACAAGTTCAATAGTGGAAAGGGAAATACGGTTAGCCAAAACTGAAACACTTGGATTAAATAATCCTTGTGTATTTCAGGGGAAAAGAAAAACATTTGAGGTTATTACACAACATTTTTTCCTTCTTGGTTTCTGAATAGAGACAGTAATTACACTGGCTCATGGACAAGAATCGACCAAATATGGATAACTAGAGGTCTGGCACCCAAGACAAGAAAAGTGGAAATCTGCCCAAAGACCTGCTCCGACCATAATGCCGTAAAGATGGATATGAGACTAACTCCAACCGGCTCCTTCAGATGGAAGATGAATGACAATTTGTTTAGAGATCAGGAGATTACTAAAAAGGCCCAAAAAGTTTTGAAGGACTATTTTGAGATAAATTTGAACACTATGGTGGAAAAAAGAATCATCTGGGACGCAAGTAAAGCGGTTATGAGGGGATTTCTGATACAACAGAACACTATAAAGAAAAGAGCACAGAATGAGAAAAAAGACAAGATCCTGGAGAAAATTAAAGAATGTGAGAAGAAGCTAAGATCGAGACCGAAGTCAAAGGAGATTTTGAGAGAAATTAAACTTTATCAAGCACAATATTCTAAGTTGATAAATCAGGAAGTGGAGTGGAAAGTTAAGCTAATGAAACAAAGATCATTTGAATCGGCAAATAAATGTGGAAAACTGTTAGCATGGCAGTTGAAAAAGAGACAAAAACTAAATACGGTCACAAATCTAGAGATTGAAGGAAGAAATATTCAGAATCCAGTGGAGATCAGAAAGTGTTTCCAGAGATATTTCAAACAACTATACACTCAAGGGCCGCAAAATGAGGTTGAGATAGAAAATTTTTTGATAAGGAATGGTCTACCAAAGCTGTCTCAAGAAAATAGAACAATCCTGAATTATAAAATAACACAACAAGAGATTGAAGAAGCCATTCAGAATATGCAATTGGGCAAATCTCCAGGGCCAGATGGGCTTACCTCCAAATATTATAAGACATTGAAAGATTACCTGATACATCCATTAATGGAGGTTTGCAATGAAATTATGGAGGGGAAGAAGGCACCGGAATCGTGGAAAGAAGCTTTCATCACATTGATACCTAAACTAGAAACTGAAAAGACACAACTCAAGGACTACCGTCCCATCTCCCTCCTAAATGTGGATTATAAAATATTTGCAGACATTTTAGCAAGTAGATTTTAAAAAGTTTTAAATGAAGTAATTCATAAGGACTAGGCAGGCTTTCTCCCAGGTAGACATTTGTTTGCTAACACAAGGAACATTATCGACATTTTGGAACTTTTGCAAACAAATATTAATACAAAAGCAGTGTTAATATTTATAGACGCGGAGAAGGCCTTTGATAATATTTCATGGAAGTCTATGAAGAAAAACTTGGAAGGGATGGGAGTGGGACGGGGATTTGAGAATGGGATAGACGCAATTTATTCAGAACAAAAGGCTAAATTGATAGTTAACAATGTGGTGACGGAAGAGTTCAAAATTGAAAAAGGAACACGACAAGGTTGCCCTATCTCTCCTTTGTTATTTATTTCGGTCCTGGAGGTGCTCTTGAATATGATTAGAGGGGCCCGGCTGGTGGAAGGAATTCAGGTCGGAGCGAAACAGTATAAACTTAAAGCTTTTGCAGATGACCTGGTTTTGACCCTACAGGAGCCAGAATCTAGTACGAAAAGGGTATTACAATTGATTCAGGAGTTTGGTCAGGTGGCGGGATTTAAACTTAACAAGCAAAAAACTAAGGTATTGGGGAAAAAATTGACACCTTCAGAATCAGAAAGGTTTCAGAAAGAGACAGAGTTAAACGTGGTCAAAAAAGTAAGATACCTAGGGGTAAACATAACACCTAAGAATCTGAGTCTATTTAAGGATAACTATGAAAAGTGTTGGTCAGAAATTAAAAGGGATTTAGAAGGTTGGTCAAGATTGAAACTTTCCTCGTCGGGCCGAATTGCTGCTATAAATATGAATGTATTGCCAAAAATGCTGTTTTTGTTCCAGACTTTACAGATTGTGGATAAAATGGAGTGTTTTGGGAGGTGGCAAAGAGATATCTCCAAATTTGTCTGGCAGGGCAAAAAGCCCAGAATTAAGTTCAAGATATTAACTGATGCTAAAGAAAGAGGGGGCTTTGCCCTGCCAGACTTAAAGTTGTATTATGAATCAGCAGCTTTCTGCTGGTTGAAAGATTGGCTGCTTCTTGAAAACACTGATGTTTTGGATCTGGAAGGTTTTAACAATGCTTATGGATGGCATGCATATTTGTGGTATGACAAGGTTAAAAGTCACAAGGCTTTCAAGAACCATATTGTCAGGAAAGCAGTGTTTAATGTCTGGACAAAATATAAAGATTTATTGGAAAACAAGACCCCAAGGTGGTTATCAACAATGGAAGCTAAGGCCCGGAAAAGACTCAATATGGAGGCCAAATGGCCGAAATATTGGGAAATATTAGAAAAAGATGGAGACAATTGGAGGCTGCAGAGTTTGGAGAAACTAAAAGATAAAGTGCGAGATTGGTTACATTATGCTCAGATTAAAGAGGTTTTTAAGTTGGATAAAAATATAGGATTCCAGGTGGAAAAATCAAAGTTGGAAACGGAATTGCTAGAACCTAAGACTAAGGTACTTTCAAGAATGTATAACTTGCTGTTAAAATGGAATACACAAGATGAAATGGTCAAATCGGCTATGATAAAATGGGCACAGGACATTGGGTACAATATCATGTTTGCTGACTGGGAAAGGTTATGGACCACCGGTCTGAAATTCACGGCATGTAATGCCTTGAAAGAAAATATTATGAAAATGTTATATAGGTGGTACATGACTCCAGTCAAGCTCGCAAAAATATACCATTTGTCTGACAATAAATGTTGGAAATGTAAAGAAACTGAAGGAACGTTCTTTCACCTCTGGTGGACCTGCCCTAGAGTTAAGGCTTTCTGGGAAATGATATATAATGAGTTGAAAAAGGTATTTAAGTATACCTTCCCTAAGAAACCAGAGGCCTTTCTTTTAGGCATCGTTGGCCAGAGGGTGTTAAAGAAGGACCGAACATTTTTTATGTATGCAACAACAGCAGCAAGGATACTTGTCGCCAAGCACTGGAAAACCCAAGATTTGCCCACACTGGAAGAATGGCAGATGCAACTGATAGACTATATGGAACTAGCAGAAATGACTGGCAGAATCCGAGACCTGGGAGAAGAGGCAGTGGAGGAGGACTGGAAGAAATTTAAGGACTATTTACAAAAATATTGTAAATTGTATGAGTGTTAAGAAAGATGTAAGATTATAAATAATATGGCACCATTAAGTTAGTTGAAAGGAATATGAAGATAAGTGAAAATCTAAGAAAAGATAAATTTTGGATAAATATTATGTTAAAATTAAGCTTTTAAGGTTTGGGTAAAAATATCTAAAATTAGGGACACAATATTGGAAAATTATAAATCAAGAATTGAAACAAGGTGATAAATTGCTGGTTAAAGTTTGATAAACTTGGAACGCAGGAACGAGAGATGCGAGGAAGTCTAAAGAAGCGAAGAAAATATGGTTATTATAATGTTATATGTTACTTTGTTGTTGTTTTTTATTGTATTAAGAAAATCTTTAATAAATATCTTATATAAAAAAAAAGAAATTACACTGGCTCATTCAAATCAACCAGAAATTTTTTGGATTCACTCTTCACTCATACAAACCATTGGAAACCATTATTTTATTCTTTCTTTCTTTTATTTTTTTCATTGAGTGAACTGTTTCAAGCCATCAGGGGTTATGTGAAGCAAATTTTAAAATGGATGTTGCAAGGCAATTTGTGGTTATCTCTGGCAGTAATTCAATCAAATGATTCTGGGTAAGAACCTGGAATTTTGGTACCTTCAGACAGTGGCGTAGCGTGGGTTGTCAGCACCCGGGGCAAGGCAAGTAATTTGCACCCCCTAACCCGTGGATTTGCGCCCCCTAACCCCCAGATGTTGCGCCCGGTGCGGCCGGCCCCCCCTGCACCCCCCACGCTACGCCACTGCCTTCAGGAATGATTCTTTTCCTGGCTTATTCTGTATTTTCTCCAATATTCTGGATGCTAATTAATTTCTGTTGTCTATGTTGTTTCCTCTCCCAAATTTTCTGAGTACTGCAAAAGTAAGTCTAGGCTGCACAATCAATTCCTTGTTATCTAGATATAGCAGGCCAACTCTTTGTGACATTTTAGTTGGTCCTAATACAGTAATAGGCATTAATCTTCCTTTTGGATTTTGTTAATAAACTAACAGGTGCGTGAAACCTTGTCTCTTTCACCACTTTATGATATATCAGTGATGAACCTATTTATCTACCAAAAGAAATGTTATGTGTAAGGCATGTCAAAAAGTATTGTTAACAGTTTAGAAAGTTGGTACATATAAACTATGCTAATAATGTCTCTATGTGCACTGCTCCTATGTTTTGTGGTTTTATTAAGATATTTTCACTCAGCATGAAATTAATTTTTGAGATTTGATCTCCTGGGATATGGTCTGGCTACTAGCTTAAATAGTATACAAATTTCAGAAAGAGTAGTGGGCAGTTCACCGGGAGAAATGGAATTGTTTTTTTAAATAAGTTTTAATAAGTTTTACATAACAAATTTTAATTCAAACAAATCATCCACATCATTTAGGATTCCCTGAATCCATTGACTTCCTTCCGCCCTTCCATGGTTACTATTATCAATCTTTTCCCCAACTGCTTCCCTTCTTTTCTCTAATTTTTAAAGAAAAATAACCCTTTTTTACATAGTTTTTCGTACATTACAAGCATTACTCAAATCCTGCCAAAGTTTGTAGTTGTTTACAGTGTTCTCTTAAATACATTATAAATTTTCCCCATGCCTTCTTAAAATTCTTCTCTTCCTGGTTTCTGACTTTCCCAGTCAATTTTCGTCATATCGGCGTAGTCCATCATCTTCATCAGCCATTCATCTCTGGTTAGAACGAGAAATTAAGTTTTTATTCTATCCCAACTTGAGTGGACTGTATCTTACTTAGGTTTTGATGTACATTATGTTCATTGCCCTCAGTAGAATAATTGCATGTTACTCCTCTACATCATAAAACTGATGAGTGAAGCAGCAACCTCATAGAGAATTTGGACATCCTTTGGCAACATAAAACAGGCCTTCAGCTGTATAGTCCTGCTAACTTTGCCCTGCTGACCTTGGAGCCTAAGACATGATTAATTGTCATCAGCTGATCTATTTAATCTTTGGTTAGGTTGCTGCTTAAGATTCTTATACAACTTTGTTAGTGACCTGTGCATGCTTCCTGTGAGAAAGCCAAACAAAGGAAAAACTGATTTGTCCAATCTCCCTCCCTCCCTCCCTCCCTCCCTCCCTCCATGGTTTCTGCCCAAAATTGCTGCTGCCAACCAACAAAACACAAACAAGTAAAGAAGTGTGCAAACTCCAGCTGTTTGGGTATCTGAACCAGTTGTCTGTGGTAAGGTTTGGGTATAATTCTTTGTGTTCAGATAACTGAGATTTTGGATAATGAGCATTCCAACAGTGGGACCTTTGTGTATAGGGATTATTCCATTCTGACTCTCACGTTAATTAGTACAGATGTTAAAATGTAGGAAAGACGTGGCAACTTCAGACATAACTCTACATTCATATCTTAATATTCCATTGCTGCAGACAATGCTCCTGTCAAGATCAGATTTTGTTACAAGTGAAAAAAGCTTTATGCTTTCTTTATCTCATATCTTTGAAAGAATGTTCTGACAACTAGGTCTTATTAACATATACTGGTTTTATTTATAAGCACAATAAAGTTAAGTTAATTTTTTAATGTCTAACAAGATTTGGAAGTTCTTAAGTTTTTGTTTCAGAAGCATGTTGCTTATAAAACTTTCAGGTTATAGCATCTTACTGTAAGATTTAATTAAATATAGGCTTATGTTTACTCAGCAAACATTAACAGTTAATTATAGATTTACTAAGTGAAAAGCTTCATGTTTTGCCAACTTTTATGGTAAGTGAATTAATTAAGCAGAGTTGGCAATGACTTGAGCTCCCAAGCCATTCTGTGGTAAAGTTGCCTTTCAAATACTATTTGTATTACTGCCTTAAGAAAATAGGACTTTGAAAGCAGTCCTGAAGCAACATACTCCAGAATTTAGCTAGGCTACTTCAGAGTAAATGCCTTTAGTCCAATTGGTTATAATTAAGTACAGGGAACTTGAGATGAGCTGCCCATGATTGTACCCCCAAGGTCTTTGTGCCTGCAAAGAGCTAGTTTGTGCGTAACTTTGAAAAGCACATTTTACATGTCGTGGGGCAAAAGGGGTCACAAACCTTTCTTGGGTGTCCTTTCCTACACATACAGGCTTTCAAACAGGGTGTGGACAGATTGAACCTAGTACTAAATACCATGGTTTAATGTGATGTGAACAAGCATAGCCACCTCCCAGACTCATGAACTCCTCTTTCCTCTCCGAAATGACTGGAAGGAGAAGGTAGAAGCTTTTGCTCTCCTTAAACAAAATGCATGACATTATTCAAAACTTTAGTCTGCATATCCTACGCTGTGTCTTAGCCTTATACTTTGCCTTCAACCCAAACTAAATTGTCTTACAGGCTTCCTGTAGTCAGCTTCTATGTTGAGTGTAATCATAAAGGTGAAACTTTTTTTTCCATTTTAAAATACCTATCCGGTTATCTAAAGGAGTAGGTGAATCTTATTTTCAGAACAGTGTATTTTATAGACCTAAGAATCAGAGGAGAGTAGTTTTGTATTGCATCTAATTTCATCCTTCCTTGTACCATTAATCTTGCAAAGCATGTTGTAGCTACATGTTCATCACTGTGAGCATTTATAACATAACCTGGGAATGATCATTCATTATGTCAAAATCTGTTTTGCTTAGCAATTTGCATTGGTAGTTTGGATCTACCAGTGTGTTGGGGCTGAAAAGTTCTGTTCCCTTCTTTCCCCCATCCCCATCAGAACTTTCCTCCTTGGTTGCCAAGAAATACAACATATGTGTTTAGTATTCATGCAGATGAAGATCCCTCTAAAATGCTTCCCAGTTGCTGTTTTTTTCCTGTTCAAAAATTCCTCAATGCCCTACTTAGTATTTCTCAAGAGAGCTAAGTATTAACTATGGCAGCAATGTTGTCATGAAGAAGTAGTACTTAAAATCCTTGCCCCTTTTCTTGGCTAAACGAATACATTTTACATTTGCTTTTCGAAATGTCCAACATAACAATTTTATATTCCAGTTCTATCGTTGGGTAGTTAAATGATACAGTAATCTGTAATTCTAATATGTGGTTTCGGTAGTGCGCTGCAGAATATTCCTGGGAGTGAGAAATCTTGATTATAGCCTTTAATTTTCTTCTTCTGTGTGCCATTGTATTTCAGCGCAGCTGCATGCACCAATAAAGATTATATATGCCAGCCTTGGAAGGATTTTGGCTTAACAGAGAAGCTGTAAACCCAGGGGTAGCCAGCATGGTACCCTCCAGATGTTGTTGGACTTCAGCCCTCATCAACTCCAGCCAGCATGGCCCAATGGTCAGGGAAGACAGGAGCTGTAGTCTGGCAACATCTGGAGAGCACCAGGTTGTCTGATCCTGCTGCAGACCAATGATGCTGACCCTTTCTGTTTCGCAATTGGCACAGGCACAGTTCCCCCCGCTTTCCTAATTTAGTAACAGGCATAAAAATATGTGCAACAGGACGGGGTTTGGTATGTCAGGCACACTTCCAGGAGTATGGTGTTAAGTGAATGGACCTGTGGGGGTTTGAGGAGAACATTGTTACATGAGCATTTAACTCTTGCCAGCCCCTTGGCAATGTTTAAAGCAGTGCTGTAGTCTAAGCAAAGTAGGTTGCTTTAAACATGAGTACTTGCTTTCAAAAGGCTGTATCTAATTAGTACATTATTTTTTTATAGATTATTGCAGCCAGGAAAACACTCAAAAGGAAAAAGGATGCTTCTGTGCTATTTGTCTTGAACTACCACAGAAATCGGGATGGAATGGGAACGCTTTCTTAGCTTGCTGATAGAGAACATTATGCACTTTGATTACCATGTTGAGCTAGTTGACAGTTTTGACAGTATGTAAAACACAGATTGGCATAGTTTCTAGCACATATTTCCCCCCTACATTTTGTTCTGTTTTTTCACTGATTTAACGGATTTCTGAAATCGATGCATCCAATGCATTGATCTTGGTTTATGTTGTAGTCCAGTATATTTTGTTCATAAAGATGTTACAAAGAAAGAGTGACATTTGTTTAATAATAATAACAACATGTGTTATGATTGTACCACCGATCTTCTTTTTAGCAGATTTGCCAGTGAGAGCAAATCCGCACTTAGCCATGACTGGGTTGTTAGGATAAAATTGAGAAAGGGGAATAACCATGTATGCTTCCTCGATCTCCTTGGAAGAAAGAAGGGTTAATAAAAGGTCTGAAATGCCATTTGGATATGATGTAGGGGATATGATGTAGGGGAATTATCTATCTGCTTCCCCTCCCTTTACCCTGTTCAATAATTTCTGGTGTGGTCAATGAGTCTTTGAATGGAAAGTGTGTAAACCTGTTGTGTAATTCCTTTTGGTTTTAGATTTTGAGCTCACATACACTTAGGGCAAACACTAACAAATGTGACTAGATTGCAGAATTAAAATGATTTACATAGCCTACAGAAAATGCTATTAAATCTTCTAGATTTTTTACAGTAGAAACAGAAGACCATTTACTGTCAAAACCCTAAGCTACCCTGTGTTTCAGAAATCATCTGTTTATGGAACTGTGCTGTAAACTCTTTGCCTGATACAACTTGTGGCACCATGTTAAATCTTGCTTTTGAAAACCCCTTTTGTTAATGCCATGTTGTATTTTGTAGTGCGTAGTAAAACCTGTAATGCCACTATACACTAGCTGCAGACTTTTTTGTCGCTATAAAGTCTGAAATAGCTTAGTGTTCCATTCTTTTGTTCATAGAAAGGGGTTTGTGTATGTGTGGTGTTGTGATGGATATGAAGGTACATTCAGATACACTGTTTAAATTATGCTTTACCATTTTTCTTTGTTTTTTGTTTCACATGTAGAATCGCCTAGCTTCAGTATGTATGGTAGAAATTATATACAAAAGAAAAGCAATTTAATTTGTTTCTGTTTCAATGTGGGGACTTAATTCAACATTGGTTATGTAATCAACTAGTGTGATTTATTAATGAGTTTAGGATTAGGATTCAAGTTCTTCACTTACAGAGTTGTTTATGTGCAAAAGGAAGAGTGCCTTGAGAGAAGTTGTTCTGATAAGTCTTATTCCCATTGTCTCCTCTAGTGTATTCCCTATTTTAATAAATAAAAATATAATGTAGATACATAAATCTGTGTTAATGCATGCCAAATCTAAACTTGAAGAAGATATTATTGCTAGTTCCAGAATAAAGTGAATATCTCTTATTTTATTTGTTTACCTTGAAAGCAGGGCTTATTCCTACCTTGATAAGTAGTTGTTCTATCAGCTAATATGTTTTTCAAGTAGTAACAAACTGCTTTTTCATAAAAGAACACTGAGCTTTCCTGTAGCACATTGTAAATAGTTTAATCCCCTCCTCAGACATTAACTTTACCCCTCATTGTGTCTTTATTCTGGGTTGGAGGATTTGAGTCTCCTGACCTTTGATGTTTCCAGTGGCTTATTGAGCCAAAGGCCAAAAGACCAGAGGGGAAGTTATGCAGCTATACTTAAGTTAAAAGAACATTAAGTTGTCAGGGCTGCTTTGATCATTTTCTGAGAACACTGTGATAAAATTCAGATAAAGAGCCGCAGGCTGTAGCATCAAAACAATACACTGGTGGTGGTGTTTTTAATGTAGATGTATGCACTTTAACATAGTCCGAAGAAGAAGAATCATCTGCCAGTGAGAATTGATTAGGAATGGCATACGTACCTAAAAATGATCAAATTGGGTGGTTCTGTATGGTGATGGTATCCTTTGTAAATAGTATTTTATATTGCTTTTATGATTATAATTGTTTTGAATTGTGTATGTATAATTGCAGACAGACACTTAAAATAGTTAGATTCAGCATGGTTTTGTTCTGTGCTTCAACTTGTAGTAAAGATAGCTTGTACACTTGGAATTCTGAGTTTGCATTTGCACCGATAAGTTTAGCGCTCTTCAGCGAGAGAGACTCAGAAGGGAAGCAAGTGAGGGCATCACCATTACATATTGTGCTTGTCCACCTGTCTTTTCCCATCATCAGGGCCATGGAATAGCAGTTGCCCTGTGAGAAAACTATAAGAAAGAAGTAAATGGGAACAGCTGCCTGAATCCAACAGGCTAAGTAGGGAATGCCTCTGTCTCTGGAACAGGGATCATGCAGCTGTGTGCATAACTCTGCAAACCCATACGAATTCAGCAGACTTTCCAGTGTAACCTTAGTTGGAGGAGGTAGAGCTGTTATTTGCTGTTTTGCTCAGCATGACATATGAATTGTGGATGTTTTCAGCCAAAAGAGCCATGTCAGCTAAGGAGTCCAGATCGGCAATTAGATGTCTCAGATGGTAGTTTTCACAGAGAATAGAGCTAGGTAGATGGCTTTGTGGACATGGAAAACAAACCTGGGTGGAATCTACACACATATAAAAACTGTTCTGAAAGTGCATTTTTAAGCGTTTTTAAAAACACATGGAGTTTTCCGTAAGGCTCACCATCGCCATCTAGTGTCACATTGTATATTGTGTTTAAAATGCACTTAAAACTTTTTATTTGCAGCTTTATAGCTGAGTCCCTGCTGTAATTCAGTGACTTGAAGAAGCAAAGCAAATGCAGAGGGCGGAACAGGAGGGGAAACAGAAATGCAGGATTGGAGCAAGATCAGACCTGCTCTATGAAGAGGCCCTTGCCTAACTTTCTGAAGCTTTCAGGAAACCTGGTTTTGTCTCTGGCGTAGCACATTCCAACAATGCTTAGGAAATACAAAGCAATTGAGTTTTTAAGCAGTATTTCTGCAGCTGATGCAAGAAGCCAGCCAGTGTCTTCTATTTTTCCTTTCATGCATATGATCTCACTAGTTCTATCATTGGGCTGTTGACTTTTATGTTTGGAATAGGTAAATGTAATTTACCAGTAGCCAATAGATGACAGGGGCCCCACAGCACAGGAACTTGAGTCTTCTCTATCAATGCTCAGAATATTTGTTTCTTCTTTTAATTTTATTTAATACATCAAAACATGCAGAAGTTAAAACACACACTCCATGCAAGAAGCACATTTCTGTAACATAAAATGTATTTACTATGTGATTCAATTAGTAACATAGGCCAGTATAGTAATCACAAGCACATTAAATACAGCCTTGTGTTTAAACAAATTTGGGTGTAAAGTTGAGTAGACATGAGGATCTATAAGTACAAAAAGTTAGTAAGAGTTGATATTGCTTGGACAGTTGTTTTCCAGAATACTTGAGCATTGTAACATATCTCAGTTGTTGGCACAGCACCAATAGTTAACTATTGCCAACTTTAAAGATCTCTAATCTAATTTAATAGGTGTTAAATGCCATTACATTGCCATTTTTATACAATTGTCTCTTAACATTGAGCTCACAGTAAACAAAGTTCAAGCTGCAAAAGAAAAGACCAGATTTCTCAAGGAATTTCCTTTTGTAAATCCTTCCCCATTTTTGTTGATAATCTTTTACATCTGCAGCATCAGTGCATATTAGAAAATACATTTTTGGAGAAAATCATCCAATCCTTTATTTAAGTATCTTCAGGTAAGGACTTTTCTGTCTGTACAAGTTGGAGAATATTCACTTCTCAGGAATTCAGTTGATTATGAAAAATAAGGTTCCGTATCCCAATATAAAGAGTTTCACATTGCTAAGAGTTGTATTATTGTTCATGGTAGAGCAACAAGCTTTCTGTAATGGAGGAAAATGGAAACCCCATGAATTAGGAACACTGCACACACTACTATGAGAGGAGCAACCCAATGAGCTTGGTTGGACCCTGCAGAGAAGCAATAAAATGTTAAAAGCATATGGCCATGGGGTCTTGCCCTGGCAGCCATAAATGTGACACCACCCCCCCCCCCCAAAAAAGCCTGCCTTCTTTGTTTTCCTAGGACTTGCCTGGTTGATTGTCAGGTTTTGCTGGTTATTTTCCCAGCAGATCCAGGTATCAGCATTTCTGAGCATAATGGCAGCAACAATGCTTGATCCATAACTTTAGTGGCAATCGGGAGGGGAAGTCAGGAGGACATTTGAGTTCTCAGGCTGCTGCTGCTCCTCTAGTGCTCTAGGAATAAAGCTGTTGGCAAGCCCCCAACACTTATGGGGCATTGTGGGAAACCCCGGCCCCACCATCATGCAGACATCAGAGATTAGTAACAAGGGTTGGGCGGAAGACGACTCCCTGTCTTTTAGCCATCATAAGGATGCAGTAGTAGACTGCATTCTGACAACTTCACAGGGGAATGGGATTGCCATCTTTGTTTTTCCAGGGCCACTGCACTCCTGAAATCTACATGTCAGACGGGAGTAACAGGTGCAGCGTTCCCCATCACTTCCTTGTGCTATGTATAGTTTAACCTGTTTACATTTCTGTCTGTCAAGTATCTTCCAAAAGTACAAGAGCTCTAGGAGAAAAACAGTAGCAGGGATGGCCAATGGGCAGAAGATTTGTCCAGGTGCAATAGAATGTGCTTGTCATCTGTCTACCGTGGAGGCAAGTGTGGAGAACATCTTTTCTTATGGGTATGTTGGTGGCTTCTGTGGAGAAGAGGGACAAAAGGATTGTGAGCCATGATGGTCAGCAATTGCAACAGACATTGCATGTGACTGGGACCCCATTGAGAAAGAGTTACTGAGAGAAGGCGTTTCTACCAGATTTCTTCATTCTGTGTGCTACATCCAGTGGAGCTGGTGGCAGTGTTTGGGGATGTATCACTTTAGGGGATGGTGTTAAAATTCAAAAGTTGCATTGGAACTTTTTTATTCGGTTAACTGTCATCCTGCACCTTGCCTCAATGCCAGGAAGAACATATCATAATAGAATAAAAGGTAAAGGTAAAGGGACCCCTGACCATTAGGTCCAGTTGCGGACCATTAGGTCCAGTCGCGGACGACTCTTGGGTTGCAGCGCTCATCTCGCTTTATAATAATAGAATAACATACAATAATATTGTGAGCTTTTTAATTAAAGGGCTAGTGCCATGCTTTTTTATTGTACTTATTTGTATGATGTTTATGTATATCATAGTTTTAATTTTATCATCGTTTAATTGTTTTTTAATGATGGTCCCCCCTATGTTTTAGCTGTTCTTATTTTTATCTGTAAGCTACCTTGAGTCTCTGTCAGGGAAGCAGACGAGGTATAAATAAATACATCCTCATCCTCATACAGCCGTACCTTGGTTTTCAAACACCTTGGGAGTCAAACGTTTTGGCTCCCAGACAATCGAAAACCGGAAGTGACTTCCACAGCTTCCGATTGGCTGCAGGAGCTTCCTGCAGCTAATCGGAAGCCGCACCTTGGTTCTCGAACGTTTTGGAAGTCAAACGGACTTCCAGAATGGATTCCGTTTGACTTCCAAGGTACCACTGTACCGTGCTGCATTTTTTACTTTGAAGGTGGCCAGAATCTTTACTGCATCTTTAACGGCTCCTGGGACCACTCATCAACTCCAGGAGGAGAGGGTGTTTTAAATTATTTGCACCACCTATTTTCCAGTTATAATGTTATTGCATTGGGTGGAAGGCCAACCTCTTGAGCATAAGATTCTGTCTAGGCTCTGCTGCTTCCAGTTCTGCCCATTTTTTGCCCCTTGCCTAGCAGAGTTTCACTAGTGTAATACATTGTAAATCCACTATGCCACAGTAACATTTTGTTCCACCAGCACAAGGGGATTTTAGTAGAAATCCAGTCCTCACCCACCTAATGTAATCTGAAGTAGGGATCACACTGTTTGTTTAGATATATCTGTTTTTAACACAGAGGATAAGAAGAAGATGGGGTTTTCAGATACGAATGCTTGCTGGAGAGGCAGTGGTGATGAGAAATAGATCTGTCTCGCCCTAAGATATGAAAAATACCTTGGCCTCTGCTGCTCCTGGGTTCCTGCCAGTTTGCCAACTGTAGCTTTGAAGGATTTGGACCTGGCGGTCTTCACAAGACTATTTTTAGTGGCAGAGGAGAGGCTGTATCTCAAAATAGCTGGGCCTTTTACTTGCCAGTCAGCGGTTTTTGGCATTGTGTAGGAAGCTTTCTTCCTTCCACTGGCTATGCTCTATGTAAAAACAAGCCCATTCTGCTGTGCTTTTTGTTGTCACAGCCAAACGAGAGTGGCTGAGCTTCAGCAAATCAGTTTTGGGGGGCATAACATAGCTAGCACATAGCTGAAATCTTACGAGCCGTGAATGCAGAATAAAAATGTATGGGCTTTCTCCCACACATTTGCATAGCTTGGGGGCACTGGGCTTGCCCACCCTTTTCTTGTCTGTGTGGGATCAGCTGATGTGACTGTGTATGTCTTCCCTTTGCCCCCGTTTCTTCATGGCTTCTCCACCCTCTTTCAAAATATTTCCATGCCTAGCTAGCTATAGGCCCTGTTCCTCCCTTCTTCTCTTTTCATTTCCTTGCTACTGTGTTTTACCTGCCCTCAGTCATACCATCTTGACTCTACCTTGGCTATTCTTTGCAAAGCTCAACCAACTTTCTCATAGCCTAGCTGCCAAGTCTTGATAGCTTGCAACATCGCCTTTCCCTACGGCATCCATTTTGTAAAGGCATTTCTGAAGCAGTCAAGCTCTGTTGTCACTATTGTTCGTTGGCTTCTATTTGGACTTTATGGAGAAGGAATTCAAACTTTCAATTAACCTTCTTAGGCTCAAAAACCTGTTTTTGCTATTTTACAGGTTTTTGGGGGTCGGTGGAAGTAATTTTCAAAAAAATAGTTTACAAGAGATTCTGCAAAATACAGTGTTATCAAGCAGGTTGTGGTGACAAACATACGCAGTTCATTTACAGTTATAGACCACAGTTGAATAAAGACTGACATAAAATAAAACCAAAATAAATAAACCACAGGTATGTGAATGCATGGAAGTTAGTGACCAGAACTATTTATAACATAGACATAATGGTTAAACATGACAAGATTACAAAACATAGATCCTATTATGCCAAGGAAAAGTAATTAAAGTATTTAAATGCACCGGATCACTATTTCAGCCATATTTGTTCATAGTTTTTATTATAAAGTTGAGAAATTGTGTCACCTTTCAGGGTCCTTCTGCTCCTACTTCCTCTTTCATACCCAGATCCAAGTGTTAAGAGTAACATTGTCTACAGACTTAAGGGTGATGGAGGAGTGGACTCAGAGATCCGCCTTCCCACCCAGTAAACCCAGTGGGAGTTCCACTTCTTGGCCTCTCTGCCTTTCCCCCCAGTTCTCCCATACCTCATAATATATCTGCCCAGTCTTCTCACCTGGTTCTAGTTCAGTTCTCCTGTGTTTCTGGCAGTGTTCTAGTTGTACATTTTGAGATTCATTGTGACAGGCCCCATGGCCACACCCTGAGGAGAGTCCAAAAATGCAGGCAGCTGTGCTGATCCATTATGTTATTTATTTACTTACACATGCATGAACTTCACCAAAGGGCATCAGTGCATAGCATAATACCCAATTCATCAAGATAAGTATGAATGCAATCCTGTATATCATTTCCTGGAAGTGTGTTCCATTGAACTAAGCAGTGCTCACTTTTGATTTCTTGGGTTTAACTTGTAAAATACATTGAGCTTTAAGGAAATATCTTTTGCCAATTGAAGTTTTTAAATTAGAAATACAATCTGACAACAAAAAACTTTCACTATCTAAACTGCCAGTAGGAAGTAGGAACCCATCTAAGGGGAGAAGTATCCAAATCTTCTTCATTTATCTGACTTCCCATATGCTAATCTGTCATGAGCAATGTCCAAATGTGAAACCTCATTATCAGCTCAGGGCTCGTCCATACTGTCGTTTAATGTGGACAGTAAGCTTCCTGTACCTCCTTTAATTCTCAGTTGTCCACATGACATTCACTGCCTTCCCACACTTTCAATCTGGATTTTCTCATTTTCGGAGTATCCCTGGTATGAGAAGATCTGGCCTGAGGGAGAGGAAAGTGTGGGAAGGCATTGACTTGGAGGCGAATATCCTATGGACAACGGAGAATTAATGGAGGGCCAGGAAGCTTATTATCCACATTAAATGACAGCATGGATGAGCCCTCAGTCACTTGTCAGAGCAAAAAGGCTCCATCAGTTACCCTGGTCCTCCAGCAAATGCCATCATCACTCTGAAAAAAACCCTTGAGCTGCACCCCAGTACACCACTGGTTGCAGATAAGAATCCAGCTCATGTCTGCTGGCTGTTAACTCACCACGTCATCACCCTGCTTCTTGCTCCTTCAAGTAGTGCTGTCTCCACCTTTGGATTGTCACATCACAATTTGTCTTTACTTTTGTGTCAGTATCTTGAGAGAGGTGCAAAATTTGTATGCCGTTAAAAGCAAAAGGTCAGAAGAGCCCTGCTGGATCAGGCCAGGGGCCCATCTTAACCCAGCACCCTATTTTCACAGCAGCCAAGCAGATTCCTATGGGAATGTCCCCCCATTTTGTATAGCGATTCTGTGGTTAGGTTTTTTATGTGCATTGGAATCTTTCTTCCTGCCCTACCATGGTCATTAAAGCAATCTTACTTTAATCAAGATCTGATGATTGCAGTTTTCATTGCAAGGTTTGCAAAAAACCCATGAGAATTTACAAGAACATTTTCATATCGATTTGTGAGCCTTTCCCCCATTTAGGGAAAGTAGCTTCTCCTTGCACCTATCAGTTTCTCCATTGTGTCTAATGGAGCTTTAAATTAACATAGTTGCATGTGTACTTGTTGGAGGCAGCCATCATAAAAAGGAGTTAGCACAGCTTTGGGAACAGAGTCTTCTAGAGGCTATGGCAAAGGAAGTATCTAAGTTGCAAAGTAATCTCTTAAGTGCAGTACTACCATGTGTGTAATCCTAAACCATCTCGAGAGCCAGTGTAGTGTAGTGGTTAAGAGCGATAGACCCGTAATCAGGGGAACCGGGTTCGCGTCTGCGCTCCTCCGCTTGGAGCTGCTGGGTGACCTTGGGCTAGTCACACTTCTTTGAAGTCTCTCAGCCCCACTCACCTCACAGAGTGTTTGTTGTGGGGAGGAAGGGAAAGGATAATGTTAGCCGCTTTGAGACTCCTTCGGGTAGTGATAAAGCGGGATATCAAATCTAAACTCTTCTTCTTCCAGTAACCTGATTGATGGTATGTCATAAATAAGAGAGCTTAGCAGATGCTGTGAAATTGTTCAGAGCCTGCCATAGTCTTCATAGTATAGGTTAGTCCTGCACAAGTTGCAACCCAGCTAGTTGGAGACAACCTGTATGGTGTTCACTTGTATCTTGGGTAGCCATAACAAGCCTTGGGAATGGTGCTGTGTGACAGTGGATGCCGCAATGTGTAAAATACATAGGTTCTTTTCTCCTTTTGAATAGCACTCCTGTTAAGCTGCTCTTTAAATATTGTGGCCTACAATGCAATAAAATTTGATGTGTTTTTTTTTTTGTGTGTGTGTGTGTGTGTGTGTAGAGGTTGGAGATCTTAGGGAGCTGCAGACACTGGACATCTCAACCAATCATTTGATAACTTTGCCTGAAAAGCTGCATATGTGCCTCTCTCTTCAGTACCTAACTGCTGACCGGAACCATCTGTGGTATGTCCCTCGCCATCTCTGCCAACTTCCTAATCTTAATGAATTGTCAATGGCTGGAAACCGCCTTGCGTTCTTACCACTTGGTGAGTGATTCTGTCTTTCTCTCCCGCACCCCTCATTAAGCTATGGAATTTGCTTCCACAAGATCTAGTGATGGCCACCAACCTAGATGGCTTTCAAAAAGGGTTAAACAAATTCACGAAGGATTAGGCTGTCAATGGCTACTAGCCACAATTGCTATGTTCGACCACCACTGTCGGGGGGATGCGGGTGGCGCTGTGGTCTAAACCACTGAGCCAAGGGCTTGCCAATCGGAAGGTCGGCGATTCAAATCCCTGCAACGGGATGAGCTCCCATTGCTCAGTTCTGACTCCTGCCCACTTAGCTGTTCAAAAGCACGTCAAAGTGCAAGTAGATAAATAAGTACCGCTCTGGCGGGAAGGTAAATGGCATTTCCGTGCGCTGCACTAGTTTCGCCAGAAGTGACTTAGTCATGCTGGCCGTATGACCCGGAAAAACTGTCTGCGGACAAACGCCAGCTCCCTCTGCCAGTAAATAGAGATGAGCGCCGCAACCCCAGAGTCGTTTGCGACTGGACTTAACTATCAGGGGTCCTTTACTTTTACCTTTTTGCCACCACTGTCTGAAGTGGTGTCCTTCTGAGTTCCAGTTGCTGGAAATCAAAGGAAGGGAGAGTGCTGCTGTACTCAGGTTCTGTTTTCAGGCTTCCCGTAGGCATCTCGTGAGCCACTGTGAGAACTGGATGCTGTACTAAATGGGCCGCTGATCTGTTGCAGCGGGCTCCTGTTATGGTATCTTTCTGTCTTAAAACTAAATTATGTCAAGAACATTACATAACAGTACATACAGTAATAGATTAATATTGTGATAAAGGAAAATCAGAAAAGACAAATACATCCCCTAAGTTGTACACTTTATTATGCCAGGTTAAAATTCCCATTCTTTTGTATTCGAAACTCCAAGGGCACCTGATGCATAATTGACCATAGGCCTTCAAGCTGAGCTTTGATGAACTGTTGGCTTAGCCAAAGTTAATAGTTCCCATCCAGTCTTCGCTGGGTTATTTTACTTTCTTAGGGGTGATTTGTGAAGTGAGGTTAATAAATACAACTATTTTTGTTGTTGTTGTTACTATTAAATATATAAAATGAGGAGATATACCTTATTATTTAATCAACTGGCCAAGAATGCCACTTTTTCACTCTAGGATAACATCATTGTTCCAATATTTACTTCTAAATCCCTGTTTGCAACAACATTAATCTATAGTGTTCCAACTCGAGTCCTCTTGCATAGTTGAGGTGACTGAAACTTAATTGTTGTTGTGATTGAAATTGTTTTCTTTCCATGGAAAACAGGAGTATGATTTTGTACCTGTTAAAAAACCACACATGTATTGCAGTGACAGAGGCATCATTAAGATGTCCTTTAAAAATCCTGTCCTGGAAAGCCCCATTTTTGAATTTTTGAATGACTACTGAAGCCTTGAGCTTTCTCTGAAGAGACTACTTATGTCAGAAAATAATTACAGACTGTGGCCTTAGGTTTAAGGGATATGCATATGTAAAATGCTGTCTAGTCTGGTGAATGAAGTTTATGAAAGCCTTCCTTTTTTGCTGCTTTGTAGGAGAGATTTCTTTACAGAGGGCTTTAGCCATAGTTTGGTTTAAATGGTCACAGATACACACACAAGTTGTCTTAGTGCATGTTTGCCGTCCTAGATTTCATGTTCCACAGGCTGGTTGCAATTATGTCTACTGAATACATTAAAAAAACAAACCCACATACTAACAAGGAAAAAAAGATGCTATAAAATTAGGTTTGGTGGTTTCTGGATTTGTAATAATGTTCTGATTGAGTTGAATAAATGAATTCATCTATTTAGACTGGCAAAATTATACGTTACAACCACTCCATTTATTAGTTTAACTGTTGATAGCATCTCTTGATATATAGAAATGTCTTTAGAAATAGCTTTATAATGAGTCTGTATTTGACAAGCCTGTTTTAATTCTGAATAGACCTTTGCATGTTAATGTACCCATGTTGAAAATACATCAGCTGGTAATAAACTGGAGACAGGTGGTAAATGAAGGCAGTTTGAGAGTAAGATATATGCCCACGGTATCTGTAGTTGTCATACTTTCTTCAGCTGGTAAACAACTTCTCTTTGTTTGAACCGAGATGGCAGTGGGACGAGAGAGACAAAATGTGGGTCTATGCATATACACTGTGGGATGTGAAGCCACTTTCAACACCTTTAAAAACAGTTTTTGGTCTTCAGCTGTAGTTGACGCCCGACAGTATTTTGCAGATACCATATTGAAACTGTAATTTAACGTAATATGCAAACTGGATCAAACTATACATGCTACTCAAAAGGTCCACTTGCTCTCCCCCAATCCTTTCTTCAGCCCACTGGGGAGGAAACAAAGCAGAGACTGCCTTCCCATTTTCCTCCAATAAACTCTGATTGTAAGCCAAGGGGGTGGGGGGAATGGCTTACCATGATTGTTTGTTAGGGAACAAACCGTAAGTGCCAGTTCACATGTACAGTGGTACCTCGGCTTACATACTCTTCAGGTTACATACGCTTCAGGTTACAGACTCCGCTAACCCAGAAATATTACCTCTGGTTAAGAACTTTGCTTCAGGATGAGAACAGAAATCGTGATCCGGCGGCGCGGCAGCAGCGGGAGGCCCCATTAGTTAAAGTAGTGCTTCAGGTTAAGAACAGTTTCAGTTTAAGAACAGACCTGCGGAACGAATTAAGTACTTAACCCGAGGTACCACTGCAATGGTAAGCCAGCTCTGGTTTCTTTCTTCCCCAACCTACAGAAGAAAGAAGTGGGGAGGAGTACTTCAGGGACTTCTCGTGCACTAACGCATTGCTCATTTGTTTTAAACCATAGTTTAGCTTAAACCGTGGTTCAAAGCGCCGTGTGGACAAGGCCATTGTCTGAGAAAACATTAATCACTTAACCATTTTAGATCCCATCCATGGGAGGTGGGCTGGAGAGGAGGCGAGCTGGCAAATATGATTTTGGGCTTTAGTCAGCGAGGCCTTCCAGAAGCTGTAGACGCCTGTGTAAAGTTTTAGCTCTGCTGTTTTATTATATGGTTATAGTTGCTAGATATTTTGCTTTTTATTGTACTTTAGTATTTTATATTGCAAGCCAATGTATAAGTACAGTAAGGTAAAGGTAAAGGGACCCCTGACCATTAGGTCCAGTCATGACCGACTCTGGGGTTGCGGCGCTCATCTCGCTTTATTGGCCAAGGGAGCCGGCATACAGCTTCCGGGTCATGTGGCCAGCATGACTAAGCCGCTTCTGGCGAACCAGAGCAGCGCATGGAAACGCCGTTTACCTTCCTGCCGAAGCGGTACCTATTTATCTACTTGCACTTTGACGTGCTTTCGAACTGCTAGTTTGGCAGGAGCTGGGACTGAGCAACGGGAGCTCACCCCGTCACGGGGATTTGAACCACCGACCTTCTGATCGGCAAGCCCTAGCCTCTGTGGTTTAACCCACAGTGCCACCCACATCCCTATAAGTACAGTAGTAGTTACCTATTGGGGTATGCAGGTGGTGCTGTGGTCTAAACCACTGAGCCTCTTGGGCTTGCTGATTGGAAGGTTGGTGGTTCAAATCCCCGCGACGGGGTGAGCTCCCGTTGCTCGGTCCCAGTTTCTTCCAACCTAGCAATTCGAAAGCACACCAAAAAGTGCAAGTCGATAAATAGGTACCGCTCCAGTGGGAAGGTAAACTGTGTTATGTGCACTGCTCTAGTTTCGCCAGAAGCAGCTTAGTCATGCTGGCCACATGACCCAGTTGTCTGTGGACAAACGTCAACTCCCTTGGCCTGTAAAGCGAGATGAGCGCCACAACCCCAGAGTCGTCTGCAACTGGACTTGACTGTCAGGGGTCCTTTACCTTTTTAGTTACCTATTACAACTGAAACCTTACATATACGTGTGTGTGTGTGCGCGCGCACACACACACACACACAGACATTTATTGAGGATTTGCGTGCCCATAGTGTTAAACAACTGGGTCTCGTACTTCTAAGTGTGGTAGACAGAGGGGTTTATTGTCCCCTCTTTGCCCTGCTTCCTTTCACTGTAGGGTTAATGAACATCAGTGCAGGCACATAAGATCTTTTGTTCCATCTTCAGCCATGTGGAATGCATATGCCAGTGCCTTGAGGTTAAAAGGGGGGAGGTGATTTCTTGAATTGGGGTTTGTTCAGGACTCTTACCATTTGGTCAGTTCTAATAGAAAGGCTTTGATCTTGTACTCTGGTAGGAAGAAAGTGGAAATGTTTTAGACAAGCTACAGTGCTTAAAGCCACATGAAAACTTTCTTTGTAGCTTCAGACGGGCAGCTTCCTTAATCTGTGAAGCTCAGAAGGAATGTGTTTGGCAAAGAACATTTTGCAATATTTATTATGTTATCTGATGCTTAAAACTTAATGGCAACAGAGGGTGGGCAGACCCACTTACAGGAGCAACTACTAAGCATTTAGAAAATCTTTTGTGGTTTGGCTTGGTATTGCTTTTAGTCTTTTTGAGAAGTTCAGGATGAAAAGTAGCAAATACTAATGCAACAAGTGCATTGATTTTTGTGTGTATGTTACGCAAGCTTCTAAGCTGTATGAGGACTGGTTCCTGAAAAGTCTTCAGCATTGCAAGGGGTTAGACTAGATGACCCTTGGGGTCCCTTCCAACTCTAAGATTCTGTGATTCTCAGTGGAAAAGAAATTAGGGTTATTCTACAGGTCTCAGAAATGACTCTTGTTCTTATCAATTCATTTGAAAGATTTCTAGTCCGCCTTTCAGCCAAAGTTTCAAAGGCAGCATCTGAAACAAAACAAAAAAAAAACAATTTAAAATCCAATGATTAATACCAAAATTCAAATCACAGCACCATTGAAAACAACAGCTGAAACCAGACATACAAGCAACAAGAAACCAAAACCAAAAATGAAAAAAAACCCATGTACTTAAAACCGCAGAAGAATAAAAAGTTTTCACCATGTGTCACAAAGACAAACTTAGGGAGAGCTCTTCAAAACTACCACTCAAAGGACCCTGTCTCTGGTTATCTATCACCCACTGCAGTCAGGACGCAATAGCACCTGGAGCAGGGCATCTGAGGTGCAGTATAGCTTAATAAATAGGCAGGTGGTATTAAGATGGTATTAAGCCAGGCTTCCTGAACCTCGGCCTTCCAGATGTTTTTGGCCTACAACTCCCATGATCCCTAGCTAGCAGGACCAGTGGTCAGGGATGATGGGAATTGTAGTCTCAAAACATCTGGAGGGCCGAGGTTGAGGAAGCCTGTCTTAAGCAGTATAGGGCTTTGTGGATCAGCACCAGCACCTGTTTTTTCAAATAACAATGAGAATTCTCTAAGCAGATGGTGACATTCAGTAATCTCATCACCATATTTTGAATGAACAACTTTAAATTTCTGGGTAGTTTAAGCGCAGCCTTACACACAACAAGAAATGCACAGATAATCCTATTTCTGGTCTATTCTCTCTCATTTCTGCATTGATCTGAGATTTCAAAAGGCGTATGAATCATTTGTATTTCTAAATACAGATTGAAATGCATACTTAAAGTACATATTTTATCCCAAAAAAGTATTTAAATACAACTTTTGTTTTGCATTTTGGCAAGCAATAAATTACCAAATTTGTATCACAGAATGTAGAGAAGTATGAAATCCAAAGAATAATCATGCTCCGTTCAGTGTATTAGCAGAATAGGTGCAAATTTCATTAGTTTGTTATAAAATGGGGAGACCCAGGTTTGTTGGGAGGATAAAATGGGAAGGGAACAGAATGCTGCCAGACCTCCTTGGTGGAAAGCCAAAATAAAAATGGTGTGAAAATGCAATAACTGAATAAAATAAGCCTAGTTTGTCCTGAAAAAATGAATGATGATGTGAACAGACCCAACATAATACACTTTTCAAAACCAGCTTTTGGAGGGGGAAGACGTAACATAAAACTCTTTCCTTGCATAATTTGGCACAAGAGCCTTGCCCTAGGTATACATCTCCTGGCACTGTCCAAGCTTAACTACTGCAATGTGCTGCAGGGCTGGAGGACGATTTTGTGGTCCACAACTCTCTAAATGGTACACCTCACCTAACTCGTAATGAACATCCATAGTTCCTTATTCCCCAGTGGATTATGGGCCAGGTCAGAATAGGTGAAAGGAAGTTGGACTGAAGAGGAATGGTTCCTTAAAGGTTTGGTTTTTACATCAAAACCATGCACCCTAGAAAAGGCTTTTGTGTGTGTGTCCATTACCGGGGCGGGGGGCGGGTGAGCTTGTATTTCCTTGTAAATAATGTAGCAGCTCAGATTGCAAAAGGATACTGTGTGTGCGTGTGTAGTATATACCTGCACACTTGCACAGAGTACTTTTTTTCTTTACTAGTAACATCATTGTTTGTCTTGGAGTCAAATAATCTTTGAGAGAGAGACTTGGCAACCCCTTTAAAAGGATCACTTAAGAAAATTGGAGCTCCTTTGCATCCTTTTACCTCCACCAATTCATAAGACTCCTATACTATAATGTATTGAGAGTGAGTCTATGCTTCATTTGCTTCCCAGAGAAGAAATAGGAACAGGGGGATTGACTTGAGGGTGAATTTACACTGGAGAATTCTCGCCTTGCTTTGCAGCAAATTTCATCTATTTTCCTAATAAGAGATTTTTTTTGTCAACCGCCATGGATATGAGTGTTCATTGACGCAGAACCAAATAATGTGTCTTTAACTATTTTGGATATCTCTGCCAGGGTTGTGATTCCTTCATTTTCTTTTCCTTTTAAATCCAGATTTGGGTCGTTCTCGAGAACTTCAGTATGTTTATGTGGATAACAATGTTCACCTGAAAGGACTTCCCTCATACCTCTATAATAAAGTCATTGGCTGCAGTGGGTAAGTATATGAATTAAGTTGCTGTGTAGCCTCTGATCTTCTGAAGCTTCCCATAACAAGTACAGGCTGTCTCTTTCAAGTTAAACTTTACTCTGGGTGATTTTTATTCATCACATCACATTACTTTGAAGAGATTACTTTGACTGCCAGTACCCTCCAATTGTGCTAAATCTCCTACATTAATTTGCTGAATATCCAATACTTACAGTGCTAAGCCCCTGACTGGTTGTCTGTCATGTTTCTTGATGTTTTAGGACATTTGGGGTGATAGCATTCAACATGAAACATGGCGCCAACAGAATAAAAGTATTGACTCAAACATTTTCTAAATATTTCTATGACTCTGCTCTGTCAGTGTATTTTGATGCATAGTGTTCTGTGGGTTTTTCAGTACCAAATACCTCAAAAGTATAATGTGGACCAGACTTTCTTTCTACCTGTATTTTGCTTTTTAGAAAAACCACAACCCTATTCATGTACTGTGGGGTAGTGTGTTGAATCTTTTTATACTTGTTTTTCATATTAAGGCGGTAATTTTGTGGCGAAACGTATTCCCTTAGCAAACAGGATAGCATGCCTCTGTTTAATTTGGATTCATTTGTGCTTTAAAAAGCATCTCTCTGTGTGCTTTAGGCACCCTTGGCAAAACTTGAAAAGATGTACATTAAAGAAAATGGTAGTTGCAGGTATAACCCGCTGTAGGTCTCAGTTGCCTTCTGTCAGGTGGTTATGTAAATTGATCTTTAT